>NC_064216.1:5551655-6203944 GCF_023101765.2 Spodoptera frugiperda
AAAAAATGCAGTGTGATGATTGGAAAGGGTCTTTCTATTCCAATGAATTTCTTGTTCAAGTTTTTGCCTTTTGGATGTCGGTATTGTAGGATGATGAAAACAAAACTATCAAGTATCCGAATAATGCTTAAATTAAGTCTTTTGTTAGTCTATATTTGGGAGCAAAGAAATGGAGCCACGAACGTACCTTTTTTTACGAGTATTTTAATACTCGTATCAGAAAATGTTTATCAATTTAAGTTAATTGGTAACGTAAGTCTATATAAAAGGCAATTTAATTACTTTTAATAATAGAGTATATTGTTGTTAAACCAGTTTTTTTTTAGTTTAGAGTTCTTTAATAGATATGACTACCTAAAAAAATACAACCCTATTGGCTCCGTTTCTTTGATTTCAGGATTATTATTATTATTACTTCTAATACTGCATTTCAATTCGTTTAAAGTTAATTTTTGGAACTAAATATTATAATTCGAACTATTTCTACACCTAACGTTACGTGAGTAAGCCGATAACATAATAATTAATTTAGTATGTCTCACGAAAGTTACAATAAAATCATATTTCTACACCAATAAAACAATAAATAAATTTAGTTTCTACTTAGCTAATTACATAAAAACAAAACAGCCTACGTAGATGCCAACCAACCTTCTCTTTTTCTTTGTATTGTAGATTTTGAACCCCAAGTCCTTTATAAAACTATTCTTTTGAACTTTAAATTGAAATTGTGTCACAAAGGCAGGAGCTACAATCAATTTCTATATTACTTTTTTTGTCTGCAAAGAAAACAAATGAGTTTTTGCGGTAGACTTGTCAATGTTTTTAGAGTACCTACAAGATTTTGCTACTAAAAACGTTGACATTATTATTTGATGTCGAATTTTTACTAAACTGTTCTTCATGCTTTCTTTCTGCAAGTCAATAGGTATTGTTGGATAGCAACAACATTAGATTTTTGAATTTGACAAATTGCTGTTTAGCTTATCTTTAAAAAAACATGATACACTGGTGATACATAAGGTACTAAACTTAGCTCCTAACGAATCGGCAGATAGGCAAATTAAAATTTGATCTCTCTTCTTTAAAATACCGTGTCAAATGTGAAAGTTTACGCTGTCACAAAGCCACAAACTGATTCGGCAGTGGTGAAACAGGCCCTTAAATCATCTTTATCAATTAAACCTACCACAATAATGATCACGTTTCCTCCCAATCTCTTCCGGTAGAAAGAAACAGTATGGCCGTCGGTGTAATATCAATAATTCACACGTTCCTTACAAGGCGTACAGATGTACAGCGTGATACAATTAACTTGATTTATACTACGGATACGACAATATTATATTATGTGTCTACTTATTTCACGGTCTCTGCTTGTACCAAACTTTTTATTTTTCACGCCTGAGAAAGTTTTCGTTAATGAAACTTGAAATTTTTGTGTTGTGTCATGCCTTTCTGTGATTTTGTATTCTATACGTGCTGTATAACTAGATTCGTTGTAGAAACAGTAAGCTTTAGGTAACTAGATATAAGAAATTAGATTAGTAGAATAGGATTAGTTTTAGATTAGATTAGAATTAGATTGGTAGATTAGAAATAAAATCTAGTATCAATACTTTCTCAGCGTACATTATCTACAAAGAAATCATTTCTATTAGAACCCTTCCAAAAACTTAAACACTCAAATTGGAATAATTTGGTGATCATCATCATCAATTCAAAAATGTTCACAACTTTGGAAAACCCTTAACCAAACCCTATATAAGCATTTAACTAGATCTTAGTCTACCGACCGCCACTCATAGGGACAGTCCAACATTTGCATTGGACTACATAATACTAAGGTAGTGCAGTACGCTAGTGTAAAACATAAAGTAATTATTCATTAAAATAGATGTATGACAACTACATTAAAGTGTATAAACAAGGTCTCGGAAGGAACAGAACGGTAAATTTCTAGTCTCCCGTTGTTTACAATATATTGCTTCGTTTGTAGTGCAACATCAATAACTTCTCAGTTATAAGCACGCAATGTGTTACTATTGGGTTATTTATTGTATTCGCGTGTTTGTTCCGTGCTACGATAGATAGAAAATTACTGCGATAAAGATGTGCTGCCTGTGGAATTCTGGTGACCCTAATTTTGCCGGATATTAGTCCGGTTGCATTTCTATACTAATAGAGATTGTAGGTAAATCTAATTACGAAGATTACTGCAGTTTCTGTGTACAGATTAGTATAAAATTAAATTTCAAAGTTAATTATTTTCTCTACTATGCTTAAGTGTCAGTACCTATGTATACTAAATATGTACCTAGTTTGGTTTTCCTGTTTACCTGTAGGTTATTTTAATCGAATGCACAATAGTTTAAGGTAAATAATAATTAAAATCTAACAATAGTGCCAAGACAAGAATTTGAAGACCAAGAATATAACGTTTTGTTTCTTATGTCAAAACTTAAAACTTAGACATCCTTTAGACCCGCCTACGCGATACAACTTGACCCAAATAAAGAGTACCTTTGACAAAACTACTTGGAATTATTATAAAAGTAGGCAATATAGTCGCATGTATATTTATAGTGTTGTACCTACGGTTGCGCCCCAAAGATCAACATACATATTGTATTTATTATACGAAGCGACGCGCCTGCAACGGGTTCTCATAAAATATGTATCCCTGTCTGAATACAATTGTATGAGAACACGTGTTTCCATGAGATGAATCATACAGACAAAAATATACCAAGATTCTATGGGGGTTTCGCAAGGACTGCACTTAGGACCAACGTTAATTCAAAGTGAAAAAATCTGTCCGAACCGGTCAGTACCTACCCTAATTTAATCCCCTTTCCATTTGTATTACAAATTCTGTACTTTTGTTATTAAAATTTCTGCAAAATGAATTTTGCAGCTAATGTAGATATGCACATTATAAATATACTTCTTTTATCTCACCCCTTTTAAGAAGTTCACTATAAAACTGAACAAAATAGTCACTTATGACAGCAAATTGAAAAACAACAAACATTACATTATCAGCCAGAAACATCTGCCAATCAAATTTATTACATTCACGGACAACAATGCCACCCTTCAACACAGCGAAATTAGGCTAAGTCGAAAAACAAACATTCCTTGATTGAGTCGCTGAATACCGGTTATATCAACGATTTAATGTAGGGGGAGATTTAATTTGGAAAACCATTATCTTGGTCATAACGCTAGCGAGGGCCGCGCGAAGGGCGCAGAGAATGGTCAGTTAATTGACGCATAAATCACAGACTCGATCCATTATTACTTGCACAGTTCCGCTGTCGGACAACAGATGGGGTCATTGTCGCGTGCACTTTTGTTTATATTATTTTGATAGCAGTAAATTGTGCATAACCGGTTCTCTCGAATTTTTAAGTTTTGCTGTCATCGTATATTATACGCTATTGAATATACTGAATATGATTCCTCTCGGTCTCGTGCCGTTAAATGACTGCAATCAGAGTACTATACAATTTTAATAACAGAGGAGGATCTAAGCATGATTTATAATTATCATTGTACTGAGACCCATCTAGTAACGTTTCAATAATAAAACCGTTGAAAATGTTTTAACTAACAAAGCAAAATGTCATGCAATGAGTTTTAGTAAAATCTTGTTACCTATATAAAAACAAAACAAAAAGGAACATAAAGCCGCAGCGTAATCAAATTTGGTCCTATTTCTTATTCGAGAAAGCAAAAGTATTTGAACGTCGTTTCCAGTGTAGCGATTTATGATACCTTCCCGTCACGCTTCAAGCAAAGTTTATTCTGTGAAAAGAAAAAGGAAAAATCTTTGCATAACTTAATCCTGAGTTGGATGGCCGCAGTAACGAGGTCTATTGTCGACTGGTCTATTATAGCGTATAGGCTTTAATGCACTCAAACATATAAGAAAGTCGCATAAAAATTAAAAAGACTGGCAGTGATTGATGCTGATTTATATGAAGTCAGCATAAATTCTTTTAAAAAGGGAGCTGAAATGTTCTATTGTATACCTTCAATATTATCTCATGGTTATTTCTGTTGCTCTTGTAATAAGTATGCAAAACCTGAAGTACTTAAATACCAGATTCGTACAAATGGGTTTTATTCATTTTTTCCTTAACACTTTACGATATAATTGTAGCAATTAGTTTAAAGAGCTTCTTGACGTACCAACGTAAATGATCATTATTGGCATAAAGAGTTTAAAAATAAAGTACTTAAGGTAACTGCCATTATCCGCTTGTAGCCGTTGCCCCGCGATTATTGTGTTAAATCTTATTCTACAGGAGCATTGGCCATTATCTGAATAGATGTAAATCTTAATCATTAACTTTTCTCAGTTTTGTTTGCTTTTGTTCTTGTCTTGACGTTAGTGAGATGATTTGTATGTATATTGTTATTAGTGAAAACAAAAGTATACGCTGTATGTAATAAAAAAAAACATTAATCTTCTTAAGATGCAGTTAAAAAATTAAGTAGCTAACAAGTTAAAACTTTGAAATATAACCGATTCAAGTTAAAATTATATTTACTTATTCTTTAAAAATATTAACTACCAAATTTAAAGAAAGCTGATAGTGTTTTAAGTCATGTTTAAGTTGAATAAACAATAATTTTGGTCCTAGTGTCCGCATTTTAGACAGCGCCATCTACATTATTTCAATGTAAACAACATACTTTGTTTCAGCGCCATCTATTATATTTTCCTGAACTAACTCAACAACAAGTACCTTAATAGTTCTTTGTCTGTCCGACAGGCGGCAGCACGTGTCGGCGCCATGGAGCTCCACAGCAACTTCGACAGGGGGCGCTCGTGCTCAACACGAGTTGTTCGAGTTGCTTGAACGAGTACAGTGTTCTCGGTTAGACGACCAGAGGGCAGTACTGCCGCCATATTTTTCTCAGGTGAGTAAGTAGTCTATACTAGTGTATTTTATACTCATCAGTTTGAGTAGTTGTACTTAAACTGATGAGAATAAATACACTAATAACTTGAAGTACTAGTAATTATGGTGACGTTTCGTCATTGTTTACATCGGTAAGAAGTTAGGTTTGACTATACCTACTGTTTCCTTGAAACGCAAACATTTTCCTGTAACCTATACCTAACCTACACGTAGGCAGCAAAATTAAAAGAAAAGTAGGTACACGTACAACAATTTATGTACCTAATTAAGTAAGGTTGACTTAATTTCTAAAGCCAGGCATTAAGCGCCACATTAAAAAATCTCTTCGCTCTATTTTTTCTAATAATTTCAAGTTCATTGCAACGCTAAAAAGCGTAGACCATTACCTTTTTAAGGGTCAGTGGGCACTCAGTTCGTTAGCTTCGTACATTGTAGAAATAATCGACGGAAGCAAGACTATGAAGCGATAAAGAGAAGGCGGGCAACCGGATGCCTTGCAGGGGTGTCAAGCAGACCATATCGGAGAAAAACCACGAATCGTGACGCCAACGATAGGCTTCGCACTTGTCGACGTAACCGCTTTTTTATTCGAAAAAGAAAATATTTTTTATTGAAGTTATGAGCCTTTAGCACCCCTAGTAGGTGTAAATAAATAGAGGCGTAGCGATTGGCTCTTGTTTTATCTCTAGCATCAAAACAATGGTCTTGTCTTATCTAGATTTGGCGTCAGCACTCCACTAATAGACTCTTTGAAAAAAATGTCATTAAATCGTGTCGCAGCATTTACCTAATTCGTAATGAACTATAATCACATAAGCTTATTAACATAAAACTATTATTTATTACCATATATTATACATTATGTATTAATCTGAAAATCTTATAAAGGGCCCATTATTTCACTTAGAGTGCTATAATAAAAATAACAAAATAATCCGAGCATGAAAAATAATACATTAACCATGTCGCGTGACTAAAAGCTACCTATTTTGAGTAACAAGCACAAAGGAAATTCAATAATAATAACTCACCCAATTTGTAAATTCTGAATTGATTTACTTACCTGCTTAGGTACTGGGAATATTTTTGGATAATATCATAATATCGTTCAAGTTAATTCTATTTTGTTACTTGTTGTACCTTTGTCTACAGACGAGTACAAGATTTCAATATTTGTAACAAACTTGTCTTGAATTAGTAACTAATATTACAGATTTAGTCCTTAAACTGGCATAATATACAGTTAGAAAATCCAATCTACATGTCTATTTTTTTCAACCAGATATTTATTAGTTACATAACCATCAGCAAGAACACCCTTTCTTTTGAACAGATTGCCTATATTGTCCTAACATTCCTTAGCGACATCCCATCACATTTGCATATTCAAAACATTTTGATCTTCTACAGAAATTCCAACATGGCGATCAAGCTAATCTGTTACGACATTTTAATTAACCGAGTGATATTAAACAAAAGCGGTCTCAATATTTTTCTTCCCCTCAGATTAACATCTTTTGCATATTCATAAAGAACAAACGTTTTCTTGGCCATATTTTAACTAAGTAATATTGAATATTTTCGGTTAATTATACTTTTAAAATTTCCTTGTCTGAATGTAATGTTTTGCGTAAAGATGAATACTGAAATATAATGTTCCTTCCATTTTGTTCGTCGAATTCTTTGTTCGTATTTTTATCTTTTCTATTTGCAAGTCCATTATCTTGTGAGGGTTGTAAACAATTAGATCTTTAGTGACAATATTATCAACTATTTTTAGTTTTACTTATCAGTTGCTTGGTGGCCCTAATTTATTTATTTACGGCTACTTTACTCTCTAGGTTAGACCACTTAAGTATACCCACTCCTCCTTTCGGGGCCACCTGCGTAATGCTATGTGGGTACAAAATAGGTGAGTAGAATTTTGACAATGAATCTTTGTTTACCAAAGAGCAAATAAGGATAAAAAATCCCGCACTGATCTGATTCGGGGTTTTTATAGTTATCAAACAGGCATTGTCAATGCTTGCACTGTTTGGAATCACATTTCACAAAATTACCTGCATGTATTTTGTTTCGATTCATCAATTGTATGTTTTCCTTTTTGTCATCTTTATTAATTTCATTTATTTCTCTACTAAATCTATGATACTTTGATTACTATTACTTACGAAAATAGCCCTCAAATAAAGTGATTAATTCACTTACACGATTAGCCATTACTTTCATACTAATTGTTGCACATAGTTCTTGAAGAGAATTTTACGCATTCCCATTCAGTTAATGGAGCTCTGTGTTATTATTAGATATTTATTTATTTTTCTTTCTTTCGGATATGTTTGGAACGGAAATGTGCATTAGCTTATAAATGAACTCTATCCTTTGTCCGTAGTTCCACGAACATAGTTTTAACGTCCCTTTATAAAATAAGCTGTATTGTTTATAAGAAGATGACGACAGATTTAAAATTTCCTGAAATAAATGACTTTTGTTCGTCTATTTTTAGTTTTACTATGAAATTGGAATTAGATTGTGAAGTTAATTCTATAAGCGAAGTTCAAGGATTAAGAGATCAGTGTTCAGAAGAAGTGTCGTTACGACAGAACAGAATACATTTTTGTGACCACCCCTATTCTTTTTGTGGGTATCGTAACAAGGGACTTCACTGGTAGAGACCCGGTAATCCAGCAGGTTGAGAGAAGTTCAACATCCAATTACTTCTCCCGCATTGGGTGAGGTAAGAGGGAGTGTCAGACTCTTACTGAATAAATACCACCCCGTTCCTACTCCTGGTTTTCAAGCCAGAGCGCCGGTAATCCGCTAGGCAGTCCGCAGCTCATGAGAGTCCTGTAGGCTGCCTAACTCATTGTAATAAAATTAAGAAGGTACAATGGAGTTGGCATATCCATTGTGTTGGTGTATAAAAATCCCAAAATAAATAAACAGAAAGGAATTCTTATAAGTATAATACATATGTAATACAATTAAAATAGGAATTTATAATTGCTATCAATTTTCATTTGAATTTCAACCGTCTAAATTAGGGTTGTTAGACTAAAAATGTAAACATTACTATCTTAGAATGTGACATGGGAACTGGCCTATTTAATGTCATGTACCTTAGGTATTTGTAATGGAATCTTGGTGAATGCTGGGAATATAATAGACAAGTAAATATTTACTCGGACTAACAATTAGTTAATTGGTACGCTGTTTACTAATTGATATTGTCATTAGTCATATTATAGTGTTATAAGTACTTATTGTGAATACTAAGTAATTATTTAAATGATGGAAAAATTATGCGATACCTATTTATGTGTTTATGTAGGTAGGTTCATATATGCATGGTATTTTTTATATTTAGCTATTGTTGTAGGTATTATTGACGGTAATTTCCTTACACATAATATTATGTATGAAATAAAACAAAACACTGGTGCTACGGTAGAATACCAATCACATATTTTTATAGGCCAGACGCCGGCCAAAATTCCTGATTTTTTGCTACAAAAAAAATCGCAGTCCCTATTCATACTTTGCTTAACGAACTCATAGTCTGGAGACAGACAACCACTCAACACGAAACAAAAAACTTAAGAACAATAAGTTTAGAAATGCCGATTTGTTACAAGTTTGGCATTCTTTTTTTGGACTCTAAGTCCGTATGTACATCGTATTATATGTGACATCCATACATATGTATACAAACATTGTATATTAAATGACGTCATAATGAGAAAGTATACGAATAAAAGTCCCTGGCCATCATCACTTTGGCTTATGAAACACCACCATCAAAAACACTATCACTTCATTCCTAATTTGTATGCAGCAATTAAATAACAGTGTGACTTAATCACAAATCGATTGTTAGCACACGACTAACTAATCGATTATTATCATGCGTTGATTGGTTTGTTTGTCGAATTCACAAGTACAAATTTGTTGTTGCCATGCTGTATAGTCTAGGCAGGACTAAAGAGGACTTTGTTCAGCAGTGGACGTTTCTCGACGTACCATCACTATACTGATCATCATCAGCCGAGAGATTCCGTTAGTAGGTACATGGGTACCTAGTAACGGGAGCTTCTGATATGAATTTGCCAGTTTTTGATAAAGTAAGATCGTAACCAGGTTTATTGCAGCTGGAGATGTGACATATTATGTGTTAGATTTATCTATAAATATTTTCGGTATATATTGTGTCCTAAGATCCATATGCGATCTCATCCAAAACATCCAGTACCTCTATTATTTACGTTTGAATTAATATCACAAGCGCCTTTCCAATAAAACTTAGATATTATCAAAATATTGTTACAAACAATACAAATGACAGGATATTAAAAGCGTGTTCCGAGAAATTTCCAACAAACTGGCGTCAACAGTGACGCAGTTATGACGGAAATAAACTTCTAAGTGTCAAGTCACATAACCTGGAACACACATACATGTAACAAAATGTAGACAACAGCACACCAAGCTACCCAAAATTTACAATATCCGTCAAAACAATTTCAACTTTATTGCAAAATAACATGGTTGAAAGTCAACATCAAATTAAGAATGCATGCAAATATAATGCAATAAATTATCGCTCAGCAAGGAAAGCGAAACATCCATAATACATCACTTGAAAATTACGCAAACAGACATTCGTAACAATTACAGAAAAAAAATTTATGAATTTTCTACGCATACGAGTAAAAAGGTTTCTTTTGCTAGCAATTTTGTTCACATTCATCCAGAAAGATTTTGTTAAGAACATCGGTACTTCCAACTAAGATTACTTGCACACGAAATAGAAAAACGTGCACATCATTTTTAGCACGAGTTAAAGTGGACTTAATGCCTGAGGCATAGTCTCCCAGTCAACCTATATCAGTAGTAGTAAGATTTCATCTTTATTCATAGCAATTCTAATATCGATAACCAAAAGTGACTCATACGAGACGAGAATTGGAAATGAGAACTGCCCTTGAACAGTATCAAACATTCTAGCCCAAAATCCATTAATATACTTTTCAAATAAATTACTTTTTTAACTACAAATCCAAAGCAAGCTCATGTTGTACAATGCCCTATCCATGTCTACTAAGATAATGATTTCTTTTACATCGCTTAGCACAACAATAGCGGTTGAAACATTGCGATAGTCTTGCAGTGCAGACGTATCGTTTACGAGTACGAGCACAATAGTAGCTTCAACAATGGCAACGTCATGCATGTTGTGTTCATAGTATCAAGTTGTGTAAATAATGAATACAGTTAATTCAAGTTTGTGATAAAACGTTTAAAAAGACGACTGAAATTAGGACAATACGAATCAGAATAGCCATAAATCAGTCTTTGTGGATCACACAAAATAATTGTGCCACATGGGATTCAAACCACCAGGCCGCATGTCACTTGTGCAGCAACCGATCGCCCACCCAAATTGCAAAATTTTTGGGTTAACGGATGGTCTATTGTTTAGCATTTTGCTACAAAATATAAAATGCCTCAGTGTTTTTTTGCACAGAAAACAATGCCTTTAACTATTATGGAGTACGATTTTGTGTTCAATATAGGGCAATAATTTCACCCCTATAACGTTGAACTAATAAACGGAACTGGTGGAAAATAATACACATCTACCCACCCCTTTTGCGGAAAAAGCAGGCGCGGTGTTTGAGTAAACTCATTAATTTTTTTTGGTTTTTCTCAAAACGGTAACTTGATTCAATGGAAATCAGACACCATGCATCAAATATTCTATGCAATCACATATTGGGACGGATGTTTGTGGTGAAGCCCATGGGGCCTAGCCCAGGAGACAAGTAACCTTATTAGAGAGATCTTGAAAACCCCGGGGAAAGAAACAAAAGTACAGTAAGTAAACAAAAGGCATGACTTTCTACATGTATTGTAATCACAGGTTGATGCTGTTGCTACCCACAGTAGATACATGCATGTTAAATTGAGCTTCTTAGAATCAAAGTGCGTCCACAATGCAATGCTAAATTATGTCACGAGCTCACGGACAAGCTTGATTCGGAGCTACGGTTTAATAGAACAATAGCTTAGTCAACGGTATTAACTAGCAAAGGCTTGTACTATTGACGGATGGCAAGTTCATACTTGAATATTGAATTCCTCCCACTACTGAATGCGAAAGTGTGGAACCAAGGACTATTGTATGTTTTGTTAGTGAAATTTTGTAAGATAGGACTGATTGTTTTAGTCTCTGAAACAAAAATAGTGATTTTAATTTTGTTGATGTAGGAAACCTTATTGTTATTAAAAACACAGATGGAAACAAAAACAAATATCAAAAAGTTGAATCTGTACTCCATGAACTATGAAACACAAAAAAATGCAGACAGTGAAGAAATATTTTTAATTTAAGTAAATACACAGCACACCGCATTGAAATGAATGCAAACGAGTGATATTCTGAATTTCGAAAGTCTTCGTTGCTTATATTCACGTAATGGAAGGAATATATTACCAGAATCCCGCTGTTTACCGGAACGGACATGACGAACTGATGATTCAGATTTTAAAATTCGTTATTTTACTCTTAAATTCAGTTGTAATATAAACTTTAGAAGAGGTTCTTGGTATTACAAACAGTTTATGGTGTATGTTCTCGTATCGTTGTACCTTTATTTCTAGGAAACCCCTTAGTATCGTCAAAGACTATTGTATGTTCACCTATGTCAATACCAGATGTGTAGTTAGTAGCATTTACCTGAAGTCTGATTACGTCTGTCTGCAAACAGTTGCGATCTCCAATCGCACTAATTGCCCACTTAGTCGTCTTTGGAAATAGGCACATGAAACGTCTAATGCAGTGTGTTGTCAGGTATAATACGATAGTTTACGTTTTTGTCGTTTAGGTTCCTAAATGTCTTGGGTTTTTTTCAATCAAGTCCGCATTCAAAATTTCTTACTAGGTTATTCTATTTTCGTCGGCGCTATTTCCGTCGCCTGCCTACTATCACGTTTCAAATATATAACATTGTCGATAGTTGTTATTCAAGTTAAAAGCGTGCCGTAAATAGACTTTTAGCTATTTCTTACTTGACATTCGATTCTACTTTCGATTACTGAGTCAATATCAATTTGAATTATTTCAGTGTTACTACGAATTCATTGTTTACAAGTACCTATTGGTGATTTATTTAGAACTTTGACGCGGGTATCGTAATTATGATTTCCTGATGCGATGACGCACATGACAATATTATTAGTCTGAAATTAGAACATTACAGAATATCAGTTTTATATCTAACCCAAATTACTTTGACATTTATTTGGCCTGTTTAACGAATGTGCCGTATAATTTGTATAACGCGCGTAATAAAGTTAGGCACACTCTAGTTGACACTGTGAAATGGGTTGACCAGTAACAAATTATTAATTTGATTAATTCAAATATAATTAAGTTCTGAAATAGATTCTGTGTCGGCCCACATCGTATTGCTATGTTATTATATTTGTGTACACAGCCAAAAGCTTTTAACCTTGTACACACATATACGTTTATAATTGAAAACTAAATTATTGCTTTCTACAAAATACGACCTATTTCTATTTAATTGCGAATGAATCGTTTCAGGTATATTAGGTATAATTTTAGGTACAACTGTTGTACCTAAAATCGACTAATTAACAAGATATCACTAGTTAACAAAACAAAGTTATAAAATTATATTGGGCATAAAGAAACGGAAGCACACACATTTACAACTACAACCAATGAAGTAATTGCAACAGACAATAGTTAAAAAGTTGAGTAAAAACCAACATCAGTTCTTTATTTCGCTATTTGTATGCTTTGCCTAATAACTTAGGTCTGCTATAGCCCAGGCTACCAAAAGAGACTTTAATTTAAAACGTTTGTCCATTATTTCTTCTATACAATACAATTGGGACAAATTCCCATGTATTATCTGACCGGTCCTATAGACCTTTTTCGTAACAAGGCTACTCGTTGTGAGCGGCTGCGGTCACATAAAGAATGACCTTGGATGCTGGAGCAATGAGCAAACCGCTTTATAGCTTGATAGCTAATGGAGGAATCGTGAATTTCGATGGAGCAATGTTTACTTTCGACGCGGTTAAGGGCACCTCGTAATAGGCTTGAAATTGTATTGTTTGAAAATTAAGGTGATTTTAATAAAGCTGTAGGTTGGACTCTAGAGGATTGTATTCGGAGATAAGTAAGTCGTTGTTTGGTTTCAATGTTGTATAAATAAACTGGTGTTTATGTACTGGATTTGACCGATTCTTGGACGTTGTGGGATGAAAATAATGTAGGTGGAGAATAAGTAACATAATATTCACGCATAATATTCCCTGAAGGGATAGTGCTAAGCTTGTTGAACACCCACTTTTCGACAGTTACCTGTAAGTGTTATAAATAGCTTAAGCCAAGCCTGCAGCCTCTCCTGGTAAAATATCGTAGTACTGTCCTTTTACATACATTCTGCTTCGAACATTCAATTCCTCTTTTCGGGTATCGGAAAAATATACTTAAAGAAGATAAAAGGACAGGAGAAGCTTTTAACTCGGATGAAGATTCGATTGAACATTTTTCGTTTCTAATTAACAAATATCCGCATTAAAAGAAACGTTAAACGTCTGACCAACTTACAGTTAGCAGCTAGGAATTCTATTTAGTTTTTAACGTTCGTGTTCATGGACGCCCACGCGAGAAATTAATGTTTGAACAACGTCAAAAATATTAGTTAGTTTATTTAGATATTCTGAACATGCTAACAACAATGCGGCTTAGTAAATCTGCCAACATAATGGTGTTAAAAAATTGGCAGAAGCAACTCTATTTTTTCTACACGAAGGTAGTGAATTATCTGTTGGCAAGCACTACCGATCTGTTTATCAGATTAAAAAGGTTATGCGAGCAAACTAGTTTGTGGCGAACGTGAGCCAAATACAAATGCTACGGCATAAGGTTTCCTACCAAGTATTTCGAGTGCATTCGATATAAAAATGTTTATAGTTTTCCTTACATTTATTACCTAGTTTATCTTTTATCCTGACAGTATAATAATATGCTGTCTTTATAGCCCATGAGTTTCACAAAAGCTTTTTGCAAATTTTGTTTTCGTAGTTTCCGTCAGCATTTCATTTAACTATATTCCTTCTCGCTCCACGTTTTCTAGGGGTGTTAAAATATCTAAGGTTATTTTATATTTGTTTACGGCAGCAAAAACTGATAAGAAGTAGTAAATATTTTAAAATGATTTGAAGTAATTACGTCTCTAATTATAGTGTTTAAGATTAATATCGTTTATCGTAGTTATTATTTAACTCATTCACACCAAGATTTGAACGATTAGATTAAAATAACTAGTAGCACTTATGTCCGTAGTATCTTCATAACCCATCGAAGTTAAGCTTTTTCAAGTGCCCTCTACTTCACTCAAGGAGTTCGGTGATAAAGACTTGAGTTTTTAGTATTCATTCACGTACTTCACATAGAGTGTGTATATTGTAATAATCTTTGTTTAACAATGCTTGGGAACTTTTTGGTCTTTTGAAGGGCACGTTAAAATTACAATTTTTAAGAATGCACGGTTTCAATGGTAGGTTTGCATAAGTATTCTTTATTGGTCCAAATGAGCAAAGGGAGTAGGAATTTGGATTGAATTAAGAATAGAAAGCCGTTATTCAGAAGGCTATAAGTGCTATAAAACAGATGATTATTCCGCAAATAGTTTGCTTCGTATGAACAAATCCACTTACGTTGTTGTAAATCAAGTGCCTTATGAGATTACTGCCTTCATACCACATTCGTCGATTTCACAGTACCTTAGTGCTGCGAGGTGTATCAAATCGTTGTGTTCTGTGTAGCCTGGCTGGCTACATTTCAGACCTGTACTGCGTGGGCTATGCTCTAACGACCGTCAAATGAGGCGCATGCACTTGCATAAGTGATGCGCTGCTTACGTAATCACAAAAGCGTAGTGATGGACTTATGTTTAGTCAGGTCTCTTATAACGAAACTGTTTATATTTTGGCCTTTAACACCAAAATTGTTACGCAAATCCACATAACAACACGTTACTTCCATACTAATCTTAGACATTGCATAAACTGTTTGATTAAGATTACGTTTTTACATATAAGTAAGCCACACTTTCTTGTTTCAATTTGTCTTATCGCGCTGCAGTTAGCTAATAAAGATAAGGCGATATTTTGAAACGTTGGAAACTATCGATAAATTGTAGCTCAACACTATTCAAACGTGATCTTCAGTATGCAGAATCGCATCCCTAGTCGATTCCACTGGCCCAATCAGTCACGTCTATTCAAACGTAGTGTGGGCTCGCTTACGAAATATTCTGATATGGAATATTCGCGTGTTTATGGTTGAAAAACACGCCTAATGATAATTGATGTTTGAAGATACGTACGGCTCAGTTTAGCCACTAATGATTTCGCATGGAAATTTGTTTGATTACGTCGTTACTGCTAGGTTTTAATTAAATTGAATTTTTGGGTATACACATCTCGTTAGTGAGCTTTTGGCTTTTTAACTATAGTAATTACAGTAGTTGATCCTTTTCTTTTTCAAACACATAGTCCATTAAGGACTATCGTTAACAAAATATTAATATGTTTGTTTTTAACTGACGATTACTTAATTAGTCGGCTCTGAGTTCCTTCATGTTTTTAATTTGACATCTTTCGGCGTAAGACGCCATTAAAACCAGCCTGTATACAACAAAGAAGCCCTTGTCTCGTCAAGACCTCCCACTTTGCTCCATGTTTACCCAACAACAGTTTATTTCATATTCTCCTATAGTAATTTGACCTTTTTTGTGACAAATATATGCGGTACTCCACTGGGACGCCCCGCGGTTAGCCAAATGTTTTAAACAGTACCGCAGGACCAAATGACGTGACATGAAAACGCAATTTGCACATTCTGTCTGATTTGAGGTTACAATTATAAACTAGGGCTGTAGACATATTTATTGTGATCCACACTACTGACGATGATAAATAAAGTGATATATCTTTCGTGTTTTTTTTTCTTTCGATTGATATATGAATGAGTCTGCCACTGTTCTACTTATGCGGACGTGTAGTGCATGCATTAATTAAGTGATGTAACCAATCTACATTTATGTATGAATTATAAAATACTGCGTTATTTGTGCCGGAAAGTGAAAATTCTATTACATGAAAACTTCATAGTTATTTATTACGATCTAATTAATTCAGATCAGAAAATTATTTAAGCGGTTGGTTACACGTAATGGCCAGTTAGGAACCATTATTATTGTATTCACTAATGACTAATTGTTATTATCAAATAAATATATTGTTTCCTGTATAAACCTCATGAGGGAATTTTTGGATTTCATCCGCATTGCACTAAAATTCTAAATAATATATTGCACAGTTAATGTGCCTAATAACGGAGATCATTTATCCTGTAGACCAATTGTAAGGATTCCATTTTTGACGCTCATTCACCCAAGTAATAAAATATCTACCCTCTGCCCACATTGCAATATTATATTCATGCTTTTTAGGAGCTATCACTCAATTGACAACACCACATCCTTCCTCCATTTATAAGGTATCTGTTTCCGCATCAAAGTTTGCAAGGAGCTTAATGAAATATTAATTAACAATTCACAAAATGGCATCTGCGCAAAAAACAACATAAAGTGTGCAAAAATTGCCATCATCAATGGTAAGTTGGTTCAAATGTATTTTGGAGTAATATGACCTTTATTGATTGGGACCACATCCTCCCTTTTGAGTACTTATGGGCTTCTTTCTCAGGGTCCTTGTCTTGGCTTCGGAAGTAAGAAGCAGTGTTAAGGGCACCTGTTGGTCCCTTTGTTTGAAGGGAGCCTCGATGTGGAACGATAGTGCCGGATGTTCCCACGCAAACGCATCCACGCCGAAATTCTATGGGACTTTTGCAACGGCTTTCATGGGGATGGGAAAATACATTTATGGGAAGTTGTTAGAATAGTAACAAAGATAATTGTTATTCTAATTAGTATTGTGTACAGGGAATGAAGGTTTGAATTTGTCTATCCTGAATTTCTAAGTTTAAGTCCTAAAATGGGTAATTTTTTGTTGAAAAATATTGTAAATATTTATGTAACTACATTTATTTTACTTTCTATGGATACATAACAAAGTAAAGTATACTGTTATAAAAATTTTCTACAAGTTGAATGTCGCACTAGCACAATAGAAAATCGCACTAGAAACGTTTGAAAAGTTTTTGTTGTCTTCTCCGGGTGTTACATTCACCTGTCTTGTCTCCATTGCATCGAGTGTGAAGGTTGAATTCTCTACTTGTCCCTGTCTACAATATAGCAATTATGTAGCGAAGAAAGAGACAAGAATTCTTCATCGCGCCTTTGTCAGCAGAAGCATGTGGCACGCGCCGCTCCATTCGGTTTCCGAACGTAAACCGGTGTAGACGTCGTGTTGTCTTCGACATTTTAATAATCGCGCTACGATCGTGTTTTGACAACTCCGTGTTTCGGAACTTTTTAAATATATTGGAATAGTGTTTGGAGTGATTGCAATTTATACGAGGGGTGTTAAAAAAAATACGAACTGTGTTTTATAAATATTGTGTGCTAAAAAGTTTAAGAACTGCATCTCGAGAAGTTTGTGAGTGAATTTATCAGACTGCGACTCTGTTTACGTTTTCGTGGACAACCAGCAGCGAAAGACGTCTAACCTACATCCAGGGCAACGAAGACGCATCCAAAGTGAAAGTTAGAGCCTACTGCTTTCGTACATGACTTCTGTGTTTGGACTGCCAAAAGACGTTTAGAGGACAGTTTTGTTGAGGACAAGACTTTTCTTTTATAGCTAAAGGAATAATTGAAAAACTTCCGGGCGCTTATGGGAAAGATCGCAGCTGGGTGACCCGAAAACTGTAATAAAAATAAACGTTTCACTGGAAGATTTATATCGTCTTTGAAGTACGATATCTTAGGATGATTTATAGTGAGTGTCTTGTGAGGATGCGTTTTGGGAAGCCTGAATAGAGAGCTGGCAGCGATTTATTTTTCTAGCTTTATGAGGGAAAGAAGGTCGTTGCCGATTAGTAGCGAAGTGGCGCTAAAGAGTGATAAGGATGGAACTGGGAAGTTGGTGGTGAACTCTGTGCTGTGTGGTGTGGTGGATGAACTGTCTAACGGGAGGACTGGCAGACGAGGCTCGTGGGTTCGCCACGCCGTCATGGGCGTGCTCCGGTGGAAGGACCTGACAGGAGTCAGGACCACCACACCTACCGAACAAAAAGAGGTAAACACATTACACATAAGCACACATAAACAGATATAATGGAGGATCCATTACGAAGCATTGCGTCATTGGTGATGTTATCTTGTGTTCAAAGGCTTACATTTTGTGTGCTAGGCTTCAATCATAGTTCATGCCTGTAATCAAATAATAAATATTACGATTGAAGGGTCTCGATAACATCTATATCGGTCTATTTGGGTTTTGTTATATTTTTAGAACTTATTTTGGTCATAAAACGCGATTGTTATTCGGTACAAATCGCTTCGATTGATTTTGAGGTAATTGGCCCCTGGTTGCGTTGTTGATAACTTTACATGGAGTTCACATTGATTAGGCTGCGTAACCTGATGGGTATAACTTGGGTGTCTTCAAGGCCCGAGTGAATAGGTTGCTTATGGGCAGACGTGCTCCACCGTAGGCCGTATCATCACTTACCATCAGGTGAGATAGCGGCCAAACGTCGACCCATTAAATGTAAAAAAAAAAAAAAAAACCAAACCATGAAATTGTGATAACGAAAGTGCTTCTGTTTGAATCTGGTAACTTTATGTTGATAATTGATACTGTTGATAGGGAGGGCCGTTGATGTCTAAATATTGTATCATTCATGATGTTTATTATTGTATTGTTTGGCATTGAAATGGGGCTCACATACGTAGGAAGTCGACTAGTTTCAAGTCATGCTCTTAATGGCTTGAAACAAGTCGAGTTCTTTGTCAAATAGTTACGAAAGTAAGCAGAAAAACATAATAATTAGTTTTGAAAGTAATTAGTAGCGTAGTCATTTACATCGATGGTCAATAAAAACTAGACTTTATTATGTTAAACATAGCATCTATTTTAGAATTAGTTAAATATATCTTAGAGTAACTGTCATTTAACCGCAAAAGGATGCATTGAATGACGTCAATGTCAATAAAGTGCAGACAGACGCCTCCATATTCCTTAAATTCATATTTTTAATATTAATTACTGTCTCATAGTATTACCAATTTCGATAATACCGTTGTTTATTTCTTCTATATGCTAATTTTAAATATCTATGTTTAAAATAGGAACTCATGATGTGCAATAGACGAATAGAAACTTTCTTAATTAATATCAAATTATTATAAATAGGGCCTTTTGAATTTGGAACACATTCGACGTAACTGGCGACCAAATAAAAAAAAAGAATATTATTCTAACTTCATTGACTTTTTGAATTTGGAACACATACGAAGTAACTGGCGACCAATAATAATAATAAAAAATAATAATGTACTCTTTAGCTTCTAATCGTTTATTTATAAAGTTCTTTTGACTTTGGCAGACAGACAGGCGTCATAGGCTTAGTCGAAGCTACTAAGGCTTCAAAGCACATCAGTATTATTAACCCCATTTATAAATCAAATGACTAACAAGAGGAATAGTGTATTCCCATATTGCAATGTATTTTCCGTTTGCAATGACGTTACTTAAAAAAAAAAGATAAATAAGTATTACTAACAAACATTGAATTAACTGGTTAGGCAAGCCATGTATGAATCATACGACCATCATAATACTTGTATAAACAGGTGACGAATAGAGAAAATAAAATTCTGTTAAAAAATGTCTTGGCCAAATGCAAAATTATCGCCTTTGAATTGTCTATTCTCTATTTTGTGTCACCAATTTCTGGTTAACGGTTTTTTCATTGCGCAATCCAGTGTCAGTAGGTCAATGTTTTAATAGGTTTTGAATATCGAACCTGTTTTATTACCGGTCAATCTGGAAGTCATTGGAGGAGGTTAGGTTTGGAATATTTTAAATAGTTCAGTAATGGACGTCTTGATAATGTTGAGGCTTATTTTTTAAAGGTATTAATAATGACTAAATAAAGGTGATAGATAAAAATAATTAATAGGTAGTTATACACACACACACAACTTCACGCCTTTTATCCCTGAAGGGGTAGGCAGAGGTGCACATTACGACACGTAATGCCGCTATACAATGTAATAGGTAGTTGTTATTTCCAATCATCATTTTAAGCCACAAATCGTCTTTTTTTGTACCTATGTTCATGTATCTCTAAAGATTTTCCAAACCAGCCTATCGGGAGTGACTTGCATCCAACGGACCCCTAGTCCCATATACTTTTTTCCTTGTGTTGAAATGTTTGTAGGAAAAATCAGAAATTACTCGTAAAATCGCTTTAATTTATAATAATAAATTGAATGTACGAAAACAGGTCAATTATGCGATATACCTAGCTATATACGTAGCATAACTAAGTACTAAGATACATAGGTACCTGTGTAATGTATTTAATTATTTTTAGTCTGCTAGTCTATGGGTATCCGCTAATCCAATTGTAATTTACAATAATGTTTCCTCATTTGGACATCGGTAGTGTCCTTTAGTTAATTAGTGCTTGCGTTATAAAATATATTTATTATGTATTGTTTTTGCAACTATCGAGGACATGTATAAGCCTAGATAAGAACAAGTCGTATGGATTTATTAAAGGCTTCTTGGCTAAATATTCCTTAATCTCTTCAATTTAGGACTATTTTCGTTTGCGTTAGGTCTCAAAAAGGTTGATTATTAATAACCTAAGAATGCAGGAAAACAGGAAAATTATAAAAGTATAGCGCATACCTAATTTATACCTAGGTATTATTTTCCATTATTAGAATTCAGTAAATTTTATTAATGTGATTTCATTAATTTATTTCAGTAAACTAATGGTAATTACCACAAATTATTTTAGTAACAAATATGGCTGGATGTGACAATTGTCATGTCCGCCATTACCTAAAATTTTTCTTCCCCGAGGAACTTGTTGAAGGAAAATATATGTTAGGGTAAATTTATAAACAATATTGTATTAAGGTTAATCTTTAGGGACTGGACTCTAGGTTAACCCGGTAATAGCAGTATTTATTATTAAAGCTCGCATGGCTCTCGGACCAGTGGCTGCCAGGTGCCTCATTTTCCCCCATGTCGGCTCAAACAAGGTTTCCTAATGAAAAATTACAGCCTTCCTTGAGACTTAATAAGCGAATGGACCGCTGGAAGATTTATTGAACGGAACAACCACTTTGGTTTCTTACAATTTGCTTTTCTGCAAAATTGTGTTGCAATTCTCGGGAAGGAAATTAATGTTTTAATGTGCTGTAGTTTGAGACATTGGCTTAATTAAATTTTGATGGAAATAGAAAATCAAAGAGTTAACACAACGTACCTAAATGCTTCATTATCTTTCTTCACAAATAGTGTTCCTATGTTCCATTCAAACCTAATTTACATTCGGCCTCCACAGTCTTATGACTGTTTTGTAGTCGTATCTGGCGTAATGGCTTATCAAAATTATCAACAATAATATTTCCTCTTTTCAATAGATATACACCAAAACACTAGAAATTTCACCGGTACAAACGTCAGAACTAATCAAAATAACTAGAAACGGAACGATACCAACTAGACGGTCAGTAATCGTGACAAATAGTGACGCGGTGTCGTTTCGTTACCGAGAAACGTACATATTATGGATGTAATCATTAACACTGATTAGATACTTGCCGCTTGTAAAAGAGTAAACGACTTCATTTGTTTACACAGAACGCTTTTCATTGAGGAGCCTTGAATATGCAATTCGAATACTGATTCTAAGAAACCATTGAACGAAATCAATGGTGCTGATAAATGCGTTATTTATTTAACAGCTTACGTATGTAGACTGACTTACTTTTTATATGCTTCGTATATACATACATATTCCATACAATCTCTTCTTCGAATGAGACGCTGAAAAAGAAATAGGTAGGTACAAGACACTGTTTAGAAGTAGGATTTCTCGGAATATTGGAATTATTATATAGCTGAATGCTTGTCCCTAATTCATCTTGATTTTACAAGATGTAGTTTATGTCACATTTTCTTTGATCTTTCATGTCAGTGACCGCGATATTAAAGTGTTTTATGAAAGAGATTTTGTGGCTCAATTATTTAATGACAAAGCTAATAATCGGTAGAGATTATTACTGTCACAATTCAGATTATTCATTTTAAAATTATGTAGCACTTATAACATGAATCTTAAAAGAGATTAGATATTACAAAAGTTAAACCAAATAGAATCTATAAGAGAAAATACCGCATCAATTCTCTGTAGATTTATTATAATAGTCTCTTTTATTTACAGCACTCCCTAATTTACTTCAGCTAATGTTATTTCTAAGGTCATCAGATCACGTACTATGATAAAAAAAGATTCTAATTAAAGGAGTACATTAATGGCGTGCAATTAATATGTATTGCCCATTCGAATGTACGTGTGGTGTATCCCGATTTGGAAGTAGACTATCAGGAGAATTATTTATATTATGTTAAGTACTTGCGTAATCGTTGAATCTAGGTTCAATTGTGTCTAGTGCGTATTTTTAGTATATTAGCTAAACCCTTAATAAATGGTAAACTATTTTAAGATAAGGTGTTTCGATTTTGTTTTGGATAGTCTATTTATCGAGAAGGGTTATAGGTAGGCTATAAAACATCACGCGAGTCACAATAGGAGCCGAGCAGAGCTGATAACAAATAAAATTCACACTTGACAAAAGTGATAGTACCTTTATAAAACTCACACAACGTAAACTGCAATGTTCTAGAACACATAAGTCTGAAGTAGGTCTTTCAGCATTTTATTTGAGAGTTACAAATATGACACAGACTAAAAAATTCTAGACGCGTCATTCAAGATTAAGATAAACAAAACAACACGATGGACAATCGATACCCCGTCGGGACATAGCTAATCAAGTGTAACGATGTCTGATAACAAATGAGTATCGCTTCTGTATCAAAGAGATAACTTTCTTCGGAACTAATATTTTAAAGAGAAAGATTCGTTTGTTTATTTGCAACAATCTCTGAAAATACTGGACCGATTTTAATAATTCTTTCACATATCTAGTTAAGACATTTT
Source organism: Spodoptera frugiperda (assembly GCF_023101765.2). Classification (NCBI taxonomy): domain Eukaryota; kingdom Metazoa; phylum Arthropoda; class Insecta; order Lepidoptera; family Noctuidae; genus Spodoptera; species Spodoptera frugiperda. The sequence continues at coordinate 5,574,846 of NC_064216.1, forward strand.
TTTCTTTAGTGGAGATAATCATCCAATTATAATTGGATGATTGCCCAAGTTGGGAAAAATATTTATTTTTCCCAACTTGGGCGAGGTGAGAGGGAGTGTCAGACTCTTACTGGCTAAAAATCACCCCGTTCCTACTCCTGCTTTTCGAGCCAGAACCCCAGTAACCCGCTAGGCAGTCCGCAGTATTTAAATACAATACGAGTAAGACATTAAAAAGATCTATGAAAACTATGACATTCTATTACATTAATAAACGATTACGTTAGATTATATCATTGTTTCGTATTTAATTCATGTTATTAAAGCCTTATTTGCAACTGACTATACCATATACAGAAGGTGTGAATTCAAGAGATCATTTTGTGATTTACGTTTCTTGATGTTAGATGGTGAATCATCATCATATCTTATTACATATGAGTCACTGTGACATATTAAATGGAGATTGCTAAATTACCATTTGCAAAATGAATGGTAGATAAGATTGTTGTGTTCTAAATATTGTAGTATTTAGTATTCAGATAGAGAATAGAACATAAAAGACTCTAATTTGCTAATTTGTTTTAGTTAAATACATCATTTTACTTTGAAGGAAGAAAGAAAGTCTGAGATCAAGACACTATGACACTACTTAAAATAATTCCATGCAGTGTATTGCAACACTTTTTCTTGGAATAATATTTTCCTTTACTAGTTTCCTCTTATCCAGTGTCAAATCGACTTATTATGTTATATGTTAAGCCTGACAGTTCCAAGAAGAAATTATATTAACACAAGCTAAGATTTTTCCTAGAAAAATCTCCCAACACATACAATATTTGCTTGCATAATACAAAATGTGTCTCTTTATTAGTTAGCCTGGAGTTTATGGTGTATTTATTGCAGAAACACCATGATACTAAGCTAGGGGAATATAGAGTATGGTATTTTGTCAGCTCTCATGGGGTTTTGGTAAATATTTCGTAAGTTTTATGGCATGCGTATGTACACGATGTATTTATTGTGTTTTATATCCTTTTTGTCGTAGCTCTTATTCAATAATCAGATAATTAATATTCTGTTGGTTTCAGCTTTGGCTTATCCGTGTTATTTTTTATACAAAACATTCTCTATTTCTACAGATTTATCTAATCCAGTTAATATTTTCGCAAAGATGTTTACAAACAATCGTACATTCATGTCATTAATATTGATAGACAAATAAATCCCAATTTTATCTAAATAACTGCAGTTTAGTATCTGCATACTGTTTCATAAGCCTCTAAATATTAACGAACTCATGCATGACTACTGCGGATAACAATGTTTAGGAAATGGGAATGACAATTCCATTTTAAATGTCGCTTAAATTTAGGACTCGTTCCCATGTGCATGTTTGTTTATATTTAAATAATAATTATATTTCACAATACCTGTCTCGATGATATTCAATATCTAGGAACGGTAAAACAATATTAAAAAATATGGTACAGGTATATGGTAATAAAAATATGTTATTGTTGTTAGAGCTGAACCTAAATCCTCACGCTCTAAAGTCTCGCTTTCCATCTTCTCTAACGAGGTATTTACGTCACGCAGAGATTAAAATCACGTACATATAAAAGTCATGCAGAACGTGCTTATTCAGACTATAAATCTAAGTTTTACTCGAACATAAACGAGTCAAACTGCTTCATTACAGGAACAAGTACATTGACAAATAGCTGACAACATTACCTCATAATAATATTTGCAACAAAGATAAGTCTAGTTGTTTCTATTCTTTATGCCGCATGCCAAGTCTACGAAATACATGACAATTGACAAGCGTAAACATAATTTGTTTCCACCTAAAACAATAGAAAAACTATATAGACTTTCGTGCAACTAATGAGGAGTTTCAAATCCAATAACAAAAAACAGTTATATTTCCACCAAGTTTTCGAAGCACGAAACTCGTGTTACTTGCAATTTGCAATCGTCACACCAGCGAAGCGGTAGCGTAAAGTTTGTAAAAAAAAAAAATCTTGGTAACCCTCCAGGTCCGCAGTCGAGGGTAGTCTGACATTTCCCGTTAGCCTATGACGCCATAATGGCCGTTTTATTATGGCCCAGACACTGCATTATGTCAACTACAGTTTTTAAAGTAGGTCAAATCGTGGGTTTCAATTTTACAAGTAATTTAGATCTAGGTTTCAGCCAGTGTTCATACTAAATCTGTGCTCACGAACGGATAACGTAATGTTATTCAGAATATTGCTCAGTTGATAGCTGCGTACAAGAATGCACCCACGGGAAATTATGGCCTACCCATCTTCGGTAATGAGACAATTAGGATTGCTAGTTTCGCAACACTGCTATGAATTTTTATAGAAGCAATATACATTACACAATTCCCGACACTCTTGTTATGATATAACTTTGTTGTACTTCTCGTTACCCTCCATTTGGCGCTGTTTATTACAGGGAGCGGCGCCCGCGCATCGTTGTGTAATGTGACCAAACCCTTAGTTGGCACGCTGACAAATATGCCGCGGCATTTGTCCTGTGTTGTCGTCCCGGTCAGTAGTTTTATTCCCGCTCATCAAGTTTATAACTAGGAAGAAATTAGTACGGAAAACATAACTATTCTGGTAAACGGGGCTATGTTATTTCACGGCGTTTGTGCCGATTAATTTTATATGCCGATTCCTAATGAGTTATGTTTCCTCAATAAAGTCTCACTCCTAAACTTTATATGCATATTCCTGCAACTGACTTATCTTTGACATTTACGAAACGAAAGAAATGTGCTATCGAGGTTTTCGATCAAACGTAATAAAGTTGGACACGGTTTGTGTGTATTTTCAAGGTGTTCATTCTGAATTTCTTTTGGATTCGTCACGGCTGTTCCATTTAGCGTGCTGTGTAAAAGGGGGTCGCGTTGTAGGTATTATTTTAGTAGACCCTCGTGTAAGTACTGCACGTGGGGTCAGCCAGCCATATCATAGTTTATCCGAAGAGGTTAATGTACGGGCGTTAAATGGAATAAAAACTCTCAGATAGCATTGACAGTAAGATGATGAATGGTTGTGAGTTGACGACGCACTTTTACGACGATACGGCAGTAAATCAAGCGCGTTTCGCCGCCATCAATGTTCATTTTGTAGCCTTTGTCTTTAAGTAACACGTTTATTTGTTGCGATTTAAGATTCACAATCGTTTGGCAAAACGGCTTTCCAATATTTGTCTTAATGCAATAGTAAATACAAAACAATGGGTTATTATGTTCCACATACTTATGTATCGAGAGAAATATATAATAATATGCTTATTCACATACTTTATGATAGTTTAACATCGATATGGATGATTTCAAGTATGGTGTGTGTTTTATTTTAGTTAACCCGCGAAGTCACTAACTGCCCACCAGAGACATACTATCAGAGTCCTCAGTCGCTCATAAATTTTACGTTACCACACCGAAACCACTTAACCAGACATCAATTACTACTGTTGACAACTAGTCAAACTCAACACTTTTTCAAGTGTCAAAAACGATTTACGAGATTACAGGACGATGATGTCATAGTTTTACGTCAACTAGCATACTTACTCACTCATAGTGAATTTGCATCAAGCGGCTGGAAAGATAGCGAAAGGTTACATAATGAAATCAATAATAAAACATATCACCGTACCTTTAACATACCAATTTGTTATCGACATCCCAATTACATTTGCACAAATAAAGACCGTTACCCAAGAAGTATTTTGATATCAAGTAAATGGTCCATAACGAGTGCAGGACATTAGTACTGAGGGCTTAGTATGACTTAAACGCATTCGAAACGTTATCGCGTATAGCCCTCTGATTGGTTGGTCAACTTAGAGCAGGCCAATCAGAGCGCCGAACGTCATTAATATGTCGATCGCGTTAACGTAAAACAAACTCGTACTATGCCTTCTGTTTTGTACTAATGCACTGATAGTTTGAAAGCATTTATTGGCAGTCACGACTCTCGCGCCGACTGTACTGAATCATTGAATACGGACATGTCTGTCGTGTCGGCTTAACTGTACTTGTATGGCACCATGTGTATCCTGGTCTTTATAATGTGTCCTCTTTACATGTTATTGAAATGATATACTTTTGTTTTGCTGTTTTGCTCATTTTGGATCGCTTTTAATGTATGCACATATGCTTGCTTGTGTTTTTAACAGATTTTTGACCTTATTGCAAAACGATAAAAATGTTCCTTGTAGCTTAATGCAACTTCACGTAATTAGGTCTGTAAGATGCAAAATTTCAGTCTTCCAATCCACAAAAGGTCGTCAAAGTACTTGTAGCTAACTCCTCTGGAGTTTCGATTATCTATGGGCGGCGTCTATTGCTTACCATCAGGTGATCCGTCTGCTCGTATACCAGCTTCATAAGAAAAATAAACACCATTTTCTAAATTGTACCTGGTTTATGGCAATAGAACTATTCTTTTTTACATGGGACTTCTAACTGAAAGGAGTGGATGTTACGTGGTATATGCATTGTGCGTCCCTATGTACTTCTTCAAAGGGTTAAAAGATGTTTTAAAATATAGTATTTATTATGATTTCGTTAAAAGGTGCTTAGTCATTCTAGTTAATCTTGTTTTGTTTTATTGCGGAATAGATAAATTAATTTAATAATATAATAATAAATTAACAAACACTGCTACATAAACAGGTAAGATATTAATAATAAATACAGTGTATTGTTTTAATTAATTTTGATATTGGTTTAATTAGGATTGACGTCTGATAATAGTGTTTTCAATTAGTATCTATTTTGGATTTAATGGGATATTTTTCCGTATGCGTTTCCTATTAGGATTGAATAAGCCTGTTTTTATGCATAAGTATTGTTAAATGATAATTCGCTATACATACAAACATACATAATTGCTTTTTCGTTTTGCGTTCATTAAATTGCTATTTATTTAGTGCATGTATTTTGAATGACAAATCTATCATGTTTTAAAAATGTTAAGTCTTTGACTGCCAATAGAAAACTGTTAAAGCAAATCCTCCACCAACGTCGGTCACCGGTATAAATAAAATAAAGGTAACATCAAAGAACAGAAATCGACTAATAGACGTTTCGATTTCTCAAACTTTCCGAAAACACTTACCGAGGATATTTTGTTGAAAGTTTAAACTAACTGAAAATATCACACCGTCATCAACTTTTCTCTCCTTTGTACAGTGGCCAGCAAATCAACCTATACCGTTTGGCCTTGTTACATTTTCAACTTCAATGTTTTAATATAAAGTCGAAAATCCAATGAATACAATTGACAGATTGAAGTAGGTTGACATGCCACTGTACTGTTATAAAGTAACGTTTTTGATGGCATCACCAGTATTACACAACTTTTGATGTTTTCTAATTGTTTCAAAAAGTTTTAATTCCTTTGGACTTTGCTGACGTTGTGGTACGTTTGAAGGTCTATTGAAAGTTGATATTTGTTTGTTGTCCATTATTTACCCATTTTGTTTCAACTGTATTATTGATTATAACGGCGCTGATTGCTTACCATCAGGTGAGGCGTCTGATCGTATTCCTTCTATTCCATAAAAGAATAGTTTTTAACGAGCAGTATCTCTGATAAACCTGGATTAAAATCAAACTTGGAGACCTCTGCCAATCCACTTATGTAAAAAAGGCCAATATAATCAGGCAGTGGACTATTACAAGCTATTGGTGGCGATGATGATGATGCTGAGGATTTTATACAAGTCTTAATAGTAAAATTATGAACTAGATAGATAGATGTTTGCTTATCTCTTTGGTTAAAACAAATATACCTTCGAATGCAGTCTGGTAAAAAGTTATAAATCCTTTATTATTTTAATCCTTATTCCAAGAAGAACGTTTCACAAATTAACAACGTTATTTAAATCTTTATCCTTTGAGTTTCTAAGCGTCTAACAGCGGATATTTCCAAGCAAAAATTTAATAAAAAGAAATGCATGGTGGCCATTTTTTATCAAAATTGGGTGTGAAACTCATTAGTTTATTAAATAATGTTACGTAATTCTCGTTAAAGGTTGCGTAAAGGAAAATGCTTTGAGAATTTTATGGTCGCTCCAATTAGAGTTGTTCCTAGCTAAGAAAGTTTCTTATTACTTTTTTTCTTTATAAGTAACGTGTAAAGACACGTGTTTCAAACATCTGACTCGTAACTAAAATCGATAACATAACACTCCTTATATACCAATGTAAAATTCAGTGATATTTACTAAAATCGTATTTTATTTGATCTTCAATTAAAGTGTACAAAATCTGTGTGATAAAAAAATGTAAACAGTGCACTCGTCTAAAAAATAAAATGCAATTATAATACATTAAGTAAAATTTTAAACACCTATTTTATTATTTTACTACGTTAAATGATAAATGTCCAGTAACACAGAATTGAAAAAATACAATTAATATGTGTTTCAACTTTGCACATAAGGATAAATATTGCCTACTTATGTACTGTACCCATTATAAAATGCACTAGACATTATTATAATTAGTACGTATCAATACAATACTAAAGGAAAAAAATCAGCAACAATTAAAACCAACCTTTATTCCACATAGATTAAAGTTTACATTTCTATTACACCTTTCATATTCACCGTTGCTTTTTCCAATATTTTATTCAAACAAAAGGGGTCGTTGATTAAAAGGTCAATGAACGATAGAAATGATTACGAACAACAATGCACATTTGATATCAGAACACCTTTTATTATAGATGTTCATCCATCAATACTAAAAGTAATCTAGGTTGTAATAATAGAAATATAAATTGTTCTTTCAAAGAGATAGAGAGATGTGTCTATAAAATTGTCTGTCATACGAAATTCTTAGTATGCAGCTGAGTCTGCAATTGTATCTTACGATTGTCAATAGGTAAACTTATTGAAAAATCAAATATAAACATAGTAACATTTATCATGCAACAACCAATGATGAACAAAGCTGAACATACTAAAAAAGTATATTATTATGTTTATTCGAACGAGCTGTAAAAGATGTGTCGCTATTTTAAAAAGTACAGCCATTTCGTATGCAACGCTTTCGAATGTGAAACTTTGTAGTTTTTATATAGCCGTCTTAGTCATGCAAAACTAATTAGAGAGCTAACGTCTTGCCTTGTCTTAGAAAAACTACGTGGGATTCTATTTTCCAATAGAATTTTCGCTTTTTATAGTCACACAATTGGATTTGGGATCGATTGTAGTATGTGAAGGAATGCTTTGTGATCTATTTTCGTTTTCACGTATCACACTTCGGGGTTGGCTTGGGCAATAGGTATGTCTTTTCGTGAGGGCATCGATTTAATAGTTGAAAGAAGTAGGCGTTACCTATATTCAATCTAATACAATTAAGTAGAAGTACCTGATGATACTCCTACTTTTACTTATTTTAGATTAGAATCAAGATTTGGATACGAAGTAATTGGAATTACCGTTAAAAGGCCAATATAAACAGTTTATTTGGCTAACGCTTGGAACTTAGTTGTAGTAACACTAAGTATAATCACAATTAAATAATGAGAAAACGTTAATAGAAATTACAATTTATCGGAACAATTGACACTGCTAAGTGATATATTGGTTCGAGTTCTATTTATAGTAGGTAATACTCGTATCTTGAGTTCAAGAAATGTCGCCCTTCAAAATGCTGCTAATAATATCGAAGAAATATATCTGGACATTGAACTTAGAATCTAGATATTTGCAGAAAATCTTTGCTTAAAATCTTTCATGACTGGTTCAATCGTTCAATTAAATCGAACATGTTTTTCAAGAACGTTTGGAGTTAAAATGGATCTGTGTAATCTGTACTAAAATCGATTAAGTATGTGACAAGCTTGTTCATTCAAGCTTAAATATTTTGGCAATATTTTCGGATCAAAATCTCAATAGAGCTTTACTAGAGCCAAGGATCGAATTAAAAGCATTGATCTCACTTTCTCGTGGCCAGTAGACCATCGAGGTCAATTTTAAAAAGGTCATTGCAGGCAGGGTCAACACTCATACTTTGAAGTTACTCATTATAACTTTGACAGCCATATTCACTCAAAAACCTTTTGGAAACCGTCCAATTCAACATTGTTTAACTGTTCAGTTTTTGAACAAGCGCAGTGCTCAAAACTACATGTATTTGGAAAGCAAACTTTGATTCAGTAAATTGTTAATCACTTAGTGTATGTAAAAGTTTCAATAGACTTGTGTATATCTTTAGTTGGAATGAGGTTTGATAGTTTCAAAGCATAGCCAATACTCCAAAGGCCTCTTATTCAGAAAATTATAAAACTTAATGTATGTTCTAAAATCTCAATTGAAGTAGCTATCTAGAAATAAACGCTCTTAGATAGACAATCTTTGATCTTTGAAAGAGCTAATGGACTAAAGATTGTGTTAGATATTTGACTTTCGACACATATTTATGATTGACATAATTATAGTGAAAGATAAAGATTGACATCTTGGCGAAGTATTTTCTACCAATCAAAAACAAAAAACAAACTTTGTTAAAGTTGAAACTATGTTCTAACATTGGATTACTAATAGCACTTTCTGATGATCAATATTGCAAAAAGTCGGATAGAAACATAGTGTCAGTGTGGTTAAATAACCTAACAAGGTCTTAGCGATTAGTCATTTCCGAAAGAAAACTCAATGGGTGCCTATTTGTTTAACAAATCAATATTTACTACTATTCACACGTCATCGTTATTTGCATGACCATCTACGTCACTATTTCTGTATTTCTAACAAGTAAAGTGAAGTAGCTCTGACTGCATAGATCTGACTTGTAGACGTCACAATTCTCTTAGCATTATTCATTGCGTCATTAATACTTAGTCATTCTATAAAAATAGTCGATCATTAATATTTTTCTTGTAAAACCTGACCATCTTATACTTCTTGTTTACTAGAATTCAAGGTTTATTAATTAATATACTTGTAATTATGTAGTTTGCTTATTATGTGAAGTATTTACGAAGCTATTTTGTTGTAAGAATTTTTTTATTGTTTTTGTTTTATTGCTTTGTTGCTAATAAATACTGGACTGGAGTCTGGAGTATTTGTTCTCTGTTTTCTTTTTAGCGTTCTTGTTTTATTACCTAATCAATATTTATCCCGATAGATTCTTTGTTATTAATTCATCTTGCATTTTTGTTTATGTTTTCTCTTACTTTAAACGTTTCTAACATTTTTAAGATTATTTCCAATTACCTAGCAACTAGCTTCACTGACAGACTGACGGACAATTGAAATTGACTTTACAAAAGTGCATCATTCAGGATTGATTGAAACAAAATATATAATTTGACTTTGACATAAAGATGTCTACAATTTGTCACGCTAATCTAGATTCTTGTTATTCAAACGGATTGCAATAAAAATCTCATAAAACTCTATTACATAACCTACCAAAGTCCTTTAAAAATAACCCGAGATCCACGCCTATTCCCGGCTCCGTTGCCTTAGAACTTGCTTAGTCAGCTAATGCTAATAAAAGTGAGGGAGCTCACTTACTCGTGTTCATTCGCGCGACACATACCTGAGCCAAGAGTCGGTTAGGAAAACAAGTGGAAACGGAATTAAACGTCACTTCTTAGATACATAACGGCCTATGTACGGACGTAGATGTACATAGTATTGTACGTGTATCGAATAGAGGTCCTTTTGAAGAAAAGTTGTTGGTAGATGTTGACATCATTGAATTAGAGGAGTTGGATGATTAAGGAAGATGGAAAGTTTGAAAAATTAAGATATGATATCGAGAACTTTATTCTTCGAAGCTATACCCACTTAGTAACAGCATCTAAATACTTTACCCATTGGCAGTCCTGATGTAAAAAGTGGTTATGCAGCATACTAACATATGAAAACCTGAAGCGTAGTATCGACTAACGACACAAACGTTTCAAAGATTTGAACTAGAATGTAGGTACTAATTCACAACATACAGTTAGATAAAGCTACAACAAATAAATTAAGTTAAAATGTCCATCTGTCATCTCAATAACGTTCTTTGCTCTAACATCACCTTTCAATAAAGTCCGGGACACACTATATAATAAAATAGACAAGTGCAATATAGAAATACTTTCGTCATGCATCTGCAAACAATATGTACACATGGCTCCACATCAAGCTAAATAAAACCAGTATAAACTGACCGTAGAATATGTGGAAAAGTCATATAAAGCAAGACCATGTTATGCTGGGTTTGTATAGTATTAAGTGTGTACGTGAGCGTACGTTTCCACTTTCGCAACATCACCATTGTCCCATGATATTGTTAGAGTAAGTTTACGATGTGTGTTTGTCTTTATGTCGAAAGTGGGACAAATCGAGATTACGACTACACTGAACCGAATAAAGACTCGAGCACATGAAGTTATACCCAAAAATCTTAATACATTTCCAACTTTATTAGCAAAATGTTAAGGTCGAAAATTAATTAAAGATATTTGAGAGATAAAGGGTAGTTTGATAAGCTGGTATGTTTACATGAGTTAGTTTTATGGTGAGATCATTTTTGATTATGGGAGCCTCTTTATGTTGTACTTTACGATCTATAAAGTTATTTTTTGTGTTATTCCTTATTGTACCACTGTCGACGCATTGTAAAATACAGAACCACTGTTTTTTCGACGTAATATTACTTTACATGTGTCATAAAGTTTATTATTTGTATAATTTAGTCTTTCACCACAGAAAGCCCTGCTGCGTAAAACACAAATTGACCACAATAGTTGATAGCTTGTTTTGTATGCCCTAGGGGATGAACTATGACGTTATAGAAAAGAGTTGTGGTAGATAATAATGTATTGAATCAACACTTGGGCCTTTCTTACTAGCTGAACCGGCAAACTTCGTACCGCCTCAAACATTTTGTTCAACCTCCCCTGGACTTCTCCAAATAATTCAAGAAAAATATTAGCCAAATCGGTCTTGCCGATCTCGAATTTTAGCGAGACTAACGAACAACATTTGATTTTTATGTATATAGAGATAACAATACCTCTTTATGATGTATCTCAAGCTCAACACATCATTACATTCAATATTCGCTACAAAACGACCAAAAACATCAATAGCACGCGTTTCTTTCTTGTTTACCACCAAATCCTTCAATTGTCACAGAGCCTAAACAAAAAATTACTTTCGTTACATTCGTTCTGCCTTTTATTTTATCTCGGATTTATTTTACTGTTCGGTTTAAACGTATTTCCATATAAATAACGAAGGCTTAACCGTTTCTTCTTTATTTACAATACATGAAGAGAGTTTAGGGATTACTCGTACCTACAATGAATTGTTCAGTTCACGTGTTACGTCGTAGGTGTATAAGTATACATACATACATATTTATGTTATATAAGTACCTGATACATATTTTAAATGTATATTTCGTTGAGTATTACAATGCTCTTTACTTATATCTATCGTTCTATAGCTCTACGGTAGAGAAAAGTACTTTTAAATTCTCCGATTTCAATTTCTAAAGAATGACAACATTTTAGCCAACCCGCATAGAGTAAGCGTGGTGCTTAAACCTTCTTTCTCCATGTGAGTAGAGGAGTTTGGACAGCAATGGGCAGTTATAGGTAGTTGATGTGTGATGTGTAACAACATTTTGCAACATTACATTACAATCATAATAAAAATGACACTCTTCACATTACTGCTGAATATGAATTATACTTATCCTCTTACTAAAATTAATCATCTATTAGGTACAAAAATAACAATATTTCCTGTTGTCTGTATCATTAGTCTTTACTTATCAATATACCTAATATCTAAATCAATTTCAGCTAATTAATGAATGTTTGCAATTCGCCTGACCGTGATTAATGTTATTAACTAAATATTTAGTTCTATTAATTATGAATAGTGATCAAATTCTATGCTATTAAATAAAATATAGGGTGTGTACACGATAGATTAATATATTAAACTAGCGGACCCGACAGACGTTGTCCTGTCTACACGTTAATTTGAAAATTTTTTTTTTTTAATAAAGTAAAACATTCTGGACCTTTTTGATGAAAATTATTATTCAAATGTTATGACAATATCTAACGTCATTAGTATTTGACACTACGATGGTAGCGCCGTCCGTCGGATCCGATGTAAAACATTCCAAAATCAACAACTACTAATAAATTAAAAATTAATTAAAAAAACATTGTCCAGCGGACAAAATTGTGAATCTAAACCATTCTCAGATCCTCTTGAACGTTTGCATTCACACAAAAAGTTTCATTAAAATCCGTCTAGTCGTTTAAGAGGAGTTCAGTGACATACACACGTACAGAAGAATTATATATATAAAGATGTTCTCTTGTTTTACCAATCACAATTTTCGCATCAGTTTTTTTATAGAGTGAAGAAAAGTATGTATGTTCTTTTTTTAAAGTAACAATAAGTGCTAAATAATCTTTGGCATAATCTCTAAGACTCTTGAGTCTCTAGTATTGAAAATTTACGCCGGTTCAGACAAAAATATGTCTATCATTAATTTCAGAGAAAGTCTCTAGTGATTCTTGGTAATCTTAGTATTTATGAACGATGTATATATTTTTTTAATTCTATCTATCATTTTAGAGAAAATCCCGAGTTATTCCTAGCATTTATTTATAGTAACAACAATTATTTGTTACAGTTTACCTTTTATGTATAAAAAAAAAATAGTGACATAACTTACAGGAAATCTTTTGTTACAATATTATTAAGTGTGATGGTATTCACAATTCCTAGTATGCCATTTGGAATTTACGAGGATAATGGTTATTTTAATTCTAATAACTTTATTGACACCTAGTAACCGTACAATGCAATAACAAAATATATGAACAAAGTTATTTGTGTTTTCATATCTCGTTGTTATAGAAACTGCATACTTATTGCTTATAAAGTTGTGTTATACCTGTTAAGTGATAAAAGAAGGAAAATACATTCATAAAATAATTGTTTTAATGAAGTGTAATCTAATTAAATCATGGGTAGCTTGGTATATAGAACTTTATATAATAAATATGATTTTTAACGACAGCTGATATCTGAAGCACTTTATACAATAAATTAATGATTTTTTTCATACAGCTAATATCTGAATATTTATGTTTGCTTTTTGGTTACAAAAATAAAAATACGACATTATAAACGACCTCTTTCACAGAATCATCACCAATTAGAGGTCGAATGATATTCATTTTCGTTTTGTTATCGGTTCACAAATAATGTTACATCTATATATATTGTATTTACAATGATTTTACTTTGTTTCAGGTATGTTCCTTTCAATCTTCAACGACCACCAATTTATCTGAGACGTCGCGGTGCTCAAAGGTATGTCGCCTCGCCGTTTAAATCCCTCTGAACAATGTGATTGATCTCGATCATCTACAAAATCGTTACCCATTTCACGTCTACTGATATTCCAACCTTATCAAGAAGTACGAAGATTTCCATAAAAAATATAGTAAAACATTGTGTTGGGGCAAAGAAATTTTGTATACTCTATATCTGGTAGTTTTTATGTTTGTATGTTACCCCAAAACGCATTGAACAAAACCCATAAAATATTGACTCCGCAAATACATGCTCAATGAATGATTTTATGCACAAACAAGCAATTTCGAATTAATTGAATAAGGTAATTTAATTTATTACATTTAACATGAAATATTTACTTTCGAAAGTATAATAAAAATCTTTGTAGACGATTATGACAATTATAATCAAGGAGCGAACGTTTAAATTCCTTTAACAATAACTACGAGATGATGTCGCATAGGCGAAGACTGTACACCAATATTCCGGTCAGTAAGACACGCGATATAACGTGCACATATAAAAACACGCAATTTCTTCGGTAGCCACATTATTTACTACAATCTAGAAATTACTGAGTAATTTTCATGGCAACTATGCTTTATTAGTGTTGTTTAAGATATGCAGTCTTGATAAACTGTTGTAAAAAATTAGCAGAAAGTAACATCTATTCTGTTCGCAGTAATGGCTGCGAGTTCCTGTAATTTACTGCGTGTCTATAAAATTTATTTGACATAGAAAAAGATGGTGTTAAACTATGATTTATGTCTTTATTTATACATTACCTACATTTAACAGATATTTCCTTAAAATAAAGAATGTTTGAACACGCAGAAAGCTATAAAATAGGTATAATAATAGGTATATGAATGCAAAAAATACTTGTAAAAGAGAAACAAAAAACGTGACTATGTTCGTGCAATTATTTCCGTCATGAAGCTTCGCTAGGTGAAGGCTAACGCCATTACGTCAAATTGATGTGTCTTGTCTGCGGATTTTATGTCTTATTTTGACTGATGCGTGCATAAAACTGTCCCAGTCATAAACAAAATTGGTGACCTGATCGACTTTATGAATCACGTGACCTTTCCGTCTCGCTTTGATTGGTCGTTTGTAGTTTTATGTTTATTAGATTAAACACCGTCGGAAATTTTTAGTTAATTTTACATAATTTTGTTTTGATTAACTGTTTACGAAATACTTCATCGAATAATCGAGGTACCTACCTACTTTCCCGATTCATTCTTTATTGTCTAGCTAGTCAATAATGCAATAAAACATACGTAGTAACTAAAGGAAACAATCATTTTAAAACCACTCGATACAAAACACACAACCTTCATGAAAGACGAAACTCAATATTTTATACTTCCTAATAATATAGATTTCTGTTTGAATCATTTCGAAACGACTTCACTGATTTATTGAAGCAATAAATCCACTCGCAAATATTTAGCGTTGAGCGCTGTGAAGCATATTGAGCGTCAAGTTGATTCGGAACACATTCGTTATTAATTTTCAATAATTAAATCCTTTCATTTTCACGTGACGGCTAATTATGGGCAGGATTTTCTTGATATTCGCAAAGCTTTCAATTTGTTTTTCAATATGTTAATGGAATTGTTATTGGAATTTGAATGCATTTACGGAGACTTTATGTCAGAACGCTAATTAAATCAGAGTAATGCATTATAATATTACCTAGAATTTTATACTTTATATATGACATAGGTGCATATTACCTACCTATTACATTATTAAGGACATTTACAATTATGTTCTTATTCTGTCTTTTATTAGATAGCCAAACATCATCTATTATTCCATGCAAAAACACATAAGTCAAAACTTCATACACTCACAATTCGCCACTTCATCACACTGCAACCCATTTCTTTATTTAAGGCAAAAAATCAACACGTATCTCGATAGATCACACTTTCCTTCTATCCCCTTTTTCACATAAACTGCTTACCTTGTTTTTACGAGGGCACATGTCTTCATCTATATTGTTACTGGGATGAAATACAAGTAAACACCATGTCGAATGCATTGTATCACCTAGTAAACTTCCCTCTGCTTAGGATATTTACACGCAAACGCAAAGGGTGTCAAGTAATTTTATTATATGTCTTAACCTTGTTACATGGTGTTCATTTTATCTACCGTGAGTCCTGGTTCAAGGTGTTGTGTTCAAAAAAAATCTAAATTATATTTTCCTCTTACTGTTATTTATTGAGAAATAAGGCCATATTTGATAAAGGCACCACCAGCGCAAAAATAATGGTTGGTCTTTCAATAAAATGACCTGATTCTACCTCATATTTGTATCTGTTAAATAATTTGCCTCAATATAACACGGTTCTTAGTCTTGTAGTCGTTAAAATAAAAATGATTTTTCTTTTATGCAATCTTTATAAGTATTATGTAGGTTAACTTGATAAAGAAGTTATAATTTATTTAATAACTAGAAAGCCGATAGTAATACCGTTCTTCATGGTCACATTCTAACATAATCGTTCATAATGTGAATGGTCACGTACCATTTTCAAACAAAAACGCCTCATTTTCTGCCATGTTTTCTCTTCTCAGTTGGTAACAGCGAAAGTGTAATTTGAACAGTTATTAGAAAGCAAACTTTGTAAATATTGGAGCAAGTGGACTGTAATATGCTTATGGTGTGGTCATAAAGTTATAATTATCTGATGGTTACAACATCAATAAGTCATAAATAAGCGGTGTTGGGTGTTCCGTCATCGATTGTTGTTCCCATTACGTTTGCTCCACTAGTAGGTACTTTTGAGTTCATCGATGGATGTAATGTAATATTACGATGTATTGAATCATTTCGCTTTCCGACGTCCGTGTGTCTGGCTCTTTAAAAACAAAAACTACTGAACGAATTTCATATTGTGGATGGATGAAATATTTTCAAAGTTTTATTTAAACGAATAGATAAAGGCTGGCAAAGTAAGAAATGATGTCAAAAATAGACCAAAACTTACCATCCATCTTTGTTATCGATAACTTAAGATTGATGTTAGCGAAAACTTTTATAAGGGATGCCTTATGTCAGCTGTTATAGATTTGGCTCAAAATAGGTCACATTCTGCTTTCTACGAAGCTAATACTAATTCAATGAACCGGTTAATCGTATAAACTATTGTAAAGTTTCCAATATTGAAATTCTCAGGAGAAATAATATATACCGCCTTGTTTTATTCCAAAAGCAAATGTGCTTCTTTAGGTCTATCACATCATAGGTATGTAGACGGTTTTGCCACGCCAGCTGAATGACATTTCGGCCTTTGACGTCCCCAAAGTCAGGCGATGAAAAGGTTACCTATCTACTTGCATACAAAACAAAAAACTTGCTTCTTCAAAAGGGTTTGCTACAAAGAGAATGTCTCATACATATTCGCTTCAATTTTAAACTCTTCAAGCGAATCTTGGTCCAGTGATGACTTTGCCTTATTTAATACCCCAATTCATTCAAACCTTGTTCGTTCAAACGGAGCTGCTGTAAATTAATCAGTTATTTCAAGTAATACGTCTAAGTACACAGATTCATTCTACGAAGTCAGTTGTCCGTACGACGGGGTACCGAAAGAGATCTTTCTTTCGGCCCCTCGTTCGATAAAAGTTCGCTCGAGCGATAAACTTTTGCGTGATTGAATTTGAAAGGAAAAGGTACGTACTTTGTTTTGGATTTCGTTGGTAATTAATAACGTGAAGATATGGTTGAAAGAAAATTGGTTTTTTGTATAAATAAACAATTATTTTTAGATTGATTTTAGGAGTTAGTTATGCATCACTTACTAGCTTAATGTCAGTAAAGCACGCAATGGAACAAATTCTATCATGGCCTTTTAAATATCATTATTACTCGTACATTCTTAACATTTCATGCCACATTATGTACCTTAATCGACTATTTTATGGAACTTCATTTTGACCCAACAACCAACAGTTATCAGCACAATAAATCAACAGTAATGTGTATCTATTAGTATTATTGACTTTGTAATGAGCTGTATGTCGGTCGACAGCCATGCTCTATTAGGAACGTTTGATCTCATAATATTGTTTGAAAAAAGCGGATAATATCCCCACAATTACTAGGAACTGGTAAATATTAACTTACGCAGCTCATTAAGAGAATTCTTCTTTTTTCTGAGATTCTCTGTTTTTGTATTGTCTTCATTAGTAAGTCTTGTATAATTGTAGATTTAATCATAACTTATTATAAACCTAGGATCTATTTTATCTAAACATACAAATTAAAAGTTTTATGAAACTGAAAAAAAAACTTGGCTTTTCAATATCCCAAATTCATAATTTTCTATATCCCTAGTAGTATGTTAGTTGAAAATATTAATTACAAAAAATATGTTACTAACTTTTATGAATGTAAATACAAACAAGATAATCTAAGAACTCCTATAAAGTAATCCGTGTCCACCAAACAAAACGGAACATAAATTCCCAATCCTCACAGACGATCCGAAGGTGCGTAACTTTCTGGTAATTCGAGTAAATCTGGAAATGTTCAATCCTATTCTTCTGTGTTCTTGGACGAATTCTGGACCCTCATTAATATGTATGAGCCTTGAGTAAAGATTGTGCTGAAATTCGGACGAGAGCCGCGATCCGATGGCAATAACATGACTGACCCTTGTCAGCAAATGGATTCCGTAGAAAAATAGATGGTGTTGTACTCATTTTTAGCTAGCATCAGACCGTACATAAATCTCGGGGTCCCTTAGACCGTCATACGTCTCCAGAGATCTGGTTAGGAGTTCCTAGGCGTCATTTATGATTGTGGTACAAATAAATAACAGCCAGGAAAATCTCAGCAAAAATAAACGTGGATTGTTTGCGCTAACCTGCGCGCTGTTAGCAACTGGCAATTTAATGTTTTTGAAGTGAATTATTTACACGCGTCTTGTAAAAAAGACGAACCTTGGACGTCGTTTGCGTAACCTTCAAACATCAAGATGACACAGCGATGAGTAGATTATGACATTTTTTTTTATTACGTGAACGAACGTGGCTGTGTAAAAAAACGTAAAAGGAGGAATATTTTACATTATTATGTATAATGGTAAACATAATAATGGTGGTGATATATGGATATGGGAATTAATAATAATTAAATAATTTCCATAATTGCTTTTACCTCAAATAACATACTAAATTATATTTAGAATAATACCGCAACGCTATAATATAAATCAAACAAAACTTTGGTGAATATAATACCTATGTATTTACCGATACCGTTTCACAGAAAAAATATATTCTAATAGCAACATTAAATCGCGTCTAAGTAGCTCGATATCATAAAATCATCGTTTGATAACTTTCCGTGGGGGAAGGTATAATTTTAGCCTTAACAGGGAATGTTTATGAGCTACTATCTAAATTATGGAGCGACGCTAAAGTCAATATTTCAGGCCAGGGGGTGTAAAGACTGTGTGAAATCGGGATCAGTATTTGAACGCGGGCCAACATAGGCCTTTGGCCTCATTCATTTGATTTCGTGTTTAACTACGGAAACTGTGCCTAAAAAATAGGCGCTCTTTATCGCCGAAGCGATGTAATATCCTTTTTACTGAAAGGTCAATAAATAATATAATTTATTCTACGAGTTTTTGAACCGTTAAATAGGTCTTACGTCATTTGGCTTATCAAGGGTGTAGGATTTAATTCTACCTATATGTTATTTTTATAAAGTCTAATTTAGAATGTAAAGGTATCGTGCAAAATAGGTACCTTTCCCAATGTGACTTTACCACTAAATTCTTATAAGGACTGATTGTAGAGGTTTCCAGAACATGTCTTACTGCATTCGAAAGGAAATGGTGTATGATAAGACTATTTATCCTCCTTGAAACGTGCATAAAAATACCGACGTGCATTGCTTATCAATGTCAGCCTTATACCTTTTTGAAGATAAAGAACATTTGAAGTAGATTAGCAGACAAACTGATGGTTTATTCAGATTAATAATGATGTGTATCATCGTCAACATCATACCATCATCAGCTGAAAGTTCATTGCAAAAAATATCTTATAATTATGGTAAATGACAACTTGCTACTAGCACCCAGTGGCTCCTAATAGTGTATACCTATATACAAAAATATTTGTATATTTTAATTTGTAAGCCTGGTGTAAAAATTATGTTCTCATTACCAACTTGCGTACAAAATTCTACGATTAAGTAAATAGTAATGTTCCATTCGCCATTAAGCGCGCCTATGTTCGTTTGTACATAAAGTGTTAAATAAATAAATAATGTCAATATTTTTCGTAGTTCGAGAATAATACTGGGCACTCAGTAGGTACAAACACAAACCGAGAGTTGTTTAACAAACTGGAAACTAATGCAAAATTATTCAAAAGGTATTTATTATTTTCTGCCAATGCACACAGTCTGCTTGCTCCACTGTTATTCAAACAAACCAATTGAGTTATTTTAATCACTACAAACTGGAAATACTACTGGCGCCACTTCTTGGCATACTATCAGAAAATTAATAATGTTGTCACAATATTTTGGACATTTACCAACGACCTTACATGAATTAATGAAAACCCGATTATTCTAAAACACAAAATCATTAATTTTACACGAAGAAAAAGGTTCTAAAGGAGTTACGAAACTCTCAAAGTAAGTAAAACTTAAGCAGACTTCGCTCACAAAGATGTCTAAATTAATAAACTTAGCTTAGCTTCAATCCACGCCATTTTATTTCGCGTCTCAAGATAAAGAACAAAATGTACAAAAAAGCAAGTGCATCGGACGGAGCACTTGGGCTAAGGGCTTCCGCTTGGCAAACTTTTCAATCGGACCACTTTCCAGTGGGGCAAGTTTATCCTTTGAAACTACTCTCACCCCTATTTTGGTAACCAAATTGGACGAGTAACAGACTACGGTAGAAACAAAGCTTTGATCTGAAATTTTTCGTAAACCTGTTTACATTTTGAAAATTGATATTTCTTTGTTGGGTTATAAGGTTCAAATTCAGTTATTTGTTGGAGCAATAAAGCATGATGTTTGACCAAATAACACCCATGAAATTTAATAATTAAAACGTCCAATTAAGTCCGTCTGATGCACAAGAAATATCAATAAACTCGTTTATAAGTAAATTTTGTCCCTGATTTTGGGATTTTTTTGTTAGATTTTATGTTTAACAACGCAGATTTTTTACATCATTATTATGTTTGTTGAGAAGCAGCGACCTCTTCAAATATTACGATTGTGTTGAAATCGAGACTCTTAACGATTCAGAATCCAATAAGCATACTCGTAATTATTTCGCAAGTTACTGCTGAGAGCAGTGCTTACGTTAATCTTTCGCTTTGGTAATAATTAACATCTTTCGTAGTGAGAATACCAGTAACACATAATACAATTTGCTGTATTCCCACATGTGTTGTAGCTAATATAATATGCAGCAACATACCGTTACTTCGATCTATCTCCGCAAGATCCTTTGAGACTACAATTTGGGTGGAAAATAATGAAATGTTATAAGTTTTTTTGGGTCGGTATATTATTCATTACACGCGTCTCGTTCCTTCGTATGAGAACTTGTGTTGAAATGGAAAGGTGTAAATAAAGTGTATTTATTTTTTGCCGTACCTCTTTATTTCATATTTTGTTCAGGGACCCTTATAAACATGAGATCTTTATTGGAATAAAGTATGCATGGTTTTGTCAGTAGGCATAGTTTGTTCAGGGACTTTTATTACAAGGTCGGCAAAAATGGGAAAGGCGTTCTCATAATATTTTGTAGGTTTCGTCTTCAAGTTTTTAATTCTGCTTCTGGAGATAGAATCTGAAGTATTTGAGAAGTAGGTTACAAGTCTATCGTCACTTGTATTAGGGTCGCATAAACAAGGAGATTAGGAAACGTTTTCAAACAAATTTTCTCACAACGTTAGATTTGAAACGTTTTAGTTGCTAAGTGTCTACTGTTTACAAATGCGTTGTCCGCATTTCTTTCACACAGTGGCTGGTACACTAAAAATCCAACACTTTCTTCTTCACAAACAAACTCTTTAACTTTTTTTGTTCGCATTCCGCCAAAGAGGTCATTTCGTACTACAAAAAACATCCAACCATTGTTTATTTCTCAACTTAGAACATTTGTCTTTTGTTTCAAATAACCTCGTGGTCGGGCTTTCCTTCACTCATTAACTTTTCTGGAGACAAGTGGAAATCCGTGTGTAGCTTTCCTACTTGTAAATTGAATCTGAACTTAATTTTTACTGGGCTTTGGTTTCTTTTGCAACAAGATTTCTCTTAAAAGCGGTTGCAGGGTGGTTTAAATTGGACAGATAATGAGGGAGTTTCTTTTTACGATGTTTGTGATTGTACTGCCTGTGTATTTAGATGGCAGCAGATTGTTTTAAGTTTATTGCGAACAAGATTTATACAAAGTAATTTTTTGAGTGTTTTGTTTTGCTTACGAAGGAAGAGCGGAACGAAGTTAATTAGGTACAAAGTTAAGCAATTTATGTTTTATGTTATCTTTGCAGAAATTTGAGAACTGTGCAATGCATACTCGTGTTAAATAGCAAATGTTATTTAAATTAACGTTTTCAATTCATTGGGCAATTATAATAGAAACATAGATGAAGCGACCTAGGTATGTGCAAATGTTCCTGTTATCATATTTTCCTGGTAGGCGCTTTATCGGTCGTGTTATATACTCGTCAACACTATACCACAGTTTTCGCGCGACCATTTTCCTCTGTCAATTCAGTCTGAACGTACGTATTGTTTCAGGAACGTTTTAATTCGGTAGTGTGATTATTTTATCAGTGTACTTTATTATTTTTTTAGAAAGTGTTGTGTGCGGACGTATCATAAGACAATGGGACTTTATAATTGTTTTGTATGATAAGTTTCTTGTTTTGTGAAAAAATGTTTTCGAATCGAAGAAGATTGTCGTTGAACACTTTGGTGGAAAAAGTTCTGTCAAAGAGGAGGGACTCGAAGGATTCTCCGCTCGCCTCACCTCTGTCCGATGAGGTATTAATTTTAATTTACTATTTTTTTTAAATAAATATTATTGTGTAAATAAATAATGCGTAAAAACGTTCGTTTAGCCTTGATATTCCGTCAATGTTATCGACGTTTGATTACAGACTTGATTTCGATTTTGGTGTATCACGTTACGAAATATTTTGCATTGGCATTGATGAGATAAAATCCATTTGTTATTGATATTTAATATTTAAATTAATGTTTGATATCAATTCTAGGTTAAATATTGATATTAGTCGACTAAATTGAGAAGTTTGTTTATCAATAGATTTGTAGAATTTAGGGCTTAGTGCCAAGAGCATTTTAATGACGGCGCTCACGCAAAGATTTGGCAATAGGTATAAGACAGCGTTAGGGTTATGTGGGCTGCCTAGCGGGTAACCGGGGTTTCGGCCTGAAAAGCAGAAGTAAAAACGGATTGGGTTTTAGTCAGTATGAGTCGGAAAATCCCACTCGCCTCACCCAAGGCGGGAGAAGTCATTGGATCATTTTTACCCCCTCCAAAAAAAAGGGTTGTATAATTATAAAATGTAAGGTTGTACGTCCCTTCAGTTTTTGTTTACATTGCAGTCAAAAGTAATGCTAGCATTAGTTTAATTAAGTAACTTCCAAATACCGGATACTTGTACTTATTCGTATGCAAAGTCTTGCGAAAACGGGTTAGGTGTGTTCCGCTGCTTATCGCATTCTCAATACATTTTTAAACTGTCGTACATTAAGTTAAAATAGGTACTAACACTTCGTTTGTAGAATTGTAAAACTACAAAATTATTTACGCATAAGTTGCTAGTATATTCTTAATGAAACTTGTCATAATTATTGAACATGTTTTTTTTAATAGTTAGTTCTCTACAAAATGTGAACCAATTAAGTTGTTAACAGACTAAGCTATCATTTATTTTTTGTTCAGTTCAAGGACGACTAATTCAATTGCCTATGACGCAATTTCAGTTGAATTTGTACTTTCTGAACATGTATACAAAGTTTATAATTAGTGTAAGTAGTATGATTGACACACCTACATTTCTTTTCAATGTCAGTGTAATAATAAAAGCAATAAAGTATATTGTGTCGTAATAAGTGACAGTTGTTAATCATCTCACGTGAACTTGGTTGTTGGAATTTCAACCTTATGTACTTGTAGTTTAAATAACAAAATTGAAAAAATTTATAAATTTGTGTCTCCTATTAAATACTGGCCATTCTTACTAGTTTTTATTTCAGTAATTATATTCACCAGATAAAAAATAATCGCTAGACAGGTTTTCATAACCTTTACACGCATTTCCCGACAAGCTATATAGTAAATATATGAGTACATGATAAAAATACTAGTTCGAAAGCTATCAGACTAACCTACCTGGTTGTAATACGCATTCTAAGGTGCGATCGATAAACACTGAGTCAAATGTCGAGTTCATCGCCATACGATACGCCTGATGTATTACAAGGTCATGTAACCTTCACTATTTTCATGTACTGACAGCTCATCAAGCTATACTCAACCACTCTAACTCGACCTGTCATTGGACAGCCAGTCTATACATTGTAAGGTCTATGTTGTTGTTAGTATGAAGCAAAGATACAGTGTAACTTGGCCTCTCATTGTATAGACAGTTCGAACAAAGTCAGGTCTATGTTGATGGTAGTATAAAGGGTGTCGAAGTTCTAATCCTTTAGCGTTTACATGCCCATTGGTATTGTCAACACCAACTGTTATAGTGACATCATGTGAATGGAAATGTGTGTTCACCTTGTCACCGTATCGGTTCGAGTAACTGACTGACTGATAGAGCCGTTTCTATGGCGTAATTTATTTTGTTTGCGTGTTTTCTGTAAGGGTTCGTTTAAGAGAGGATATATGTAAGTAGGTTGTATTTGTTCAGCTGAGTTTTGATATTTTTAGCTAACTATTAACTTCAGTCATATTTATAAATCAATGATGTTTATCCCTAATTCTGAGAGACGCAGAACCAGTATAAAATTTAACGTGTTAAAAATTTAAAGTAACAGCTGAGACTTGGCTTAAACTATTAATACATTGGTATTAGTAGTACAGACAATAACTTAATGTACTGAAAATTTCATTCATAAGAAAATGCGAAGAAAATACTAAACTTATAAAAAAATTAAGACCATTAATAAACAAGGAGATAAATTGAAAGGACCTTGACTTGAAGCAGCAAGTCTTCGTAACTCTCAAACAATGTCGCGTTAAGATTAATTCCGACTCATTTTTTATTAAGTAACAACCCTGAACTTGGTTCGCTGAATTGGTTTAGAAAGGAACTTTATTAGAAAAAAATATATATTAATTTATCGAGATATTTAACTAACTGTTTAAACAGTTCAGGATAAAGAAGTTGAAAATTACTATTTGATTACACTTTTTATATCGATTTGAGCGGTTTCTAGAATTGTCTACAGATCTTTTTAAGATTTATTTATTTAATCGTAGATTTTATTACACAAACTTAAGAAATTGATGAACTTCATCACAGTAGCATGCTCCAAAAACTTGTAAGAACTAATAAACTAGTGATTGGCTGATTTTATAACATGAACTTTCAATTCAACCATACTATTACTCATATCTTAATATTTCTTAAAATTTTAGAATCTTCGGCTATTTCATAACAGATCATTGTATCAGCTTTCTTATTAATACATATCCAACGTTTTTGGTAACGACCACAAAACGGTTATATTTAAGCAACAGTTTTATAAGGGAACCCCTTATTGCAGTCGTTTTTACTTTCTCTAACGTTCCGAACATATGGTTTGGCTATTGTTGCCATGACAACAGCTGCCCACGCGCAGGTGCCAACTAACAGTTGTTTTGGTACCGGCGTCACCCCATTTCGTTTTTAAGAGTTCCGTGTGGTAAGATTAGATTTGAAGTATTTTTATTATACCGCATATCTTATTGTTTAATTACCGGTTATTTAACCGCTTTAATTTGGAGTGGAAAGAATATAATCTGAGTAATAATTGAATTTATTTTTCATTATTATTTTCCACCCTATAATTATATTTTTGTTACAATCTATTGTACCAATTAGGTTCACTCACTCACTATATAGTACTATAAGCGATCAACATTATCCTTACTGCCTAATACGAACTTTTAAATCAAGTTTAGTTTAACCTACGTGAGATCACGAAGTTGAATATTCTAATACATAAATTGTAACATTGAGTCTGAAAATAGTATTTTTACGATTTTATCCTGGTCAAACGTTTCCAATGACGTCAATGGATCAATAGGTATAAAACATTATTTTCTTATCAAACAAACGTACCGTAAACAATATATTAATGCTCTAGTAATTAACATTGACTGTTAATCAACCACAACACATAATAGGGACATTGCAAAATGTTCAGCTAATTGATTGATGCACAGGTAGTCTTGGTACTCATGGCTACCCATCGAGCGACACAAAACCAGTTTATCGTGGCCTCCTATTATACGAACTTTTTGCAAGTTTAACGGTCAGTTTATACTGGGTGTTCATAGGTTGATGTGTAGTCGTATGTAGTTTAAACTGGGATCTCAGTTCTTGATACTTGGCAACTATTATTTTTGGTCCGTTCATTTTTCTTGTGGTCAGAAGCAAGGCTATTAAGTATGAGATCATGGATTCCAAGGTTGGGTTTAGTAAAATCCCGTATGATAGAACTTGCAAGGAAATTAACAAGTAAAGGATTGAGATAAGACGATTGAGAACTCCTTCCTCTTTTAAAGTACAAAGGGCAGGCTTCACAAGTAGGTATGTATATAGAAGTTTTAGCCGTAATTTTCTCAGAAAACCTGTTTGCGAATCCATACAAATTAATTATTTATTATTTATTTAAACAATAAGATACCTCTAATACTTAATTAATAAACAATATAGCCAATGATAAAAAATGTGTCATGGAACTTATTATACAAGACAGTGTTCGTGTCGATAGTACTTAATTATCGTATTAATTAGTAATTATTACCAGTTTTTTATTGATTTCATTCGATTTATGTGTATGTATTTACATGAATTTGTATTTAGTTTTTTTTTTTTTGTAATAACTATCGTGAGATATACTAAATTAACTGTCGTCACGCTGCTCATGATGAAGAGTCCCCCTGTGATTCGAAACTAGTAGAGCTTTTCTCCATTAATTTACGTGAGTAAACTGTGATTTTTAGTTAATTTAGTTTTATTTATTGTGAGTTGACACTAATATTATTAATCTTTTTATAGAATCAAATAAATTATTTAATCTAATGACCTAAGTCGTAATTTTCTAGATCACGCACAATTATTAGACTTAATTTAATTAAATTAGTTTCGAAATTATAATAAGTAGGTACATGAGTCTTAACTTTTTTTGATACATTGAAATTTTTTTTCTACTAAGTATTTCGTTTACATAATTCATCAATGAGTTAGATTTCCACAATCACTGCTTGCGTGCTAAGAGGTCGTTAGTTTCATTATATATCTCTTAAATATCCCTGAAACATCATTACGATAATTCAATAATTAAATCAAATGAATTATTATATTATTCCCATGCAAAGTTGCCTGTATTGAAATTATTTGTTAGTGACGATATTTAAACAATTTACAATTGACATTGTATGGAAATTTAGGGTTTGTTGTTTGGTTACTTAGGCCTATTTTTGCATGTAACTTGCAACAAAGGGAAGACTTGCAACCGACCAGACGTAGGACTTATTATATTGATTACCTGCATGGCGATCATGAAGTCAAGCCACAAGAGATGTTCAACTTTCCTGATTTTGACTTAAAGTCGAAATTACAATAAATACAATTTACAAATTGGAGTAGGTTGACCAGCTTATACTTTTGACTGACTGGATCTGACTCACCACTGGTTGAAGCAATATTAGGGTGTGGTTCTAGGATAACCTTCTATTTCCCAATAATATTTATTATGACAATAATGAGTCAATATGTTCATGATTTTCCTAATCAGTAATACTTAGGACTTATCCTGCAGTTGACTAAAGTCAATATATAATTTTTATTATTTACTGCACAAAATATGGTATCATTTGATATTTTTGTACATTATTATTCCTATTTTATTCAATAAACAAAGTAGAGGCAACATCATCATCTCATTTATTTTTGGAATAAAACAATATACCTACCTGTTTAGACACGAACAATGTGATTTATTCTGGATTTTCCTTCAATACTCTGGCTTAACAATATCTAACAGACAAACAATGAATAGGAAAAATAGCAACAGGAAAATTATTAACAATTTAAAATAGAAGCAAATAAAACAGAATAAACAGTTAAATAAAAAGTTTACACTATCGGAAAGTAAATAAAACAAAACTTATAATGTACCTTACCGAATTGTAATAAAGTTAAAAATATTAAATGTCAACATTTTATCTACTGTAGCTTCTTCCATACATTTTTTCATAGACGCTTCTGTCTTTAATGCCTTACCATATAAAATGACGTAATCCTCCAAGAATGAGATTGGAAAAGTCGATTTTCTTTCCTTGCAACTGAGTGCAGTAAGCCGATACATCTGAATATACCTACAGGGTGTGCAAAGAATATTTCCAACATGCTTATCGCGTTCCCAGTACCGATGTTAAGCATCCACGAGAATTTTCTTTGAGAGAAGAATTTAAGACATCTGTGGAAAATTTCCGTGTATTACATTTCCATGT
The DNA here is from genome assembly GCF_023101765.2 of Spodoptera frugiperda. Taxonomy (NCBI): domain Eukaryota; kingdom Metazoa; phylum Arthropoda; class Insecta; order Lepidoptera; family Noctuidae; genus Spodoptera; species Spodoptera frugiperda. The sequence goes on from NC_064216.1 coordinate 5,602,964, forward strand.
TACGGAGTCGTGTAGTCTTGTTTTGCTCACTTCACTGGACGTACTTAAGCAAAGGAATATTTTGTACTGCACTTTCATTTCTTTCTTTAAATTGACCAGGTGTTCATAGCTGTGGTTTCAATAGAAAAAGCGATACGTACGAATGATATTAATGATTAGAAATGGGGTGAATACTAAGATGACGTGTGACGGAGATATATGGAAAAAGAAGACATTCACGCCAGCCTCTATGATAAATGTTTTGGTATATTAAGCATCTTGTAGCACTTGTTCTTTTTACTAAAGTATTATAAGGTCAATGAACTTTGGAGGAAACTTGAAGCAGTACACAGAAATAAACCGTAAAACACAGTAATATTAAATACGGATATGAATATCAAAACATTGCAAATGTTAATGTATGTTTAGAAGATGCAAATAACACGACATTACTGACTAACGTTGGTATCTCTTCACTAAACGATTATTTAACTATTGCGCTAGAAGGTCATCTCATCTTAATATGTGCAAATATGAATGATATCATACCACAAATGGCAAATGCAGGCTTAAGTACACTAGAAATAAAGTCTCAATTACCTTCATAAGTATGACTATTGAATCACATTTAAGCAAAATATACCTTACTGCAATATAGTAAAGTATAATTCAGAAAAGTTTGAAATAGAATCTGGATAGTTTATCGATAGTGTGCAAAGCACAAAATATGAACATTAGTGTTAGTGTTTGTGAAATCTAAACCGATCAGCCAGTGTCACTCTGAAACGGTTCTGCACGCTCTATAAACAGAATCAGTATAAATCAATACATAATTGATCATGGCTATACACGCGAAACCACGCATCATAAATAAAGTCTTTCGTTGCTCGTGAATGGGAACGATTAATTCGGTGTCAATGTACTAATCAGGGCAGCAACTGCCAATCAATGTGTTGATTCTATTATTAGAGTGCTTTTCCACCTATGTAGATATGCTACGAAGATGTAAATCAGAAGCTATGTGACCATTTCACCCGATACTAATTTGTAGTACGTATGTAGCTGTGCGAGGAAGATGCGCAGCTTGAGTATGCGATGTATCGATAGTAAGGAAGCCATCCACAACCCACATTATGATTCATTCAACTTTTAACCATCACAACTGTCATAATCGCTGTCATAACAAATTCATAGATTTGTAATAGATTAAGTTTCTTCAAGATATATGTTCTGAACCTAATTTAATAATCCTTAGCCCAATTCCATTACTAAACTAGGGCTTTCGTTTGGCCTTGTACCCGAAGTTACGTCCACAAGCCCAACGAGGCAAACACTCAAACAAATATAGCTTTTTAATATCATTTTTGCTTTTATCTAATCATATCTGATTTTGTTTGATGAAATACTTTTTAATAAAACCTCGTCGACTCTCGCTTTAATTAACAATACATTTATTGTATTCGTTGGATGGAATATCTTATTTTCACTTAGTTCAGAACAATGCGTTATGAAATGGGATTACGTAAATACATTTCTATTTACATTTTGATCTCTGTATTTGAAGAGTGAGTCAGTATTGAGTCATGAAGTTTCCCTTATTAAAATGGTCTGATCGTCCAATTTGTCGTAAATCTTTGCGGTCGAGAGGATAGAAACTTTGCTCCTTATTGCTCCATTAAGTGCAGGACCTTCTTTTTCGTTAATTTGCCCATTGTGAACTTTCGAAATGACTTTGGACTAATTTTAAGTTCAATAAAGAAGTTTAAGTAATTTCTTTTCCTGTTTTCCTTCTTAGATTTTAAGTCAAAACAATGAAATTTTTAACCAAATTGAAATTATTTGTTCAAAGATAAAAAACATAAACATGATTATGGCTCTAATCTCAGAGTTCAGTAAAGAACAAAATGTTAACATGACAGAGGCCCGAGGGGCAGGTAGTCTGTCAGACCAGTCACGGTTCTGACTCATAGGTGTCTCATTGTATCATTGCCAAGAAGCCAAACAAATCTTCTAACCAATGTGCAAAATCAACCTCACTCTTATAACAAAGCAATTAGATTCAGAGTTGTTTAACAATCGTTTATCAAACGTCTAATAACTTGTAGTCTATGTAACAGTCTTGCAGTCTGAATAAATCGGCGATGGTGTAATACTGTGAGACAGTGGCCGTTGTTTGCAAATAGAATATGCAATGAGACTGTAATACTTTTTCTACTGGCATTTTCTAGGCACGTTTTAATATGCTTCCTTATATTTGAGAAATTGGCAGGTAAAAGTATTGGGGCGCCTAAACTGGCTTTTAGTACTTTTTAGTTTTCTAGTCACGTTGGCAGTCTATGCAATTCTTAGTTCCTTGGTTTGATGTCCTAATGCTGGTTGATAGTTAGTCAGATTTGCTTTTTTTTTAAGAACGCAACTTTGAATGTTACAATTCTAATTCTATTTTTTGTACGATAATAGTCATGCTTAGTGCATCGTTTAATAAAACGAGAACTGCTCGAAATATAACGAATCTAATTTGTTTCTAGAACTTTTTAGATTTTATCTGCGATTTTAAAATTAGAAATAACGTTGTTATATTATATTCAACATTAGTTCTCATTATTTAAAGTCTTATTTCTGTTGTTTGTTAAATTAGTTATGCACCTATTGTTTCATTCGAAGCTATGTAGTTGTTTTTCTCAACAATTCATTCATATTTAGTAACATTTCTTTTAAAAACTTCTACACATTTATTTTATCTCTAGTTTCGTTTATTAACATTACTCATACAGCTACCTATCTACAATTTTCTATTTTCATCTTTCTATTTTTAAAATAGGGTGTTCTAAAATTGTCTACTACACAGTATGCTCTTGAAAATCTCACACCTGCGAAGTACTATGAAAAATGATTTATTAAACCCAATTATTTTTTAAAATATTATAGTAACCATTAATGAAAGTTCACGTAAACATGTTATAAATATACGCACCTGTGTAAATTGAGGTTAAACTATGTGGTATGTGGTATCTTTAATAGCTATAGGTGGCTGGTGAGGCATTAACATTGAAACTATTGTGTAAACAAATGAATTACGTAGGAACACACGTGATCATTTATTTTAGTGCCCAAAAACATTAAAGTTAATAAATAATTGGTCAAATCAGGTGCTAGAGTTAAAATAATTTTAATTTGAGCTTTAAATCATGCAAAATGTACCTTCCGTTTTCCAAAATTCATTGACAGATACATTGTTGGAATTGAATTCTGAGAGATACTCAAAGGTACCTACTATTAGGTACTCTTCGAAAATATACACAAATGTACTATCGCAGGTATTCATGAGATATGTGAGGGACACTCATAATAAAATTTAAATATTAAAGTAAAATTGCATTAATAAACACCTCACTAACAATGACGGGAAAATGAATAACCACATCAAATTAAACACGCTTTTGTCTAACAAATAAATACGTAACTTCACAGTCGGTAGCCACGTAATGAACAGTATAGAACAATTATTAAACCGTCGGTGCGCACTCCATACAAAACATCGTTATCCGTGTATTATATGAAAAAGTGATCAACGAATTTTGCAATAACTTCATTTCGTATAATGACCCTTATTTATGGCGGATTAACGTTTAAAATTAATTATAGACGGAATATCTTCGACATTTCCTTGTATTATAGCAGTTTTGTTTCGTGTGTATTATGTGCGAACGTGTTCTAATTAGGTATCTTCGTATAATACTGTTTATATAAATAAATAAATTATGGGCAAACCTGACTTGCTCACCCCAGACGTAAGTAAGTACATTTTATTTTGTTTATTATATTCATATATGTGACAAAATAAATACTATTCATGAGACTTCATCTTGTTTTTCATTAATGTTGGTGTTTATTCTGTTGACGTGTCTTATAATAATAAATAAATAAATGAAACTTGAAATTATGAATCGCAATAAAGTTTATTTATAAATAAAGACTACGTGTCACTAATTTAATTTAAACCTATTTAAATAATTAGTTCTGTCAACTGCATACCTACTTCTCTCATATTCTGTAGTACAAAGATCCATTTAATTTTAAACTCTATTACATATAGATATAAAAGTTGTTTCTCCGAAATTTCGAGCTAGTATATTTGGGAACTGCATCTGCGCAATCGATTAGATGCGACTGAACTAAAAATAGTGTTCGTGAAGTGACCTAGTAAAGGAGTTTAAAAGATTTTATTTTCTGGAGAGAAAAACTCGCATCGCACACGACATTATTCGAAGTTTAGAATCGTTTACAAGACGAATATTTTTATTTATATCTTAATTACGTGAGTTTTCTTAATATAAAATGAGCTTACATAAATAATACTCTTTAAAATAAAATTACACATAATAATGTTTTAGTTTCAGCTAAACATAATATTCTATTTAGGCCATCAGAAGGAAAACGCAGGCAAGGTAATGTAGCGTTGAAGGATATTAACATTATGATTAATATTTACACCACATTGTTATTTAAATATAGATATATATATAGACACATGCCTAACGATATGAATATTAGACTTATGTATGAATACATCATGGTCAATTAATAACATCTGCTGTTGTACAAAAGATAAAATACATAAATACATATATAAACTCACGTCTGTCTCCCTTAGGGGTAGGCAGAGACAATGTAACGCAAATTGTTACGAATCTTACATACCTCTTTCGCTTCATGAACAGTCATCATTCTTTTCATGCATGCTGGTCGGTTAAGGATACTTTAAAAAAAAGGATGAATTAACTGGGATATTAAGTTAAAAATGAGTTATATTTTAACATTACAATTTCTAACGCAGTTTAAAATATTTTATTTCTGGCAATAGTAATAATTTGTTACCTATACCGATCAAACTATGTCAGTATCAAAATTACAGTTCAATACTTAGTTATACATAAAACTATTTTGCAAAAACTAATATTCTTCTGTTCTATATAAAAACATGGATGTACTAAAATACACCTTGCAAAAATGGATATGCTTCCTACGTATTTGGAGTAGGTATCGGCCGACGCGACGTTACCTAAGTTATGTCAGTTGTGCACTCTATTGTTATTGCAATAAAACGTGACTTTCATAAATACGGTTCAATCAAAGAGTATTTTTTACTCTCCATCAATGTGATTGTTACGTATTCTTAGAAAAGTCTTTGAACAGAAAATGCCGGTCATTGAACACTCGATTGACACCAGTACATGCAATGCTGCGACCATTCGAGCGACTGATTGATATATAATTACTGAGTTTTTCATGTACGTAACAATACATTACATACATAATTCTTTGTGACATTGTCTTTTGGTATAATGAAACTGTCTTCGGCATCAAAATCTCTTAATTTATAATTCGCTCGACTTGGAAATTTGTGTTACGGCCGTACTCTGAGTCATTTAATGGTTACCTAACCGAGTCCTTAGCAATTGGCGTCAATACAAAATCGTTACTAAAGAATAATTTAAGTAATCATTAAATATTTCTGAGTACGGTAAATAAATTAAAAAGATTAAGTATTATCTATTAGTATTACCTTACAGATGATTTATTCAAATTGCCAAAAAAAACCCAATTGAAAACGATTTATCTAACTTCAGGCCATCACTACTACCATACACCACCATCAACAGATTCAACTTCAAGTGACTACCACCGGCAATTTCCATAGATTTAATCAGGATTTGTATTCAAATACATAATAGGTTTAAATTGTTGTAAATCAGGCAACGGATGAGTGAACTTGAATGACATGTCCGTTCGGTTTCCAATCCAAGTAGTATATATTTAAAGTTACATATCACGTGCCCATTGATATCCATTCCAACGGAATAATTTTGTAAATTACCTCTTTTTTGATCACCTCGTTATGCATTGTGTACGGATAATGTGTTGTGTTGAATGCTGTAATGATTAATGTGTTTATTTTCTAGGTTTCTAGATTTTTCTTATTGAAATCGAACTTTTAGGAATCTTTTTAGTGGTAGAAACGTTGACAAGTTTCAGAAAAGACGACATATATTAAAAAAGATAGTACGAATTTATAAATATTATTTAAAATTATGATTATAACATAAATGAACTCGGTTCGTTCCGATGCGAAAAAAAAAACACGCTTTCGCATTAGCAGTAATATAAGTACCTAACTATTTCAGTAACTTAAGTAAGCTTCACCAATAAAACCGAAGACCAATTACCTGTTCAATCAAATTTCTAATTTAAAGTAATCTTTCTATCAATATAACACCTGTATCTACTTCAAGTACTTCATACCTATGTAATAAGACAGTAAAAACGATCACTCTAACACCAATTACGTACGTATTTGCGACCATTCGACTGTAGCATAGTGTTACGGCTTGCTTTCATTACAGACTGAACTGGATACTAAATGGTGTAATATTTCTGTAAGAACGAGAAATTGTGTTACAGTCTATTCGTTTGACGAATTTATTGTTAGTAAATAGGCATACAAATACAAATTATTATTTGTCCATAATGCAGTAGGTTTTCGTATTTGTAATAAATATTAAGGGCCTTCAATTAAAGTAAATACTTTAATTACGTACGTAATTGGTGTTAAAGTAAATACTTTAATTGAAGGTCCTTTATATTGATGGATATATTATATGGAGACCCAGGTTGGTAGATTTCGCTAAATGACTTAAAAATCCGCTGTCTTGTAATAATCATTAAAGGGTTAAACATTTTGGCTTAGGAAAAATTATACCTAGTATTTGCCAAAATTTTCTAGTATGTTGCGAGTACATAATGACGGTCAAAAAATGTTTGTTCTCATAATAGGGTAGATACCATAAGCCGACACTAAGCCATTGCCAAATAGTTTCTAGTAATTATGAAAATAACAAAACATTGACCTTTCTAGTTGAGAAATACAAAGAAACGCAGTAGTTCTAAACCGTTCCAAAATTGACTTAGCAACCAAATGAATGAAGAAATAAACAATATTTTACATTTAAACGAACTAATTAATATCACTGAAAGTTCATTTTAGCTTAGCATTGTCGGGGCGCTATTCATTAGAAACCTTTCAATAGACTGGTTGAAAATAATTGGCTATCAAAAGTACTTCAGGTGACTTAAATTGTGGAAATAGTACGCCCACTTGGTAAATTGTCTTTTTTCAAATGATCATAGGTTCACAAAGAGAGTAATTACTTCTATTACTTCTAAATACAGTAATCCTAAAGAGTCGATCCCTAGTAGAGAACTGGCAAATTGTAACGTTAAAATCATAATCTTTTGTTCCCAATCCCATTTCCGCAAACAACTTGACGCATTCAAAAACGTATAAACAAAAAAGCAGATGAAAAGCGTCAGTTGTATAGAAATGCTTATCAAAATTAAGCTTCGCAGTTGCAACAAACGCGATGCGGAGCTGTGTAAAAATAAATTATGTAGCAATGAGGTTTCATCACATGCACCTGGCAGGCTAGATGTTGACACACACTGGCAGGCTGCGTTGTGACACGGGAGAAGAATTGAACGTTTTGAATTTGACTAGGTTGTCAACGATGAGAAAATTTTACATTATTTGTCATTACATTTTATTGTCAGAAGAATTTTAGCTTTCGTGTAAGACACAACACATGCTAAATTGGCGCCCAACGTGGGGCCGACCATGCCCCGAACTAGGCTACGGAGGCAGACGACGGCAGACGACGAAGCTACGGAGCAGAGTCCTGTACGGGCCCCCGAACTTGTCACAGCGCCTCGTCTGACCGTGCCGGCATAATGCAGGCGGATACGACTAGGTGCCCAATAGAGACGCTGCGGTCGTTGCGCCGACGAAACGCGGTCGAAACGCCGGCGCCTCATGGCAGTCACCATCGTCACCGTCGCTGAACATCACTACGAGTTCGTCCGGCGAGGTTCACCGGACTTCTCAAGAAGAGTTCGTCCTGGGACTTCGCCAAGTGTACCGCGGGGTTCACCGGACTTCTCAAGAAGAGTTCGTCCTGGAACTTCGCCAAGTGTACCGCGGGGTTCACCGGACTTCTCAAGAAGAGTTCGTCCTGGAACTTCGCCAAGTGTACCGCGGGGTTCACCGGACTTCTCAAGAAGAGTTCGTCCTGGAACTTCGCCAAGTGTACCGCGGGGTTCACCGGACTTCTCAAGAAGAGTTCGTCCTGGAACTTCGCCAAGTGTACCGCGGGGTTCACCGGACTTCTCAAGATGAGTTCGTCCTGGAACTTCGCAAAGTGTACCACGAGGTTCACCGGTACTTCTCAAAAAAACGGAGGTACTAGAAGCCTTCATCGACGCGGTCCAGGTATACAAGGAGTGTGCTGTGCGGACGTGAGTGACGATCACGCGCTGCGGGGACTCCCGATGCTGTTAGAGGGCGATGCCACCGTGTGGTGGCGCGGCGCCCGCAACAACGTCGCCACCTGGAAGGACGCCGTGCTCCGACTTCGCTCCATGTTGACTCCGAGACTAAGATTCGGAAGTTGTTGGGCGGGTGCGGAGCCTCGATGGACTTCAACTGTGTCCTCGTGCACTACCCGTACACAGACCCGTTTAGTGACAGCCAAGAATTCGACTTCTCATCACTGTCAGACGCCGAAACCGGCATACAAGATATCACGTGAAATGTTCAGCTAGGAACAAAAAGACAAACGTGCAGAAGTGTTTGTGTGTAGATTTAGGTCTCTAATTGTAAACGAAACCTTTCGTACTCAGAACTGACAGTAGCAGTTAGGCTTTAGGAGCGGCATTACTCCAGGGGAGGGGACCGACGAGCGACCTATAGAGTACGCCAGTCGCCTCCTCACGTCGGCTGAAAGAAACGTAGGAGGGGTAGACCACGCAAGAACTAACCTGATCGCGGGGACGTTCGCTCAGGTTAGAGGGGAGACTGTAGCAATGAGGTTTCATCACATGCACCTGGCAGGCTAGATGTTGACACACACTGGCAGGCTGCGTTGTGACACGGGAGAAGAATTGAACGTTTTGAATTTGACTAGGTTGTCAATGATGAGAAAATTTTATTGTCAGAAGAATTTTTAGCTTTCGTGTAAGACACAACACATGCTAAAATTATGTTTTATTTCGTCCCCTGGCAGTTTTTCACTAGTAAATGTACAGTTCGCTGGGATTGCACCGACCTTAATGAATGCTCTCGTATGCCTATGCACTACATACCCAACCTTTACCTGTGCCTGTGCTACCAAACGTTTAACGCCCTCTTAATGTTCGTACGGCAGGCTGGTAATTGCTGTATGTACAAATATTTTGTGAACAGGAAAGCATTCTTTATGAAATACTTTTAGCTCACGTCGGTGATTAAAGTTCTTTAATATCTGCCCCCTCACAGCCGTTACATGTCCACAAGAGTTTTTAGTTAAACGAAATGAAGTTTCTAAGTTGATCTTTAAAGTATACGAAAGTCAAGAGCTTTAGTCAAAGTTATGTGAACAGCTTATGCTATACAGTTTTAAAGAGGACGGAGAATATGAAGAGCCATGTGGGTATAGAAAACCTTTTCTGAACGATTAAAGTACATTAAAACATATTATAAAGATATAATTAAGAAGTAAACAGAAAATCTTTTGTTCATAAAATAAATTTCTATGCTACGTGTATGGTGCTTTAAAAATCTTGTACCAACTTCATAGTTTCCAAGATACAAAGATAAGAGGATCCCCAAAATATCCATGGTATTCCATTCGCAACTACTAAAGTTCTTACCTAACGACAGTTCAGATATAAGGTGGCTTATTGTAAAACCCGCAAAGAATTTTCTTATTCGCCGTCGTCAGGTGCACTCCTTGCGAAAATAGGATTTCATTTTTCTAGTGACCGTTGCCGGTCTTGTTAACGCTAAACTATGTTATATTCTACATTGGGAAATCCGAGATTGAAACTCTGTTTTAATATTGAAATGTTGAAAGATTTGACTAATATTTTTGTTCGATAATGTGGCAAATTGCAAACTTTATTTCTATAGCGAAACATTATCATTCGTCATTATTGTTACAAAATATTAACCAATCTAAGATAACAATACTTACTTTTATACCTTGAATTGCATATTGGTTTTGTAATTGATATAATAAATAGTGTACTATCGATACATAAAAAAAAACAGAACTAAATACTCGAACTAATAACCGAAATTAATTACACAAACCCTTTTTCACCATGCCATTACCTTACTCGGAAAATCAGTGCAGACTAGGCTAACAATTTATCAACAGAGACATCAGTTAGTATTACACTCGAGTTATCTCAGTCCTCATTAGCTAATGAAGTCTGAATTCTGGTATACATTCTTAGAGTTGTTTATCGCTTGTTGATCTGCAAATTGGTCTCTGAATGCGCCTCTCCGTCTACCGTGAATCCTCTTCTTATCAATCCACGCCACCTCTTGCATAAACTTGTTTTATTGTGCTCGTAAATTCTTCTGTTTCTAGGTTCTATCGTCAGTTCAAAGGTCCCTTGAACGTAATAACTGTAGTAGTGTTGAAGCTAGTTTATTGCTTTGATTTATTGAATGAGAGTTGAATGGTCATTCGTTTGATAAAGCGGTAAACATAACAAAGATGCATATAATATTTCTAGAAGTGTAGAGAAGGAATTCATATTTTGTAATTCACTCAGAAATCCACGTTTCATATCTTCTGTAAGTTATTATGAGTCACGTGTAAAATGACGTGAAAGTTTCTACCGAGAACTTCCGAAAATGATGCTAAAATCCATTAATATTTACCAGGAAACCGAATTGAGGACTTCGTTTGACCGGACTATAAATATGACTGGAGAATATTCGTCGTTTTCAATAAAATCGCATTGATAATAAAAAGGTCTTTCATATGCATAAAGAACTAACAGAACAGAACACTAGGAAAATAGAGATAAATAAAGCCGTTTTTTCTAGCTAAAATAAAAATATCAGTTGGAATAATCAATAGTTCACACGCAGGGCGCCCGAAAGAAAACAATAACTTTTGCAGTGTTTAATTCAGTTATTCTATTCGACACGCGCATTGTGATCGGATTTGGCAGTCGCCTGGCATTTGATATCGCGCGGTACATGCTTTCAATTGTTTTTATTATGCGTACAAGGATATGAAGCGCCATTCTGTCTGCCATGATCGTGTCAATGTACTAACGCTGGTAATAAATAACTTTCTTTACCTAATATGACGATCCCGTCTGCTTTTTTACCAAAGTGTAAGTAGTTGTACATAGTTACTTTCACTGAGTACGTCTTTAGTCTTTATTTCATTATTGGAACACGAAAGTTGCGATTGATTGCTTTCTAGGTTATCTATAATATAAAAATGAATCGTAGAATGTGTTGCTAAGCGCTCATTTCGAGTTCAGCTGAACCGACTTCGCTAATTCTATTTTTGTTGTGTTTGTTATTGTTAGGAAAAGGTGCTTATGTAAGAAAAACTTACCAATATGCGCAGAAAATTTTCCAGGGCAAACAAAGTTTGCGGGATCCGCTAGTTAAATATAAAATGAAATTCGAAATCATACTCAACACTATATGAGTCACTCAAACACTTCTCTTATTTGTAAACTAAAATCATCGCGTCTTTAAATGAAACCACGCCATAATTTTATTATTCTTCGATTATCAAATTTAAATTTAAATATTTTCCATTTGTTTAAAACATAATCTCTTTTCTCCATTTATAAAAGGCTTTCGCGATGTTATCGTTGTAATTGGAAGTCCCATTTTCATGGTTTTCGGTAAGATTAGCCTTTGATTTGCTTTAAGGGGCGATCCTAACCAATCATTGATTTTGTCTCTAACGGAGTTTTATCTTTGACAAAAGACAATGAGGGTTCTGTGGCATTTGTTCATAGAATAAGATTATAAAGATATAGATTTAATAATGTTAAAATGACTATTATTATGTGTTCGTTGTTTTTAATAAACAAATCAAAACTGCAGAAATGCGGCAATATGACTTCTACTTAATATATCTTCTTTGAGTGTGAATTACCTACATAATATTGTCCATTCATTTATTGTTCAATCATGTGACAGAAACTTCAAACAAACCGAAACAGCACTAAATACATTAGTGTGTGATGTCGTAAAATCTTAACGACATATCCCACTACTTCAAGCAATTAGCAAAACTTATGTTAATGATTGCTATGAAAATGGTTATTGGAGTGCAATGAACCCGATTACTTACTTAAAAAGATCGTAGAAAGTAGGTGGAGATTGGCGAGAAGATATCGACAGTTTGACTTTTAGGAGTAAAAGGGTAGGCGTAGTTATGTAAATCAGCCCATAATAATAGAATAGGCGATGCGATGCGAAAACAAATCTGGACTGAATGCTAGTTGGCGAATTATAAATTGGAAAGTCGAACCTTAATGATATCGATTATATAAATAAAAACGAAGGAAAAAGGAATTACTATTAAAAATACGTAGGTATTAGGGAGGCCAATCTTCAGTGCTCAGTAGTGGCCATCTTATAGATAATGGTAATGATTATGATAATGATAATGATCATAATAATGAGTTAGCTCTAAATAGAGAATTTCTATACAACAATAAATACGAGTATGATGTCCAATATCACAGTACAATACAAACATATTGTAATAGAAATGATGGATAGTACATCTTATTGATTTACCACTTATCTCGAGTTCTTTGAAGAAATTAATGCATTTGGTCACGTACCATATGTAATATGTGTCGTAATATTCGATATTTTGTGATTGTTATTTAATTATGATATAAATATTAGTGTTATTTCATCAAACAGCTAATCTTACGACAGTTTGCGTATGAATCTAGAACATTGTATTTCTGGTTAAAGACATTTTAACATTTAAATATTCTTATTTAACTTAATAAATGAAATGCTCAATGAATGATTGAATATTGTATCGCAATAGTCACTTACAGTCAAAATCAAAACCATAATCAAACATCAAATAAATGTCCAAACTATCGAATCATTTATCACCGAGACAAATTAAGAAAGACTCAAGTTTCTTCTTGATCGATAACGTGTGGCTTCGTAAGCACTTTGATTCAAGATGCATGGAGTCTAAAACTTTCCACATTAGGTAATGCCATTGTACAATTAATGTACCTTATACGCTTTCCAAATGTAATCCCCATCGATTTTCCTGCCATTTTAACTGTTCCTAGCTATAAAATATGAATTTGTAATTTCGAACCGAAAATTGCTTCGTAACTTACCCTTGCACCTGTGAGCCTCAATGCCGAACTTTCCAAGGCATTCTAAATCTATTTTATCGTCATAGAAGTTTTTGAACGAGTTCCAAATATACTCTTTCGTATTCCCAATATTTATTGTCCTATTTTAGACTTGCATAACAGTATATTTTTACGACAACACCGACAGGAAAGTTATTAGAGGTAAAGGGAGATAGAAAAATATTATATGCATGGTTTATGGTATTTACATTAAAGATATGCACTTTTTTGCACATTCATTACTTTTGTGATTAATGTAATGGCTTACTGTGGTAGTTTATGTAGCGTTTATTATACTTCATAAAATGAATAAGAAGATAATTTAAATGGCTATTCTTAATTACTTCCTACGGAAAAAAGCGGATATGAGACGCATCATCATATTACGTTCCGAGACCACCCAAGTATATTATGTTTTATTTTTCTTGTATACGGCTACAGAAATAGTAAGTATTATAAATATTTTCTTGGTTATCCTCTGAAACAGTACTCGTATAGCGAGAATTTCGCGCTTTAGATATTTTATAGTGGCAATATCTCTTGAGATAAGCTACCTTACCTTCATATCTTCGATTTATTCATGTCCCCGCATAAATTTTTCTCGACAGAGATACTAAGATTGTAGAGATTTATTAAAATGGTTGTAGGCATGGAATAAAAAATGTATTTATATTATTTACGGCTACATTAGCAGTAAATAAGTGTTGTATTTATGTGGGATAAGACATTTTAATAACTCTAAAGATACTAAGAACTAGTCATAGAGCAACGCGGGCCTCGTACCGTCGCGTTGCTCTATGGAACTAGTCACAATCATTAGTCAGTAACTAAAAACGAAAGTGTATTCATTACTCTGTACTCATCCTCAAATTATGTTTACAATGTAGTCACTCCAACGATTACTTATAACAATATTTACTAAGTTCAGTAGTTTAGGCGCCCATGTGTAAGCACGCGCGTCTCGTACGACGTCTTGCGATAGGTTCCGTAAACACAATCTCGCCAGTGCAGGTATTGAGATTGTCTGCATTCGCGGTTGACTAATCTGGATATGCTTAGCTTATCGTCCTGCCCCGTCTATTGCTTCGAGCCTGAGATTAAAATATTATTGAGCTTCCTTCTACGTTATGAGCTCCTGGTATCTTTTTAATTCTTCACGCGCGATAACTCTTGAATATCTTTCTCTCAAATGCGCTGTTCCGTAGAAATTTTTCTTTTGTTTCCGCCGTTTACTGGGACCTTATATTCTTTTATTGTTTTCTTTGAAATATGTACTTAGACAGCCGCTTATTGTTTTACTTGCCTAAGTTATTGTTGATTTAATATAAAATACTAAGCCTTCTTTGTCAAAGCCGCTTGAGTTTTCGTGCTTAAATACTACTTATAACAAGTTATAGAATACTTCAATTGTGACCTAAAACTTTGTTTGTAATATCGTGTCTAACAAATGTTCCAATTTTGTTACAGGTATTTTGGGACAGTTACAAACCGGTAAGAAAGGGGATGTGGTAAGGAAAACTTAAACCGTGAGGCGTATTATCATAAAAGTGTCGTTGAATTTCAAACAGCCATTGAAATTCAAATAGTAGCTGAGCCCGGATGAAATCGTCACAGTTTTTCCGAATTGCCCGATATCTGGTTAACATTCTTTTAAAACAAGTAATAAAAGAGCGTAACTTGAGCCGACCGTGCTCGAGAAGTTTCAAGTCGCTTTTAAAAGAAAACTTTGCAACGCGCAGTCATTTAGTTGCTTGAAACTTTATTATTCAATACTACACGCTTTTTATTTTATTTTGTATCGTAGCCACAATTTCACGAAAGATTTGGTACATAAAAAAGGCGATGGTACCGGACAGGTTGTTTATAAAAAAAGATGTATAAAAAATATTTAACAAAAACGGTCGCTTTATGGAAAAACGTTTCTTTCTGTTTGGCAACGTAACCGCTTCTCTGTGTTCTGTGAAAAAAAAATCGCAATGCGCAGAGTTCTCTCATTCAGTGGCTCGACGCTCCGCACTGCATTTTTCATTCGCAACCTGAAATCGTGCCTGGCATATACATTATATTATCTAGCCGATCATCCTGACCACGATCACATATATCTTAGGCGGCCTAAGTATGTACTACTTAGGTAACGAGTTTCTCATCTCTGTCTTACACGCACCCTGTATTAAGGGTTGATTTTGTGAAAACATGGGTGCTGATTGATATTAACTTTTATTAAAAATTAATAAGATTGAAAATTGAATGAACTTCTCAGATTCGTGTGCTTTGATGTGCTGGCGTTCTGTGTACTATAAATGCTGAAACCTTTATTAAATCCTGTTAAACTAAACCACAATTTACCACAAAATAATTATAATTATTGATACTCGAATGCACCACAGCCGTTGTATGTAACCGCATCGATTTATTCGTGTTTTTCCATATTCCAATATTTTGGTTCACTTTGCTCACTCGTCTGAACATCGGGTGTCGCGTCAAATGAAATGGGAAATAGCAATTTCGTTGATACTTCAAACCGTATTGCTTATAGTATGATATATTATGCAATTTTTGGTACTAAGAAATATTTTGAGATTGTAGGTAAATAAAAATCGGACAAAATGAATCTCACATATTTTCAAACCTATTTTAGTAGTATTAGTATTCAATCAATACAAGAGTAATTTGAATTTGATTGAGATAAGTTCTTGGGGCCGAGAACACGATTTTTATTTATATTCCACAATCTTCATTTCAAAGAGAGTTTCAACTCTACAAACCTAAACCTAAGTTCCAAAATTGCACTAAGTATTTTATAAAATAAATTATTATTCATTACAATAAAAGCAGGAGAGATAATGTATTGGCAAATAAATATCAAGGTCCGGTATTGTTTTGCCAAGCTTTTGTGTTATTTTCTGGCACTGGCGAGTCGTTAAACATTGTTTCCGACGGCTATAGCCTCAATATTAGCTACCCTCGAGAGCTTGGCATAATGTCACAGGTCATAGTTCCCTACAAACATAACTGTGCCATTAAAGTTGGCTTTACTAAAAGTGTAATGGCTTGACCTAAATCGTCGTGTAAATCCATGGCTTTGTAATTGCACTATCATTCGAGGCCATTTGCTTAATTTCATGGTATTAGATGTTAGATCCTACCCTAGTTTTGAAGATTTAATGAAGTTTCTGGGGTTTCAGCAATGGTTGTTTGAGGATATTATTGGACTCTCTTTAAGGTAGCTCTATTGTCACATCTAAGAAAAAAACGCATAAAATGGTGTAATTACATATCAATTTAAAAATAATCTTTATAAAAATCTTCTTTATATAGTGATGAAAGTTAAGTTTTTGAAGAAAAAATCTTTGAACCAAAAAGTACACAAAGTCACAAAAAGTAAGAGGGGCCAACAAAACTTCTATAAAACACTATTGTGTAAAATAAATAATGCGCTTACGTACATTCGCGTAAAAGTTGAATTATTATAAAACTTTGCTACGGCGCCTATCGTGCTCATTTCTAGTTTAAAATTGGAATTTGAAAGCCGAAAGTTCGCTCGAGCTCGAAACTTGGAGTGCTCGATAACGTCGTCAATTAGTGCGTCGTGGCTCGACGTTCGAGCACTCGGCTCGAGCCCGCTAGAGCCTAAGTTTACCAGCTTCAATCTAGGGTTGAGCCTCTTCATACAAAGTTTTGTATCTTAAGCTTACAGCGTACTTATCTTAATGTGTATCTAAAATTTTAGATCATTATGTAATTAAAAACAATTCACTTAATTTGTTTAATATGTAATGCGAACTAATTTAAAATTTAAAATTATTATATTGTTTAACATCAAGCAAATAACACTTCTAATGTAATTAAAATAAGGAACATATTTGTAGGAAGTAATTATCAAAGGGCCAGCCCTACTGATATGCTTTACTTACACACGAAATAATCTACGTGCTTAGTTTGCTGGAACACTAAATCTTAGTAATCGTGTGTGCAGTTGTAATGAGACGGTACGAGGTTCCGTATGGGTAATTATAGTACAATCTTGCCTCAATTGCCCTGTTCCTGACGACCATTTCATTTCCCGCAATCATAGCTATTTGTACACATTAAAAATTGTATTTAATTTGTTACTAACATAGTAGTTCTTATAGCAATAATGTTTGAAGGAGATGAGGTTTTGTACCCTGTAATTGATCTAACAAAAATATCTAATGCTGATAAAAATTAATAAGTTTTTGCTCAAATCTTGTTAAACAAATTGAAGATCTAATCTTTAAAGTAACAAGGCTTAGAAGCATTTCTAGTTTTCTTAAAATAAACGTAAGTACTTTTTATAGCCTAAACGTTTTTCCTAATAGAAGAGGTCTAGCGGAAAAGTTCCACAGTTTTTTGATTTCCTAAAGAAATTACCATCAGCTATGTTTGGGCGGGCTCGCCGCCCAGGCTTAAGGTCATAGACCCCGCTAATAACTTCCGCTTACCTGCAAACGCTAGTCGTTAGCCTAGACTTAAATCTGTGATGACAAAGAGGTTTTATGCAAGTAATGAAAAAGAAAGTTCAGCTCAAAACACTGGTATGATGTGATATTATAGCAGTGAGATTTATCTTTGTATTTTGTTCTGTAATTTGTACCGTTAGCGCTGGATATAACTATTATGCAGGCTTTATGCAATGTTGTTTTTGTTTGTGATGGAATTACACTGCCTTAAGATAAGTAAGAGATAATTTTTAAATGAATGAATAATGAAATACTATTTTACGAATTAGTATCACTACAAAGTTATGCTACAGAACTATGATTTTTTAAACATTCATACTACGTAACATAACAGCTAATTACTATGTAAATCACAAAATGCTACAAACCATAATATTATATTACCATTTCTAAAGATGCGTAAACGGTAATTACCTAACGTGTAGTTCTATTGCCTGTTGCCATGCAAGCTCACTAAT
Source organism: Spodoptera frugiperda (assembly GCF_023101765.2). Taxonomy (NCBI): domain Eukaryota; kingdom Metazoa; phylum Arthropoda; class Insecta; order Lepidoptera; family Noctuidae; genus Spodoptera; species Spodoptera frugiperda. The sequence goes on from NC_064216.1 coordinate 5,621,136, forward strand.
ATCGTATTCACCAAAGGCCACTCAAGTAATCCACAAAGATATTCGGATACAAAAGCAAAGCCGGCGTAAGTCAGGAGCTGTCTTTAACCTGTCAATGGTTGAAAACTGAAACTTCGACTGTCACTGTACATAGAAACTTGGCGGATCACATGAAACATTCGCCAGTCACTAGACAATGTCCCTCAAAGCTTTGTGCTTCCTCTCAGACGTCCAACTCGTTCCAGGGCAGACAAAAATGACGTTTTGTTGACAGAACATTGAAGGAAGCCTTTAAAAACACAAAGGGAAAACGGAGACTGCACATCCTTTCAAAGCTTTGGTAAATTGAAACTGTTAGATGTTTTAATATCTACCTCCAATTATAACAAACTTTTCAAACAAAAGTAGCGATAATTCAACTATAACAATCGGACGAATCGTCTAACTTGCTCGTTAGTTATTGACATAGTTTATCGCTGAAATTAGCTTTCACCGTTTTAGGATCAAACAATAGGCCATTAGAATTTAAGGTGTGAATCAGAGCATTAGAAAATTTCGTTTGTTCAATTGTTTATTGTACAAAACCAATTTGTTGGCGAGGGCTCAAAACATTACACCCGCATAATGAATCGGGCGATTGATTGAATCCATTGTCGCTTGAAGACTAAGTTCAATCCCACGACCTAGATCCGACCGCAATACGATTCCAATACTTACTTGCGCATCGCCGGGAGCGATGCAATGCAGATTATTTACTCTGAATACACGCAATATTAGCTATTACACCGATGTTATTAAAGATTAGAATTGCATATTGTGTTTGCATTGGTAGCTGGTGGCGAACCTCGATCGGGGATGTTATTGAATGCAGTAATGAGTTCGTTTGGATTAATTTTGGAGTTTGGAAGTTTGGAGGAGTTATTGGAATATTGTAGCCATATTTTGACCAAACTTTGAGCTTTATTAATTGGATCCAAATGTCTTTAAAGAGTTGACTGATGACCATGATGGTACTCATTCATTTGTCAGACATAAAAACCTGAATCATTAACACAACATAAAAATCGTACAAATTGGAACAAAACTTGATAACAAAGGCGAAGAAAACTATGGGAAATCCGTTCGGAACGAAACAACGAAGTGTTTTACATGCATAATTCGAAAACGTAAATGAATTTAACGAATGGAAGTAATTTTCGCACTAGTCGTGAATAATAAAATTGTTTCTCACGAGAACACTTCACGGTTTGTAAGTCTGATTCTATGCTCGATATTTATGATTTAAAAAATATTACTACATGTAATATTTCTTGTGCCATTTCTTTTACACATACATACGTAATAATTTAGTGTTTTAATTCATGTACGTATAACTAATTATAATTAATTGAATTACTTGAAACGAGTTTTTATTTTATGTGGATATTATTAAACAATAACTTTTTAATGTTTCCTTTAATAAACGTCGGACGTCTTCGTTAATGCAGGGTTTCTTAATTGCATTGGTTGTTGCAACGGTTAGGTTACCTACAGCGTTAAAAGAATGATTGAATACTGAAACAATTCTTTTTAGTTTAATATTTTAAAGGAATGCTTTTTAAATTTGAATTGTTAGAAATAGGAGTGCACAATCACTTTTCCCTCTACCTTTCATATCTTTCAATAATATTTTATTCACAAAGCGAGGTGTACGTTGTACGCTGCACTGGCGTTAGATTTGATTTGAACAATTCACAGCAGATTGATAGCGATTCTATTTGCCAGGATTGTTCGGAACACACCACGGAATTTTATCAATTGATTGATTCAACAAAAAAACGTCGATTTCAACAGCTGCATCGGTCTATTTTTTGCGGTCGTCTGTCAATATTTGGTAGGATTGTAGTACTACACAAATATTACATTTATATGGTTTCGATTTCCAATAGTAGGTTTGATAAGGGTTATTGCGTAATGTTTTTCTGTTGTATGATGGAAATATAAGTAACACTATACCATATTTTTTATTCATATACTCCAAACTAGGTAACTTGTGAACATTTTACTAGTTACCTAAGTATTCCAGAATCTATGATATCAAAAATCAGAACTACCAAAAATATTTTTCTAGATCTGAGAATTATTTTGTATTAAGCTTGGCTGTGGCAGCTGTAGTACTTACATGACCACTCTACCAACGACTCAGTACAGGACATAAAGCCCTACAATTAATTATTCAGTTACAAAACAACAAAATGAACTGTCAACGTTACTAGATTTACAAGTTGTTCACTTCTACGATAGATTTACAACAAATTACCAATGCAACATCAATCAACATTACATTTCCGCCATTTAAATCAGTGTAACGACAACATAGAAAACACCCATAAAGTCAGAATCTGGAACACTTTTATAGATTTGGCAATGTTACTTGATCGTAAGATTAGGTCAATAAACTTTGGACTTTACTACTATGTATCTTTTGGTTGTTAACTGTTTAAAACTTTTTTATCCATACTAAAAATAAAATGTTTGTTTTTTAATTTGTCGGATAGAATAAGATATGATGGGGCATTTTCATTTAGAACTTATTAACAGAGAATGTCTACAAAATCCTTTTTTTTTACTAAGCCATTTTTTCCCTTTGACGGTGCAGGCAAAACCGCAGGTTACAGCAAGTTGTTAATAAATAAAAGGTTTAGTTACAAGCGAGTGCATTTGACAGAATACCAATTTACGAGCTAGCCTAACTCAAACTGTGAAAGTTTAATATTAACTTCGACCTGGTAATATGCTCTCAAGGGTACATTTCACAAAATTTATTGAAAGAAAAGTATTGCTATTTACTTTAATAAATTTTCTTAGTAGCCTAAAGACGTCAAGTTTGTCTCTTGAATATTGTGTTGGATAAATTTTGACACAGACGCATGCAGATCAACCTATTCCAATCTAAAAAAAATATCAGATGATTTAGAACTTTAATTTGTTGTGAAATAAAGTCGAAAATGTTTTGTAGATGTTTGACAGATTGAGGGATGTGTATGTGCTGTTGTTTCTACGTTAAGAAGTTAAGCAGTGAAGTATAGCGTGGTTGTGTGTGAAGGTGGAGTCTTTAGAATATATTAAATTCCTCAGCCACTCGTAACTTATACGTGCTTAGCGAAGCGAGACGAATGAACAAGCTTCTTACTTGTTACGTCGCAGTCTCACACTGTCATTAAACCTAACACAAAGATATTTTAATCCTGCCTACACCAATTTCCCGAACATCCCTAAGGCATAATTATTTCTTTCTTCAGTCAGTTAGTATTACACAATTTTTAATTGTCTTAATTACACTTCATTCTTAATTATTTTAATAATAGTTGATTACGAACGTTCCTTTTTCGCTATTAAAATGGGAGTGTTATTGAGTACCTATAATTTTAAACATACAGGAAGTTTCAATGAGCAACGCGTTCGATTTATGAATATTAATTTGGGAGGCAAACGAATTTTTATATCAATTCGTAACGTACATATTGGTTGGCGAAATCAATAACATGCCAGTATGATAAACTTTTTGATTAAGCGTTGCTGGCAGCTTGGTTTTAAATACAGAATACTACTTACTTATCAAAAATAGAACTGGAATATGTCAACGATAAAAAAATATGTTTATAAATACTAGTGGTCGCCTAGTGGTCGAAATTCAACCATATACGATTTAATTTACAATACCACTTAACATACGTTCAAGGATAATTTTTATTTAACACAAAGTCAAACAAACTCTTTTATAAAACTCTATTCATATGAGACGTCAATATCATCGCAATGTCTATCGATTTTGACGTTTTGTCAAATACGATCAGATACTATGCATGTGTGTGTAATGTTTTATTTATTGATTTAATGTACTTTATAAGCATTATTTTTGAAAAATATTAGCGTTCTTCACTTCTCCTACACATAAACTATAAGTGTACCAAATTTTATGCTCCTACGTCGGCGCAATTTTCGTAAATAGCGGTCCAAAGATTTTGCATCACGTATTAATATATAGATTAAAGTCAAAGCCCTCATTTTAAATAGATTTGTTGATATATTTAGTTGGCATAATATATTTTTGCGCCTATTTTATTAGGTACATATTATTTTTTCATATTTCGAAAAAAATATTGAATTCACTTATAAAAAAAACACAAATTCTCTTTTTAAACTTTAGAGTAATAGTGCAAATTATATTTTATAATCATAGACTAGCTAATGTCTAGCCTTTTTGATTATAGAACACGGATTAAAGTGCTAATTACGTTAGGCTGGCGTCACACGCATTTGCTCACAGAGTGTGTTAATTATTTCGTAATTATGCGTTGATGTGCTGTTACCGTGTTTCTCCTTTACTGGATGGGTTTTGCCGCATCATTTCTTGCACGCTTTCTCTTACCGGACCTTATGTTCCGTTTTAAGGCATTCAGCAACCATCCGCATTCTGCATTGTCATACAAGTAATTTAAATGTGAATCCCTTAACGTATTTGTTTGGCTTTACTGTTATAACAACTAGCTTGCGTGTCAAATCATTATGGAAGTTCAGGCCGTCCCATACATTCATCTCGGACGATTTTTTAAACATTACTCCTTCACAAACAAAGCTTTTGGGCTAACAATGTGTGTCGAGTAACTGTTTCTGTCGTGGACAACCTGTTCATATCTCGAGGCTTGCTTTTTGTTTTGTTCTTTTTTTCGAGTAGTTATGCAAATTACTACCTACATTTAAGTCGTGATAAACGGCAGTTACAAATGTCTTTATTACGAGGTCTACGATGATTTAATACAGATACTTACATAAATAGACCTAGTTTATCACTATAATGACAAACTCGTGAATAGAAAACTTTTTTGCGAAGTAGTTGTACGAATTCAGTTTTGTTTTGACGGAATTCGAACATCGAATGCGCTCGAATTTCAAACTCATTCACTAGTTTATTTAAATTTTATTTTTTATTTATTCGAATGTTTATGGCCTCTATTAACGATTTTATATATTTTTTTAAATTCAAAACCACCAATTCTTTGGTGGAACAGTTCTATTGTCATTCTAGGGTATGGTATGTAATGCCAATTTTATTTGGGCACTCATTACTAGGTCTAGAGCTTCATAAGCTCATAATGGCATTCACGAGTACGGCGGTGCATGCGAAATTAGCACTGCAGCATTTTTGTGCAGCACAATGATGCAATCCCAGAGCTCAGCATTCGCTTTGTAAGGGAAATACTCACATTCATGATTGTGAACTTTTTGAATAAAGCCATATTCGCTGGTAGACGTGTGTAGTGGTTCATTACATGACGTATGCCATAATGATATACATTCCACTAGTTTGTTTTGCTTTTGCATCTTTTTAGTATGTCATCGACACTGTAAGGTTGTGTTGGTGTCAATAATTGGAGAGTGAAGGCCGGGCAGAGCTATATCGATCACAATAGCAGTAATCTATTATTCATATGTCACTAACGCCTCATTCAGTACGCACGAGAAGTTACACAATGCAAAAATAACAAGCGCATTCGGAGTACGCACTTGCGTCATTGCAGACTGTACTTAGTAACAGTAATGTTTAAATTTGGAATCAAATAGGCATAATATGAGCAAAAATCTCCAGGTACTGGCTGATTAGTTAAAAGTCGCTATAGACAATCATGATTTTCGAAGTTTAAATAGGTTTTAGGGTATTAAAAAAATATTTAAAAATAATTATTAAGACTTTTATTTTCTCGGAAGAACAACATTTAAACAATAGTTATCCAAAAACGCACAAAGCGGATCAGTCCGTAGAACATCCAATTTCATAGAAAATCTAAATTCATTCCATACAATTAATATTCCCTTTAAAACAATACCCTCATATGAAATATCCATACATGCAAACAAAGTTTCTTCGATCGTATCAAAGTTACCTACTTACCTTGTCAGAATGGGGATCATTTCTTACACGTCTGCAATGAAAACAATAGACAATCATGCAGCAACGCGTTATTAGCCCAGTTTGTAAACAAACTTAATAACAGAGTAACGCAAATATCTGTTACACATAAAGATGTGAAGATAGCATATACAATTCGTATTGTTGATTTCAAAACCGATGGTAATGAGAAACTTAGGGTCTATGCTGTTGATGGACTATGGGACTATGAAGGGTTTACTATTGTCTGTATAAGTGGAAATTGCCTTTGATTGTAAATATAAGAAGTAACTATCCAGTTTCAATATAATTTTCCTTATTATCTGTCATTTATACCTTTATGAAACTAGAAACTGACTTCAATATCATAAAAATAAAATAAAAATGCTCAATGTAAACACAATCCCATTCTGTTACTGAAGTCATATCCATAGAACAAAATTAAACTGAAATTGTACAAAACGAAACATATTGAATGCAATATTTGAGATTAACATTTTTCGATCATAGAAATATATAGAGCTTTAAGACCTCTAGTCTCTAGTGAAGCGGTCTTCATACCGATTATTGGAGGAAAAATTTGAATTCACAGCTCTTTTCGGTCAAACCGTAACTATGCAAAAGAACAGTATTATTCTAATCTGACCTTTACAAAGGAAAACAAATAGAGGCTCGTGCTGAGAAATGAATTAAAAAAGTTGAGGACCGAACTGATAACAGATTGCAACGCTCATTTAACGCTCCGATAAACGCAATTATACGGCGGGGATCTAGGAAGAGTACTTTTCGCTCTCATTCACGTTTTTAATGCTACCTTTTACGTCTTGGAATGTTAAAATCAGATTTTCCTAATTCACGCCTTGTTTATTAGCCTACTTTATCTGTAGTAACTAGATTTAATTTCGGGTGTAATATTTTTTTGATGAAAAATTATCACTTCTGTGATTGTATTATATTACGCCAGCATAGAAACACTGTCATCAGCATTACTTGCGATATTGTAAAAAAATATTGAATTAAAATATCGTATATTACTTTTATGCTAATAACTTTTATTGGACAACGCGACAGTTACAAAACAAATAACTTTTTATCAAAGATTTTGTTAACATATTCAGTTATTGTGAATGCGTATAATGAAACTAAACAATTAATGAAATATACTTAAATATCTTTTGGACGCTAAAACGTGCGATATTTACAGATTACAGCTAGCTCTTACGTTAAAAAAGACCTAAAACAATAACTTTTACAAATTTGAAGCAGGTCGTTAAATAATTTTATTGCTTCGAGTAGCAAAACCAAATAGCAATAACCATAAAGTGACGATATCGGAACGTGTAGCCACATAACAGTACGTAATCAGACATTCGACATAAATATGATAGTCACGATTGCTTTTCGGGAAAATAGAACTTCTGTGTAATTTTCTGAATACTTAATAGAGTTCATATTCGCTTGAGTTTCACTCTTGTGAAAAATTGATCGTGGTTTCAAAGTAAGAAAGTGATCTTATAATTTTCATACCTTCAAAGTAACGTGTAAGGTATGTTATGGGTACTAGTTATCTTAAAACATTAACTAATAAGGTAGAAGATTTTTTTTGTTGTTTACTAGGATCAATATTGTGTTAGAACTAAAAGTACAAAATCGTTTAGAAACAGCCTGTATCAAATAATTGAATTTCCACCAGTGCGAACTAAAATAATAGTTAGAAAATCATTCCGAGAATTAAATAAATATAATGAATGTAAAGAAGTAGGTACACTTCATACAATGCGAGTATTAACAAACCGATGTAAAGGAAAAACAAACAATTAGCACAAGTCCCGTCCGTACTTTAATATTTAAGCTCAAAATCTTGTGTAAACACAAACAATGGCCGACAAGTTCTGCTTTATCTTTTCATGAAAGGCTCAAGATACATTGCAATATCTCAAATCACCGCAGCCGTCATTCTGAATGTAATGTTTAAATAATGCTTACATTTGATACTGTGCCGTGTGAGGCACCTTTATCTCGGAAACGAGTAAATGGCACAGCAATATCGTTAGTATCAGACAGTGAACAATAGGACCACGTAGACATCCCCTCGCCTCGCTATTTAATGAACAAGAGATATCCCTGTTTCACTGCCTAAGTTGATAACGCATTCGAACTCTTTGGTTGTTTATGACTGATGTTTACGTTGACAGGCTGTTCAGAGTGTTACCTTTGCCTTTCATTTTGTCAACGTTCTATTTTCAAATAACGCGTGATACGCTTGTCAACGACCTCGTAGTGACAGTTCACAGGGGTTGAAAATAGCTAAGGGCAGACAACAGATGAAAGTTTTAGTTACGTACTTTTGTCGTGTATTTTAATTAATTTTATTCATTAAAATAATACATATTGTAATTAAACGTATTGCTGTTTAGAATTCTAATAGAAATAAGTATTTTTTCTTCGTTAATAACACAAGTTAATAGCAGACTAATTTGACTATCATCAATATTCAATCGGAAGATAAGACAACGATTGATCAATTTATAATGGGTTAACCTTCGATTATCATATTTGCTGACGTCACAAGGATATGAGCACAATGCTATTGTGACGTACAATGTCGCTTAGAATTGGAGTGAGTCTCGACAACAATGCTCGAGAATGCAGTTAAGCTTATCTGTTATCATTGTTTGAAATGAGATAATGCTGTTCAGCTTTAGTGCTGACACGTGTTAACAGGTGAAACCGTTACACGATTCTCTCATTAACACGTCACTATTGTTTTGAAAATATTAAAAAGTTAATGAACAATACGTCATAACTGTTACTTATAAACAAAAATAGTCACATACAATTCACAACGCTGCCAAATGAAAATACATAAAGCTATGTTAGTATTTAAAATTAAAATTAGAACACGTATAAAATAATAAAAACATTTAATTTGAAAATAAAAATACTGAAAAGATATAACACCTCTTTTGTAACTGGCCACTTTGACTCTCCAGAAAAGAAAAATGTTATAAAGAGCGTTCCATTTTCAAATTACAACAATCGTTTAGTTTTCGTCTTTTGTTCAGTGCAACACACATTTTATTTGCTTACGTGAAAATTAAAAACATCTTCATATACTTAAGTACTTGATAAACCTATGTGACAGATAGCTCATCATTCATACAAATTACGTTCTTAATTCAAATTTATCTGGGACATAGCGGCTATCCAGACATTGTGAAACAGGCCCTAAATCTCTAAAATCGTTTAGATTTTGTTAACATTTCAATTTAACTAGTACTGTAGGCTTGTTTCAATAGAAGTTTCACTGTTACCGCCATGTCGTGCCCCGACAATGCAGTGTGAACGGCGACCACATCGAAGCAATTTACTTTCCAATCATGAAGCGATGGCGGACAACTCAAATAGTGCTCCATGTAACAACAAATATTGCTCTACTGACTCCTAAAAGGTACGAGACACGAGTCTCTTTTACTTTTAGTGTTTTCTCTCTAAATTCAAAGGCTATTAGATAAATACGTCTACGGTTTTCTTTTGTTCATGTGTGTATGTGAACTGTTTTTCGATAGGTTTTTCTATAAGTAATGCACTATTGTGTGGGAGAGCCATCGACCGGGGTGATGCGACGGCCTCACAGAACCAACGTGAAACAAAGCTTGCGTTGTGTAAAAAACTATTCATAATTTGTAAACACATATTTATAACTAAATAGTTAATCAAGTTGTTAAAATCATAATACCTAAATGAAATGATTAATATCGTGTTGTAAGTGGTTGTTATAACAAAAATACACATAAAATGCCCATTAGAGCGTAACAATTAAATTAACAATGTGACGTCACGGATGACGTCATCAGACATTTCCAATTCGCGGATAGCAAAGTAATAAACCGTTATATTTATGTGACGAGAACGGGACTAGGTAAAAGTTTTCCAATAACTAAATGGAGACTGCATTTGCTAAATGAAATACTGTAACCGAATGTTTATTTTGTGCTTTATTCATATTTTAGGCGTAGTAAGAATATGGTGTTATTTGTATTTGTGTTCATTCATTCATGTTGTTATTTTTGGTCTATGTATGTAAGTATGTGTGGGTGGAATAGATAATATAGTAGGTATTGTTAGCAAAAACTGACCTAACATAACATTAATGTATTTTTCGTGTTTTGTTTTTAGAACCTTTTCATTGTTTCCACGTATAAGTACTTAGGTACTTTCACATTTCGATATAGGAACTGGTAATTGAGATTTTTAAAATTAAAAACAACACTAGTATGACGATTTTGGTAAAATCTTTCAAAAGATTTTCAGCGGTATAACAATTTAAATTTAGTTATAATACATGTATGAAATGTAATACAATTTTCTGTTTCGCGCCAATGTATTTGCACGCATCATAGACTAATCAAAGATATATTTTTTCAAAACTCTATGCACCATAGACTACTAAAAACTCTATGGACGATTGACTGCTTAAAATTCTATTGTGACATAGACCGATAACTCTACTAAATGAGAATGCACGTAACACTAGACACCAAATTCCCACTACGAAGAATAATAACATTTGACCAATCAATTTAAGAAAAAAACAAAAGAAATTGATCTCTATAATAGAATCAAGTACCCACTTTATTCTCCAATCAAAACAACACGAGGAAATATAACTGTCATAGCAACTGTGTAATGGCGATCGCGTTACGTAATTAGGGCGTTGATATGAAATCATAGCACATGGTAACTGTTGTGGTATATGAATGGCAGTTTCAAGTAATTCACGACAATAATAAGGAAGTAATAGTCAAGTAAAAATCTTGAATGTTGTAATGTAACCACATAATGGTTAACGGTGCATGGTTAACAACATGATTGTTACGTTTTGTTCATATACCTGTTTATTAAAAGAGACAGTTTGTTTCGGCATTTCTTCTCAGAGTAGTCGGATAGGAAATCGGCCTCATCTAGTTATTTCAAAGATTGACGTGTAAAAGTGTTATCTTATAACCAACTTGCAAAAATCATTTATTATAATAGTCACTTTTGGACAATTAACATACTGTATCTCAAGTAATAATCTAGTGCCATAAGCTTTGTCTTGTTTCAAAAAATGTTGCCCCACACTAGAATTTCCTCCTGTGTCACGTGTTTTTACAAACATACAAGTTCACTTACACATGACACCCAGACCCGAAATAACAATTTGTGGATCAGACAAAGAGTTGCTCTGTGCGGAAATCGTTGCCCGCTACCGCGCCAACCATGTAGTCTATAAGTAATAAGTATGACATAATTCTAGACTCACCCGTAGGTAACTGGACTCATTACTAGTGAAAAGTCGCTTTTAAACTATATGTGTGCACCTTTGCTTACTCTCTGGGGATTAAAAGGTGCAATGTTAATAAGAATTCTCTCTTAAGATACTTAACGCCTTAATAAGACATAGTACATAAAGTAGGTTTATTTTTAGACATTTCTTAGAGCTAAGGAATTTGCCGCTAATGGAGAAAAATTGTATACAAATATTTATTTACTCTGCAGACATACATAGAAATCGAATAGGTAACAATTTCTCTTTTATAGCCCCATACCTTATACGGATGACATTCTTATATCGCTATAGAAATGGTTATTTCTTGTCTCGCCATATAATGTTTGCTGCAAAATAATCTTAAACATCTATTGTATAAAGACTATTTTTATTAAAGACAAATTCCTTTTAAGCATCTGAGACATTTTTTCTATTGTCTTAAAATGTGGTGTCTATTACACTGTATTGCAGTGCTAAACTAAATCGAACAAATGCTTAAGTCTTCTTATTTTAAAAATAATCCAAAAGAACTAAATTCTATATATATACATTACCGAAATGTTACGACCGATCTAAACTTGTGGATGCAGTCGGCCGGGTTAGGCGAGACGGATTTAGCACGAAGCATTTTAGTATCAACTTATCTTGTTGTTCTTACCACAAATAAATATTTAACAAGGAATTTTATATATGTATTGCCAACATAAGTAAACAAACCAGTGTTATAAAGTGCATACTACATAAAATTTAAATCCGCTGCTTTTTCAGTGCTCATCTTTCAACGTAGTTGCTTTTCATTCGACTGTGAATTAGCACCTTGTTAACACTACTTCAAAACGTTACAAGCCACTACTTACATTTCATGGAACGCGTAAAACTAAAGATAACAAGCTAAATATGTACAGGCGGTAAGAGCAAGTTTCTTTTGCTAACGTAATTAGTTTTTTTGTCCTCGCTACGCGCAATGAATATTTTTTCAACCGGCCGAGCAGCCACTTTCTGTTGCCTCATTTCTTACGAGTTTTCTGAACCTAACACTCGTGTTAATGATAACATAATTAATACTACATTTACCCCTGTCTCCTCATACAGAATAATTACGAGAAAACGATGTTCAAATGTGTTTCAGGTGTGAAAACATTTGGGTTGTTTTATGAAGCTTCCCGTGGTAATGGATTCACATACCCGAGTGAATACTATGTATTACGGTTATTCCGCAGAAATTTAACTGTAATTAGAGTGAATTAATCTTTCTTGGTACATCAAATTAATAAAGGTTTACGTTTGTTTGTATTTATGATAAAATGAGATACTTTACGTTTCATTATACACAACCACAACATTGTATCTTGGATGATTGTGACATTTTTAAAGTCACTTTTAATTAATAATTACAAACCATGTTATTTCAGATTGTGGTAATTATAAATACAGTAGAGTCCGTTTATAATGACATCGAAAGGAATTGACAAACACGTCATAATAAGCGGACGTCATACAAAGCGTTATGTATAAATGAAAATCTTTTTTATGTAAATATGTATGTATTAAGTATTTTAATACAGAAACATAGTATATTTGCATATGTGTAAGACCATATTAAATCAAAATCAAAATTGCACGTAATCAGCAGATTATTATAATAACACATACAAGTGTATTTTTTATTGTAAGTACATAATCTGTAATTTTTGTCTGCTTTTGTTTCTTCATTTTATTGTAAAAACAGACTCTCACACTATTGTGTATAGAAGACATAGCTATGGTCGTGTCATTTGTTAGGTATTAGAAGCTGTAATTAAGTGTGGCGGTCCTAATGATCCTATAATGTCAGAGAAGGCGATAGTTTTATTGTTACATTCACTGAAAGACGTCATATGCTTTGATGTCTTCGAGTAGGTTTGAATGAACGTTGTTTATGAATTACGCTGGCAATTCAAGTAAATTATTTTTATTTTCATTCATAATTTACTGAACGTAGTAATAAATAACACTATAATTCATCGTACCTACATGAGCACTTGTGTTCAGAAATCATGCATGAAATCTTTGAAATAATATTTTAGGTCATTGACCGCTTCTTGTAAATATTAGGTGAGAATACAAATGACATAAAAGCATGAAGGATTATTACGCTAAGGTGCGCATGAAGCCTAACAAACGCGGATACTTGATATACAAAATCCGCACAATTACAGGTACATGTCTTCACCAAATAGGTAATTATTCCATTTTTTATTTGATTTCATTAGTTTTCTTTCCGTTCCACATTGGCTGACATTGTATCGTAATTATCATAAAAAACAATTTTAATTGCAATTAGCCGTCAATCGAATTGGATACGGCTGACGTAGGCCTCAAGTAAATTATTTATATTTTCATTCATAATTTACAGAACGTAGTAATAAATAACACTATATTTCATCGTACCTACATGAGCACTTGTGTTCAGAAATCGTGCATGAAATCTTTCAAATAATATTTTAGGTCATTGACCGCTTCTCGTAAATATTAGGTGAGAATACAAATGACATAAAAGCATGAAGGATTATTACGCTAAGGTGCGCATGAAGCCTAACAAACGCGGATACTTGATATATGTTATCCGCACAATTACAGGTACATGTCTTCACAAATAGGTAATTACTCCATTTTTTATTTGATTTCATTAGTTTTCTTTCCGTTCTACATTGGCTCATTGTATCGTAATTATCATACAATTTTAATTGCAATTAGCCGTCAATCGTATTGGATACGTGTGTTGCGTAATGCTGCATTTCATGAATATGAGCCTCTAGCATCTTGAAAAACCTAGTACTACATAATTACCTATGTGTAAACTCTACATTATGGTGATTAAACTTTAGCCTGAATATTGTATTTATTTTCACAAATAAATGCAAAGTTCATCCGTATGTTGGCTATGAAAACTAAAATAAATGGGCTCTATTCGCGGAGCTCTGTTTGTAGGTCGCCTAGGATATTGAAATAGACCGAAATATTATGTTTCCGTTTTGTATAAATTTGAATGAATAATAAAACACGTTGGTACGCCTAAATATTTCAGTTTCGGGCACTTCCATACTACAAATCGAACGTTCGTCTTATCGAGTTTCCAAAAGTGTTTTGAAGTTACAGTTGTTATCGTTACGTTCGAAGTTTTTCATAGATTTTCACAACAGACGCATTCCTGAAGTTGTTTTTCCGATTTAAATTGTTTATAGTTTTAGATTTATGGTGTTAGAATAGTTGAAGTATTTGATTCCGCGGTTGCGTGCGCGAGGAACATGGCGTCAGTGACGTCAGATTAATTTGATCAAAGTGGAAATGCCCCGAGCATTTTCCACGCTACTTGTTTCGAGTTGCTGTCAACGGCTCGGCTAATGCTTCCGTCGGCTTCCAATTTTAAACTTTTGATGGTGTTTACGGGTGCGGCACAATTTATGCCCCCGTCAATAATACAGAATCAATTTAAACACTTCGTGAACGACCGCGATTCGGTTCACTGGAGTTCCACCTGTTTCTTTTGTTTATCAATCGCTCTGTAAACTATTTTGATTGTCACGTTTGTACCCTATCAATTTGCGGTCATCACAAATTGTAGGTCTGTTGGGATTTCACTGCGTTCCCAAATAGTTGGGATGGGTCTACCACCGCAGAACAAATTATGCGGATCGTTACAGTTAGCGTGAAAAGCTACAATGATGGGATCCCACGGCACGAGTTCAATGGACGATGCGTTCGTCACGCTTACTTGCGTAGCGTCAAGATTAGAATTATAGCTGCCTTTACTGCTTATCTAAACAGTGAACAGAAATCACGAAACGAAACTAATTTACCGTTTTACGTTACGTGTTTAAACTAGTCAATTAAATGCCTTTGAACTGCATACGGGTGGTAAATGCGCCGTTTGATAATCTGAAATCGTTGTAAATCTGTTGGAAGAAAATCGATTGCCCTAAATACCAACAGAAAATTCCTGATATATTTATGAATAGTTCAAATAGTTTTATAACTTGCTAGTTGTAGTTAATGTGAAATAAAAACCAAACTAACGGTTTATATTTTCGCAGGTTGGACGGCCAGAGAAATGCCGCTCAGTATCAGCTGGCGGTACTGGGAGTGCAACGATCAACGAGCGGCACTCATACGCAGAGGGCAGAGTACCAGCGCCCCATGGCGCCCCGTCCTCGCCTGGTGCAGCGGCTCTGCAGCGAAACGTTGCTGCCGCATGCTTCGCAAGCCGTCGCCTTCTGGAGGAAACTCTTGCTAAAAGTGGTAAGTTTATTGCTTTCATATTATTGAATATGATAAAAGATGAGCCCGGTAGTCAAAAGTATAATACTATCGTAATACTGGGTGATTTATTTTCTTAAAATATCTGATTTCGGAATCTAAACTACGAAGAAATACAGTCATAATTAGGTTACTTCTTTACCTTGAAGTCTAGACCAATAAACTTTCTTTAAATATCAATAGCTTACTACAATAAAATTAATAGTCTTCGGTAGTTGATAGACGTCGACACGACACCACCGCCCATCATAAAGTTAGAAGCACCTTGTTAATTATAAATCTTTTTAAAACTATATCACTGCGGGCGGTGTTGCCCTAATACTGTCAGTTATAGTCATTTCCTGCATAAGCTATTTAAGGACATGTTGCTTTAGATAATTTAAGTATTTTAGAGAAATTGCCAAACATAATTAAAAAGCCAAATTGATCTGGGCTTATCTTACCCTTATTACCTCCATTTTTATTCTACGTTCCAATATTGTGCATGCCTACAATTCACTGAACTTCTAATGACTGAGGTTTAAGCGAAAGGTTTGACCTTTAGTCTATAAATGACTGATCATCCGAACGCTGACCAGTGAAGTACTTAACCATGGTGATTTGTTCACAAACTGTAACCGTTCAAACCGATAGTTACCGACCTATTTAACTAAATGCCAATGTCCTACAATGTTCCTTTTACAAGATCTGATAGAAACATTTTCCCACGCATACACTTCTACAACTTATTTTGTTGAATAGAGTTATAAAATGTAAAGAAAATTGTACTGCATTAGACGTAAAAACGTTACCAGCTCCCGAGATACTTCAATAAGGAAACTAGGTCTTATTTATAAGTACTAAGAACCATGTTACGTAAAATACTAACAACCACTCCCTGCTTAAGAGCAAAGTTTACTCGAAACAAACATAAAATAACATTGTAATTAAGGGAATTAGCGCATCTCTTTCATTCGTCTGAGCTCTTCAAGATTATTAAAATTCTCTTAAGATCGTAATGTAAGTACGTTGACTTGGTTATAACAATTAGCTCGACTTATGGTACAGTGGAAAATTTCTCGCAAAAAATCCAAGTAATTTTGCGTTGCAGAAAATTTTGGTGTCTTTAAAATGTAGCTTATGATAATGTGAGATTTTAAAATGTAATGAAGTGAGTCTAAACTTTAATTAGTTGTTTTACTTAGCAACCGGTGTGTAACAGACGTCAAAGAAAGTTGATTCAACCACTAGTTTGTGATACAACAAAGTAGGAAGCGTCCGGGAATACAAATAAGTTTTGGAAAGTCAACGAGGTCGTATTTGTATGCAGTTACAATGTTTCAAGTTGACTTGAGTAGTTGGTGGTAATGTATTTTGATGTTGAGTTGCAAGGAGCGGTACATTAACACGAGAATAACCTTAAATGTCTATCTAGTAAATGGTCATAATATTGCATTTGCTATGAATGTGCCGTGTGCCGAAATGTTCATTCTGTAGTTTTGGACGTAACTTTGTAAACAAAATTGCTCTATATAAAAGACGTTTTAAATATATTAATTGACATAAAAATACATTCGCAATATAAAATTCTCAATCCTCATACTTATGAAAACTCTGTTTACGTCTATGTTTCACAACCTTTGAATCGAATGAAACTTCATGCATGATACCTAATTACAATCACTATAAAATTAAGGTAGTGTTTATACTTTCTAAACAAACCTTTAAGCCATACCTTGATCATAAAGTATTGATTGCTAATTGCTCATCAGTTTCTAATTACTATAAAATATTTTCAAAAGCCATAACATAAGTTATTAATAATGCTACCTTTTATAATACACGACTTTCATCATTGTTGTAAACGTTTGGAGAAAGTAAAGGAAATGTTGAGAACAGAGGTGTGAAAGTATTTTGCTTGAGATTAACTGCTTGATTACTCAAAGGTAAGGCGTCATTTCAGATGGGTTCTTGGTTGATTAGGTATTGATACGCTGATACTGATACGTGAAATATTGATCATAATCACGTAATGCTTAGTCAAAGGTTGTTAACAGTTAATGTATTCAAAATACTCTTTAAAAATGTTGGATCAATAATCTCGAAGGGAAAACAAATAAATGCTAGATATGACACACCCCAAATAAAGTATCAAATCACAGAAATAACTACGTCCTAGTTCTAACAGTCATGTCACTGTTTCTAAATTGCACTGAATCAGTAAAATGTTTTGTAAAAAGTTTATTTTTGAACTCCATTGATCTTCTAAATTTGGAAAGCATTTACGGACATAGGAAACCATTTATCTCTCTCACTTTTGTATAGAAAATATTTGTCAGTTAATGAATCCAGATAATGGAGTGCTAACAAAAAGCTTTTGAGATATCTTCGTCCAAACACTTTTTAGTAAAACTCCTTTATTTTCGACAGTGACAAAGGGAAAGCGTTCACTCGGGTGAATTTAAAAATAGTTTCCCAGCGCTAGTTAGATGATTAAAACATTAATTAAATTAAATGGCGCTGCGCAGGGGCTATATCTTGGGAAATCAGGCCAATTGCGGTTTCGCCTCTCGACTCAGAATCGGTACACGGGTCCTGTAGTGACGTCTGTAATTTCCGCTGATAATGTTATGTAACTTTGTATTCAATTAGGCTTTAAAATACTGAATTTTTGTTAAAAGGTTTTTACATTGAAGTGTATTGACATTTTAATACATATAAATAGTCCTTTTGCGATTGGATGTTAATAAACCAACAGATGAAAGACACACTTAACTGGACCTTCCTTTTTATGCTTAAAAACCTTTTCAAAAATCTTTTCCTTACATCATTCCGTGCTGTAAGAGCAGAAGGTTGCTTACAACTCGCAGTAATAGGGACGGCTTTTGAAAGAGGACAGCGGGAACAATGAGGCCCCGTAGGACTATATTGAGAGTCATGTAAAAAAATCTCCTGGACAAAAGGCGGTCTAGACTAGAATGGCTTGTTTGAAATTAGATGCAGTCCTTTGCGAAGGGGGATCTACCCCTTTCTGTTTGCGAGCCAGCTAATCATTGATATTGACAACTCTTAATGGTTGAGGTTTCAATCATGTACTTCTTTTGTGATTTTTGTTTGAAATAAACAGTACACAATCTTCCTATCCGTTGCCTTACTTTAGTCATTGTGAAATTATAATACGTCATGTACGTCATGAGTATATAAAGCATTAATTTTGTTTGTTATGCTCGTGTTATTACATTAAACCATGAGACCCATAAAAAATGTTCACATACAAACACAAAGTTATATAGAACAATTGGTAACCTTGAACGTAGCTTTGTTTTGAACGCTTAATAAAAAAATCAAACAATAATTGATATCGTGACTTCCTCAAAGCATGATGATATTCTTCCTTTATTCAACAGCGCTTATTTAGGTCGTTATTGTTCTGATCGATACCTAAACTAATTCATGCTGAATCTTTACAGGAACTCCACCAACGATAGTTTTACCACCAAAAGGATACTGGGTAGATGGAGTAGAAGATACACTCCCCGAAGGTGAAGATGTGGAACCCCGAGCACAGCCTGGCACCCCAAGACAAGCGTCGAGGCGACATAACATCGACACCGACAACAGCGCCAAGTACTACCGGCGATTCTTCCTTGGCAAGGTAAGTTGAATCTTATTTTATGCGACTTAAACCTTAAACTCCATTCCACTTTCTACAAAAGCCAAGAAAAAGCGATCCACTTAAGTGCTGTTGTAGAAAATAGCGCATTATTAAGTTAAGGACGCTCTGGTCTACTTCAACCATTCCTATGATGTAAAACGCTTTAGGTTGTAAAGGGTATTTTTAGCTTAGATTCTGCACGGAGAAGTTATATTTATAAGCGTCACGATTCTATTGTTAACTTAGATGACTATAAAAGGCGAGTGCGAATTTTACGACAGCACAAAAGTGAAGAGCATGGAATATAATTCTGTTGATGCGAATGCTAACATCAACCTCTCTGATCTTCGTGAGCAAAGTCACGTTCCATAGGTTACGGCATGACGAAAAGCTGTGGCATAACGTAAAAAAATACACAAATCAAATCACGATTTAATTGCTTTCGTGACCAGAGCGCACTTTCTTCCAAGTGGTTCGAATGGACGAAAATAAAAGTGGCATTACAAAACGTGTATTCAGACCATCTGACATTTACGCGCCACGCTGTCTGCGGCCAGGGAAATAAAACCACCGCGTGTTGCCAACTGCGATGTGCCAATTGGACGTATGCTTGCATACATTATTCTCAATAAAAATGTTCATTAAAACCACTAACGTTCGATATGAATGTTCTAGATAGGTATTATACCGGTTATGGCGAGATTAAATTTTTAGACGCAGTTTAGATGAAACATCAATCAATGTCGGACTTTAATTTTCATGAAAACTTCTTACCTGGGTTAGTCCCAAGCTGCTACCAAAATAAAAAAGTATATTAAAACTTTACGTGATTATCTTCCAAAATGAAAGCAACTTTACGACATCAAGATAACAAGTTTGCAAAACTATTAAAACTACCTTAGTTATAATCCGGACAGAAACGTGTACAAGCACCCTATGTAACACGATTCGGGTGCACTTAGCTTAAAAATAGTATGTTAAAAACACCGTGTCCCTTCCACTTGATCACGTTTCCCTTGACATCGTATTGTAAATGAAATACAGCCGTCGACACGTCAATGCGAATATCCTTTTACGACTTGACCTCGCCAAAGGTCTACGGACAGGAACAAGATAATAATTATTGTAATTTCTTTCCAAAGTAATTATCTTCAGAAAATAATAATTATTCAATTTGCATTCATAATAAGTACTTTTAACCATTAGATCTCCTTAAGTGTTTTTTATTGATTATTGAAGTGTAAAAAAGCATTAAAGTTCGATTTATATCGTTAACTCTTCAGTTTATAGAATTCCTCTATTGTGTAGTTCATTTCTCACGGTTGTAATAATTTTTATTCTGTTCTTAAGTTATCAAGCCTTTATATCGTGCTGAGTGTACGATCTATATTTCCAACACGACTGTACAATGTCAGTAAGACTACGGTCATGTTGCGAAATACTAGTTCTAATTTACTTGGTTGTGGTGTAATGTAAATAGTTTGTCATTTCGAGTAGAGGTTCATTACGATTTTGTTCTTTTTGAGGTCATTTATGTGAGCATATTAAATTTGTTGTAGGTAAGTATTGTATTTTGTAACCTTCGTCGTTCGTTATGTTGTCTTTCTTCATCATAATTGATCTGATTTATAGTACTTAGTACTAAGCACACTTGACTTCATAATACACATTGTAGTAGGTGTTTCAACTTCCACTCAGAAAACTAGTAATATACTAAAGTTATTATTCCCAGGAAATTCATGCTTGACAATCACATTATTGACCAGTAGACCAGACGACACTATACCCATTAATTATGGTAGTAAAACACATTTAAAATGTGTAATAGCACATTATGTTCATCCGCTTCGCTTCGTTCTAAGCCCACAACCTAAGCCATAATGCGTACTACATCGGTACAGTTACCGCCACGTGTGAACTTTCCCACACCCACGCCCATAGGCTCACTTTTTGTACTTTTTTTGTAACGTTTCGAATCTTCATAATTGCTATCTTTGTATCATGCGACACTTTTCGTTTTATATTCTTTGATGATCATCAATCGAACCTTTTTTCCTTCGAATCCATTCGATTATTATTTATTGTTCTCTCATACAGTTTTTCGTAGTTTTCCATAGCCATATTTGTGCGAAAATCTTTTAACTTTCGTCTATAGGTTTGTGTTGTTCCCACGATTAAAATGGTGATCGGTCTCATTATGCGAAAGTGAAATCTGAAGAACCGACTTCGATTAGTTTTGTATCAGTAGGTATCAGTAGGTATCGGGTCAGTGGTTTAGGGACCATTATGTACTAAAGACTTGCAAGGCTTCCATCCAATACATACTATTGGTTATTAAAACAAACGAAGCTGTAGTTTATTCATATTTACTTCACCGAAATCTCCATCTTAGCAAACTGATCATAAATAACATGACATACATATAATACTTAACATAAAGAGCTTTGATAGAGCGGCAGATGCATGCGATGAGTTGCGACAGCCTAAATAAACATTAGATAAACATTGCTTAGTGGTTAGTACATCAATAATATTATGAGGTCCTTAAATATAGCATTAAACTAACACGACCATACATAGAAATTGATTTTAGCGACAAACACTTTTAACTTACTTGAATGCTTACTAATACTTCCATTTCATTACATTTTGTAAAAAGTAAAGGCAAGTTGAAATTCTTTAGTTACTTGCTAAATACCTATACCACAATATATACCTATAATCAAACAGGCATATTTACTAATCATTACAGGAAAAAACATTTAATTCAAGTGAAAACCTTGCTCAAGTGTTTACAATAGTGTCGATTTCAAAGTAATAATGATTCATTATTAGGTACGAAAAGTTTCTAATATTTTATACGTTTTCATACAAATGTACGCGTAGTGTAGTGACTGTATTCAAGTCTTGTAAATGCGTAATGTTAGTCGCGAAAGTTGGTGACCACAGCCAATGTGAGTACGATGCCACCTCGTCTACTCATGGAGTCAATAACACAAACTGATGACACATAATAGTGTACGCATTATTTTGCAGTGAAATCAAACTGTTTTGTGAGGATTTTATTATATAGTCTCCTTTATTTGTCGATGTTTACAAATGAAAACAAATAGCTTAGAAGCCACACTATTCTGAAACGACTAAAAAACTAGAAATATTATTATCTGCACTTTCATCAAACTAATCAGGCATGTAACTACACTCTACACAAATGTATTTCTAGATAAAAAACTTCATTCATATCAAACATAGCTAACATATGAGAGAAAATATGCTAGAAATGAGGGTGAAAAAACTGTGTCCACCAATTAAAAACAAATGCATCGCCAACCACCGATTAAGGGTCCTACCATACTCATTACATGAAAAAAAAAACTCGCGAACGATAGTGGGAAAAAGCGTCTGGGCTCACGAACGCGGAACGGTTTGGCTTCACGCCCAGTGAGCCAAGTTCTCAGCTACATGTAGATTGCGCCGATTACGGCATTGTAGAGCAATTTGAGTCTCAACCCGCGTATGTACCCAGCCTTATCGTGCGTACAAATCTTAACAGACGCCTCGTTACAAAATTTTCAAAATATTCCTTTGACTTATCTTTTATACCATGCCTAATTTAAATTTAATTATGTACTGCCACATGCTTACTACCAAAGTAACGTTTTATCAAGCAGTAAAATGATATTTTAA
This sequence comes from Spodoptera frugiperda, assembly GCF_023101765.2. Taxonomy (NCBI): domain Eukaryota; kingdom Metazoa; phylum Arthropoda; class Insecta; order Lepidoptera; family Noctuidae; genus Spodoptera; species Spodoptera frugiperda. The sequence goes on from NC_064216.1 coordinate 5,643,972, forward strand.
ATTGTTTGATAGCTTAAGGGGATAACGTTATTGTAATATTTAACATTTAGGTGAAGGATTTTTACATGATTGCGCTCTGGTTAAAGCAAGTTAGTTTTTTGTTACAAAGAAAAACACGCATACGCAACTTGCAAATTACTTGGTTCCCACAGCCTGAATAAGTTTTCATTGTCACTGGCATTCGAAATAGATAAAGGCTTAACTAATCTAATTGTGACATTCCTAACTACACTCGAAACATTCTTTAAAATTTTGCAATGTAATGACATTTAAAGTAGCTTTGAACTCTCATTGCAATATTTATGTTAGGCATAAAATAAATACTTTAAAACATAATTTAGCTAAAGGACTTAAGTGCGTATCTCATTCAATTTGCATAAAATATTGCAATCGTTACATGTCAACCCGGTAAAGCTGATGGGCCATTGTGACACCGCAAGGGTTAGGCTAGATGAATGCGATGCTCCGATCACTAAGCCGATAGCAGTGCCATGCTGACGTGTAAATACGTCCTGCTAGAGACCATCAGGTCCTGCCATAAAACCTATTGAGGGATAACACCGGCAATATAAAATGTTATGCCCATCGTGAAAATGAAATTGCTCTGGTCGCTTCAAAATATTTTTGAAAGGTTTATTTTTCTTGTAAATAATGCAAAATACAGTAGGGTTAAGATTAGAACATTATGGTTATTAAATAGTTAATAATACATTGATACAAAATATCGTTAATAACACTACCTATGTTAAATAATAATTTGCCAATCCATTCGTTGGAAATCAGTGACGATGACAGATGCCCGTGACAAAAGAAAAATGGAAGCAATAAGCAAATGTCTTCATTCATAACGCAAAATTGGTTTGGGGACAATTCGTTTTGGCGAGGAATTGATGGGGCAGAAATGTTATTGCTATTTTAGGTACCCTGTGAGTCGAGGAATCTTCGAAAACATTTTTTAGAAAATGGTTTTCTGAATAAAACATGCAGTCTGGTGGGTTCTTTAAAAATATTTGCCATTATAAGTGGTTCATTGAAATAAAGGTTTATCGTGAAATACATTATTTTTAGGAAATTATATTTTCTTAGAATGTTAGGTATACTTTTTCATATAAATGTCAACAGTCGGATTGTTTTTAATATATTTATTTATGTAGGTAGAAAATCAACTTTACTAAGAATTGATGTTTAATTTCAACTAAATTAATGTAATGCTACTTAATGTGTTTCTAATTCAAAACAACTTTTCTAAGCAACTTCAGAACCCTTGAAAAGGCGGGTAAATTGAAAAAAAAAACTTTAGATTCCATCTCGGATGACGTGATCCATCACGGAGTTTGAAAAAGGGCATTAACCCCTCGTCCCTTCAATTACCATCTTTAGCTTTCAATTTGCTTCTTTGTGGCAACGTGAAAAAGGCCATGCAATTTTGGGATATTTCTAAAAATGGGCGAACTCGTATTTGAAGGATGAGCCCTTAATGATAATTATATTTGAGCAGTGGTGTGTAATCAAACAAACTCGACTTTTTATATTGCAGCGTAACATTTAATAAATTATAGAAGAAAATGATTGAAGGTTTGCTCGGTTTTTCTAGTCAATGATCTGTGTCCTTAATCTTGTTTACTTGTAGTGAATGAGCTGCAGCGTGCTTTGACAGACAATTAATGACTCTTCTGATCAAAAAAAGTCTCAAAAGATTAATCAAAGGAATGACAATCTTCCATTCGATATTGAAAATGTATTTACTGTCTGGTACAGAAATAGCCTGTCAATTTTGTAAATTGTATAAACATGCTTCATATCACGCCTGCTCCCAAAGGGTATACGAAACGAGTAGGCGGAGACTTAACGCGATATCATTTCGAGAATATTCTACCAGTTTTACAAGAAGGTAATTAAAACTATCAGCTAAAGTTCCATTTTTCAATGTTGATTTTCTTGAATCGTTCTTCGTATATCGGCTGAACGGATATAAAGAACTGTGTATTTTTCAATGTTTTCATTGAGACCATGCATTGTTTTATTGACAATGGCGTTTATCCTTCGTTAAGGTTGTATGGGAATAAAAAATAGGGTCTGACAAGGTTAATAACGACAGTTGCATTGTAAGTTAATTAACATCTCCCATGATACATGAAGCTTTTGTTCAAACCTTGGTTTGGTAAAATATAGCATTCTGTATTGCTCAAAACTTTTGTAATCCTATTGCTGTGTTTACATTGTTATGTTTCCCAATATAGTTTCATGTTCACATATTTACATTGAAGCTATATAATTGAGAGCACGATAAGCATATGTGCTAATTAGTCGATTTAACAACTACAGTTTCCTCTATTTTGTAAAATATTTAAGTGTTAACAACAATAATTCTAATGTGATTTAAATTTTAATTAAACCGGCTTGTTATGTTCAGTTTTGTATAGAAATCTGTTTATTTACGTACATGACATGTAATGGAATCTGGTTATTAAGTTATGTATGTATGCAGTGTTGTAACTACCTAGTCCATTCTTCTTTCCTTGTGGGTGTGGAAAATCAGTTCATAGTCGGTAGTGGAATGACATCACCATTAAATGCTCTGATTCAGGCAATAATTGCGAGCGCACTATCATGTCAGATATTAATAGGTCAACTCCGTCTTTTGTGTCATCTCAATCAAGGGTCTTTGAATATTAGGTCACCGTTCTTAGGAGTTCATTACCTGAATGACATAGTAACTTTACTAAATTTAATGATCTCTTTAGCATTTTGATGAGGTTACATTAAAACGACGTTTAACATACTACTATTCTATTATATCTAAATGTTGTAATGATCACTAAATTATGGAATAAGTAGTATTAGAAAATTAGAATATTAACATTCATATCAGCGTAAATGGAACATAATCCCAGATGCATTATCAAACAAACACAGCGCATGTGTCGAAACTAGTTTTAATCCAATTACTTACGTTAGTTTTGTTTGAATCCTACATTATTGGATATTATCCAGAAACACAATCATTACACGTAGGTATACATAGACTAAATTAATTCAGCTCCCAGTCTGATGTATGTTTAGAAAAGCCGCAATGATATATCTTATTCTAGGTAAAGACTAAGTCTGAGTACCTTGAATGTAATATTCCATTTGATGTATAATTATAACCAACATATTTCTCGGAAGTCAGATGGTAAATGAACAAAATTCTTGTGGTTCAATGGGAGTCATATAATTATACAAACACGGTTTCGAAGTCATTTCGCTAACTTTAAACTTCTTTCCTTCAAGTGGTCGATTATTCTGGATGTTTATACTAAAATTCTTGTTGTTTTTGTCCCCAGGAACACATCAATTTGGTTGGAACTGACGAGAATCTCGGTCCGGTAGTGATGTCCCTCAAGAACGAATATGTGGCTAGTCAGGATCACACTAGAATATTATTGAGGTTTCGCACGCAAACCATACATGGACTTATACCCACCACTAGTGAGTATTAATTGCAAAGTTTACTATTGCTCAAAAGTAAAAGGTAAAATACACAATACTTATGAGTAAGAATTGTTTCTCTTAAGTTGGCTTATAAATCAATTTTAATAGAGGCTGATAATATCAAGACTCAGTTATTGTTACTGAGAATTTCGCATTAAGACTTATTAAAAGTACTTTACCGCATCCCTGGTATAGAAAAACCGATCTCTTACTAAGTAGTGGCAAAGATGATTATTTAATGAAACAGTAGATTTAAATATTACCTTATTTTCCAGGATCAGGAGTAGTGCAATCGCCCCTTGAAATGGCAAAAATGTTAAACGACCAAGTGAACATTGACAACTTCACGGCCGTCATGTGTCTCAACGCGTCATCCCTGATAGCGCAGTACGACGAACACGTTTTAGTAAACTGCTTCAAGTTTGGAGTTCTATACCAGACCTACGGGCAGACGACAGAAGAACAACTGTTCGGCAACAACGAAATATCACCAGCATTCGAGGAGTTCCTAGACATGCTGGGACAAAGGATCAAATTGAAAGACCATAAAGGTTAGTTTCCCTTGGCAATGAGATCTTTAATCCACTGGCAGCATGCCTACAGCCTATCTCTAGAATTTTGGCGTTCAAAACGCTTAGAGCTTAATTCCAGGCCAAGAACTCTACCGTGGCGTTTGGATCGAAACTTTATGAATTTCGAGGATGCATAATTTTAACAAAATTGCTGTAGTAAACGTTATTTCCATTGTAATATTTTACGTTAAAGTGTACACAATCTAATAAACTTTATGCATTGCATGACTCTTACTATTTAATTAGTAATACGTTCTAACCAAAAATTGCTTTACCAGGCTACCGGGGCGGTCTGGACATAATAAACGGTCACACAGGCACGGAAGCCGTTTACGAGATGTACAACGACCGCGAAATAATGTTCCACGTGGCGCCCTTATTGCCACACACCGCCGGCGATGCTCAGCAACTGCAGAGGAAGAGGCATGTCGGCAATGACATCGTCGCGATTGTATTCCAGGTACGTATCCTAAATATTTATTAAAAGAACATAAAAACTAATCAAATTAAGGCTCCAGGCTAAAATTCTTGAACTACATGTTAGGATTTCAAATTTGTTCTTGGAGTATTGAACCCGAAATCTCAATACCAAAATTAATCGCAATCAAATTTGCATTCACATCTCTAAATAAACATGTAATTGCATACAATTGCTTAACAACAGAAACAGAATGACTGATGATCATAATAAAATGCATGTTTAGTGAACAATAGCATAATGTAGACTTGAAGTAATGTTATGTTGTTCTATTGTGAAGTCAGGACTCAACCACATAGCAGAAATGCCGAAACGCTTTTCATTGTAGATTGTTTATGACTGTATTATACGAAATACTGCAATAATTTAACGAGTTTATAGTACTGTTTGCGCAAGTACGGGAACCTAAACAGACGATCGATGTTAAATCTTTTATTGCACAATGTAATGAGATCAATGCAATTTCAATCATATTTATGAATGAAGGCAATCAATATCTGAGTGTTTGTTTTCTTATAATAATGTCTTAAACTGGTTCACTGTCTTTACGTAAACCTTTAGGACTAGCATACCTAAGTAAAGTTTAGATGTCTATCTACTGATTACCATCGTTTGCAGTGACTTAGACTAATTTCACATTGTTTCCATTCTCAGGAGAAGGCAACACCTTTCACACCTGACATGATAGCATCACACTTCCTCCACGCGTTCATCGTGGTCACACATCTGGAATCTGCTGGTGGGGAGACCAGGTAACAATAAATTCACAACTTATAACCATTTCCTTGCATAAATCTCTGATATTATAAAACTAATTTTATATCCCTAGGAAATCATCATTTTAGCTTCTTTATGACGATGTCAAACAATTAATGTGACTGTAATTTTAACTTTTTCCAACCATCCATCCTTTTTATCGACGGCATCGTGTATCAATCTCAAAGCTTCTATTCCTGTATCTTTACTGAGCCCAGTTCCTTTGAGATATAAAATTCGAACAAATTTTAAAATAAATTCACCGCACTGTCTATAAAAGTTTATTTTTATTCATGCCGTCGAATGAATTCTTTCTATTTTAATCCCACAAACTTGAGTTTCTGTTTGGTAATTTTTTTTCAACTTGTCAAGTGAGTTGTTTAACATAAAGTTTGTGTTGCTTCTCAACAACGCACAGTAGCATTATTTGCATAGCAAGTCGAGAAAATAGCTCGGAAAGTAGAATGGAAATTTTCTCAGTAATTTATATGCAAACGAATCCAGACTCGGTAATTAGAGAGCTTTTTATGGGAACAAACACTAGGTGGACGAGTCAGTAAACGTCTTAATGTATTTCTCTGATTTGTTAAAGGTCAGTTGTAATAGATTCTTGTAATAGAAATAGCTTCATTAAGGTTCACATAAAACCTTGTGCGTAGGTAAAGAGCTGTCAGGCGCAGATGTCAGTGATACTGATAAAGGTCATGCGAAACCTTTTGTGCCGGTTCAATCAAATCATCGAGTATAAGTTTTTATACAATACCATGTAAATTGATTACCTACAGTGCCAATGTTTTGATAAATATTTTAGAGGAAGAAGGTACATCCATTAACAATTTTTTCTTGACTGTTAAGAACTAACTATTTATACTTACTTGAATTATTTTATCTAATTCCAGGTACAAAGTGGCCGTCACCGCTCGTACTGACGTACCATTCTTCGGGCCGACTCTCCCGCAGCCGTCGATATTCCGCAAGGGGCGAGAGTTCAAAGAATTCCTCCTTACGAAGCTAATTAACGCCGAAAACGCGTGCTACAAAGCAGATAAGTTTGCTCAACTGGAGTTAAGGACCAGAGCATCATTACTGCAGAACTTGGTGAATGATCTGAAGACGAAGACGACTGAGTTTTTGGGTACTGGAGTGAGATTGGAGCCAGGCGCAGTCTCGCCACAACCTGATGGTACTCCTAAACAAGATGGTCCTGGATCACGGTTCATCGATACAGTGAAAAAGGCCTTAATTTCTAAAGTCAGGTAAATATTACAATTTTATCGCTGAACGTTCTTTTACATTTGCGTCGAGCAAACACAGCTACGCAAATAGATTTTGAAATTCAAGTCAAACAAAATGCAGCTGATACTCGCATTCTTTGAACATATGTACATTTTCATTTTAAACTGACCTATTTTCTCCATTCCAGATCACCTAGTGTAGACACGAATCTCTCAGGCGATAGCAACAAGAATGCTCTAAATAAGAATAAGTTCGTTCCGAATGAAACTCATACTCCTAATGTAAGTATTGACTCATTATTAATTATTTTTATCGTGATTAATAATTATGACATTCTTCACAAGCAAGCCATCACAAAGAAAGTGGACAATTCTATCAAAACATTAACTATTATTATAACTGACGAGACAATGTGATTTGCATAAATACTGCTTAAAATTCTATGCATCATTCAATGTGCTTATTCTTAAATGGACTTCCACCTGTGTCCGCTACTTATGGCGTCTGTACTAGGAGGTACAACGATAAATATTGATATTAGCAGTTTATTATAAGGAACTGAGAAACATTTAGCTTCGCGATCATCTTGCAGTTCTATTTGCATAGACTACCAATTAGCTTCCGGAAACGGTTGATCTGCTTATAGTTTTGGGTGGATGAAATAAAACTACAATAAGTATCTCATTTTAATAAATTTTCATTCAGATTAACATTGTAACTCTAAGACAGTAGAAATAGCGTTGCATATTACATTATGGAATACAATAGGTATAAGAGGCAATGCCATTTATAATTAATTGATCAGTTTTTTAAACAAAATATACAGATGCCAGTATATAAAAATGTCTAACGACCAAAATTACTACTACTACCAAATAATGTCAACGATTATGATAATATAAAAAATGTTGAATTGAGATTGGTTCTTAATTTTGACTTTTAATTCTTAATAAACTGACTATGTATATGGAATTTTTTGTAGTTTGATCTACAGAACTCTATACAATGTCATATAAGTATTCAATTGGGTAGTATCCTCGGTCAAAAATAAATTATTACAACTTTTCAATACAATAAAATATTAATAAATAATCACACTCTCATTCATAAATTTGATGAACTATTTAATTTTCGATTTTTTCTAACTAAAATTTCTAGAAATAAGTCTGCTATTTGACGTAAAACTTATGACGTCATAACGCACTATTTCATACAAAGTTCATAGAAAATATCGTTTTTGACGTAAAAAAAGTATTGAATTTGATTAGTAGGAAACTAGCCTATTCACCATGTTTCTAAAATAATTCTTGTTTACATTTCCAGAGCGCCCGCTCCAAGTCGTCAGTAGCATCATCGTCCGCGTCGGCCGTGTCGGTCCGCTCCGCCGGCGGGTCGGGCGCGTCGCACGCGTCGGGCGAGTCGAGCCCCGACGTGACGTCACGCGCCGCGCCCCCGCGCCCGCCTCTCACCGACCATAGCGACGACTCCAGTCTCAACTCTGTGGATTTAGACCCGCTTGGTTAGTATTTTATTTTATTTATTATCAGTTTATTTAAGGTTAGTTAATGGTTGAAATTAATAACTGTTCATTATCCAAAATCTGGATCGATCTCGAAATCGAAATCTCGAAAGAAATCGATCTTAGTCTAACTACCACACTCAGAGTCATTTAATGATTACTTAAACTATTCCTTAGTAACGATCTTGTATCGAAAACTATTGCTAAGGACTGGGTTAAGTAACCATTAAATGACTCTGAGTGCGGCAGTAAATAGTCTAAATGCAGTTTTTGGATTGATCGGTTATTAATTTCTCCCTTCAGTGACATCAATTTATTTATGGATACCTTAGAGATTTCAGAATTAAATTGGGAATGTTTTTTGGACATCCATTTTCCTACAAAATATTTACATTGTGAAGGTCATACTCGTACCATTGTCATGAGACATTATGGAGTTCAACGATTTCAAAGTCATCTCTTATGTAGTTTCCAATACTTTTGAACGAGTATCGAATGCCATTAATTTAACCAAATCCCTAGAAGTCATCATATCAAATGTTACTATACCTACTGTTTCCCTACGTTCAATCATGTTGCATGTTGGGTCACCCAACTCATGTCTTGAATAGTCTTGGTGAAGTAATAGTGTGATTTCTTCCAAATAGACGACAAGGACTGGCTGAGTTGTGGTAAAAGTGCAACAGGTTAGTCCTGTAGTTAGACCGTTCATGTTTTTAGTTCACCTGTCGTCTTTAAACGCATGATCTTCTTTTTCGTAGGTTTTTGTTCACGAATATTATGCGTTAGTATATTTGTTTTATGATTTTACTAGTAAATGGATGTTGTTTAGACACTTTTCTCTTGTTACGTACTTATATGTAGTTCAGTAACCTTAGTGCGAGTTTGGTTTACGTTTAAAGTAATCGAAACGAAAGCGTGTTCGGCGCTCTGATTGGTTTTTTTATTAGAGCCGGCCAATCAGAGCCCAGAATGCGTTTTCGTTTCGTGTTCGTTCAATGTAAAGCAAACTCGTACTAAGGGTACAGTTTGTTACCGTTCTGTCCTTGTTTTCTATTCGCTGTTTTAAGACACCGCTTCTTCTGTTTTAAATTGTTGTGCACAAAATTATTATTTTCGTTGATTATAAAATTAATAAATAATGTATACAAACATGTGCTGACATACCTACTAGGTTTTATATAGGTATTATACAAACTAACAATCCTAGTACTGAGCACAATAAAACCCATATCTAGTAAAACCAGTGTATTTACGTCTAACAACGAGCAGTGTAGTATAATACTAACAAAAGCGTTTGTATGTCCAGGTGGAGTGTACGTAGATAGTGACACGGGACTTGAATCTATGTCCTCGGCTGAGGCGGGCGCGGCGTGCGGTGGTTGTGCGGCGGGAACGGGTCGCGAAGTGACGCCGAGAGACGCCGAGATGTTACGCCAAGAAGTCTGCCGCCTCAAGAACGATAAACTCGACCTGCTCAAACAAAATATCGTGAGTGTTCATTTATGGATATTTGTATTATAAATCTGATTTAAAAATGTCAAAGAGCTTAGTCTAATTGAAATGAATGAGGGCTACTCACGTGCAGTTAGTTAGTGGACATAAAATAGTAACCATTGGTCTGCTCCTCCGCCCTGGGTAAAGCAAGAGGCAGTGTTGTATGATCCCCCATTTTACTGACTATAAACAACCACTTTCCAAACTCCTGCTTCTTTTTTTATCAGACAACCTCAGCTTGGGCTCAATACCTATATTCCCAAAGCTTATCGTGGCTTCGCCTCGAAGCAGGAGTTGCAACGGAGTTGTAGTTTCAGTAAGAGTCTGACATTCGCTCTCGCCTCACCTAGGGTAAGAGGAGTCATTTGATGACATTCGCTCTTAAAAAAATGTAAGGGTTTTGTTAATAAAAGAGGTCTTTGCTAAAAAGGGTGGCTTTTGTTTAGTAGTGAACTGAAAAGTCTTAGAAAATAGTGGTTTCTAGTAGGTACCTACTATTCACAATACCTTTTTAAACGCTGTAATAGGATTTACGCTATTTGTAATTGTAATGTAACATTTATTAATTATAACATTTCTCTATTACAGACATGGCAAAACGAGATCAAAAGTCTACGCGAGAAAGAGTTATCACTACAAGCGGAGCTCAACTCCATGTCGAGAGAAATGCGAAGACTTCGGGAACAACAGGTCACAGGCACCATCATACCCAACCCTTCAACACACGACTCCACCGCTTAAATATAAACCTTAAACTTACTGTTATAAGGTCCTATTTAAAGTACACACGTACGACATTTACATGACGCCACCGCTTAACGTATCTTGAACTCTATGCCTTCGTATTAAGGTACGTCTCTTGATGACTACTGTGGAAGAGATCTGATTAGAATTGACCAAGTAAGGTAATCTGGGATTTAGGAGGTTTTGCTAAACGAATGTTTTAGTAGTACATAGTTACTTGATGTCGCTACGTTATATATATGTACGTTGCTCTCTTTACAATTTGTAGCGAACCGTTGATGTGCAATATTGTGTTCTTATATATACGACTGTGCAATCAAAAAAAGTAAATTGCATTGTTTAATTGTTATTATTTTATAGAAATATCTTCGTATTGAATAATGCTATTTACAAAGTTTTGAAGCTGAACAGTTTATTGCAATACAGATGTTGTTTATATTATAAAGTAGCAAAACTATTCCTTATATTTATTTACCTATATAGATGTCCCAGTTTCATATATTAGTAATACTAAATTACTTCTTAGGTCGTGGCTTGACTGACTATTAATGAGAAATGCTAAACTTCGACATAATTATAACGATTCTATAGTTAATTAGAGAGAATATGATTCGAATCTTTTTATATGTTGTTATACCAAAACTGAATTGTTAATAACGTTGGTTCTCTTGTACAATAAACTTTGAAAATTTGTACTATCGCTACATTTTTCTAACAAAACCGAAGATAGATAAAGATAGTAATCATGTCGATGCTGTCAAAATAATAAAAAAATAATTAAGTTCGTGACTACAAAATGTGACTAAAGTTACAGCCAATGATGACACGATAACTAATTTGACAGTTTTTAACATTATTGCTGTCTTTATCTATCTTCATATAAAGAAAAGAGAGAGAGATAGTTTAAAAGAAGTTTAGTGTACAAGAGAGTCAACCCTATGTCTAATGTTAGGCTACTCGCTTTTTGTAATTGTTGTGATAACTTAGCTTACTCGATACATAATACTATAAACCATTTTATATGTATTTCACATACGTTTATATTTATTTCGGGTAGACAATACCACTTGTGTTCTTCGAATTCGCGTTTCTCGCGCAAAATCATTTACTTTTTCCATTAGTAAATAAGTATAGAGGTTTTATATCTCATAGCGTCATTCATCACGGTCTAGAGTGCTTCTTTTTATTTTAAAACACCCTTTGATTAACATTAAAAAAGTTAACAATTAAAAATAATTTTAATCATTAAGTAAAATGTTGAATCATCATGTTCATAAATGAATGCATAGTCAAAGGGAATATTGTATAAATAAATAAATGACTTTGATTTAATTTAAGGAGCATTCATAGACTGATTTATTTCTCAAATAATGTTCATAGTGACATTAAAAAACGGAATTTTACGTATTAGGAATTACTTAGACGACAAAAAATAACGGTACCTATTAAAATAAGCCTTGAATTTATCTAGTAGAAAGCCTATATACATTATGGTGCGTTAGAGAAAAATATATATATAACAAAAAAATAATTCTTATACGTTGAATTTGTATGAAGATCCCAGTACAGTTTGGTTTTGTACCTAGTTTATATACTGCACAACAATTTATTTATCTATTTCTTTATTTCCGTTTCGCTTCATAACATTTCATAGCCTTACTATGATGATTACTCTAAATATATTTCCAAAATCATCTCGTTCACTCTATCTCTAAACGTTAGAAAGGGACAAACGTATATTTGTAACTTCTTGTTGTAAAATCGTCGTTGTAAGGCTATTATATCATTTAGTTTTACAAATTTAAGTTTACACCAGTTACTGTAAATATATTCTAGACTGGTTTTAGGCTATTTGATTAAACAGTATTTTTCATTTAATTTATGCTTTGATTATAAGTTTTCGTTTCTCGAGTGCATTGAGGTTGAATAATGTTTTGTTGTTTATAATTAATATTTTATACCAAAGTTAACATTCCCCACTAAATAGTTTAGAGTTTTTTTATATAATTATTACCTTAAAGTGAACCAGTATTTGTAATATCTTCAACTGTCGGAACACGCTAACACTCATTCTAAGTTTACATTTAACCTTTCTATTAAATGTATTCATTTAGATTTTTGTTCGACTGTTGATTATAAATAAGTTGATTTAAAGCAACTGTTGATTCGTCTTCACTTAGACTTAAACCAAATATTGAGCGCGGAGCGTTAGAGGAAATAGATATAATTATAAAAGATACCTATTGAAATATATGAATAGTTATTACTAAATAAATAAGTGTTGTTTTATTTTATAACGTTTCACAGGAATGGAACCCAGTTATGAATAGCTGAATGTAAAGTAAATACCTGTATACAATCTAAGACTAGATACAAGACGTCATAACTGCATGTCTTAGCAATTTTAAGAAATGTGAATAACTATTTCCGCATTTACAATGAATGCTAACAAAATTCTATATCCAGTATAAAATATTTTGATATATTTTTACTTTTACTGTACTACTGTAACTGATAAGAACTTCAGAGTTAATAAAACACAGTTATTTGGTAAATTTATAAGCATTACAATTAAGGTTATAAAAATTACAATTAAGAGCCACCCCTTACAAATACTAAAAGCAATACAGTGACATCTATGAGAAGCTATTCAAAATAACTGAGTACATGTAGAACGAAGACGTTCACTAGTGCCCGTACCGTAGAGTCCTGTTTTAGCAATGAAGTGTTAAATGTAACGTATCATAGATGGCGTTGGAAGTAAAAGTGAACTTGGTTGTAACACTCTCTATATTTTGTTCAAATAGCGTTCTTTGCAAATCATTAATTCGAAACTTTGTTGTAACTCTTAATATTCTTCCTGAAAGTTGGCTACAAACATTTTAGATCCAATTTTCATGTGTAACTTTTTTGATACTTAACGAGTTGAATTGGTAGATAATTAAAATATAATTCAGAGCAATTCTTATAGGGCGCTTTATCCATATGAAATGATATCTATCTATCGGCAATATCTCATTGTCATAATTTACTATCATAAGAGCTGATTCCAAAGAACACAGTAGGTACATTATTGTGATGAAAACAGGTTACTTCAGAACTTACGTATTCTTTCTTAAATAAATTAAAATACATAAATTACTCATGTATTGTCTACAGTACCTACATTGATTAGAAAAATGCCCAGTGGTTTTCCTTTTTTGATTTTATTGTCGGACTAAGGCCTGTTTCACAATGTCTGGATGTACCAGCCGCTATGTACTAGATAAATTTGAATTCAGAATGTCATTCAAATACATTTTCCAAACGAGGTTGGCCCCGATTTGCTTGCTTTCCAATCTAAATGAAGTACGTACTAACAGCTCACCGAAGGACATTATAGCTTCAATATTTTCAATATGGCTGCCAAGTAGGACCACTTTGCATAAGCCAAGGCACATTAAGTTTAAAGGTTATGGAACTAAGTTGTTAGCTCACCTGAGTTGGTTAGTACCTACTTCCCTAAGTGCAAATAATAAGACTTGTGATATTCGCTTTTATGGCTCAATTTTCTTTACGAAAAGTGGTCAGTTATTTGCATAATATTATGTAGGTGTAACATTATGTGATTACACATGGGCTAATGCACATGATTCGTTTTCATGTGCACTAGTAAATAATGGCATTATTATGATTTTCAGGCAGTGAGATATAGATTTAAGTTCTTTCAAGACGCTGTTTATTGAGCCAAAAGGAAATACAACATTTAGGTCAGAAACTCTTTTAAGTAGATGGAATAAAGTAAGAATCGATACACGATTCTTTCTTCTCACTTAAATAAATACCACATTATACATGTTAATTCCAATTACGTCTAAGTAGTTCATGCTTACATCTCTTGCTCATTTGTCTTTTTTAAGGAATTTTAAGGAATAGAGGGCAGACGAGCAGACTGTCTAAATATTAGTTGCCTTTAAAAACATCTATTATATTATTTACTTAGAAAAATAGCTAAATTAATGTTGATTGCTATGAGTTTTCTCTTCAATTCCAGCACAATTGTGGCCGAGTGTCCCCGCATAACTGAATTCTTCAGCAAAAGGCGAAATACGGTTCTTCGTTCCTCAGTCATTATTAAGTTACCATCTCGAGTCTGTAGACAGGACGCGACGTTTATTCCATTTTTAGCATTTACTCCTTTGTAGCAAATTGCGTTTAATTACTTTCAAAGTGTTTAACTAAAATAAACTTCGCAGACGGTGGGTTTTTTTTAACATATTTTTAGGGTAAAGTTTTGTAATTATGATCTTTGATAACTTTTATACGTTAATTTGTCTGTATTTTGTGCTGTCTAAAATTTTAGTCTAGTCTAGTCATAGTCTAATTACTAGACATTCAGTAAATGAATAGCAAGATGTGGAATTTCTTTTTATCTATTTATGACAAACATATTCTCTTATTACTTTCGTAAAAAACGCACTCACTCCAGTACATTCTGTACTTATTTTATAAATCAAATCAAATATCATTTATTTCGTATCTATTTATTTGCTTCCATAAAAGCTTTCAAGTCTCTAGTGTTGTATATACTGATTCCATTTCGCCCAATTTTGTTTACCCCTGATTCTTAGTAGAGTGAAACCTACATTTTGCAGTGTATCGTAATACGTTTTAGTAAAACTATTTAGGCTATCTAGATGTATCTAGTGCCTAATGTCGCCTCATCTATTTATATCGGCTTATGAATTGAATTTGGAAGAAAGTTTATTATGGAAAAATCTGTTGTAGTATGTGATGACGACATTCGTTAAATATCTCATTCATTCTAATCAAATTGTACTATGTTGACTGAACATCCCAACTAACAATTTTGCCCTATAACCAAACCTTATATCTCAAAAAAGCTGGGTAAATGATGTATAAAGGTTTTGGTGGTGACTGATTGTTGTGTAAAAGCGTTTGACAACACAGTTTGGCTCTATAAGTTTATATAGCAAAAACGACCTATTAATAGTTGATGTAAAGGTTTACTTCACGACTTTATATAGCTGTTATAGTCAGGCGTTATAGCAACCTCCATTGTGACTAGTATACAACGATTGAACTTCATAACAGTTTTAAGTGTCACCCTAATGCGCCTAATTTGCGCAATAAAGGTTCGAAACGAACTCCTATGTGTCGTTTGTTAAAGTAGAGATGACAACTCAGGAATAGGACGATATTACGATATTGAGGGTTTTAAGATCATCGTTACAGTACACAGTAATATAGTGGGCACAAAAAGTCTACATCGGAGTGATTTGGTGATACAGCTGAGTTTCAAATTATATTTATATAGCTTAATTGTCTTATAAAAGGTTGTTAATGCCCATTACAGCTGTAGTGATAAACTTATATCACAAATACACTTTTTAGAAGCAGATTGTTTTTTTATAACTATTATAGTTCCTCTATTACACAACAGTACTATAACGGAGATCTTATGTGTTTTAAAACATTATTATTGTGTATAAAGTTAGGCTAGCAATGCTTTTAAATGATAATTCCGTTTTGTAAAAGCACTTCTATCGCTCTTCTACAACCATATTGACATTTCTTTTTGAAGACCCATTTATAGAAAATGGTTCCGTACAAAATACAGTTCACGTCAGTGATGAAATGGAGAATAATTCATTTGTGGACAGCGATTCCAGGTGTGACAGTTTTTCAGATTGTTTGATTGATTCAACTGAAGAAAAAAACCGGCAACTACGAGATGGTTTGAAGCATTGGGCTATTAATTATAATATTTCACTTTTATTGTCCTAAGGTAGTTTTTCGAAAAAAAAGATTAATCTAATCTCAACTTAGTAATGTACTTTAAGGTGAACTAATTTTTACTAATTAAAAAGGTGTTAACTTCTCTGACGTCATACGTAGTACCTACACTACACAGATTTATAAACCATAACATTTATTCATTAACAAAAGTATTCATCATATTTATGGAATAAGGACAAAAAATAAGAACCCTAATTTCATGTAATGGTGGATGTTCTTCAATATTTTTTGTTTGTTTGTGAAATAGACGTCTAACGAGAAATGATGGTAAGCTATCAGCGCAACTCATGAACACCCGCAGCAATAAAGGAGGCACAAGTGTGTTGGCGGCATTTTTGGAGAAAAGGAATATTCTTTTTTTCTTGAATAATATTTTAAGCATGCGACCACCACCTGGTAACTCAAGCACCGCAAAAAAAACCACCAAGAAAAATATTTAAACACTAAATATTATTTTCTCAATAAACAAAAATCTTCTAAATATTTTCTTAGGCCCGTCTTAGGTACCATTTTTAACTGTCATCTTCGAAGACGGATTATTATGGATTAAGCTTAAGTACTTACGTACTATGGCCGTAAAAACCTACTTGTTAAGAATAATGTACACTTTGAACATTTTATTTCACGTCGGATTACTCACTTTTATTGTCCTAAGGTAGCAAAAAAAAGATTAATCTAATCTCAACTTAATAATGTACTTAGAAAGGTGCATTATTAATTAAAAATGTGTTAATGGCAATATATTACTATTTAAGTAACTACCTAAGTATTGAGAATTCTTCAAAATTTTTTTTTGTTTGCGGAATAGAAGGCCAGCGAGAAGACGGATCACCTGATGGTAAGCGATCAGCACCACCTATAAACACCCGCAACATTAGAGCAGTCGCAGGTGTGTTAGTGGCCTTTTAAAATGAAAAACACTCTTTAAGTATAGCTTTAATTCCCCAAATAGAGTAAGTAAAAGTGCACAATGTTTTGTAATGTTTTATACATTTGTATAAAATAATGTAAAAAAAAATCATGTTGCTATATTCCTATCCAATAATCTCAGTAACTTTACACTGCTCGAAGTATGAGGATTTGGAAAACCTAAAAGCTAAGAACCTTAGGTATTGGTACTTTTGCATGTTACCAACGATATAGTTATAAATTAACGTTTCTCAAAGAAAAAATCTAGACGTTTCTTTTAAATTTTCAAACAAATAACACTAAGAAACCTTGACAGCTCTAATCCGACCAGAATGCTGTATTTTAATTAAAACTAACGTTTTAATCTTAACACTATTATAAACACGTCCAGACGCTATTCATTTGTGTAATAATTAAATTAAATTACTTGGATTATCCCACCTTTCGCGTTGTTTACGCAAATGCCACTGAATGTAATTGGATTATTAGATCTACATGCAATTAGGGTGATCCCTTTGAATGGTGTGTCTAATGATAAATTATTGTATACATGTATTGTCTGTAATAAAGGTATCTTAATAATGATATCCCATTTGAGTCCTATTTTATCAACTATCCAACGCTGCCCTTGTTGAGCCACGACACAAAGATGCACGTAGACTAACGCTAGTGTCTTCACCCATATTATTATGTGTCATAGTTACAATTTAGCAAAGAAAATTACCTTAAAATGTCATCCCTTTGTTAAAGTCTTATAAGATTATTTTAGATGCATAATGATTGCCTACAATACATTGGAGCTACTACACAAATAAAATTTCCGTTTGCTGAAAATACAATTTTTTTGCTGAAAATACATGTCATCATGTACCAGGTAAACCGAAAAAGGTACAGGTTTCAAACTTAGCTGAACCCCGTCTAGTCGGTAGTAAGGTGTATTTAACCCCTGAAATCAGATGGTGGAACGCAGGCAGATACATAATGGGTTTTCTATTGTGTCTTATACATATAACGGCAGACAAGAGGTTAAATCTGCAAACCTGTTTATATGCCTAACAAAATCCACGTCTAAACCAACACACATTAAATCACGATTGTTAACCATTTGCTGGCAAGACACTAAATAAAGCACACAGTCTCTTTGTCACCACAAAACTAAGTCACCTAGCTATTTCAAGCTCTATTTCCAAGTACAGTCGACCTCATATTTACTGAGCTTACAGTGTATGGAAATTCTGAACAATGCGAGGTCAATTTACACTGGTACACACTGATGTAGCGTCCGTTGTCTGGAAAATAAACAAAGCCAGCTAAGCTGCTAGTTACATTCCAGCCAGCGTGTCTCTTCAACAAAACTATGAACTAACTCGAGGCCATTTAATTTTCCTTTGTAGATTTTGAAGCTGGTTAATATTTTACTAGACCGCTTTCTCACGTACTAGGTCAGGTATATGATTTTAAGATGATGTTGGAAGACGGTGTGCTCATACAGGTTGTAGTGATGAATAATAAAGTTCTTTCTTCTTTCGGCTTTTTCTTTTTTTTACATTGCCTCACACTAGGACTTTATGAGTCGTGGGTGAATTCTTAACAGGAATAACCTAATAAAGAACTCACTTTACGAATATTTATAACAATATGCCATGCGCATTAAACATTATATGAAAAATCAAACAAATACCTAAACACATTCTCTAACCAGAAATTATTCTCGAGCCCTCTTGCTCGACTCCTGCCTTCTTTTTGTTTAATTCTAGTAAAAATAATATTTATGACTTGTCAGAAAAAAAGTATTTTTTATCGATGACTTTAAAAACAAAACTGACGCATATTATGATTTACCTATGCAGAATTTATATCAACCACCTCTTCTTTTTATGTGCCAAACAGTTATTTATAGCCCATAGCCACAGGAGACGGAAAAAATACCACCCCATATTAAAATACCCTTTTATGCAAATACGTTCATATAATTGACGTAAACGCAGCTGGTAAATTTAATTAATAGGTTTTCAAGGGGAAGTAACTAGGTTAGATCTATGTCAATGATACATACATGAAGTAGGTAATTAATACTAAGTATACAACAATTTATTGAAGACTCCTATGTACTGAAGGTATGAGCTGTCCTCGGCGATATTTCCGAACCGATACGACCTTCAAGAAAAGAGCGTATTCCTTCTTAAAAGGCCGACAACGCACCTGTGACTCCTCTGATGTTGCGGGTGTTCATGGGCAGCGCTGATCGCTTACCATCAGGTGACCCGTCTGCTCGTTTGCCACTTATTCCATATATATAAAAAAAAATATTTAAAGGATTGGGGTCAAAGAAGTAGCCATCCGATAATTGGTGATCAACAGCGCCGTAAGTCATTCAAGACTTACGACAATTCAACATATTAATGTCAATGAGAATACAAAAAATACACAGTTGAGTTTTCTATTTTATTTTACAAACAAGACCTTAAAATGTTGTCATTTTCATGTATAGCCTACAATCACATAAATCGCATTTGATTGCCTAGGAGTCAACCCTACAGCACGTTGCTATTTGCACTTCTCATATTGATCACGTAGGCCAATCAACTGGACTACCCAGTAGCGCATGAAACATGTAAAGTGCGAAATAAAATTACAGGTGCACTTTCTGTTCCCTCACCCACATGATTCGATGGGACATCGATTCAATATGAACGAATATAGGTCAAACTGAGCACAAAAAGTTTCGTGTATTTTCAGAGAAATGACAATTTAACAGATACCAGGCAGCAGCGCTTTCTGATAACCGGAATATTTTAAAACATGATCTGGTTAGAAGGTTATGGTATACTCTTGGGTGCTTTTCCACCAGAGATGTGCTATATAGCTATGCTACGAAGATGTCATAGCTAAGCTGTGAAACTATGTTTCCACTGAAACTAAGCTATGTAGCTGTGCGAAGAAGATGCGCAGCTAGAGTATGCGATGTATCGATAGTAGGGAAGCCATCCATAGCACGCATTTATAGCACGCATCCATAGCACGCATCTTTTCATATAAAAACATAGCTTAATGAGCCCGTTTCTACCAGTGTTAAGCATGTGTACCAGTTAAAATGATTGGTAGAAGCCAAATGCATTCACAGCAACGTAGCATATCACATCGCTGGTGGAAAATCACCCTAAATATAGAAGAGGTTCATAGTTTAGCAGTGGACAGCCGCGGGCTATTGTTTGACTTTTGAGATCATGATATCAACACCATCATTATCAACAGTTCATGAACCCCAAATCAATAATTAATCATGTAACGTGTTCACGAAAATCGTTAAGATGATCAGCTTATATAACAAAAGTCGGATTACTCATTCAATTACACAACTTGTAACTTCTTAATGTAAGACAAAATCACGAAAATGTTAAAGATTAGTTGAAAAGTTGAGATCTCATTTAAATACGAGTTAAAATGTTGTTTTAAGAGTTGCTTAAATCTTGTATTAAATTGTGAGAAAACTGAATCTTGAATATGAAGGACATTTTAAACTTAGGCTTACCTATTTACTGCCTCGTTGGCTGAGTGGTTGCAAGTGTGACTGCCAGACAAGGGGTCTCGGGTTCGATTTCCGCTTCGGGCATAGAATTATTGAACTTTATTCGGTTTTTTGAAAAATTGTCAGTGGTAGCTCGAAGTCTGGTACAGTGTCCGGTATATAACAATAGGCTATTACATGGGACCTATAACACAACTAGTAAAAAGTGGGAGTACTTTGTACAGTGGTAAGACGTGCCGTAATGTGCATCTCTGCCTACCCTTTCGGGGACAAAAGACTTGACTTGACTTGACAATGCAAAAAAATGCACCAACTGTAAACACGAAATGCCAAAATACTCGTATGTCTGTTTTAGTAGAGGTCTCTACAACAGACAAAATGCAAGTCAAAGTTCCGCGTATCGCATTCGTCAAAGGAAGATCTGTACGAGAATAAAATTTAAATTGGATTTGCTGCAGTAGTAGAGATATGGAAGTGGTATGCCATTTCGTAAGTGCACACAATATTTCCTAAAGGGCCTCATCGTATTTTGTTGAATTCAGATATCAACGGAAATGAAGAATTGAGATATCTTATTTTAGTGATATGTACTCACTAAGTAGTTCCATGAAATTAAACAGAATGCGCCTTTGGGTCTGTGAAGACATTTACACAGAAAAACAGATTATATTCAGATCCGACTGCACGGTTGGCGCGGTGGCTAAGCAATCGGCTTCCGCGCAGTATACCGGAACAACTGTTTGTGTGATTCATAAATTATAAACCAGAACAAGACCCGAAACAATAATTATTGTTTCTGGGTGTCATGTGGATGCGTGAACTTGTATTTTTATGTAAAAACAATAATCTTTACACCTAATACAGATCTGCGTGCTGAACTACATTTTTTTCTCTTAAAACGTGTCTAGAAAACCTATGTACCTAGGTCACTAAGGTAACAATTTGGCGCCGCCCACACAGACCCCAAACTAACTGCTAGGGATTCCGTAACGGCTAATTTGGGATTACTACTTCATTAAATCCCGGGTTTTTATAACCTAGAGACCGCACATAATGAAATGTTGAATGAACTTGTGTGCGTATTATTATAAATGTGTGTTATTATGAAAGTTTGTTTATTTGGATATTTGCCTACTGAAACTACTGAACGAATTGAAATCAGGGAGACAGGGTATGCGCTGACTTAGATAATAGGATAGTTTTTATCCCACGAGAATACGGGTGAAGCCGCTAGCTAATAAATATATGTTTGTTGGTTTCAAATTAATCATTCCCAGTCTCTCCTCAGCCAAGTCATCGTTTTATTGAATTCAGATATCAAAGAGAATGAAGAATTCAGATAGGTATACCATTATTTCTTTTTTTTTATGGAATAGGGGACAAACAAACAGACGGGGCACCTGATGGGGCGAACCAGAAGACGAGTCACCTGATGGTAAGCGATCAATCTCGACAATGGACGCAAAACATTACATTATGACAATTTCATTACAATACGCCTACAAGTATTCATACACGTGCATGGATATGAGGAAATAAACGAACAATAATCACAAGCACTTTTATAAGGGTAAATATTTTATTACTCATCGTTACATAAAACAGATGTTACATTAAGAAAAGCGTAATATAAAATTCTACCAGTACCTTGCATATTTGCGAGAATAATTTTACCTTATTGGTAACCGTAGCAAATAAGGAAAACAAAAATCTGCTTTTAGGTGGTGCGCAAAAAACCTAAAACTTTTTTCCCTGAAGTAAGAAAACAAAAAGTGCAGTATACTCAATTTGCACTGGTTTATTTTTGGTGTCGTATAATAAATTGGCGGCAAGTTCATTATCGTATATCGAAATTATAAAATATACAACTAGGTATACGGTAACTAGTTTGCGGGTGTTCATAGGCGGCGCTGATTGCTTACCATCAGGTGCTCGGTATGCTCGTTCACCTCTTAAGTCAAGTCCAAAAAAATTACTAGTTGTTTATTAGCAGGTATACAATTTTTGAAACGATTCTAAAAAGGAACCACGACACCCTTTTACGACAGATTTCTGAAAAATGTAATCTATATATTAATACGTGATGCAAAACTTTGGACCGCTTTTTACGAAAAATGCGCGGACGTAGGAGCATAAAATTTGGTACACTTATAGTTTATGTGTAGGAGAAGTGCAGGACGCTAATATTTTTCAAAAATAATGCTTATAAAGTACATTAAATCAATAAATAAAACATTACACACACATGCATAGTATCTGATCGTATTTGACAAAACGTCAAAATCTATAGACATTGCGATGATATTCTCACGTCTCATATGAAAAGAGGTTTCTAATTGAAGGAAGTTTGGTTATTCATGATGCGCCGGAATATATTAATTTGAATTTTACAAAACTAATAGCAATTCGTATATGGTCGAATTTCGACCACTAGGCGACCACTAGTGAGTTATAAAAGCTTTATACACAAACCAAACACATGCTGTATTTTAAATAAAATGATCTAAAGTCCTAAATCGTAGGGTAAAATTACAAATGAAATGGGAAAGCTCTAATATTCAATGCCTTAAAAGAAACCAACGACTAGTAGGTAGTCTACCTACTAGCCGTCAGCACGATATACAATCCTTAGTAAGTCGCTATCAGATTTCGATGCTACCCGTTACCAACGTATGTAAAGTGAGCCTGACAGCTCTTAGCTCACGAAACGAAACAGATTTGAAATACGAATCTGTGGTTCATGGAGGTTCATACTGAATGCCTGGTTAGTGTAGTGATAGTGAGCAGTTATGCTTAGATGTTTTTTGTTGTTGATTATTGTGAATTTGGAGAAACAATATGCTTTTGAGATATTATGTCATCATCATTATCATATCAGTCACAGGATGTCCACTGCTGAACATAGGCCTCCCCTAATGACTTTCAGATAGGCCGGTTGGAATTTTATTGGAAAAAGATATTACGTGTCTACCCCTTATGGAACATAACCTATAGTTTTATAATTATTAAGTATGCATGCAGTCACGTATAAGAACGTAGGCTGATGATGGAAGTCGCATCGTTGAAAAGCAAGAAAAAGATAAACGAAAAAGAACACATAATTGACAACCTGAAAAAACTCAATTCTAAACCTTAAAAAAAAATACGATCCATACTAGAATTCAGACCAACAAATGTTGCAAGAACGTAACAAATAGTAATTTTGTTATTAAATTACTCACTGGCACGCCTCTTACAACTATTCACTTGTGTCTATTTCTTGCAAAAAGAGAATACAAATATCATGAACTTTGAAACTAGGATCAGTATTAATACGAAGGCAACACGCTACTGTTAATTATCACCTACGTGTTAGGCGTGCTAGCAATATCGATGCAATAAATAGGTTCTATTACTTCACAACTTTTGTTTCCATCTGAAAAGGAATCGTGCAAAGGTATGTCACGTAGTCTGGACGTGACTTTGGACTTGTGACGCGTATTGTACCTATAAAGGTTTTCTACAGGGATGTACCCTGTTGCTTGTAGGAAGGGATAACAGTAACAGACTACAGGGTTAGTTGACCTCTCTCATTGAAGTACATCGTTTTATTGGTCTTGTATTTTGTGAAAACTATAGCTCTATCACACTAGTATTATAAATGTGAAAGTTTGTTTGTTTGGATGTTTGTCCGTCAATCACGCTGAAACTGCGGTCTGAGTTAAATTGTTTAATAGGATATCTTTTATCCATTATATCTTTTTTCCCATGAGAATGCGGGCAAAGCCGCTGGTAGAAGCAGTAGTATTATATAGTAATGAATATACTTATAGTATATTGGGTAAAATTATGTTTTCAATTACTTAAGTTCAGTTGGAAAAATTACGAAGATTAAGAATTTCTATGTAACCTCCTTAAAAACAAAAGAATACAATTTTAATACAAACATTACGTTTTAAGGAAATGCATGTTATTACACTAACGTTCCAAGACGAGCTTAGAATACGACACCCATCTTTAAACAGCTACTTTGTACCGACCATGACCTATTTACAAGCATTGCAAGATCCTCCTGTCACCCAGTTTCTGTGATAATGTTTGTTCAATCAAAATATAAGCCTAGTCGACTGCTTTGCTAGTGAATTATGGTTTTGGTAATATAGCTAAGCACATAGAACATCTGATGGTAAGTGACCGCCAATGGATATAAACAATATCAGTTACAAGTGCGTACCAGTATTTTAAAAAGAACTTTTCCTTGAAGTTTAAAGATCGCATCGGATTGAGAATGTCACATTGTTATGGTTATGTATTTAGTTAATAATATACTTGTAAACATTTCAATTAAGGCATATACTGAATCTAAAAAATAGCGTTTACTATTTAGACCACCTTCGACTGAAACCTTTTTTTTTCTGTGGACGCAAAACACGTGTTTAGTACCAAAGCTCATTCTGCTTTAACATAAACATTAAACATGATGTTAATTGCATTATCCGCTGTACATTAGTCGCCTCGTAATATATTCAAACGCAGTTATGTATTGATTATTTATTCATACGTTACCCGCTTCGAGTTGGCGGCGACTTGTTAAAACTCTAAGCCTGACATTTAAATGTTCGGAACGATGTTTTGTAATTAGAATACATCGCAAATGTCACAAAATTACGTGTCATTTCACGACCTTGTTTGTAAAATGAAACAAAAACGAATCTGTATTTTTGGAAGCGAATTTAAATAAAATGTGATAAATTGTTGTCGTGGGTGGTTTAAAGCGTTTGTTACGATGACATAATAAATGTTCAAATTGCCATTGTAATAAAAGTATTTTTATCTTTATGTTTAGGTATTATTTTCCCAAACAGTGAACAACTGTTTAAACAAACAGTTATTTGTTAGGTTTTGTTAAAATCATGACAAAATATCTAGCAAAAATAGTGAAAACATTGTACCTATCAGTTTTTGTACTTATCCTAGTTATTTAATAGCAACAAAACTAACTAAAAACTTAATATATTTTCTCTATTATCTCTCATTACAGCTATTCAATTATTATCAAAATATTTCTTCTTCTTGACACGAAATAATACTTACCTCTTCGCACAGATACACAACTAAACATCCGACAAAAACATTAAGCAGTATCTAAAGTGCGTATAACGTCTCTAGAAAACCTTCCGTGACGTCATTTTCAGTCTATCTTGCCTTTTTTCTAAGAGAAACGAACCGAGACACCTCCACGGTTAATTAAGATCATCATAAAAATAAGGAAACGTTTTTCACCTGAGGAATTGCGTGGAATAAATTAATTATTTTCGTTACGTAATTATTTGATGAGGCTTAAGTAAATGAAGAGATTAAAAGGATGGTTGTCAAGGAAGACTTTTATATACAACTTGTAATTGACCTGCGCCATTCTATGTTAGACAATGTTAAAGAAAAATAAATCTTACATTAAATAAAAATATAGAATGTTATTGAGTATTTTGACATTACAGGAAAAGGTTATTTTCCGATACATGAGAATCAGAGATCTCATTAGCCGTACACATTTTCCTATTTACTACTAACAGTATCTTGGTTTAGAACCAGTTATGGACCAAACCGTCATGTTGTTCGATAGTTAGGGGAGAGTGGGGTAAACGCGAACGCGGGGTAAACCCGAACCCAATAGTTTTAATATGTTAGAAAGATATAGCCGTATATCACTCGCCGGTAACTCAGAGATCACGCCACCACCAGCGCCAGTCAACGACACGGGAGACGCGGACGCACGTACTTTGCAAGGTATGTCAATTTTAATATTTTCAATGTTTTTGATGTAAGTTTTTGATAAATTAAACTTAGTGTAGCTTTATTTCTATTGAGAATAGTTATTTAACCTTTACATAGTGGGAAACTTACATACTAAACCATTCAAATGACAGTGACGCATTTGGTAAAAGTTTTATAAACTAAAATATTTTTTCCATTTTATTTTTTCGACCTGGTGGGTAAAGGCGAACGCTGCATGTCGGGTAATCTCGAACGTTCGGCATTACTTCTCTCTCCTTTTTTTGTTAGTTCCCTGTTCATATTTTTTTTCCAACTAGCCACTGGCAATAGGTTGTAGTGTTTTCCAGTCTATGTTGATTTCTTTGTGGCACTAAATTATGTTGTCGGGTGATTTTGATAATGCTAAACATCAAATAAATTGTTTCAGATGCCCCGTAATTATAAAAGAAAAACTGAAACTAAATACAGTTTAGAGGATGTCAAAAAGGCTATAGTCGATGTTCAAACCAAGAAACTCAGCATTGGCAGAGCAGCAAATACTTGTGTTCCAAAAACTACAATTTACCTTAGGCAGTTGTCCCACCGGCAACGATGAACGAGTAACGAGTAGAGCTAGAACTAGAAACGAGTGAAAACGAGTGAAAACAAAAACAAACAAGTGAAGCAAGCACTCGCCGGCAGTGTGAACAGTCAGCGATCAACTATTTGTATATGCATCTCTGTTGTTTACACGGAAAGTATATCTATTGTACGTTTCTTGAGCGAGAAAATAGCCGATAGTTAGACGTTCACTCGCCGTTGGTGGGACAACTGCCTTAGTAATGTTAGTACGTGATTACCCCACTTGGTGTTCGGCTTTACCCGTCATCAGTTGGGTAAAACCGAACACTAAGGGTTTTGTTTTTTGGTCATTTTGATATATTTTATTTAAAAAAAATATGATGTTGATTAGTAATACGTTAGCTAGATAAGTAAAGTTTATAATTCAATAATTAAAGAAACTCTGTGTTCCCTTAGGTGTTCGTGTTTCCCCCACTTTCCCCTAATCTTAATTACTCAGGATCTTAATTACACAGGACGTAATTTTTTTTAATAAAATATCTATCAAATTTTGTCGTTTTCAAATGTATACACCTATATATAGGTATTTTAAAGAGTATAATGAAAAGAAAAGTTTCTGCCTCGTTCTGCTCCATTTGAAGCTACAATTTGATACGAAAACCTTACTTCACCGACGGACAGACTGATAGACTAAATATTGGTTGACATTTGAATAGTAGTAGTTGAAATTAATAACTTTTGATTTTAACTCTTTTCGCAAAATAAAACCAGACCACTATATCTATACAAACACTTACATCTATTTTCATTTCTTTCATGTTATTCAAAACGGAGATATTGATGACAAAGTCCTAAAACATAAGCTTTACGACTTGTTGCTTCATTCCGAATGAGTGTCTAACAAAATATTTATGTGCCGCCGAGATTTATGTACAAAACTTATGATTTACTACCAAGTTACTTATTGTGCCTCCCTTGTGATTGCGTGTATCAAGAGTTATTGTTTATCTTTCCATAAGTAGTTTATTTTGGGAGAAATCTGTCTCTGTTTTTACATAACCCTTAAAATAAATATGATAAAGTTATGGATATTGGTTGCTTTTTCTATTTGGATTTGGTATTGCTCTGTGATACTAAAAATGTATTGATAAAAATGTTGAACCATTTCTTTTTATTGAAGATTTGATCATCGTTACATTTTTTGTATTTATAAAGTAGGTAAGTTTAAACATTTACGCTGAGGTTTAGGTACTTGTACTATATTACTTGATCAAGTTACTTTCTATATTCGAAAGGGTTCCAATTCTTTTCTATTTGAATCTCTTGAAAAGAAAAATGTCACACCTAGTGACCTCTTTGACATTTTTGCGAGTGTACAAAATCCCTTATGTAGTCTAAATAAATTATTCTTAGTACTAGAATTTTACGATTGTACGCGTTAATGCCTAGGTTTTACAATGGAACATAAATAAAGATGTAACAATGTTCCCAATGTGTTTTAATCTGGAAAGTTAGGATATGTCTGAATAGAGAACGGGTGAAAACTGAATCCGTGTAAGAAAAAATTTAAAGCAGTATTGGACCGTTCCTTTTATTTATGGGCATTGACTGGATTACTGGTTTAAGGGCAAATAGATAAGACTGAGATTTTCAGTTTTGGTTTTTTTGAGTGTGCCGATAGGGTTGATATTACACTTACTAGCCTTGACCTTAACAGGTCTTTTTTGATGGGAGAATATCATCCAATGACTTCTCTCGAGGCGAGAGGAAGTGTCAGACTCTTACTGACTAAAAACCTTCTAGTTCCTTCTCCTGCTTTGAGCCGAAGCCCCGGTAAACTTTTACCTCGTCCACAGTTCCGAAACCTTAAGGTCATTACGGTATTACAACAAGTAACTAGTAACCTTAAGGTATTACAACTAGTGATGAAAAAATATATTAACGAAACCATAATTAAATAGTGAAAAGACAATGAAATGTTAACATATTTTTGTACTGTATGACTGGGTATAAAACTAATTTGGAAGATATAAAGCTAACATATGCTAGTCCCAACATGTAGCCCTTCCAAAAAGTTAAAAAGGGTTCAGGTTACACACCTTTTGAGACCCAATAAAACCCTCTCGTCACAAAACGGATTATCATGGAAGTTTTATTTTTAATTCAAAAGAATACTCATTTGGACAAGAGAAAAATTGTTTAGCGAAAAATGTATCGTCATGGTCTATTTGTAGCTCTGTAGAAGGTCTTAAAATAACCTTTTCTTTTCACAGGAAGATTTATTGTTTAGGTGTTTTGTTCTTAGTAATATAATTATATTTTAAAATAATGTCTCATCATTAGAAACAACACGATTACTTCCAGTAAAGCAATCGCGAGCTAACTTTTCTTATAATAAAAAATAGCTTCACCAAAAAAATTTCTTTTACCCAAAAAGTTTTTATCAGCAAAGCAAATCCATACACAGACTCTCCCAAATAAAAAAAAACACATAGTACATAGGGTACAGCACAAACTTTTCCAATACAGCACATACACAGGTACATTAATCCCCTAGAGAATTCCTGTATCTATCGCCGCATTCGGTATTGCTTCGTCAATTTCCGTCGAATAAAACTTTTAATAGTTTGTCAGTAGTCTCTAGAGTTCCGGACACACTTCCTCTAGCAGGAAATAGTGCAATGTACGTTGCAATATTACATATAGAAATATACAGGCACTAAACTAACTTTTTGTAACAGATTTTCAATCTTAAAACACTTTGTGATAAAGTTGAAAATGTATTAGAGAAAGAACAGTTTGGAAATAGGTTGATAGGCGATTTTTACATGGCAAGTTAACTTGGCATACGCTTTTGGGAACCTTTCTTCCTGAAGGTGCAAACACGAATTAAATATTGTTTTATGCCGATTTCTGTGAGACCTTCGGTGAAGCCAGACAATGAGCCAAACCGTGTATCTCCCACGTTGTCCTTAATTCTACCTTTACTCTCTAAAAATATCAGGGACGTTATAATATTCTTATACCAATCCTTAACTTCTACGTACATTTCCATACATAATTACTACCCACATTCATACGAAAGTATTCGTTTACGAAAAAGGTATTCAGGAGATCCCTCAAACAATTTGCTGTACCTATATTATTTAGATGAGAATGTGTGTTTTGATTAACATAATTCTCTTTATTGTACCCCACACAATAACCTAGAGTTTCATGAGATATGTTTTCAGACCGAGAAGTATTCCCTAATGTAATATTCCTATGAATGTAACTTTACGGACTAGGTACGTTGATTAGGTCATAAAGCGTTAGGTTAGGTTATATCAAAGGAATAATACAGTACCTAGATATGAAATCCTTATGATCATACATGTAGGAATTTTTATCTATATTGTATGTAATTTGTTGTAAATATATTGTGCGTTTTTAAAATTCTTCTCAAGGTATGAACTGATTATATAATGAAGTTTACAAGTATTCAAATAAGACTGATAACGATTTGTTGTTAATTTACATTCGCATTCCCGTGTGACCTATGAGTACTCATATAAAAAAAACCGCGTACCTATTCAATTCGAAGTTACGTTTTTGTAATACATTTTTTAACAAAAAGATTTTCTTATTGATTTTTTTATTGAAATTAAATTTAGATTTTATGTTTGGTAGACAGATAATAAAATTTACATAAGCGCAATACAGATAATTAGAGAATTCTATAACAAACATACTTATGTATGTATATAGGACTCATTAGCGAGTTTACCGGGAATCCAGTTCGAACAGGAGGAGTAGGATCGGGGTGGTTTTTAGTCAGTAAGAGTCTGACACTCCCTCTCGCCTCGCCGAAGGCAGGAGAAGTCATTGGATGATTTTCCCCCTTAAAAAAACCATTAGATATGAACGTATATAACATCTGACTTGTGGAGTTTGCGTGTCTCTACCTTCTGTTAAACGTTATACGTTTCGTATAATGATGTTATTGCATTATCTCACTCAGAAATATTATCCTCGTTAGAGCAATCCTCGCTGTGTGAATTAGATTTGTTATCTCATTTCTTCGGTGCACATGTGTTATAATTTTATGCTGTTAGTAACACGCAACTGTCTATGTATTTCTCTTAAGTTATAAGAACGACCGTTGATCAAAATATTTCTCTTTTAAAACAAACCCTAGTTTACATTTTAGGTAATTAGTTTATATTTATCTATTTTCTTTATAAAAACCAGGCTTTATTCTGTTATTTTTAACAGATAAAACGTCTAAAATCTCCAAGCTAAATAGAAGCTGTAATTTTCCCCAAATGTAAAATCTGGATAATATTTGCAAAAAGTTTTTATCCATCGCTACCTCTATTCTGAATATTGGAAATTGAAAATGATAAAATAGGTTTGTAATTGTAACCTCGGGAAGGGACGATGTTATTGGAAACCTATTATCAACAGAATTGGTTCAGCGAAATGCGAGGGAATTCGGTCGAAATACGTTCGAACATAATAAGGCTATAATGTGACATGTATGCACACTACAATGACCGTTATTGGACGTTAATAGAGGCTGTTATTGCTTACATAATTATGACTAATATTTGAGTTGGAGGTATTCGTACGTGTGATGTTAATTCATAGATCGGACAGCGGCGGCATCGAAGCGTAAAATAAGATATGAATGTTTGGACGTGTGGGTATGTTTCCAAGAATTCTCGGAAACTATATTTTCGTACCAAACTTATTGCGCCATAGTTTTCGCATTACTTCATAAAGGGACAGACTTGAGTAAATAGAGCGACATTGCAGAAATTTTTCCCTGCTCAAAGGAGTAAATATAGGTTTGCAAGATAAGATTGTATTTGTAGATATCCTTAGGTAACGGTAAAACGGGGTGAATAGAATTTAAACGGTGAATAGACACACCAATGACCTCATTATTGTGTCTATTCACCTGAATAGACGTTTGAATATTTTATTCACCCCTCGAATTCTATTCACCCCGTTTTACGGTACTTAACAACTGAAAAGATTGCGCGTAGGTTTTGAGCCTTTGTCAACCTAACTTGAAAGATACAGACTTCTATAATAATTAAGGCATGAACAAAGAGGCCCTCATACAAAACCCTTTGCCATTTAAAACCATAACATTAGATCTCGTATAATTATCATGGGGAAGTATTTCAAACGAAACTTTTAATTAAATAACTCGTGGGATATTAAGCGTCTGTCAACTGCGTCCTGGTTAGAAGTTTTCTTTCTCTTTCTATCCTTACACGAAGAAAGTAAACAAATAAAGGGGCAAAAGTTTCTTTTGTCATTCGTTTGTGTTAAGGTATCAATGAGAAAAGTAAATAATTAGTTGATTTGCCACAGGATATTATTTTTGGTGGCCATCTTGAAAAGGTTCAGGGTCAGTGACCTGATGCGGTAAATGGTTGTGTCAGAGAAGTTTTGTCGTAAAATATATTGACAGTTTCTGATGCGAATTGTGAAGTAAGGACCAGATGTTGTTTCTTAGTAACGTTTAGTTAAGAACTTACAAGTTAGGCGTATTGCTTGTAATGTTTCAAATAAATATATTATTCATTTATACAAAAGGTGGAAGACAAAATTAAATTTAGTTAATTAGAGAAATAGGACTTAGTAATAAGGTGACTGTTAAGGAACC
The DNA here is from genome assembly GCF_023101765.2 of Spodoptera frugiperda. Taxonomy (NCBI): domain Eukaryota; kingdom Metazoa; phylum Arthropoda; class Insecta; order Lepidoptera; family Noctuidae; genus Spodoptera; species Spodoptera frugiperda. The sequence continues at coordinate 5,676,459 of NC_064216.1, forward strand.
TTTTCAAAGAACTCGGTGGCTAAAGATAGGTAAATTCGACATTAAAATCATTCTTGTAAGACAAGAACAGTAAAAATACAACAATGAAAGGTTAGCCGGGAAAGTCACTGGAGCTGCGGATTGCTTATTAGCGGGACTTCGGATCGAAAAGCATGAGTAGGCACGAGGTGATTTTTAGTCTGATACTGACAGTAAGAGTCTGACACTCCCTCTCGCCTCGCCTAAGGCGGGAGAAGAAATTGGATGATTTACCCTCTCAAAAAAAGCCAGGCAATTCAGGAGGAAATTACTATGCGAAAACAACACGAGATCCTTGTTTAATATAAATAAAAATTGTTAAAATAAAAATCCATTATATAAATATTTAAGTGACTAGCTTCGACGTAAAACATGTCGTCTCTTATTTAATTTTCATACCTTTCAGAACTTCAAAGGTATTAAAATCTGTTTTAATAATTAAAATTCTAAAATATTTTAGCAGAGAAAATTATAAATAAATTCATTTATACACCCAACGGAATGGAATAAAAACGTGTTTTATAATTTCTTAAGTAAATATTCATATTTTGTTATACAGTATAAAGAATATTTTTGCTTATAATATTTTACGCCAAGTAGATAATATTTGCCTTAGACATTTTTTTAAAAGGTCAAACATTCATAATACATTGTTGTGATTTATAAATCTTTGTTCAGTAGCTAATAAGAACCATGCGTAAAGATATTATATGGTTTACCAATAAAGCAAAACTATTAAAGTTCACAACTTAAACGCATAAGCCTATGTGCACATACATGGCTAGCGTTAAGCGCGTACAACATTCATTCTATTCACAAAATATCACATGTGTAGTAAAATATATTTATGTAGTTATAAGCGAGCGTTATCAAAACGTGGGCTTAACGCTTGCCATATGAACATAGGCTTAATCACACAGACCAGCGCCTTGCTATCTCTGCGACACGTGTCATCAACCCGTGCGCTTGTGTCTACAGGGAAAATAAATCGAGAAGAAAGTCGATACATCACTCCTGTTTGTTTTGTTGGACAGAGGTAACAAATGACTGTAACAAACTGCTCCTCCACCTGAATTGCAATCAAAAAGTTCCTTTTTACTCGTATATTACGCTTGTTGCTTTTCGAATACATACATAGATATATTTATGTACTTTTAGTAACATAATTTTTAAGTACCTACCTATGTATAGGCAATTTGGACTCTTCCAAGGGTCAGACTGGTTGAAAATCCCTACGATATTAAGTCTTTTTTAATGGGATAAACTCGGTACAACCTCCCACACAACTGCAATGCAACTCCTGTATGCCAGGATCTACAGTAGATACAACCATGACAACACCGGAACACCATAGTCTGGCACGTCTCAGGGACATGAATGACTGTCTTGGATTCCGCAACGAAATAAATCAGAAGATATTATTAGAGGAGAAGAAAAAGAAGAACGGCATTGAGTCTACCCATGTACTTGATACAATAATACAATTTCATATCTTTCAGTTCCCGAAAAGGGCTAAAAGTACTATAAACCGACAATGTAACACCCACTTTAAATTAATCATACTGTCTAGTCATTGCCGTTTCTTCAAAAGAGCTTAATCCAAATTGAATTTAACAAAAATAAAAATATTTATAAGTAATTGACCTTATTTCTATTATGTTAAAGTTTACTTTTATTTATGACATCACAAAATAAACTTAGAACGCCTACAGGTACACCAACTGTTTGGTAATGACGTAACGAAATTGTATACTAGTATGCTTGCTAGATATTGAGTGGGTGACCAACTGAACAATTTATTTATAACTGGTAAAATAGGAAACTAAATTTATGGTCACAAAGTTGAGAACTAAAATAATATTGACATTGAAGGAAAAACTGTAACCTACTTATGTACTTAAAAGTTAATGATATGTAGCAAAAGTATGTGTACTTATAATATATGTCCAAACAAGATTTTTTTAAACAGTGACTTTATAAGTAAATTATTATGTTTTTTGGCTTACTTACGTAACTATTTGACGAGGAAGAGGCGCGATATGCTGCTCATGAATATGTTGCTCAATCATGGCTTGAAAGGAGTCGAGTTTCTCGTCAAACATTTACGTGAGTAAGGCGAAAAACATAATAATTAATTAAGTGTATCTCACGGAAGTTATAGTGACTTCAAAGTTCTTACGAAAATGACTATTACTTGAAATGAAACCAATGCATTGTAGGTAACCTTGTCTGGGTACGTAAATAATGTAAGAGCTCATCATTATTCAGTCATAACCACTGATAGTCTTCATCAGATAATCCATCAAATTAATTGGATACAAATATACGATGCATAGCTCCATAGACTGCTATTACAGCAGTAATGAACGCATTAATCCAAATACGTATAACTAATAGGTACAGACGCCAGCACAGCACATCAAGGTAAACATCAATTCATGAATAGATTTACAACTCTATCGTCTGGTTGTAAAATCGAAAATCAATTGGAGCAAGGTGAGCTTCTTGTGCTGATGTCTACGTCAGAGGTTCCTCATGAATATGGATGCAAATGTTAGTACCTACCTGACAATTGATACGTCTCGAACCAACTCCGGTGGTACATTTAGTGAATAATTACGAGAAGTGGGACTTGGAAGCGAGAAGCGAGGTCTGTGTTGTGGCTAAGTACGTTGTGCTTGGACTAACATTCATTAAAGTTAAAAGAAGGAAACCTCAAGAGATCTCCTTCTTCCTGCTTTAATAAGTAATGGATGTGGTTTGAAAGTTTCTAGTTTTCTTTGCACTTTACGTTTTGCTTCGTTGGTTGAGGTGTACAACTTGATTTTGTACTTTACATTGTGTTCCTCATTTAAGCCTCATGTAGACTTCAAGCAAGCATCTACCTAATCTATTGCATGAAAAATTTAAATTAGTGCTCATTTATTTAGCCATTATCACCAATTTTTCCGATAACAAAGCTATTGAAAAGTAAAACGAAATATCCGTAGTAAATAACAAATAATTTAAGAAGATTTTCAATAACCAATTTTGGTGTAATAAATAAGATCTCTAAAATCAAAGTTAGTCTTTTCTTACCACAAAGTACAGAAATAACTTGGTAAGAGCACCGCTGGAAGTTTATTGGGTTTACGAAACACGTACACTTCAGTTGAAAGGTCACACAAAACTTTAAGTGTAGCCTAACTAACATTTCTATAACCTACTTTAATTTAGTTTTCTAACTAATGAAAAGATTTTTTTTTTCAATAGATAAAAAAGTAAGGTCTTATTTATAAGAAATGGTTTAAAATTATTAAATATTGTTGATTGCGATCGAGATGTCGGATGTGCATATAGTATATTAGGGGGTTTTCAATGGGTTATGTGCAAATAGAGAAATCGTTGGTCGAGTAATTTCAATCGTGACTACAGAAGAAAGAGATTCCACCGCGTAAAGAGTCTTGGGACTCATAGTGTAATTGGCAAAATGAAGGCAAATCTGTGTGTAACCTTTCAAAAAATATAGAGCGTGATATTTGCGTACCTAGACTTTAAAAAAAAAATGTTTAATGTGTCATGTCCAAAAACGGTTCAACAAATTTGTACTAAAACTTAAAGGACTACCGCATTTGTGGTCCTTTAGGGTTGCTTTGAAAATAGTTCCTTTAAACCTTCTTCAGGTCCTGAGAGACGCAAATTCCTAGATTCCTAGCGTCGGAAAAAGACCTAAACAAAATTAATCAAAAACAAGTTTGTTGTTCGTGTCTTGGTTTATTACAAATAAAGTAGCGCTTGTTTTTCCCAAAGGGTATCGCGCAAGTTTAGTGAGTCTGATAATAGTTAGTGTAGCAAAATTGTAATTCAACACAATCTCAAGTTCTAATAGATTGTTTCTTGAAACTACAACTTTAGTAATCACATTATCATTATTTATAACTTAGAAAAAATTATAAGACAAAAAAAGAAAATGAAATAGTAAAACTAAACCAGGTCTTACCCGCATATTTGCTCAGAATAAAGTCATAAACCCGCCTTAAGCAAGCGATTGATTAATGTTCAGACCTTTTCCGTACGAGAAGAGGCCTTTGATCAGCAGTGTCCACTCAATAGGCTGTTAATTATGATAATGAAAGTTACAATAAAAATGTTTAAAGTCACATCTATATCCATGCAACAATTCATCGAAATCGATTCAAAAGTTTGGGCGTGAAAGGGCAACAAACGAAGAAACAAGCTTGTTTACTTATTGTCACAATATAAGTTAGAATATGTGTCAGCTTAAGCTTGGACACGACATATGAAATCTTGACCTCTGCGAATGAGCCTTAAACACAATCCCTGACGTGCGTATGTTTTATTTATCGCCATACATCTTCTACCCCTATATTACACGTATTCTTTCATGAGATTATACTTATTGCTCGCCATTTCGTCAAATTGGATGCGCTTCATCGTATAACAACTTTAATAAATAAATATTGCTCAATAAGGTTAATTTATTATAGCCTATATTACATAGGTACTTATTACTTACTTTTTTTTCGAGGGGGAAAATCATCTTATGACTTCTTCCGCCTTGGGCGAGGCGAGAGGAAGTGTCAGACTCTTACTGACTAAAAACCACCCCGTTCCTACTTCTGCCTGTCGAACCGGAGCCCCGCTAAACCCGCTAGGTACTCCGCAGCTCCGGATTAGCCATCATCCCTACTGGGCCCCATGTGTGGTGGTCTGATGGGTCTTTGAGGCGCGCGCAGAACGCGACGCGCCGCACGGGTCTGGTTCTGGTCGGGCGGCGAGCTACCCTTGCTCACCGTCCGCAGATCCGTAACTTACTACTTACTTGCTGTTTTATTTTGTTATCTAACAAATAATACATAAAATACACTAAAAGGTGTTAAGTATATAGTCATCAAGAATAAAAGTGTGATGCTGTGCTAATTTGTTTATTATTTATAAGTAATCAAATACAAACTAATACTTATTTCAGAAAAAGAACAGTTATCATATAGAAGCACTGAGTGATACAGCTAAAAATCAAACTGCTATTTGCCTTTACTCTCAATACTTTTAGAGTTTTAATCCATTTAAAAGTATCGATGCAAACAAAGAAAAAAGGCAAAGAGAAAAAATAACAAACAAATGAACAAGGAAAATTGCATTGTTTGTATAAACGGGCGATTGCTTCTACAGTGCACTACTGTACTTTAATATTGTTGCACTTAGGCGCAGCTGCTGTAATAACTACTAGTAATTGCGGTCGGATATTGCTGGAGTTTGTACTATTGTACCGTAATAGAAAATAATATTGAATGGAAGGAAAACTAAATAGTTTATTTTACGATGCAGTTTGCGACATGTGGATTTTGTTTCCTTTAAAAAAAACGTTGCCCCACACTAATTATCCTGTGTCGTGTGTGCGTTTACAAACATACAAGTTGACATACACTTGACATCCAGACGCGAAACAATAATTTGTGGATCACACAAAGTGTTGTTCCGAGTGGGAATCAAACCTGTTACACGTTACGCGGCAGCCGGTTGCCCATCCAACACGATAACCGTGCAGTCTCTGATTGAAAATGCTACTAACATCATTTCTTTAAAAAAAGTAAAAAGAAACTACCTAGATTAATAAGAACGACAATATATTTAAAGGACACCCGATGTCCTTTTATAGTTCAATGGGGATCACCAGAAGGGTTTTTGAGTGAAAAGAGTCACACACTCTTTTTATGTTTCTTACAGAAAGCTAGGCACAGATACTGAATTCAGTATCTTCTTTGTTATCAAAAAAGCACTACATTACGTATTATAAGATCAACCAGATAATAAGAAAAAAAAAACAAAAACAGAGTACAAAAATGTTCCTACACTAAACTCAATACGCGTTATTTCACCTTATTTATTATAATCCTGCTCTCCGGACTTCATTTTTTATTTCGAACCACGGGTTATTTCTTCAAAAATACCTGTAAACGCTCTTTGTACGGTCTTAAACGTCTTGCTTTGCAATTTTTCCATTGAAATTTCATTCTCGTGCCTACACAAAGGATTTCAAACGCTTTTTCAAGATTATTTGCAATATTTCCTTTTATAGTGCATTAGATAATAAATATCTGACGCTTTGTATGTTCTTAGATATCGAATACAAATGTGTAATACTATACAAAATAAGCGAGTTACGGGCTTGAAACCACGTGCGTTAATGTAAAGATTAGAATTTTGAAAAGAGTGGTGAAAATTTGTGAACATTATAACGAATTAATTATTATGTTGTCGGCTTACTCACGTAACTGTTTGACGAGGAACTCGACTAGTTTCAAGCCATGCTAGAGGCTTATATTCATGAGCTTATATTTATGATTCTGCTGCAGTAGCAGCAGTAGCAGAAGCTCCGCAACATATAATCATCAAAACATTCATAATGTATCAAATTATTTCATCGGCTATTTCTGCTTAATTCAGCGACAAACAGCCGCTTGCCAGCGTTTGACATATTTGCACACAATTACCACTGCAAGTGACATTAGCGAGTTGAAAATGTCCTCCCACATTCTGTCCACTGTCCAGTCATGTCATAAATATCAGTGTTTTTATTCTGGTCATTTGTTTTTGTTTACCAACTACCAAATACTTAGTGGATATTTTTTTAAATAGCGTGATTGGAAATAGTTACGTAGATTTAAAAGAGAGAAAGAAAGAGAGAGAGAGAGAGAGAGAGAGAGAGAGAGAGATGTTATGAATAACTAGTTATTTGAGAGATTGACGTGTAAAAGAGTTACAATGTTACCTATTTGCAAAAATAAATATAATTTATCATTATTTCATTAAGATAAACATAAATCTCCCTTATTTTTTAACCAACTAAAATTAACAATTTCCGCTCGTAAATATATTGAGAAAAGCTATATTAATTAGAATAAGCTGTCGATTCGAAGTAGCAGCCTACTAACTGCGTTACGTCACCACGTCTGCGCACGCTGCTTATGAGGAAGAGTCCCTCTGTAATTCGAAACTAGTAGAGCTTTTCTCAATATAATCACGTGAGTAAACCGTTAATTCTGGTTATTTTAATGTCTCACGATAGATATTCCAAAAATTTCATATTGAAATAATAATACTTATTAAGGTTACTTATACACATATATACCGCATCTACAAAACTAACGAACAAACTATTTGTACGAACCGCAAGTTATTGGTAAACAATAAAGCAGAGTAATCATATTACGTAGGAGCTACAGTAAGCAACGCGTCTCGTCAATTAAAATAATATCATTAATTAAGCGTTCCTCACATAATTTTACTTATTTACGAAGTCTTTGATACTTATTGGAGCTCTTAGAATAATTAATTAATGGTACATTTTGCTACAAAAATATCTAGGAAAACTGTTACCTACTAAGGTTTATTAGTACTGATGATTGTAGCTTAATATCGATTTTACATGATACAATTTTGAATAACTACATTAATTTGCAAATATATCTGTTTTTTATTCTTTTATGTCATTTTTAAAGGTGCGTTTAATGGCATGATTTGTACGGTGTACGTAGATATTTTGGAAGCTGAAATTGTACAAGCTTTATATTTTCCTAATTACTGTAACAACTCCTTTAAATGTTCCTTCTTTTCGACACAGAAAAACAAAAATAGAATACTTTTACAAAACAACGACGAACAACAACACTGTGTTGTTTGTATTTAACAATAAATCCCAAACAGACATTTCAACATTCAACTCATTTACTGGATGGAATTTTCCAGAACATTAACATTGGTTTATCTGGGTTTGGAAGCGACAATTTAACAGGAGTCAAGCAACAGGTGCACGATTTATGATTCGCTGTGCAATGGAAGTAATCACATTTATGTCATAAATGTGAAAGCTTGTTTGTTTGTTTGGATGTGTGTCTGTCAATGTCGCTAAAACTACTGAACGGATTTTCATGAATTTTAGTATACAGACAGGGTAGCTGACTTGAGTGATAGAAAACTTTTTATCTCACGGAAACGCGGACAAAGCCCCTGGCAGAAGCCAGTTTTATTATAATTTTCAAGTTTGTTTATTTGAGGTAGCTGAATATGTTAGTGTTCTGTTTAGAAGCTAAAACATCAGCCCGTTGACGGTGGCCATGTAATATTCCAAGTTTTGGCCGTATGTTAAATTTTATTTATTTTGCTTAATCATTTCCACTAGGAATTCCATATTGTATAATCTTGTACTGCAAAAAGATTATAAGTACTAAATTTTTTAAACAATAAACCTCTATCTATCTGACAAAACCTTTGTTATCTTAATATAGTTACGATATGATTCGATTAGGGCCAAATTAAAAGAATTCTTAACCTACGAGCATATATGAAAAGACTGATGACTGTTGATGAAGCAAAAGAGGTATGTAAGATCCGTAGCATTTGGTGTGCCATTATCTCTGCTAACATGGGAGACAGGCGTGAAGTTATGTATGTGTGTATGATTCTAAACACAACCGTGCGCAATACATTACTTCATGAACACAGAAACTGTGTGATAATATCGATCATTCAGAACTTTCGACAGTTAGTTAAGTAAGTTTCTCGGAACAAATAACCCATAAGATGGTTAGATATTGTTGTACACACAAATAAGTGTATTATAAGAAAAGAATGACACAACCGACTATGTAAGAAAGTTGAGAAGGCTCATAGTCTAGAAGTCTGCTAATGTTGATGAATGTAACATAGGACGATCTTCTGTATATAGAAAAATCTCGAATTTGTGAGACTGACATTCAAGAACACGTAAGGCGACATAATTCTTTGTCTTTTAATTATATTATTGTTGTTATCATTACGAAAGTTCAAGTCAAGACGCCTACCTAATTAAGATAATTAATTTTCCGTACGTCAAAACCATTTACGGAGGGCGAATGAAAGGCTTGACGACATCAAATATAAAACGGAATGAAATTAAAATTGTACCGCTAAGAGACCTGCCTACATAATTAAGGTACTTAGCATTTATTGCATGATTCCTCTAGTGCCTAAAATTAGACATAATTAGACTCAATATTACTTAAAGGTTTAGTACTTACTTTATATTGTTAAGTACCTAAGCACTAACATTTTAATTGTAGTTTATTGTTGCTTAGTCTAACAATTTAATGACCTCTATATTTCATACGAAAAAGTCAGAAAGAATTTTAAAGAAAACAATCCTTTGTAGAATTTGATTCAAACTTGAATGCTAGCATTTTATTTGGTACTAGCTTTTGCCCGCGACTTCGTTCGCGTGGAATAGTGACTTCCGGCAAATTTTGGCGGAATCTCTTCAAAAATGAGACGTAGAAGATATTCCAGGGAACTCTTCAAAAATCAACATAATGAGCTCTGCGTTTGAATTTAATAGATGTATACTCACTTAGGGCATTGAAAAAATTGTTTAAAAACGGACTTAAACTAAAGAAATATTATAATCTTTCCGAACTTAAGATGAAAACTAACTTAAAACTAAAGAAAGCTACGAATTACGAATTTATAACATTTAAAAAAGAAATTATATTACAACCTATCCTCTATGCTATAATAACCAAGCTTAAACTAAATAATTTAAAAGAAACGACTTAAATCTAATCTATCTAATTAGTTAATAAATTAGACTTACAATTTTATTAAAAAACTAACTACAGTAACTACTAATAATCGATATCAAACTAAACCTACGTTAAATAATTTAACCAGAAAAACCCAACAAATAAACTTATTAATTGACAAATACAACGAAACCAATTTATTTAGAATATACGAAACAGCAGGACCACTATCACAGACAAATAATCATACGACTGATATTACACTTTTTCTACGATAGTACCGAAGCGCTCGGCCGATACCCAACTAAATGAATGTAACGAAACCATAGCGCGATCTATTTCTATTTTTATTTTTTGATTTTTGAAATAAAACTATCCTATGTCCTTTCTAAGGTTCTAAACTATATCTGTACCAAATTTCAACCAAATCCGTCAAATAGTGGCGGAGATTAATGGTATAAGCATAGAATAGTGTTCGACGTGATTCTTTAATTTGACATAACTTTTTTATTTATGAACCGATTGACATGAAACAAACACTAAATGTAAATTGAAGCATACCACAATATATTCGTGAAAACCGCATCCAACTCGGATCAGCCGTTTCTGAGATTAGCGCGCATAGACACACAGACAAACAGACAAACAGACAAACAGATAAACAGATAAACAGACAAACAGACAAACAGACAAACAGACAAACAGACAAACAGACAAACAGACAAACAGACAAACAGACAAACAGACAAAAAAAAAGTTAATTACATTTTTGGGTTCGACATCGACATAACAATAACCCCTGCTATTTTTTTTATTTTTATTTTCAATGTACAGACAGCACTTTTCTACGATTTTATTATATGTATAGATATAGATTTAACCGGTGTTCGAATACTCGAAATTAATATTTTTAATAAGGACATTTACCACCAATAGGAAATTGATGTTAAAATAAAATAAACACAGTATTGCAATACAAAAGCCCTAGAGAACCTTTCAAAAATATAAACACCCACGCAGTTTCCGAAGCACATAATCGCATTAGAACATTTTGAAAGAAAGGTAAACCGATTTCGTTTCTATACGGAAGAGTGCAGATTCTTTCATAAAAGACGAGGTGAGATATAAAAGGGTTTAAAGTATAGAAATAGCTCGGACATGGCAAACGTGACAATACATAGAGTGAGGTACAGTAGCATATAATACAAAAATATGATACACAATGCGGATATAGAAAATAAGTTTTCTTTGCGGAACACTTAAAGCTAGTAGATATAAACAAGACTTTTAAGGATAGGGTCGTAGTTTCAACACCCACGTCAAGCAAAGTAATATTGTATTTAAATTTCTTACGTTCATGACAATATACACCTATTACATAGTACTCATAACATACCTGGTGATGCTTTGGAGTTATCAATAGTAGTTAAAACTGTATAGTTTGACTAGTGTTTATATACGAAAAGTGACATACTGAAAATATTTATCGATTGATGTAATAAAATACTTACTAGTTTAAATTCCCCTTTTCTTAAAATTAATATTGAATTTTGTTTATGTCATATTATTAAAATGACGAGATTCTTCAAATTCTTTTAAGCAAAATCTCGATGTGAGATTGATGCGGAATGTTGTGAATTTGTAAGAAATTCTAATAAGCGATATTGTCTGAGTATCGCAATAAAACAAAAACGTTTTGTACCCTACTGAATATTTATTAAAATATTTAATTTTGTCCTTTAGTAGATAATATTTATGTTGAAAGATGATTTTAAACCTTCGCGAGTTGACCTTTCTTTATTATTTATCTGATTTATTATTCTGAATAAATATTTTAAGTGAAATGTCGACAATAATGTATAATTTACTGGCAGAATTTTTAATAGACACCGTAGCAGTTCTGAGTATTGTTAATAAGCGGTATAGGTTATTTGTAAGATTTTAGGTTAAAATCGATGTAAACAGTACTAAAGAAAATTAAAAATAGTAAATATTATGACCTTTAGTTCTTCAGCTTTAGCATGGTAGTAAATCTGTCTTAAGCTATTTACCATAAACTGTAAAAACTGAAACTGAAATCTATTCGAAATTATGTAAACGTGGCCTAAGTCTTTTTATAGATTTTAGACATTCGTATCGTCATCGTCTCAAATAAAATATCAGCTTTTCTTTTCTCTGCAGCATTATCAAATTCTGTTCAAAGAAACCTTTATATTATTATATTTACATATTCACTTCACGTGTGTTCCCATATTACAATATTTTATTTAAATATTCGCAGCATCTGCGGATTTTTTGCATGTATAAATGGCTACTTATACTTTTCTATATCTATATTTAGAACGCAATAAAGTTTATAAGATTCTAAAGCTATGTACAAAATGACACGAAAGTGACGAAAATAGTATTTTATGGTTTTTTTCACCCGTTATTTTATTTATAACTCGATTTGTTATGTTTAATCCCAATTGCAATGGGATTCATACTCTAAAAAAAACAAACTGCGATTCTATCTTAGCAAATCATAAAATCAACTTATCTACTTGATTATGTTAGAAAATTACATTTAATGTAATATTTTTGACAAAGGTACATATAAAATTTTATTTCTGTCCGACGAACTGCCCTGGAAAGTGTCAAAGTTTTATCGAGTTTGTATCCTAAATAACGCGCCTAAATAAGGAAAGTTAGCCGCAACTTTGTAACCTTTTCACAGTTCGATCTGATTTTCATGTCTCCTGGAGTATAATGAAGTTATCATGATGTCAAAATTGTCGCCATATTGTCATACAAATAAATGGTTGGAGCTCTTAAGTGTGGGAGAGCCATGCTGCAGCACGAATGGGCCGGCTGGACCGGAGTGATACCACGGCCTCACAGAAAACCGACGTGAAACAACGCTTGCTTTGTGTTTCGTTGTGAGTGAGGTTATCGGAGGCCTAATTACCCCCCTTCTCAATCTCCGATTTGCCTTTAACTCCTAACGCCCAAAAGGCTGGCAACGCACTTGTAACGCCTCAGGTGTTTCAGGTGTCAATGGGCGGCGGCGATTGCTTACCATCGATTTTTAGCCCTGTATACACGAAAACAAACATGGTGTTGGCTGTTGCGTACCGTACATAAAAACAAATTCTTATAAGAATACCCTTTTGCGGCCATAACTAAAAATGAAATATCGTACCGACCTCATAAAGAATTTTCAAAGAAAGAAGAAAAAAGGATCCTACATAATTTTAGATTTACGCAAACAAAAAAGAGGTATTAAGGGACCCATTAAGTAAAATAAGGGGTTAAGTTAATAGATAAATTGGGGCCCACTTCAGCTATGCCAACTATGTAAATGATATTAATTAGAATATAATTTGTACTAATGGACCCGTTTTCACGAAAATAGTGTTATTCGTATTTACGACGATGATAATAAATAAATATATACACGCAACGTCACGCCTTTTATCCCCGAAGGGGTAGGCAGAGATGCAGATTACAGATTATAATGCCGCTATACAATATACACCCACTTTTCACCATTTGTGTTACAAGTCCCATGTAATAGGTGGTGAGCCTATTGCCATATACCAGGCACAATTCCAGACTTCATGCTACTACTGAGAAATTTTCAAAAAACCGAAAAAGCCCAGTAATACTTTGCCTGACTCGGGAATCAAAACCGAGACCCCTTTTCCGGCAGTCGCACATGCGACCACTCGACCAACGAGGCTGTTTTGAATATTATTATTATTCCATAAAGAAATAGATGGAATAATAATAAATTGTAACAATGGAGAAACAAACAGAAGAAACCGTCATAACGTAACCCAATAAAAATATTGAAACCTCTTTTTTCTCAGATTTCTTCTTCGAGAAAAATATAAAATATTTTCTCTAAAATAAATATCAAAGGGTATGTAACGTCTTTTACAATAAATGTTGTTTTAGTTTTGATTCTATTATATCACAAAAGTATATATTTTCTAGGTGAAAGTTGGATCTCGTACTGCTGCACTTCAAGCTAAGTCAACCAGTATTAATTGACCGTCGAATATGCAGAAAGGTCGTATAAAGCGAGACCAAGATAAACTGGATATGTATAGCTCGATGAGTAGCTGTCTATACAATGTCTTAGAAATGTCAGGTGGGTCGGGACATCGCGTGATTTTAAAACATTTTCTTCACCATCTCGGGTCATAGAGTCAGTTTTATTTCAAGAAATTCTCTTGCTTTAAAAATGAATACCTGCATTATTTCGCGACGTGGATTTTATAATATTTTCTTTTGTTTTAAGTTCAAAATTATTTTGTAAGTTTAATGTTACGGTACCGTACTGTAATGGTTTTAAATTTTCAAAGATATCCTTAACACACAGGAAATAATACACAGAATGAATGAAATAAATCTGACAATGACTTGTAACAATTTGGTAAATGTTTTTGCAACATTTACGCTTTAAACTGTTAACAATAAACTATGAACTGATTTTAAAGAATTTTGTATTGCAATTATTAGTAAAAAATGAGTTATATAGTACCGTATCTATTCAATTAATTAAAACAATCTTCTTTAATGCAAAAAATCTGTGTTGAAGAGGTCTTACGTAATAGTAAAAAGTTGCTACAAAATATAATTTTCATCTCACAAAGTGCAAACTTGTTGAATCCAGTGCGCCGTAGTCTCTGCAACTCATCGGTTCATTGATTTCTCATTATAAAGCTTTCGAGACTCGAGTGACAAATTAACAAAATTTTAATAACTATGCACAGAGATTGGAATTGCAATCGAGATTGAATTTTATGTTCATATCCGTAGGATTTGTATTCGAATGTAAATGGGTGTTTGGGGTTATAATGATGTATTAACATTTTCAATTTTTTTCATAGAAAATAATATCACTGACCTATATAATTTTAAAACACGTATTGGTTGATAAATATTTTATTGGTTCCAGTAAACAGTACAGAAGAAAAGCTAAATTCTGAAATTCTTTACCGAATTTATTCTTAAAGATGGAATCAGTTTAATAAGCTTTGCTATGCTTACATATTCTTTGAAAACATCTTATATATTCATGACTGGTCTATTTATGATGTGATGACGTCAGACAATGTAGGGCTGAAACGTCAGGTACGTTTTTGCAACATGGCAGCATATTATGTTCATTATTGATGACGTATTTTCCTTGCATAAACAAAGTGGGCCTGTTTTTTAAGAAAATATTTAAGGTCGATTCATATATGACGTAAAATACGTCGAGCTTAACATCGGTCGCGCTAACGTATCGTCGGTTGAATGTGAGCGGCCAAGAGGTTTTCTATACATTTAGGTATCTGTTCTGGCCTTACGGCGCGACCGATAATACGCGACGCTTATTCCGTCAGATATGAACCAACCCTTTTTTTAAGGGGGGAAAATCATTCAGTGACTGCCTTGTGCAAGACGAGAGGGAGTTATTTATTTAGTCGATTCGTTAATAAGATTTAAGTACTAGTATAGTTCTATAATAGCTACTATATAAAAAAGGATTTTGATTTCATCATGACCATCTAGATTTTAGAATGTGCTGTATCGTCAATTCTCTTTAAACTCACATTTGCCTTGTTGTGGAAAGAAAAAGTAGCTCAACCGAGTTATAAAAAGTAAAAATACAGCATTGTTTATGTAATAGCCTTAGGGCATTTACAAGAGGTTATAAAAATGTCAAGATAGGATAAAAGAACTCGCTTCAGAACGTGTAACGGAAAGAACTGTAATAACACACGACTTACATGTCGACGCATTTTATTTTTATAATAATAAAATTCTCGGTGGTTAATGTTTTATAAATTTAACTAAGAAATAATCTTTCAATTAAGATCTATACTTAATATATAAATTTGTTTCTTTGTTTGAAAGCGCTTATCTCTGGATTAGGATTTTCTGCTGAGTTGTGGGTGCATTTACAAACAAAAAAGTTCACATGCATATGAGACCCGAAACAACGATTTATGCATTACACGAAGAGCAATGCGGAATCAAACCCGCTACACGTTGCACAGCAGCCAGTTACTACTAGTCTAATTACATTAATTTAAAAATATCTCCAAGTAACCTAAAACCAGAAAGTTTACGATGTTTCACCGTTGCACTTTGCGACTAAACTATTTTATATTTCAAGACTTCTTCGTGACTTGGGAGTGCACGTAAACTCGGTCCCTGTGGCATTCGCAAATATACGGCAATCGTAACGAGTACACACAGTCTTGAAAATTTAACTACTTCTCTTATGTAACTTGACATAAATTTAATTTTGAATTAAATTGAATAACAGTGTCATCAGGTAAACTAAAGTATACCTATTAGTGCAGCAGTAGACTCTCAAGGATCGATGATGATCATATTTTTTTCAACCTTAGTATAAAAAAACAGTCACAATTGATTTCACTAAAAAAGGTTTTGGAACACTCTTCATCTCCATTTCTTCACCTTGTTTGAAGCTTGCAGAAATATTTAAACATTCCGCTAAATTAATCAAATTTCAGTTACTTTACCGTTTTCTGCGCCATATTTGTATACGACCCATCGCGTAGGTGGTTAATACAAAATGTTTAATTTGAATAATGGGTTTTTTATTTAAAATACTTCATTACTCGCACTAGAAGTTATTTATTATGTTAAATAATAATTCATATTAACATGTGATTGTAATATTTCAATAATAATATTACGTCATTTTAGTACAAATTATATTTTGTAGCGTAAATATAGATGCGTACTACAAACATTTTCTTTAACAATATAATATTTCGGTTCACATTGAGCATTAATAAACAATGTTAGCATAAAGCACAATAAACCTATAATAACATTATTTTAAAATTCAATAAGGTATTGTTGTTGCTTTTATGTAATTAATTGCAATTTGTTATAAAATTGGTTGCAGTAGGTGTTTTAATTATGAGAATTGAAATAATCCACACCCAAAATTGTGTGCACATTTATTCAATGGCAACCAGCTACAAATTGTTGTTTCTTTGTATGTGAATTTATTCAATCATTCTCAATCACCCCTATATCTACCACTTTGAGGAATCAAGAGCGTATTTTTATGTAAATCTATTTATTTTTCCATAAAACTCCCCGTCATCATTTTATGTTTCATCGTAAAACATTCAAAAATATTACCTGCCGTAAAACAAAAGGGTTTCGTGAGAAAATGAAAATATTGCGTCGGTAGTTATAAAATAAAGCGTTAACGACTGATCGTAACCAACTTTCGCCATAACTAGTTGCTTGATAGATACTACATAGGTATATCTATGTATAGTATATTAGATACATATATTTTCATAATTCCCTATCCTCCGATAAAACGTAAAAGTTTGAATGGGCAACAGAAATGTTTTCACGCAAAATGAGCTTCATTTTTGACATCAACATGTATACAGACATAGCCTCAAGGATGCTCTTGTACAAACAGGATCAAAGGACAACGTAGAAAAAATATGTCCGTCATGTTTGTTAAAACAAAAGAGTATGTTAGTAATACTATAAAAGGACACAATCCTTGTATGACAGAAGTTTAAGATTCTTATCCACGCAAGAATGTGAAGTCTGTTAAGACTTCACATTCTTACTAGATTTTTGTTTGTTCCAAGTACTATCAATAGAATCCATGCTAAGTACTATAACAAGACCACAGGCATCTTAAGGGCATTGCCAATCATGTAGAATATTGTTCAATTATTAGTATAAAAATAGTTGTAGTAAGTGTTATTTAGAACTTTAACCTGTAATAAATATAACAGATTTTACAATGCTAAGAATAATCCCAGCCATCTAAACATCGCATTTCTATTATAAGTTGAGATTAATAAATCATCTTTGCTTTCCCATTGTAATCGGAGAGATGTAACTCGGAAAATGTTTATTTCGGTTTTGAAAGCGAACAGATTAACTGAGTTACAAGAATGGATGTTTCAATTTCAAGGCGTAGCTGCCATTACAGATAAGGCAAGACAGACAATTCGACGGATAATTGCAAATCTTCTGGAATAAAGGCCAGAAGAGTAGTAATTAAGATTATGTTATTGAGCATGGCGGGTACTATTTTTGTACCTACTTGACTAGCGTATAAAAAAGTAATTGATGAGTTTTGTTACAGATAAATTTTTATGAATTTTCTGGCTAGAAGTTATACCTTGGAAAATATTTGGTGTCTATTTTAAAACGTGGTTTGCGTTTAGTTAGTGAAATGTACAAATAATCAGTCCTAATATATAGCACACGTATAAATAAATTTTGAAATAATACAGTGTTACCGATGCAGTAGAAATATAACAAAAAATAATATACAATGTGATAGGGGCGAGACTTCTAACCCGTTAAGGCAGAGTTCTACATCTAATTTTATGGACAAAAGTCGGGGGTCGAAGCGGTCGAATCCCCTCCCCCTAAAATTATGGCTATTTTTATATTTTTTTAACTTTTTTTGATATCAAAGGTCGTATGCGTCGTAGAAACAAAAAAAAACGACAAACGGTAGCTAATAACCTTGGCTAACTAATTCATTACTTTTTTCATATGTTTGATAATGTTTTGGTGAGAAAAAAAATCATTTGTGATCACTATTTTTCAATATTTTCAATTAGGGGTTCAACCCCCCATATTATTTTTTTTGTCAATAAATTTAGATGTAGTACTCAGCCTTAACGGGTTAGAAGTCCCAACCCTATCACATTGTATTAACCCTAGAAAGATAATCATATTGTGTAGTACGGAAAAGATACTCATGCGTAAAATTTACGCATGTGTTTTATTTAGCTGTAGGTTGGTGTTTATTAATTTATTTCAATAAAATTGTATGTTATATATTTTGACACATATATAAGAATAATTTAAACTGCAGATAATATATTTATAAATATATTTTTAATAAAAAATAACCAAACTTATAAACTTCAGTCATAAATCAAATAAACTTTTTAACATTTACTTTTACTGCTATAAATTATTTTTAACCATGATAATCGGCCTTTTTTTCACATAATCAACAATAACAATATCCTATACATATTATAGGAACATAGAATTCTATAAAAATCAGTTACAAACAGTTTTGGCACATTACAAGACGCATTTGCCCTTCGCCTTATTTTAGAAGGGCAAAAAGTACAGTAAATTCCATAGTTTTTTACTACAGGTTCTTCAGTATTTTCTTCTGTCTACTTCTAAGTCATCTATAAAAGCTTCTTTTGTGTCGCTCTGCACGTCATCTTCACTCTCATGGTCACCTACTTCACAATCGGTATCCTCACAGGGAAGTTCGTCGTCACTTTGCATGAGACTGGCCAGGATACGGTCTTCGTCCAAATTACTACTTCTCATTGTTGCACCAATATCTATAAAAGAAACTATTAATGTTAGTAATAATATACAATTACAATAACATCAAAAAAATTAAAAAAATATACTAATCAAAATCATAAAAGTCACGTAAAAGATAATCATGCGTAATTTTAACGCATGGGGTCGTTATATCTTAAAATCGGTTATACTTACCTTACTGCCACTTACGCCATATGGAAGCTCCCAGCGACGAATGAGATGTCCTAAACGCACATCTATGGATTCCCACTATTAAGAAAGATAGAGCTATATTTCGCAAACGCATGCGTAATTTTTACGCAGACTATCTTTCTAGGGTTAATTGTACTTACCAATAGTACCCATAACTGTTATCTCCGCAGGAGCTCAGCTTCGCCAGCATTGACCAATAGTTAACATTTCACATAGAGTTTTTAATCACTATAAAATTAAATATTTTGCTTAATATAACGTCACATAAAGAGTGCTCTCAAAGTAACACCCTATTTTCACTTCATCATCATCATCATCAGCCGAGAGACGTCCACTGCTGAACAAAGCTACTATACTTGTTATGGTATAAATTCCTTGTAAAAGAAGTCAATTTTCTTTACCGCCTCAATTTTTTTTAAGTTAAATAATATTCCCATAACGATCTCCTGATGCAATAATAAAATTATTTCGTTACAGACAAAATAAATGTTCATCAAAATTGTGTAAATGTTTTAACTTAACTAATATTATTGAAATATAAGTTTTGTCTAAAATAATAATTATCCAATTTGTAGTCGTTGATTACTAAGTAGTGTTGATTAAATAATAAATCTTAATTAAAACACGAAACTTCCATTAGTCAGTACAGTCTAGTTAGTACTAGTTTTACTACCCAAATTAAGCCGCTAGAATTACTTGTTGTTTCATAAAATTCTTACTATATAATTATATATGTGAACTGATGGGCAAATTGTACCATCCATTACAATGATGTGATTTTTTAAGTTTGGAAATACTTGATAAAATGACTGCACGCTTGGCATGGTGATTGGGCAACGTGTTATGTATTCGTCTAACAATCGTTTCGGGTTTGTGTGTAATGTGCATGTGAATAGTATAATACAACAATTAACAAGTTTGTTGTATTGAAATTGTTTTATTTGTTACATTTTATCATATTAAATGTACATATTTTGCAAAGGAGAGAAATAGTTATGCGATGCAAAAAAGGGACAACGAACTTGTGGAAATTCGAAACAAATTCTACGCAACTGGGATTCACCTTTGTTTGAAAAAGCTGAAACTCTAGAGAATTCATTCTGTATATTTTGTGCAAAAATCCGATATTTCCTGTCGAAAAATGTTCGTACCTACATACCTACACTTCGAGGATTCGTTTGAATACGAATATTCTTTCTTTTTTTAAATATCGAGTTCAATTTAATTGTTCAAAGCGTAAATTAACATCCTATATTTTAAAACCATTTTACATTGCGATCAAATGTCTTAAAAACTATACAAAAATAAGTGTTCAACCAAGTGCTAAAATATTTTAAAAACATGAGTATAGTGCTGTACAATATTTTCGCTTTTACGATCGTAAAGCTTTGTATTTTTACCGTCACCTTTGCGACTTTAGAACTGCTATAGTTATGGCAGTTATACCACACTGCAGTTTTGCAAGAACGTTTATAGGAATTTCATAGTTCATATTACTTTTAGTGCTAAAGGGAGTATTAAATCTACTATATAATATGATGCAGGATCTTTAGTCATTATTCTTAAAGCAATGTGGTAAAGTAGAATGCATTTGTTAGCACCCCCGCTCTTCCCATAGGTGTCGTAAAGGCAATAACCTTAGTACAAGTTTGATTTACGTTTAACAGAATCGAAACGAAAGCGCGTTCGGCGCTACGGGGTAAGTGCAAGTTTGTTTAACGTTTAAAGAGAGCGCATCCAGCGATTTGATTGAAAGAAAGAAAGAAAGAGGAAAGAGGTATGTAATAATCGTAGCAATTTTTGTGCCATAGTCTCTACCTACCACCATGGGAGACAGGCGTGAGGTTATCTACATATTACATAAGTATGTATTAAGAGGCAAATATCCAGTCAAACATGATTGTGACCTTTTAAAATGATCGTTTAGCAACGATTCTGATTTTCATCATTTAGAGTGTACCTAATAGAATGTAGGTGTTTCATATGTAAACCGTCGACACCTCTAGAGAATTGAGTGTAATACTGTGTAATGTGGTGACGAGTATTGTTACCACTCCTTTGACTAAGTGCCGTGAAATACCTAAATGTCATGTTACTAGTGCTACGGTATATTTTTACATAAATTGTTTAACATGTAACAATCAATCATTCTCAGAGCCCACTCATTTAAAACGGAATATTTGTTTACACGTGTTCTGTTACAACGTAGAGGCAAAAATGGGATTAAAAAATGAAATACGACATTTTTTTTCGCCAATTTGGCGTTACATCATTTTATTTCATTGATTTTTGCACATTGTTGAAATTATATTCTACTACATACGTGTATATTGGCAATATTTTATATTTTATATTTTATTAAACATTTATAAATAAGTATATTGATAATATAAGGTGTAGCTTATATTGAAATATTCTGAATATGCAATACACTTATTTCATAAAATTATTATCTATGAGCAATAAATTGTTTTCAGTAAGATCTAGTTAGAGTGAAAGTATTTGAGAATTTTCAAAGACAACATTATTTTTATTGTTGAAAATATGAAACAGGATAGTTTTAAATTTACATTGGACAGCAAATTAAATGATCTATACAAGTCGGCGTGAGAAGAAACAAGAATCTTCCATAAATACTTGGAATTAAGTGTAAATTGGAGTTACAAAAATATGCCTTAATTCATTATAATAGATATTTCAAAATTACTTGCCATGATATTCAATTCAAATAGAATATTTTCACAATTTTCTTATACAATAGATATTATAATATCTAACCTAATTAGATTGCTATACACAAGTACGTTCGTACATTGCGGAAATAAAAGTATTTTTTATGAATAAATCAGTTGAAGGGAACAATTTGATAAATGCGTTCCTTAGGGATATAATACGTCCGAATTGAGAGTACACTCACAGCTAGGTGGGGTCGATGGTCGTCGGTTGTGCGTTGTTTGCCAGGGTTGTCATTAATTGGTGAGCGGGTGCCATTGTTTGACCTGTTCCATGGGCGCGGCGAGTGCAGAGTTCCAGTGTTGTAAGGCGCGCCCCCTAGCGAACATGTATGATCCTAACACGAACTTCCCCAGCAGTCGGTCTGCAACAAACGGTTTAATATTGTATGTCTCTAGGGCTTCTACAACTCTAAAGCATAGTGCTGTAGAATACGGAATTAATTTTGATATTGTTCAGATTGTTTTAATTCTTTAAAATTGTTTTTCGTCTTTAACGTTCTGTCTTTTGAAAGCCGAAAGATAATTTTAGTCTTCGTTTGTGATAGTCATGAATACAAAAACATGTCTTATTATTTCCTCTCAATCAGCAATGTATAATATGTACAACTACTAGACAACACTCATATTTCTAATTCTTAATCATTATCTCTTTTAACATAACATCTAAGTACCTGTTCTAATTTTAGATATAATAATTGACGAAAGCCCATTATTACAAGTTTCTTACCTTTGGCATAAACGGAGTGTGGTTGCAAGGCCTGTATCGTGACACTGGTGGTGTGTAGCTCGTCTGCTCTGAGCCTGAAGTGGAAGCACTCGGAGACGAAGGCACTGCCATCATCTACCACCTCGACCGCCGCAGTACGACGCGCGCGCACTCCTCGACACGCTCGCTCTTGAGTCACACGTACCACCATCTCTTTCTTACTTGATGATGGATCCAACTAAGAACAAAATTTACCAATGAATATCCACACCCACTTTTCACCATTTGTGTTATAAGTCCTATGTGTAATAGGGGGTGAGCCTTTTGCCATATACTGGGCACAATTCCAGACTTGGTGCTACCAGTGAGAAATTTCGAAACTCCAAAAAAGCCCAGTACTTTTCACGACCTGGGAATCGAACCTCTTGCCCGGTAGTCGCACTGAGAATTTTTCAAAAAACCGAAAAAATGCCTGTGTTACATTGCTCGACCTGGGAATCGAACTTGAGACCTTTTGCCTGGTCGCTTGCAATCACTCGACCAACGAAGCAGTCAAGGCTATTTGTATAAACTTCTTTAGAATATTTGTACAGAAATAGAAAGGATTTAAAAACCAAATAGACGAAGCAGTACTTCTCTACAGAGTAATATAAATACACAAAGGTAAAGTGACATTGAAGCAAAATTGTCCAAGCGTATGGAAACCGGACTTCAGTTCAATTCAGATTCAAATTGGTATTTCCTTTCGAGGAGCCGTGCTATCTTATTTGAGTACTACCAAATAACTGCCTGTATAGAATATTGCATAAGCTACGTGTAGCTCTTAGCTTCCATACAAGCACATAGTATTATAAGAGACCACTGGATTTCGGATTTGATTCCTGGACCTATCATTTGATCTTCTACATTATTATTGTCAAAGGTCGAACCATAGAAACTTGAGAATGTCACAGGTTTATGGGCTTGTCATCTAGCATTGTGCCTAAAATCTAGTTGCAACAATAGAAAATCCAAAACATAGGTTGTAAAGTTTCTTGCTCGTTCTTCTTCATCCGCAGCTACACTTTTAGCCAGCACCTAGCTACACTGACGAAACTATTATTATTACTGGCAGACTATTATTTATTTCTTTGTTTGTTGACATTTCAAAAGTACCTATTTATGGTTTAATTGCTATTGAGTCTGGAATTGTGCCCAGTATATGGAAATAAGCAATATAACACGAATGGTTAAAAGTTTATTATTATATTAAGTTAAGCATTACGTGCCGTAACGTGCACCTGTGCCTACCCTTTCGGGGATCAAAGGCGTGACGTTGCATATGGAATTAATGATTTGACTGTATAATATTTTCTCATTAACTATAAGTAAAAAAAAAACCGATAGTTATTTAATTCAACGTCACCATCTTACCTTGAGTCCTCGAGCTTCTATCACAGTGACCGTGAGCCTGTGTAGATTTTCATTGTACAATAACGAGACGAGGATCTCGCCTAGATCTGATGTCGGTTCTTGAAGATCCTGTGTAAAAAAATATAAAGTTATTTTACATTAATTTTAAATATGAACCGTTTGTAAATATGTGAATGGAATATAAGGGAGTATTTTCAAATTTTAGTTCACATTTACATTTTAACTATGTTTTAAAATTATATGTAAAATGTGTAAACCTTCTCCAAATGTGAAAAGAGCCTACATTTCTTAACGTATGGTATAACATTTGGAATGTTTTCTTAAAGTAAACAGCTATTTCAATAAGTTAAAATTATAGTGTGTTAAAATAGAAACTAGATAAACAAACCTAGCTTTAGTTCAAGTAAATATTGTGACCTTAAAAGTTCCTAAATATTTACTAGTAACAATTTTCATTCAAAATTCTAACACAAACTTTAATATTACTAAGCAAAACTGTACCATATTTGACTTCTAACAGAAATAAAGGTACGAACTTCGTTGAAATTTTATGTAAATGTAGCCACATTAAAAGGGAAATATTTAAAAGCAAATGTTGCTTTAAAAATAGCACTGGCAGTACTTAAGTAAACATTTTCCCTAATTCTAGCAGTTCGTTCTTATTCTGTTTTGAAAGTTTGTCCCTCGTGGCGTACATACACATCCCTTGTTTCGTCAGCAGAGAATTTTTTAGTACACTTCCTCCGTACTCCCAAATTGGGAAGGTACAAAGAATTTTAAATAAAACACTGGGCTTTGTTTACCTGTAGGTACTGTTTGTTATTTTCTAAATGTAAACTTGTTTGTTTTTTGTTTTAAAGTCGAAAATTTGGATAAATAAATTCGTGTTATTTTACCGGAGTATCATTAGCTATCCAAAAACAAAATACTATTGAGACGATATTAATACACTTGGCTTTCTCCATAAGTATGTACTTAAATATAGCAAGATACGGTACATATTTAATCATTCATATTTTACTTTAAATGCAGATGAATAGAATAGACCATGTATGGTAAATGTTTGTGAGCATAAATATCAATTTATAACAGCTTATTGTTTTTATGCGTAGTTTATTTATGTACAAATATTTTACAAAACACTATAGCTTTATTCTTCGTTGTAAATTAAATTTACGAAGTCTTCTGCAGACAATAATAAACGTAATACGCACATTGTTTTACTGTCTTAAAAAGTACTACCGAACGTGTCACGTCTTTAGGTCATGACTCACTCTCATTGTGTGAACGAAGCTTAAGATATTAGTGAAAGTAAATAATGCTGTTCCTTTATAAACAAGCCTAATTGGTACTTAGTCTTCGTGAAATTGTTTGATGGTTTTCTTTCAACATGAGTATCTACCGTTTATACGATGTACGTGATTTTGGACCTAATCCGTTAATAGCAGGGTTATTTTTTCTTTGGCAGAGGTCAATATTGGATCTGTGATGTTTTTATCCTGTACTATTTGCTTGTATAGTGTAGTGACACGATATTGACAAAGAGTTTTATATCTGCTTACTTTGTACCTTTTCGTACATAGTATAGTATATACATCATATTGTCTCAAAAACTGATACTGAAATATTATGAGTGTGGTCATATTCATATTTTACTTCAAAATAGGTGCATATCTCAACTACTACACTTAAGTTATTGCTCTAAGCGCCGTACTCAGAGTCATTCAATGGTTACTTTACCCAGTTCTTACAATTGTTTTGAGAACAAAATCGTTGCTAAGGAATAGTTTAAGTAATCATTTCATGTCTCTGAGTACAGCAATAAGGTTTAATTTTACACTTATTAACTAGTGGTTATTTCCTCAGTTTTATTTAGCTTGATCTCTTTGTTTGTTTGATTCAAATTTAGTAATTTGAATTTCACCTCTTCCTGACGTCCCATAGATCTGAGATATTTGGAACATACTCTTAATCTTGATCACCATAGGTGGTTTATTGGCCAACTATAGGTACTCTTACCTTTTCAATATCAAGTTTATAAAGCTGTGGTTCTTCATCAGGCGCTACACCATCCAGCTCTGTTAATGGTAGAATGATGTGGCCAATCAGCTGCTTGCCTTTGCCAACCCTACCGATGTCCAGGACTGATAGCTTCAGTGTGAGGCTCTCTATCTTGCCCGGTGGAATCTGTTAAGGATAATTGAATTTTAAGTTTTGTTGTGTCTTCTGTAAGGGTTATATTTGCTTTATCATCTAAAATGACTTTAAAAGAACTGACTGACAAATGGTAATTTGTGTTAAAATTAATTCTGTAATTAGACTTGATATATTTATATTATGGTGTTCTAATACGTGTGTTCATATATTCATTTTATATCTTTCACATACAATAGCGTTTCTACTGAACTCAATTAGTGTTATATCTATTAAATAATGTTAATATATACAGTTAACAATAAATGTTGACCAATTACTCTACTATTTGTATCACACCGCAATTACATTGTGTAAAACAATACAATTATTGTATGACAAACATTTCGATGAAACATAATTAACAACATGATAATTTGTTCATTATTATATCAAATTATAGCCATTGTTATATACAAGGGACACTCAATTATTATTCATGAAAATATTGATTATTTTACTTTCGAGTTTTCCTCAAAATTATTGTCGGTTTTAGTTCTACACTTTCATCATAGAAACTATTTTCTTATGGAAAGTGTTACGGTACGTGAATACTACGATGTAGTAGATATAAACAAAACAAACTAAGCAAAACCAAACGCATCGTTCCATTTAAAGATGGTTCGAGAATTTCGGCAATTAACCACTAATGAGTAAAGTTGGAGGTTCCGATATACGCACATATAAACTTTACCTATGTATGTATGTACATGCAAAGTTTCAAAGTTCTTACGAAGTAAAGATTTGAGTTTACATGGATGTTTCTTGAATGTTTCAAATGCGAATGTTTAGTTATAAATTATTTAGTTAATATTTACGCTTTATGTACTAATACAACCCGGATCTATGACCGCGGCTTCATCTCGAACGGGTGGTTTTTAGTCGGTTAGAATCTAATGCTCATCCTAGGTGGAAGAAGTCATTGGATGATTTTCCCCCTCAAAAAAGATACTAATTAAGTAAGCGCAAGCAGCACTTGCGCTTACTTAATCGCCAAGTTTCTTAGAAATATTTAATTGTGTCTGTTCTAGTTTTAAACTTGTCTCCTACGTATGAAATCCGAAATCATGTTCGTTGTTCTAACTTGAAATTGATTGCGGCCATGTGACATGTACCGTAAACAATATCTAACTACTTAACTCTAGTTATCATAATTATAGCTTCGAAAAAGATTCATAATATGGTTGGTAAAAGGTACTTATACATAAATAGCCATAATTACACACGTACCTCTGTGTTTACGTAATTATGAAAAAAAGTGAAACGTTAGTTAGAAGGTATAGTATGAAAATGTTTACGTGTATAAACTAATAATAAGTTTCTCGGAATGAAGTACTAATTTCATTATATTTATTCATTATATATATTTCATTATATATAGCTTTAAAATAACGTATTTTTACCAATTAATTTTGCGGTTACTTGATACAATACGAAAATATAAAAGGGACTGTGAAAATAGATACGTATGTATGTATAACTTCTGATATCGAATATTAGTCCTCTATCTAGAGAGATGAGTCAAAAGGCTGCCCCTACGACAGAGATAATTGTGTTCTCACATCATATCTAACCTATAACCCCTGTTAAAAGCTTCCCGTACATAAATTGCCGTTCCCAGCTACCGATAGCTAAAATTTCCATTAACGTAATTAAATCCTTGTCAAAGTGATACGATATTCGACATATTTCCTACCCGAAAATCCACCCTCGGCGTCCGAAATTAACTATATATGAGTCAATCCTTTCACTAATAGCAGATTGTATGCAGCAATTGATTTTGAACTCCATTACGTGACTATTTTGACATAGAATTAGTTAGCAAAATCAATAAGACCTAAATAAATATTACGAATAAAATATGAGGTTTAATTTTATATAGAACTTTCAACAATTTGAGAATGAAAGTAAATAAAGTAATTGAATGAAAACGTTAGTGATTTGTTTTAGGTACCTATAACAATGGATAAAATTAATATTTGAATTTGGAATTGTTAAATGATTCGCTATTATATTCTCTGACGTAACCTTTACATAAAAGTACGCTTGTATTTTCAAGAGTCGATATACTAATGTATATAAAGGGTGTCCCAACAAGAACGCAAGATTTAAATTTTAAATAAAACGCAGATATTTTTAAAAATATCGTGAAAGCTTTATAATATTGTAAAGTAGAGAGGATGAGGTTATCTATGGAACAATACATTGGGCAGGTGGCCGCCGCGGCTTTGCTGGCACATACGTGATCTTTTAATGAAATTTTCAATGACCGTTTTGCATAAATTCTGCGGTATTTCATTGATACAGCGGCCAATTTCGTTTTTAAGGCTTGAGTCGTCGTCGGCTTATTCGCATAAACCATCGACTTTAAGAAACCCCAAAGAAAAAAGTCTAATATTGATAAATCACATGATCTAGGCGGCCAATTCCGGTCTCCAAAACGTGAAATAACACGACCGGGACATGACTGATGCAGCAATTCAATTGTTTCTCTGGCTGTATGACATGTGGCGCTATCTTGTTGAAACCACATGCCCTCCAAATCCATTTCTTCAATTCGAGGTACGAAAAAACTTGTTATCATTTTACGATACCGAACACTATGATTGACTGTTTGCGCTCGACCTGCCTCATTTTCAATCGTGTAGCGCTCCATTTTTACTAACCTCGTACCTTATACTAACAAACAATAACACTTGTTCAAATGACATTTCGAATGCCGCCAAATTTAAATCTTGCGTTCTTGTTGGGACACCCGTTATTTTATTATGGTATAATAGTAGGTATTCTACGAAAACGTGGAAAAATATATTAGCTTCATTTACAATATTTGTCGAGTTTAAATAACCAAAATATTATCTAAAAATCACGATCTACTCACATACATTGACTAGCCTACTAGTAGCTGCGAAACTAGTAGAGCTTTTATATATTAATGTTCGTGAGTAAACCATGTTTTAGTTAATTTAGTTTGTCTCACGATAGTTATACGGTTTTATTTTAATTGATTCTTTCAATTCTAAAAGCTTTTGGTCAGCAGGCATGAATGTTTTCTCTTGTAGAATCACTCGCAAGATACAATTACAAAAATCTATCACTACGCCTACAACAAATCATTTGGTAAAACCCAACTAGTTATACGGTCTTTGCGAGTAATGCCACATTGTATTTAATCTTGCGATAGTTTATTTAAAACATGACCATGAACAAACAGTTTTCTGTACCACTGATAAATATGAAGCACTTACTTGATATACAAACGTCTCGTCAAAGAAAGGATTGCAAGTCTTCTTCTTTTGTTTAGTCTGGAGTACTCGCCTCTCATCTGGCATCAACTGGATCCTGGGGAATTGAATTTATATTAATTCTAGAACAATTAAACACTACACTAACTAGAGGTGGAACTACGTAGTTTGATTGTTGACTCAATCCCAAACTTTATAAACTCAAACAAAGCTATTTTAGTTGACCGACGGTCTGTATATGTATAATTCAACCAAAATATTATTATTCAGGAATAGAATTGATGCTAAAAAAATCTTCAACGCAAAAAATTGGTTTAGCTATTCCTTCAAAAACGTGATTTGAATGATGTCGCCTTTTTTTCATCAAACCTGTGTTCTAATCAATTTATTATTCAAGGGCCATTATATTTGCACAGTCGCAAAGCGTAAATGTTTTCTATTTTCAGAACTTGAGTTCAGGTAAACTAAAGCCTGAAAAATCAACACTATACATTTGTGTCAACGGTCGTTTAAAAATGAGGGCGTAACATTAATTACATTAGTGACAATCACTTACTTGATATAAGGGTCGCACGCGTTGGCCAGCGCGGGGGTGCGTGAAGGTAGGTGCTTGGCTTTTATAATATGCACCTGTAGCCTTTCTGTCCCCGCCTCATATTTCAGAGTGAACCACACTCGACCCTTGGGAAATTAAAGCATAAAGTTAGTTAAAGCATGTCATACCAATAAGTCGTATGATTTAAGTGACATTTGGTATCATGTTGATTGTCCGTTTTGTTTTACGCGGTCCGCTTTCTATAATTACTAATTGAAATTGCGCAGTTCACGTTTGGATTGACGACATACAAAATATTTGTTGAGTACCTCAATTAAATTACTTTACAAAGCGATAAAGAAAAGCCTGTCTTTTTGATTGAATCTAATTGTTTTCTGAATTCCTGCTTGAACAGAAGTTTGTATAAGATAAGGCAGAAGTTTCGTTCGAATTGAGACACGCTGTTGTTTGAAAGAAAATTGTTGAAAGCAGTACCTGGCAGACCCGTATGTTTCATACAATTTACGCTTTATTCGAGGCGCTATCAAATAAGGGCCGTCGCGTCGTAAAAACGTGTCACTTTTACGCGAAATTAAAACGAATGAGAGTCTACTTATCGGTCGGTTCACATCGAAACACGTTCTCAATTATTTATAAAAGTTTCTTTTGGAAATGCTACACGAACGTTACACAAAGTGACACAGCAATAAAAATTATTAATTTAAAGGTATTATTACTGTGGCGTCCGTAATCCTATAATTCGGTAGGTTTATTAGACTGACATTATTTGGTACAGTTTGATTGATGATGGCTTCGTTTTAATCTACAAATAGAATATTAGAACATTTTGTAAATACCTAGTCATCCGAAAATATGTTAGCACAATCTATTTGGGGACTTTATCAAATATTTATGACAAAATGTCTCGAGGATAAATTATTTGATTAGAATCTGAGCTTTCAAAACAAGTCATAATATAG
Source organism: Spodoptera frugiperda (assembly GCF_023101765.2). Classification (NCBI taxonomy): domain Eukaryota; kingdom Metazoa; phylum Arthropoda; class Insecta; order Lepidoptera; family Noctuidae; genus Spodoptera; species Spodoptera frugiperda. The sequence goes on from NC_064216.1 coordinate 5,707,393, forward strand.
GTAATCCCTTTCTTACAACAAAGATTTTCGTATATAAAATTCATTGTGCTTTTTGTTTGTTCTTTTTTTAACTTTTTCTATAGGAGATGACCTGAGGGATTACTTTTCTATTTCCGCTGCGAGCATTTTTGTTCTCTGTTTCGACTTGTTGCGTTTATTTTCGTGTACCTACTTGGTAATTACCGGTTCATAGGAAATTAATATTAATATTAATGTGTAATAAGAGGATTAGATACAGAGTTTAGATTCTAAGTAACGAAGAGCCATGGCTCGGCACGAATGAACAGGCTCGACCGAAGTGATACCATGGCCTCACTGAAAACAGACGTGAAACAACGCTTGCGTTATGTTTCGTGGTGTGAATGGGGTTACCAGAAGCCCTATTATCCCCCTTCCCAATCCCCGATTATTCAACAACCCTTAAATGCCTATTCGACTTCTACTCTATAACACGATATAAATAAATTCAAACCATCGGTAATACGCAAATACCTTGTTCTAATATAGCCAATCTATATAGCTTGAGGCATACATTTTAATGTTATTTCAATAAGAATAAGGTCGTATATTACAGTAAAACTTCAAGTACATAAATATTCATGGAAAGTTGTTAATTTGTCTGCGGTCCGGCCGAGGGTTTGAAATATTTACACAAATAATATAATGGCATCGCTTGTTATGAGTTTTCGTTAAGGTAAAAGTTGAGACGTTTTACTTTAAAGGTCATTTGTAAATTATTCTGTTTTACTTTCTTTCGTTTTGCGGAAGTTTTATGGGAGATTGATTAGCCTTAAAGTTAAAACGTTTGTCACAATGAATTAATTTTGCTTTCGTTTTTATTATATTAGCATCTTAGTGAATGAGAACATTTTTGAAATGATACAGTAAGGCATGATAACTGTATCATTTTAATGTATCAAAACAATAATTATGTTTCAAAATTCTTAAATTACGGGCTGCAAAAGTAGAAAATGTGGACAACATTATCTTAACTATGCAGGAAACCAACTGTAAGATAATTTTGAACTGAAATTTTGATATTTTAACGCAACCTCATTTCACTCACAACTCAGGCATTGCGTAATAAGATTTAGGGGTGAACTAATCAGCGTTTCTCAAAGTTAGTTAGAATGCGGCGCCCTGTGGTGTTATTCGGGGTTATGAAGTAGGCTCCAGCCTTTTATGATGCGTCTTCACCGCATGAACCTCACGCCTACATTGGATAATATTATACGCCATATTTTATGCGTTACGTACGCATAACCAAAAATTATGGTGATAGACTTTGATATAAACCAGATGGTTTTCTTTGAGTGAATGAATTTCTAACGATAACTTTGTGAAAAAACGTCTATTCAATGTTATAATTATGCGTTTCGTAAAACCTTTTTAAATTATAATCTTATTTTTAACGTATAAAAAATCTGGATAATAGCAATGCGTGTATACTGTCTATACCTTTCTATAGGTATCTTTTGTCGAACTAACATAGCGATGTGATGTAAGTGATGAGCAGTGAACCATCACAATATTGACATGAATCACAACGTCAACTCTATAAAATTTAACCAAATTGACATTTCATAGAATATGAAAATATTTTCTCTATAAAATCTGCGCTGGGTGCGATCCATGCCGCTTTAAAATAACATAAAAATATTGGCTGCAAGCGACTGACAGTGTATGAAAAATATAGATGGGCAGACAGAACACGTAGATACGTATATTAGATTTACACAATAATGGTTACTGATCTACTGAGCACAAGATTTTAAACTTTTGATCGAATAGGTTTTCAGTTGTAAAAAGTCTGAGTTCTTTGTTAGTTATAACAAAAAAAAAACTAGATAACTAAGAATTTGACAATATATAAGATCTTTCTGTAATACATTACATTTTTTACACTTACATTAGCTTCTAGTTTTAGGCTACTTTGTTAATAATAATATTATTTTGTACCAAAACACTCACCACATGGCCCTCGGGCCACATAAGGTCTTCGTCCAAGCAATCAGACTTGTAGAGTGACGGGTCCAGCACCCCAAGGTCTGCAGTGTTCGCTGTAACAAAAGAAAGTTAAGTTAGGAACTATTTATGAGTCTCTAAAACATATACATTTATTAATATGTATGTGAGTATTTAATATTAAACACTCACTTTAGCCAACTAAATTACGACTGTAATGCCAAATTATGGTTATAATCATATTGGTTATATTTCAATATTTCGATTTATTTTATGTTGTACTGGTCATAGAAGTATGTACGTCTTTAGCTACAGAAATACATGTAGAAAACTCAAAATATCCAAATAATATATCTATTTAATCTCTAAAGACCGGGCGCAATACGTTGTTTATTTTCTCTACTGTCCATTTTACAAAACTAATTAAAATGCTTAACAAAATTATTTACAAACTTTAAATTGCTACTCGTTTGTTTGTTTAAAATAAAAATAATTATAATATTACAAAAGCTTTTATTTAGTTTTGGTACTTATTAATTTACGTTGGCATCATAATGGTAAATTAATTATTCAATGCAGTGATTTCAGGGAACTTTCAATTTCACTCATGAATGAGCGATTGGGTAATCCAATTAAGTACGAAACGTGTCAGTATTTGCTTTTTGGTATCCAATAAACTATGTTAAACTATTTAATGTTAATCTGATAGTGCTAAAAATCAACTACATAACACTCGGAAATTGTCAAGAAATAACAATGACAAAATGTTTTTCGTGACATGCATTTTAATAGATATTTGATTTATTTTTTAAAGGACAGGTTCCCAATAAATGCGGTTAATTATATTATTCTTTACCTTAGCAACAATATTGTGATACCTACTGCCAGTAAAATGAAAGACATTTTGCTCAAAAATTGGTTTCAAAGCAAGACAACAACCTTGATAAATGCTACAAATAATAATTTTAATGAATTACAAAAAGATCTACAATTTTTCTCCTAAAAACATTAATATTAATGTTAGTATTTATCTAATACATATATTGCAATAACCAGCTGCACACATAAACACATATGAACATCAGCGCTCACAGACCATAAAACAAATATTATTACAACGTTCATATTATTTATAGAACAATATTGCATCAAGCTCCACCATATTTTTCTAAGGAATGCGTTAATTAATGAAGCAAGCTCGTTAACAAAACATAATTCATAATTGAGCTCTTTTATATAAAATTGTTGCTCATTGTTATTTTATTTTCCATTTATAAAGAATATGCCTTCAGTTCCGTGTCCAATGACATGGAAATAAGTATATAAAGTTAGGTAAAGTTTTTAATGATCCTTTAAAAAATTTTGACAACTCAATCAGAAAAACTTTGATTAAAATGAACGAACGTTACTCGGAATTTGGTGTGATGCCATCACGAACTAGCTTCTGCCTGCGGCTTTGTTCACGTACCCGTGGGATAAAAAATACCCTATTTTCATACCAAATTTAATCAAAATCCGTTCAGAAGTTTCAGCATGGTTAACGTAATAACATCTAAACAAACAAACTTACACATTCATTATATTAATGCAATATTCTTTAAAAACATCATACGTCATTTTGTTTTATATCATAAAAACAGAAATTTGTGTAAAATGTCACTATCATTATTTCAACTCTGATAAAAAAATACTATTATTTCAATATCCAACCACAACCACAACATAGTCGTTCATTGTTTTAATAATTAAACATGTTATTCAGGAAAATATGAGCTAACCATAATTTCAGGAGAGCGTTCATTATGTAAATCGTATTACCTACTTGTTGCTTTCAGCAGATACAGAATGCTTGTTTAGGCGACATTGTATGGAGGAGGCTTCAGAAGCGTTTTAACAAGAATTCGCGAAATCGAATGAATGTGGGCGAAACACGAGTGCTTACACGATCCATGAAGAGCAAACATAATTTCAATTTCCCAACAAATGTTGCTATTGATTACTCAAATCGGTTTCCTCAAACATTGAAAGTACATACATGTTTTACTTCTAAACTCTGTTTAGTTTGATAAGTAAATGTTATAAAAGGAAATGTTAAAAAACACTGACATTAGTGGTTCTTACATTTACACCATAGTTATTAGGAAGCCTTGAAATAATAGTGTAGAATAGCAATTGTCCTAAACAAAATCCTTTAAATGGTAATTAAATAAATATTAGAGAATAACTAACGACCGCATAGAAATCTTGTTTATATTAATTTAATAGTATTAAAAGTAAATTAAGAGTTGAACTGTTAATAACTAACAAATTATGTGTAATTAAAATAAAGTAAACTCGCCTACAGAATTAATCGTGAAAGTTGAAAATGCGTTTATTGTTTTTTAATTCAATAATACTGAAATTAAGTTTCATAAATGGATACAAATTTATTTAAATTACAATGGAATAGAGTCATTAAAAATGTTCGATATTAAAAAGTATTATTAATACAAAATGCAAAACTAAAAAAAAATTTAAGCAAAATTCTGTCAGTATCAAAAACCCAAGACAATATTTTCTTAACCCAATCCTAATGAATATCAGTCAACCCAAATATTGTAGTAGCATAACAAGGTTTATCTTCTTTACGCCTACGCTTTTGAACCGTAGCAACAGTCTTGTCACGTAGACTCAGTCTACGGCGTAGCTTGTAGCCAAGATCTACGGCGTAGCTCGTAGGCGTCTACGATTTTACGATTCTCCTAAGAGCTATCCGTTTACAGTATCCTTTCAGAAAAGTAATCCAATAGAATGACATAGTCAATATTCTGAATGCGTTATTTATCCGGAACAAGACTATTTGGGGAGTTTTTCTCGTTGGATTTGTGTACTGTTACGTGCTAATGGAGATAGAGAGCTTACAATTTCGAAAAGTAACAATTTATTTTTATTTCAGTAGCTTAATCTATTTGAAACCGAGGCTTCTGTGAAAGAGAGTGCATAATAGAGTGGTTACCTGTCATGGTTCTAACCTCAAAAGCAACAACAAGTGAAATTCTCGAGATGATTGATGAAAGTGTTCAGAATTTAGACACGACCTCTGTCATTGTTCAATTGTGGCATAGCATAGTAATGTATCCGTGCGTACTTCTCTGCAATTTAACAAGGATAGTATGATGTCACTTATTAGTTATTTTCCCAATACATATTTTAAGTATTTGATGATATAATGCACTAGTGAAACATGTGTTATAAACAAAAATACAAATCCGACTATAAAGTCTAGCCGACTATGAACTCAACTCACATAAATAAATATTTAATCACAGTTATCTAACAACATACTAAATATAAACATAATATTACGTGTATGTCAATATTTTCAACCAATTACAAATTCTGAACTAAGAAACATTTTGGTTAAATATTTGTTCGAAAACAAAGTCGCATTCAATCTGAAGTTATATTACTTGGTTCGGTTAAACTTGTTATTAAGGCAAATATTCATATTTATATAAACATACAAATAAGCTAGAAAAGTTGTAATATAATCATAATGTTAAGGTTATTGACTTTTACCTCTAACATACAGCCTAACGTGATAATCTAACATAATCATAGCTTTAACTAACTAATTAACTATGTATGTTTGTAAACGCACCTACGACACAAGAGAAAAACAGTGTGGAGCAACGTTTTATAAAAAAGAAAACTAAAAATCTATCACAAGTAATAAGCCCTCTTAATTTTGATGGTGCTTAAGGCATTCACAAGTATTATTTTACCGCGCGTTAAAAAGGTATTCAGATACTGGTAAAATATTATATTCATGCGTCCAGTGTTTTTAAAACCGGAGTCTTTGCCTTGACTCTGTATTGGATCCTATATTTCTTTTTCTCTCTCTTGCGAATAAGGCCTAAGCAAATTTAAATGTTAAGTTAATAATACTACTCCTTTTTTGTGAAAATTAACAATTACTACTGCAGCCACAAGCAAAAGTGCCACTTAAGTACCAGTTTATATAAATAAATAAAAATAACAAAGAATAATTTAGTATCAGTCCCTACAGATCACAAAAGTTGCGTGTCACTGCAGATACATTAGCTACAACAATGTTATTTATTTAAAAGGTCAGTGACATTAAGTGAGTGCATGAGATGAAGCACTATTAATTAGATCTCTTAGTCACGAAGTACCAATAAAACTTAAGTACTATTAAAATGCACTTTGCTATCTTACTTGATTAATTTTGTAAGACAATTAGAAGCAATTGAGAATTGAAACTTTCTTGTGGATTGAATGCATTTTTTACCATCCAAAAATTAGGAATCCTAAGTAAGAAAGGCTACAATAGAAGTCTTATCATGTTAACCATGATTTCATTGATAAAATATTATAAGATGCTTGATGGTAGATACTAATCGTATAAAAAATACAACGTCACACCTTTTATCCTCAAAGGGATAGGCAGAGATGCAAATTGCGGCATGTAATGCCGCTATAAAATGTACGCCCACTTTTCACCATTTGTGTTATAAGTCCCATGTTCTCACCCCTATTGCCATATACAGAGCACAGTTCCAGACTCCGTGCTACTACTGAGAAATTTTTGAAAAACCGAAAAAAGCCCAATATTTCTATGCATAAAAAGTATTACTGGGATAAGATAAAAATGCAAAACTTTCAATATTTAGGCAACAGACATATGTATTACAACTAAAATCCACGTCATCTCTGCAATAGTGGGTGATACTAGTGTTTCTCAAAATAACATCAATTCAAAGCAAATGTCATTCTGAAAACCGATGAGCAAAACACGTAATTACTCACTCATGAATATTATACATGTTCCAAAATTACCGAATATTATAATTGAATTAAAGTTCATACCCACGACCTTTGTACATAGTTGCCGGTTATCAATCAATTACAAGCACAATGTTACATAATCCATATAATCATAATATAGTTGCTTGATGACTTGCCAAGTCCCATTACTAACACCTCGTAATTCTATTAAGTTATTATAATAACACGCTTCTATTAATTAGTATTAGAATTAATACAAGTTTATCCTCTGATACAGAAGGTTTGAAAGTTATGTTTCTGACATCAGGAAGTCTTCTAATTTTCTCTCGTAGTAAAGTTTCTTATATTATAATTGAGTTTAAAAGTAAGTGTAGAAGACGCAAGTAAAAATTTTTTTGTGTATTTGTATTTCAACGTTTACCATTTTTATATACTTGATAGGTCAGTGTTTAGCCACTGACTCGCCAAGTGGTAAGCGATAATGTGGACGACAATGGAGTATAAAGCGCTTAACTATAAGCAACCTTCTCACTCAAAACTTGAAGACACCTAGGTTTTACGTTACTAGAAACATAGTCCCTAGCAAAGAATTCCGCATCTTAGCGGTTTTCGTACAAGGAAACTCGAACCGAAACGCTTCGTGCGAGTGGGTGGACATGGTTATATACATTCAGTTCTACTAACTATATACCAACAAACTTGACTCCAAGTTTCCTTTACCTTTGTAAAATTCTGATAAACGTACCTACATACTCGTATGACACATGAAAAAACATACGAACAGGGCATCTTTTTTTGCTGTTTCGGTCTGTCACACGAAGCCAAATTCAGGTCTTGTTTCATGACTAAGAATTCCGAAAACCAATATTAAATCATTTGACCTGGAAATCCTACTTGAGTTTCAGGCACGTGCCTACAATATCTCCTTACAAAAGAGAATTTCTATTGTAAATAGGCTCGTCTAAAGCATTATTCAAACAATATGGAGGTGTAAAACACAACCACGATTTTATAGAAGTTCGTTATGTTTTGGTTGAAAGTAATAAACTTCTGACCTGGGAACAAACTATGCTTGAACGAATACCAATATTCGATAGTTTTGACAGTTAATTTAAACTCAATCCACCGTCGAGCGGGCTTCAAATTCAATCAGACGTGTAGTATTGGGATTTTATGTGATTTTAACCCGTTTTATTTTTAAAAGTTGATACTTCGTTGATCGAGCCTCAATAACGACTAACTAGAGTACCGACAATTTTTTTTATCGACATAAAATTGTCTCTTTTAACACAACACTTCCAAAAATAAAACTTGCTATACCTCGCTTAAATGCTTAAAAATTTTATATATGACATAAATTTCACTTATAAATAATTGTCTCTTGCTAAAAGGATCATTATTATTGGCTCATTTCGTTCCGCCATCAATAGCGATGCTTTGAATAAAAACAGATATTAAACGTTATGGTTGGGTTTCTACCAATCGCATCTCAAAAGGCCACTTAGAAATTATATTATGAAGCCTTTTACAAAGTTATTTCAATCATAGAGGCAAATGAATAAATGAATCTAATGAATAGATTTTTAATACTTTAATTTAGGCCAAAAGGGGGCTGGTTATAGGTCACAGGTTGATTATTTTAATTAAACATTCGTGGCCCATCTTTACCCGGGACTCAAGCGTCCTCCTTTTAATGGTTCAGCCCCAAATTAACCCTTTTAGGACCCAAAAAGGATTGTATAAGGTCTCAATTGATTAATTCTGTCTTTATTTAAATAGACTGTTTTTAGTCTTACCTCTGTAGACATAATCACGAGATCTCTTTAAGGCTGAGTAAAAATTCATGTTGTAAAATACTAACTTGGTTTAGGGTATTTTATCAGAATTTCATCAAAACTATGAAATCACGATAATGAACTTGCTTTCGAAGCTCGTACTGAGTGAAAACAAAATTGTACGGTATAAATGATAAAATACTAGTGTTCCAACTTCCAACATCAACAGATATATTAAAAAACGAATCTGATCATCTAAAATACACCCAAATACCAGTTAGAGCAATGCTTTATTGGTAAATACTACTATCAAAACATTAAGAGCCTTGATTGAAAACTTCATACTTAAAGAAGAACACAAGAAATGAAAGAAAAATGCACAAAAAAGAAGTAGATGAACGAAGCGCCCTTTACATCGCAGGCGCTCAAAGCACCAGCAATTTTACACTGATAAAAACAAAGTAAAAGCAAGGATTAACTCGACGCACTTTGTAGAGCTGTTATCAAACAAAAGCAATAAAAACTTTGTTTCTAAAACCGATTAGATCTCTTATTTTTCTCATTAATGTTAAAATGAATTAAAAGTTTGTTCTCGTGTAGGTTGCTGTTATTAATTGCAGTTGTATATTATAAGTTTGTGCAGTTTTCCTAACTGTTTATCTTTTGATGCATGTTACTGAATGTTTTATTTATTTATTTAACTAAATAATTTCGAATACAATGTTTTGGATTGTTGACTCAAATGAATAATGCAATTTGTATCATATTGCAGTACCTTTATTAAATGATTGATAATTCAAAAATTATAAAGTTCAATAGGTTAGTTTTTATCCCACGAAAATGCGAGCGAAGCCACTGACAGAAGGTAGTGTAATACGGTACTATTTAAAGTATTTTCTTCGTAAAAAGATTGTAGATCTATCTGAAATAATTTTGTGAAAAATGTCCCTTATACCACAAAAATGTTCACAGCAATTTACCCTTTACCATCTAAGATATGACCATAACAGATGATCTTACATTTTTTTCTATCTTCGCTACTCTTTTCACTTTTAGACATCATCAATCTTCGTATGCATACAGAGATTGTTCGTCATCGCATTACCGTGGGTCGGATAACGTGACTAATTTGTCAGTATTAAGACGCTGGCCTATGACGTCTAGTATTACCTAAGTATTGTATATGTATAGGGTTTATCTAGCATCAACATTGTTATGGAAATCAATTTATTACACTAATAGGGCTTGCTAATGTAGTTTGTAAACAAATTGTGGAACAATACCTAAGATAAACCAATTTCAGTCTAATTAATTTAAGCACTACAGATGTTGCAAAATCTTTGCAGATTGCAGTATTAGTGAAACTGAAATTCCATGATATATAATAACAATAATATTCTTACCTAAATAAGCGATGAAAAGTGGCCACTATGAAAAATATAGGGCCTAAATAAATGACAATATGTCTCGCCCTCTATTACATGTAACTCATAACATTACTGATGAAAGACGTGTAGATGGGCCTTATGTTAATTAAAATGTGTTATACCTAGCTTCACTGACGGACAGACTGTGGACTATTATTTATTTTTTTATTTGTTGATATTTCAAAAGTATATATTTATGGTTTAATTGGAATAAATGATTTGACTTTGACTTTGATATGACAAAAGTTGACTAGGTTACGTTATGTAGTATAAAATAGCGGTCTCATTTGCTTCGTTTTTATTCTTCGACAAACATCAAGCAAAGCATGAATATTTCCACAAAGCACTTCAACTTGTTTCTTTTGTGACCGATGTTTTTCATGGAAATATGTTTCGATTCCAATTGTATTGGTTTGTGCAATCCGATCAGTATTTTTGTATTTCGTTCTCCTTTGTTTCGAGTTTACCAACCGGAGCGTTAATGGGCGACACATTGGACGGGGTATGCACGTTCCCACAATAATTCGTTCAGATAATATCTGTTATCGTTTTCCTTATTTCTATTTCTTTATGTGAAACGTGTTTCGTAAAGGTTCTGTAATAATTTATCAATAAATGCCTGGTTATAAGATAAGTTCATGTTAAAATTGACACATAATTTTGAATGATTAAAATGTACATTTTCGAATTATTAATTAACTTAGAATGATATGTAACTCGTAATGATAATTAATATAGCAGTGGGTAGTACAAACTTTGGTTTAGTTTATGTAAACTTAAGCAATCTCACATTCATGTTTAAGTACTAAGAAATGTAACGTGTTGTGATTTCAATACCAGTCCTTGGAGCAATTTCAGCACATATTCATCTCAAATAATACTATATTATCACTATTACACCTAGAGTATATAAATGTCATGCATTACAATTACTATTGTACTTTATTACACCCAAACAAAACCACGTGAAGGAGTGCCGGTCATTAACCGTAACGTTGATAAATTCATACTCACTTACAAATATTGTGACAATTCCTTGTAGGCTCACAATTATACACGCAACCCTTTATTACAGAGTAAATGTTAATATCACGGAGAATGTTTTTTTTACTATTGGGTTTTGTAGTACAATTTTTTTTTTTTGTATTCAGTGACGTCATATTCTTATTACATAACATTATGATACGGCTTTTATTCCCCGATGAGGTAAGCAAATGAGTATGTAGACAATGTGACATCTACTTTCCACCAATTATACTATGAGTTAATTGTTTCGAGTAATGATCGATTATTTTCGTGCAAGCTTCGGCCGTTTTCAAGTAATGATCGACCGTTTTCGAGCAAGCCTCGACCGTTTCCAAGTAATGTTTGATTGTTTACAAAGACGCTCAATTGCTTCCGAGAAATGCTTGATTGTTTTCGAGTTTAGCTTATTTTATTATTTCTTGTAAAAATTTTTCACGATTTCATCGTCGATCGTTTTTGTGCGACTTCTAGCAACTGTCATGTGTGTTAACATAAATTATTGGGATTTCTCATTTTTGTCTCCAACATTTGACTGAGTGCTCACCTTCCGTAATAATATTAACCTCCTCTAACCTAACAACTGACCAACAGTTATATTTGAAATGTAGACCACTGTTTCTTGGGGTGCGGTGCCAGAAGACCTCCCCGTGGTGCACCCTGGGTACAGGCAATGGTCCCCCTAACGGGGGTGATAGGGTTGGAGAGGCTATTGCCTGTAGCAAACTTTTGGACGGGGCGGAAAAACCCGAGATGGGTTCTGGGGGCGGCGGGCTTTATGCTGACACATGGCCTGCGCCTCCGAGGGGGCGTCACTCCGCACGTCTCTCTGACTTAGCAGAGAGCGTGGCGGAGAGGCAAGGACGGTGCTCGTTGTGCACTCACCCTGCCAACGAGCAGCATCGGGGCACAAGTTGTCCTCGATTGCAACCGTTGATATCGTAACCCGGGAAGAGGTCATGGTCATGTTTTATGACTCTGAACGGGACGAGGGTCTTGGCTTGATCGCCCGGACTGCGAGGAAGATAACCTCTATAAAAAATTCCTCCAATACCAAGTTCTGGTGCGCGGCGAGGGTATGCGTGGCTGAGGAGTAGTGTCAGTCTCGAGCGCACCCCCAGCTAGGGGACCGGTGGACCCTCTAGTTGGGTTACAAATATACACTTACCCAGGTACAGGGGGCACTGCCTGGGTGGACTGGATATTTCCCCCACACTCGTGGGAACTATATGGAGAAAATAAATTTAAAGAACAAAAAACAACCACCAGAGAAGGAGAGGGCAGGTGAGCTTAGCTCACCTGCAGTTGTTGTGGCAGAGAGCCCCAGTGGCTCTGGTGCCCGTGGGGAGGCGCTGGTCTCGTCCGGCAAGTCCCATACACGGGTCCCAAGTCGGGAGGGGTCGGACTCGGAGTCCGACTCGTCATCTGTGTCTGGCGTGAGCGTCATTTCAATGCGCCAGACAAGATCGACTTTTAAGCGTCCCAGGACGGAGGAGGTTCGAGGACTGTCCTCATCCTCAAATACACAGGAGGCCCCGGCCCCTCCTAAAATCCCCACGACTGCGCGGGGTAGAGGCAGGGGAAGGGCCAAGAGGCTGTCAGCCACTGCGCGGTCCAAGCCGGCTAAGCGTCTGGCCGCAGAGGATACCCCAAGAAGTGGCGCCCTCTCAGACTCCTCTATAAAGGAGGTCTCAGACGCCGACGGTATGGAAGGCGAGCGCGGCACTGGGACGCTGCGCCAAACCATCAAAGAAGCGCTCCGCCAGGTAGCTGGGAAGAAATTCCAGTCTACTAAAGCTGCTCAGCTAAAGTCGGTGGAGGCTGAAATAATGGCGGCGGTCTTTGATATGTGCAGAGTCCCCTCAGCGGGAAAAGTGCACAAGGAGTTGGCCGAAATGCGGCAGGAGCTGGCGCGCTTATCCGCCTCCAACGCGGCTCTGGAGACCGAGCTCCGGTCCACCAAGGCGGAGCTTGCCGCTTGCCGAGGAAGCCATCCTCAACCCTCGGCGGAGCCCGATATGCTCGGTCTGATGCGCAGGGAGATGGCTGCCTTCCAGCAGCGTTTTAATGTGCTGGAGGGCAGACTCCTTCGTCCCTCCCTAGCGGCCTCGAGGTCATACGCGGCTGTTGCGGCCAGGTCCTCGACCTCCTCTGGTCAGACTGGCTGCGGTGCCCAACAGGTGGCGAGACCACGAGCGGCTCCTCCAACGAGGACCCCAGCACCCCCAGCGGTGCAGGCACCAGCTACACCGGCGGCGAACGCGTCTTCAGGACGTAAAAGAAGGAGAAAGGGTGCTGCAGTTCAACAGGCTGAAGCCCTAGCCACAGGTGCGCCTACCCCGACAGCAAGGGGTCCAGACGGTAGTGAGTGGCAGGTCGTCGGCGAGGCGAGGAGAGTCGCCAAAGAAGCGAGAAAGCGCCGCAAGAAAGCGCAGCGGCAGCGGCGGCAGCAGGAGCGCAAAGAAAAGCGCGCTGCGGCCTTGCTTCTCGCCCCCAAAACCGCGGCTGTAGTGATAACATTATTTACAGCCCGATGCCGTGAAAAGGGGCATGACATATGGCGACGTCCTCGCCAAACTGAAGGGGGCGGTGACTCCCGCGGAGTTCGGGGCCCCTAACGGGTTCGCTATTAAAGCGACCGCGACTGGAGCCCGTTTATTGGAGGTCCCCGGCGCAACCAGCGGCCCGTCCGCTGACGCCTTAGCCGAAAGGCTTCGGGCGTGTCTCGGTGCGGACGAGGTTCGCGTGTCCAGGCCCATTAAGTGCTGAAGTGGATCTGCGAATAATGGGCCTGGATGACTCCGTGACGGAGCATGAGGTGGTGGCCGCTGTCGCCAGGACGGGAGGGTGCCCTGCTGATCAGGTCAAGGCAGGCACCATCCGTCCGGACAACTCGGGTCTGCGAACGGTAGTCGTGAGTTGCCCCGTCACAGCGGCCAAAAAAATTAAGGAGGGCAAAAGGCTCCTTGTGGGATGGGTCTCGGCGCAGGTCAAGCTGCTCGAGGTCCGGCCTCTGAGGTGCTACCGCTGCCACGTGGGTCACCACGTGAGCGTTAAATGCACCTCGGAGGTTGACCGCAGCGACCGCTGCTTCCGTTGCGGTCAGCCCGGTCACAAGGCTGGCTCGTGCACCGCCCCGCTGCACTGCGACGCATGTGCGGCGGCTGGCAAGCCGGCCAACCACCGGGTCGGGAGCAAGGCCTGCTCCCCCCCTACCAAACCCAGGGCCAAGGGTAGGCCCTCCGCCGCCCCCGTCGTTTCCGCCGCCGCCACCGTGGCAGTCGCCACTGCCACCGCCGCCACGGCCACCGCCGCCACGGCCACCGCCGCCACGGCCACCGCCGCCACGGCCACCGCCGGCTGTAATGCCGCCAGGGGGGAGGTTGTAATGGATTGCCATTAATGCATCCATTCCGCCTCCTCCAGGCGAACATTAACCACTGCGCCGCTGCTCAGGATCTCCTGCTCCAGAGCATGGCGCAGTGGTCGATCAATGTCGCCGTAGTCTCCGAGCCGTATTTCGTCCCGCCCAGGGATCACTGGGTGGCGGACTTGGACGGCTCGGTGACCATCATCTCGTCGGCCGCCGCCGGTACCCCGACTCTCGAGAGCGCTCGGAGAGGCCGGGGTTGTGTTGCAGCACGGTTCGGAGAGATCGCTGTGGTGGGCGTGTATTTCTCTCCGAACCGAACTCTCGCCGAGTTCCACAACTCCCTTAGGGAGTTGGTCGCCGTCGTCGTCGGGTTCCGTTCCCTCCCCGTGCTTGTCCTCGGGGACTTCAATGCCAAAAACTTGGCTTGGGGTTCCCGGTTCACTGACGTTCGGGGTAGGATGGTGGAAGACTGGGCTCTGGAGACAGGCCTAGTCGTCCTGAACCGGGGTTCTGTCCCCACGTGTGTGCGGATGCAGGGTGAGTCGGTGGTGGATATCTCGTTCGCCAGCCCCGCTCTGTCACCGCGTGTTGTTGACTGGCGCGTTATGGAGGAGGTGGAGACGTTTTCTGATCACCGGTATATCCGGTTCAACGTCTCCGCCGAGTCCGCGGACCCGCCAGTCAGACAGGCCCCATGTGGCCCGCGTTGGGCGCTGAGACAGCTGGACCGGGAGCTTTTCCTGGAAGCCGCAATCGTGCAGGCCTGGGTGATACCACCGGACAGGCCTGCCGACATCGACGAGGAGGCAAGATGGCTCCAGGACGCCATGTCCAGAATATGTGACGTGGCGATGCCCCGGGTTCGGCCAGGTCAGCGCAAGCGCCAGGTGTACTGGTGGTCGCAAGAGCTGGCTGCTCTGCGCAATGCGTGCGTTGCTGCGCGCCGCCGGTACACGAGGCACCGCAGGCTCCGTATCCGCGCTCCAGACGCGGAGGTAAGAGAGGCGGAGTTGTACGAGGGGTACAAGGTGGCGAAGGCCGCCCTCAAAGCGGAGATCTGGCGGGCTAAGGAGGAAGCCCGCCGGGAGATGCTGGAGACTCTGAACAGAGATCCATGGGGGCGCCCCTATCGGATGGTGCGTGATAAACTCCGCACGTGGGCTCCCCCGCTGACTCAGAGTCTCCGGCCAGAGGTCGTAGAGGAAGTAGTCGGCGCCTTGTTCCCCCGACTACGGAGGGGTTTCACCCCTCCATCCATGACTCCGCCCCCTGCGGTGCCCAATGCGGGCCACAGTGACGACGACGACGACATCGTTCCGGAGGTGACCGAGGCAGAACTGAGAGCGGCGGTGCGCCGGATGGGCGCCAAGAACACCGCCCCAGGACCCGATGGCCTACATGGCAAGGCGTGGGTCCTGGCCTCGGAGGCTCTCGGGCCTCGATTAATAGGTCTCTACAGCGCATGCTTGGAGAGGGGCCAGTTCCCACTTCAGTGGAAGACGGGAAAACTGGTCCTCGTGAAGAAGCCGGGGCGCCCTGCGGACTCTCCGTCCGCGTACCGGCCCATTGTGCTGCTCGACGAGGTGGGAAAAGTCTTCGAAAGGATAATTTCGAACCGCCTCGTCGCGCACTTGTCCGGATTTGGGCCGGACCTCGCGGATGGCCAGTTCGGCTTCCGCAGAGGGCGCTCCACGGTGGACGCCATCATGCGCGTAAGGGACCTCACGACGGGGACTGCAGTGTCCAGGGGTAAGGTCGTAGTGGCGGTGTCTCTGGACATCGCCAACGCCTTCAACTCCCTACCCTGGAGCTGCATACTGGAGGCACTCCGGTATCACCGGGTGCCTACCTACCTCCGTCATATAATCGAGGCCTACCTGACAGACAGGTATGTCATATACCCCGGTCACCAGGGCGAATGGAAACGGCGAGAGATGTCGCGCGGTGTTCCACAGGGTTCGGTTTTGGGACCGCTCCTGTGGGATATCGGTTACGACTGGGTGCTGCGCACCGACCTCCCGAACGGCGTCGACGTAATATGTTACGCCGACGATACGCTAGTGTTAGCGCACGGGAGGTCGCACCAGGCGGCGGCCAACTTAATGGCGAGAGCGGTTGCGACAGTTGTTGATAGGATCCGGCAATTGGGACTCGAGGTGGCGCTCCACAAGTCCGAGGCCATGTGTTTTCATGGCCGCGGGAACGCGCCACCTCCGGGTGGGTCCCAAATAACGGCAGGAGGGGTTACCATCGGCGTCGAGACGACGATGAAGTATCTAGGACTCGTCCTCGACAGTCGATGGAACTTCGTGGAGCACTTCCGACGTTTGGCTCCTAAGTTGGAACGGACGGGGGCTGCGCTTAAGCGGCTCCTGCCAAACCTCGGGGGGCCAAATGCCTCCTGCCGGAGGTTGTACGCGGGGATCGTGCGGTCCATGGCCCTCTACGGCGCCCCTGTGTGGGCGCCGAACCTGATGCGGCGGCCAGCTCGGGCGCTGCTCACGTCTCAGAGGGTCATGGCCATCCGAGTGATCCGTGGATATCGCACGATCTCCGGGGAGGCGGCGAACCTCCTTGCCGGATTACCGCCGTGGGATTTGGAGGCGAAGGTGCTCGCGCGCGTCTTCAGTTTGCGCGCCGACGCGTGTCGCCGGGGCGAAACTCCACTGCCGCGCCAGATCAGTGCGTGGCGGGACGAGCTCCGGCGCGATCTCATGGCGGAATGGCAGCAACGACTGTCGCAACCGAGGGCTGGGCTCGCTGTCATCGCAGCGGTAAGTCCCCTCTTTGAGGAGTGGCTAGAGAGGCGCCACGGCGTCCTCACCTACCGCCTGACGCAGGTGCTTACCGGACATGGGAGTTTCGGTAGGTTCCTGTTCCTTATTGGGCGGGAGGAAACGCCCGGGTGTCATCACTGTGAGGACCGCCCGGAGGACACGGTAGAACATACGGTGGCGGTGTGCCCTGCGTGGGCTGAGCACCGCCAAGTCCTCAGGGATGTGGTCGGCGACGGCGACCTCTCGCGCCCGGCACTGGTTCAGGCCATGGTGCGGAGCGAGAGGGACTGGGATGCCGTCTCCTCCTTCTGCGAAGCAGTCATGCTAGCTAAGGAGGAGGCGGGGCGCGTGAGAGAACAAACCTCCTCACGCCCCAGCCGTCGCGAGAGACACTCCGGGCGTCGGGGATCGCGAGACGATCTCCGGCCACCGTAAGTGCGGGCCTGCGGACGGCGAGCAAGGGTAGCTCACCGCCCGACCAGAACCAGACCCGTGCGTGCGGCGCGTCGCGTTCCGCGCGCGCCTCAAAGAGCCATCAGACCACCACAGATGGGGCCCAATAGCGCTGATGCCTGATCCGGAGCTGCGGACTACCTAGCGGGTTTACCGGGGCTCCGGCTCGAAAAGCAGGAGAAGGAACGGGGTGGTTTTTAGTCAGTAAGAGTCTGACACTCCCTCTCGCCTCGCCCAAGGCGAAAAAAGTCATTAGATGATTTTCCCCCCTCAAAAAAAAAAAAAAAAGACCACTGTTTCTTGAATCTAGGTATTCTATTTTAAACTTAGATTCACAATGTAGATAAAAAGGCGGTCATGTTTATGTGCTTGCACCGAGGAATCACATTTTCTCGCACGACGACGTAAAAACTTCACTGTAGAGCTTTACTCTTATTTTCTTTACAATTCCATAAATATCAAAGGTAGTAGGATAGCAGTGTAGTTTATAGACTTCAAACTACTTGCATATAAATAGTACATGAAATGTTCACCGTTTAAAAATCAATTTCAATGTCTGCCTGTAGCAGTTTCTTTATATCAACAGCCTATAAGTGGCTACTGCTGACCAAAGGCCTCTACTCACACGGAAAAGGTTTAAGCATTAATCACCATGCTTGCTCAATGCGTTTTGTGGGTTTCAGTCTTATAACTAGAAATTTTAAGCCCAGATTTATCACTATGAATTCTTTGTAAAATGACAAAGATAGCACGATATTTAACTTTATATTTGCTTCATAATATTTAAACACAACCTAAACGTAGCATTTCAGTAGACTGTTAGTAAATTAATAAAAATATTCGATTAGTAACTGACATACAAAGCAAATGTTATTCTTAGGATATTTTATGGATCTTTTACCTTGTTACTGAACACACAATATTACCAAATCAATTCAAATGTAAATAATATTGTTCTAAAATAACAATTGAATAACCATTCCAGTACTTAAATATAATTTCGCAATATAAAGTCGTTCATAACAAAAATAAACGTCAAAGTTTAGTCTTTTGTTATATTTAAATTCAATTTTCCAAGTTGTGGGCAGCCGCTGACGTACGAAATGGTCTTAAGACGCTTGTATTTCAATTAACAATTCACAACTCTTGTTAAAGTTAAAGAAACACTGAAGTTAATTGTAGAGGGACTTGTAAAGTCACTTTACTACAGTGTAACTACACTTAGGAGCAAAGAACGAAGCCACTAGCGTTTTTTTCTTTTAATTTTTTTGATAAATAATTTCTGAGACTAGTATTTTATTCATTTTTAACGTATGTCGTATGAAAGGCACAATTATTTTGTTGAAAAACGAATACTTTTTTAAGTTACAGAGGGTCCTTTAAAATGTAAAATAAAAAAAGTAATTTAAAAAACTAAAAAACCCGACTGCGTTTCTTTATAATATTAAAATGAAAAAACCCTAAAACAAGAAAGTAATCGTAAAATTTAAGCAGTCGGGACCCATTCTAAATATAAAGACTTTGTGAGGGCACATACGGCTTGCTTTCTAGAATGGGTCCCGACTGCTTAAATTTTACGATTACTTTCTTGTTTTAGGGTTTTTTCATTTTAATATTATAAAGAAACGCAGTCGGGTTTTTTAGTTTTTTAAATTACTTTTTTTATTTATTTATTTTTAGTTTTATTATTTTTTCATTTTGATATATCTAGTGTCACTCTGACAGTAAATACGAATCAAACGACCCCTATAAAGCGGAAATCCATCGAGTCGTTCAGGCTAGAGAGTGAGAAATATTCGAATTTGGCGCCAAAAATCCGCCATTTTGTTTTTTTTTAATTTTGATATATCCAGTGTCACTCTCACAGTAAATACGAATCTAACGACACCTCTCAAGTCAAAATCCGTCAAGCCGTTTAGGCTAGAGAGTGAGAAATATTCGAATTTGGCGCCAAAAATCCGCCATTTTGTTTTTTTTTAATTTTGATATATCCAGTGTCACTCTCACAGTAAATACGAATCTAACGACACCTCTCAAGTCAAAATCCATCAAGCCGTTTAGGCTGCAGAGCGTGCCAAACAATTATACATACATACATACATACATACATACATACATACATACATACATACACTCGAAAAACATAACCCTCCTTCTGGCGCAGTCGGGTAAAAATAAACGCTAGTTGCTCCGTTTCTTTGCTTTCGTGTTTTATACTTTTAGGAGTAGTAGATAGAGATTCATGTATGAAATAAAGAAGAAAGGGTGGACATTTTTAAATGATTCGTACCTAAAAGCTATGAAACCTCTCTCTATTATTAACAGTTCTGAAATCCATACAAAAACAGACTAATCGAAGAACAATTTTGAGCTTAGAATTGGAACTTGAAACGGGATATTTACCATGTTTTCCATTATTTTTTATGAGTTTCCGTTATTCAACATTTCATTCGAAAACATGATAAATATCGCATTTCAAGTTCCAATTCTAGTGTTAGTGACCATGTCAGTTTAAAAACTTATAATTTTGAGCTTTCTACGGGTTTAAATATAAGTATGATGTGAATGCAAATTTTAAACGCCTAAACGTAAAAGAATTTACTGCATTAAATATTAAAAACCTGGTTTTATAATAAAACAATGTTTGGTGAAACACTTAGTACCTAAACACTAATCAACTGCCTGGCATTTCCACTCAGTAAAGCAACCAGCATTGCAGAAATTCTAGTTCATTTCGTCCATACATTAACACTAACACCACATTATTATGTAGTAAAGACTAATTAAGTGAGATTTACTGTATTCAAAGCGTAGTTCATGTAGGTACTAGAAGTGCATAACATAATGTAACTGTATTTCTTTAACTCTAGAAGGGCCAATGTTTTTATTTTATTTATTTATTTTTAGCTGTGACTATTCCACTGTAGGGCAAAGACCTGCAATGTTTTTGATCGCTATTCATTTTTGTCTGTTTCTTAGTTTGTATTCGTAATCAATAAATATTTATTGACTCATTCTAAAATTCTGTTGTTTTTATGAAAACATGTGATTATTTTCTTTTTGCATACTTTTTTTATAGTCATACATGGTAGTATAATCATAGTAGAGAATGATGATGATATATTTATATGCAGACCGAAAAAATATAAAAATACTTTGGCAAACCCGAGAGATATTATGCATATAAGGTGTTATAAAAATATCTGCCACGTCTTTAATTGGAGGTACTGTTGTGTTTGAAGATTACACTTGAACATCTTATATATGTACTATGTAGTTTGTGCAACTAATTACCTAAAACTAACCAAGATTTGCTAGACGAAGGTACCAGAGGAACATAACAATGCATGGAATATTCCAGAGAACAGCTGCACTGCAAGTTAAACGCGTAATGACAGGAGAATATAATATGAGAGCAAGCATGACCACCAACCATGGACGTTTGTTTCATATAATATTCACACGTTTGCTGCACAACGCTAAAGGAGTTTGCTAGGTTAAATTTGGACTATATTTTGTAGCTACATACCTTACATTTTCGTGTGCAAAATTAAGGTAATTTAGTTGGCAAGTTGTTGTTGAGTGTTTGGAAATGCGAGTCAAGCACGAGCATGATGTTCATATTAGATATTCCGAATCTGATCAGGTTTTCAGAAGCATTGGTCCATCTTAAACATTTTAATAAACGCTCAGTATCATTTTTTTATGGAGGGAAAATCATGTAATGACTTCTCCTGCCTTGGGCAAGGCGAGAGGGAGTGTCAGACTCTTACTGATTAAAAACCACTTCATTCCTACTCCTGCTTTTTAAGCCGGACCCGGATCAGGCGTCAGTCCTACTGGGCCCTATCTGTTGTGGTCTGATGACTGTTTGAGTCTGGTTCTGGTCGAGCGGCGACCTGCACTTAAAGTGACCGAAGATCGTGGCGCGATCCCCGACACTCTGAGTGCACGATGGTAGTAACCATAGTGAAACAAAAAGTCCCTGTGAGGTACCTAACTACTTTAATTTATTTGTAGCACTTTATAGTGTAGGTAGAACACCTACATAATTATCGCAATTACCAAGAACAGCGCGGTAAACTATATAATTCATTGCGCTTACCAAATGTAAATGAAGCGGAAAGTTCAGTAATTTCCGTACGATCTAAAATTCAGTAAAACGATCCTAAACACGCAATGAACCGCATAAACACTGGCAGTGCAGTCGAAATAAATTATTTACTTTTCAGGATTACATTAAACCCCCAGACAAAAGGTAGACACGCTATTGGAATCAAAGTCAAATCGACTGTATGTATAACTAGCTGCTGAACAATGTGGCACAGGTGTCCGGTGGGACCAAAAGTGTCCTAAGTGTTATTCCAGATTACAATCTAGCCCTGTTCCAAATTTCATCTTGATTCTTTCAGCCGTTTTGACGTGAAGGAGAAATAAACAAACTTTCGCATCTATGATATTAGTAGGATAATCTAATTCATCTACTATTGTTCTCGGTCTGTAAAAATCACACTATCACACTAATATTATAAATGTTAAAGTTTCTTTGTTTGGATGTTTCGATGTTTCTAGTCACGTTGAAACTACTGAACGGATTTTGATATAATATGGTAAACAGACAGGGACCCCCACGATACAGATGAATATCCTGGTTTAGGGTAAAGTTTTAAGAATAAAACAAAGAGAATCTTTTTTTTGGTAGAAACATGTCATATCAACATTTTTTAACCACTGCGTTACGGCCATTGTACTGGTCAGACAATATGAAAATAGCATCTACAAACCGCAAAGGTTTCCTAAATAAAGTCTAGAAGTGGGACGAGGTTCTAGAACTTTCCAATTATATCACCTTCGAACCGGACTAAAAGTATCGATTTTGGCTATTAATAGTGTTAACAATGCATTAAATATTCATCCTTATTAACGAAAAAATAGGGTACAGTTTTAAAATGAATAATATCGAGTTTTTCTTTCAACATTTTTAGTTCAGCTTTAAAAACAGATAAGTTATGGTTTTAAATAATACATTTTTATAATCCCGCAAATAATGCGAGAAAGTCATAAATAAAACAATGGGATTATATTTATATAATCCCGCTTAGTGAAAACACCCGTTTTCATAATATTTTTCAAACATCCTTTTAGTTTAAAAAGAAATTACCAACATAATAAAAATATGCTAACCTTTACAAATGAGCGGATTATTATATTGATTATATATTGATTATTATTTGATATTAGAATTCTTATTTTAACAAGGATTACTTACTGCTGTGCTCAGAGTCATTATATTGTTACGTAACCCAGGAACAAAATCGTTACTTAGGAATAGTTTAAGTAATTATTAAATGTCGCTGAAAACGGCAGTTAATGTAGTATGAATTGAAAGCCATTTCACAAATGCTTATTATTCATGTACCGTTCAAGGGTTAATAAATAATAATTTAAAGGAAAAATACCTATATACAGAATGGTATCAATTTTGCTGAGTTATATTTATGTGAGGTACGTTATTGTATAAATTATAAACTAAGTTAGAATTAAAGTGTGAAATTAAGCATGAAGTATCAAATCAAATTATACTTTTGGTTCAGAAAAATTAAAACGTACATTTCTTAGAAGCAGTATTTTTATATAGCTTTTGACCC
The DNA here is from genome assembly GCF_023101765.2 of Spodoptera frugiperda. Taxonomy (NCBI): domain Eukaryota; kingdom Metazoa; phylum Arthropoda; class Insecta; order Lepidoptera; family Noctuidae; genus Spodoptera; species Spodoptera frugiperda. The sequence continues at coordinate 5,730,622 of NC_064216.1, forward strand.
TTCTACTAATTATGACCGGAAAAATGAGGTGTAATTAATACTTTGACTCACCTTTTTAAGGAAAAATTAAAATTGCATTTATCAAAATATAGATCAACTTTCATCTTCAACCTCTTAACTTAAAGTTCTAAATAGATTGACACCTAATCTAGCAAAGCATCTGGGTACAATAAAAAACAAAATAGCCGGTCGACCCAAATCTACCAACAGCTAGAAGAAAATTTATTCGACAAGGCCAAAGTAATTCTGGCTATAATACCACTCTATGGCAAGGTGACAGACACTTGCATAAAATATAAAACAAATGTACTGAAGCAATTTCGAACTCCACCTACATTCTCATTTTGTTGACATTTTCTCAACACTAGACGTAAAAAAGAAGAATAATGGGCTACTCAAATACAGAAAGCTGCTAGTGCCTAGGATAGCCTAAGTTGATATGGGAGGCACTATGAAAACGGTACTTAAAGTGTAAAGAAATGTGTGCATAATACTTATATTTTAATAGTGACGTATTATATTTTTATAGTACTCATATTTTCTAGCTAAAATGTGTAATAAATATAATAAAACATACGTTTATAACATTATATTCTAAATGCAATAAGTACTTATGTTACTCTTGCTCTAATGTAATAATTTGCAGTGATGATAAATATATTTTTATATCATTGCAAATACTTGTAACCTACTATTATAACCTTAAATTTTATTGATGGTCAAAATTGCAATGGTAATAAACGTACTCAAAAGTGACGTCACTCCATAATTCAAATCAATATATCGTCGAAAGGACTTGTGTCTGGAAGAAAATGAAAAACATGTCTACCGTTTTAAAATAATCTACCAAACGGACTTTGAAATAAAAATAGTCATCTTCCCTATTTGGACGTCATGATCAATAATAATTTTAAGCCTTTTTTCTATTAAAAATAAAACAATAATTCTACCTGTGACGATTAAACTACCAAGACACTGAACAGATTTCTACTCAAATTAAGAGTGTAGGTGGAGACTGGCTCTGGTCTTTAATATGTCTTCGTTGTCACCTGACGCTGTCTCAGTGACACAAGACACGGGATAATATCATCCCTTCTCAAAACATACGTCAACACACTCCTCTCCTAGCCTCTGTACGACCCACTTTCCAAACTTCTACTAAATCTAAATCCTAGTAAATCTTAAATGAAAATTCATTTCAGTTTCCGTAAATTCAGATTTTCTGCTACGATTTTCCTCGTCATAAATCGAAGTATATATCAAGCTCATCGCCGTAATTTATGTCTTTTGTAACAACGAAGAAATATAGATCACTTTGTAAAATGTTATCTGATACAACACTAGTTTGCTCGTAAAAATGTAGTAAAATGGCGGAGGTATACATTTTCATACTTTATTTAGTTCTACTTAGATTTTTAAATTTAGATGTTCTACTGCTGGTAACAAGCTGATGCTAAATTAGAATGTATTTATTTTGAGTAGCAAAAACGAATATAACTTATATGGTTGTGGCGACACATCACGTGACAAGTGACAGATGACAGAAGTCACACATAGACTATCGACGAGCAAATCAACGGATGACGTCACAAATATCCTGCATCGCACATATGAAGTTTGCATGCGAATTAACACGGATAGAAAATCCCAACGAACAACAGTTGGGCAGAAAGCCCGCCAGGCATGATCAACTCGCCTGGTCGGAGGATCCTCCTTTTCTTAGGGAACTTTACTCGCTGTTCCCTAAATGGTTATTTCTTATATTACCTGACTTAAAAAATGGAGGCGATAAAGGAAACAGAAGGCGGTTCCTAGTTTAAAAAAACATTTTCTTTCTTTGTAAGAACCTTTTTCCAAATCACATTTCACACCTAAGATGTCCAATAGTTCTCTACATTATTTTCATCGTGATTATTATATTCTGAGTAGCAACAAGTAACTACGATTTTGAGCCATCTTATTTTAAGCACCTACTTCTATAAAATGTTTATTCAATTGTGTATTCATATTGTAACTCTTTCATTAAAATAATATTTCTTCGAGCTCTGAGTATTATTGGTAGTTCATGAATACAAGGGCTTTCAAGTGTACTAAAATGGAAACTGGAAACGATGTTTCTATTGTGAAAACTGTCTATTTTTTGTTCGTGACATCATTAAACTTTATAACCATTTGTGACTTGAAACGAACATTTAACAAAAGTACAGTGAAGACATCTTTATCCTAATTAACTCACTACGATTATGCTACGAAATGTTTCATGAAATTTTTAGCAAGTACCTAGTAAGTTCCTTGAGAAAATTTATCTCGGGTTTATGTTAAACTTTTAGACAAACTCGGCTGTATGATTATGGAAATAGGTTCTTAAATTGTGAGCCTCAAGTTTAAAAGCCGTATTAATTTTAATGGAAACTTAACAAATATTTTTTCTTTCCTCTGTTTGTAGATAAATAATAGATAATTATGAGTGATTGTTTTTTTCTCTTCTGATTTTTGAGGTACCTAGATTCAAAATAAGTATCAACTTTCAAGTAACGTTGACTATGCGATTGGTGTGGTGGACAATTTATTGGCTGCCACGCATCGTGTCGCGGGTTCGATTCCCTGGGTGTGTTGTGTGTTTGAATTTGTATGTTTGTAAACGCACCTTGAACAAAATCTAAGTGCGGGCCAACGTTTAAAAAAAGAAAAGAAAAAAAGTTATATCCAAGCAATTCATCTACTTCCCCATATACATCTTTTAATACTTAAGTTTTAATATTACAATTTTCAATAACCAATTTCCATAACATTGTATCAATTCTATTAATTTAATTTAAATCATTCAACGAAACCACAACCATCCTTTATCGAAAATACTCGTAACACAAAAGCCAAACATTAATATCTGAACCTATATACCAACCATTTAGTTCAGTAACGAGATAAATACATTATGTATCGAACCGATTATATATGAAAGCGGTGAACTATGATTAAATAGATTCATGTTTACAAGGGGATAAGGGTTGATTGATAATTCCTCTTGTTCCCTGATAGGCTTAAACCCTTGTTTTCTCATGCCAGCCACTCAAGAACCGCCCTTTGTTAAAGGTGTTAACGGATGCTCCTTCTAAGGTTTGGGTTAGTGGAAGATGTTATTATTAAGAGAAGTAGGAAATAATAATAATCCTAATATTATTGTAGATGATTTTACTTCATACATACATACATAACCTCACGCCTGTCTCCCATGGGGTAGACAAAGACCATTAAATGCCAATTGCTACGAAGCTTACATACCTCTTTCGCTCCATCAACAGTTAAACACACATCAGTTTTTATTTTTCATTCATGCTTGTTAGTTAAGGGTATGAATATACAAGGCGAATATGAATGGGGCCAAATTGAAAGTACCCTTAACCGACTTTATTACATTGGGAAAATATATTGACCATTTGAATCAAAATAAAAATCTTAAAGATGTACTGAAATGATAATTTGGATAGTTTTAGTTAATAATCACTTTCCGGGACCGGACGTCCTTTTTTAAAATTATTTAAATGAGTGAGATATTTTAAACTTGTTACACATAAAATTAACCGATTAAAGAATAATCGAATTGATATTTAACATAAAGAAAAAAAGGTAAGGTTAAAGTTCTCTCTAATAAAATAAATTGTGACCCTACACTTATCTCTCAATCCTCAGACGTTCCCTGCTAAGGGTCCATTTGCAATGAAAAATTACCAAAACCCGTTGGTCCTCAACTGTAGAAACACAATCTATTTGAAAAATAGACGACGAACGTGCTTGTGAAATTCATAGACATTAAATTTGGGTACGAGTTTTTGGGTACTATGAATTCACGATTTACGAATTACGAAAAATTACAGTATCTAAATCTATATAAATTTAAAGGAAAATGTATTCTATCTTCCCGGCTTGAAGTTCAAATTGTATTATCACTTATTCAAATTTCTTTTGAAACCGAAAAAAATTTACTATCTTGACATAGTGAATTAATTTCAATTTCAACTACATTTAAAATTATGCGACAATTTGTAATGTGATTGTACATTTTTTTTATGGTATGAGTAGGTGTTTGTAGGTAGATATTACGTGTATAAATTCTAGTTAATACTAACTTTTCCGTAGCTAAAGCCTTTGGGAGTCTGCGGCAATTATTCACGACAAATTTATTACCGTTAATTCTAGTATATTTTATATGAAATGTGGAAAACCTACGCTCGATGTAATTATATTTGGGTTTATTTTTGTGAGATGACACATAATATCATATCGCTTCCATTCATGGCATTAACATGGCATTAAGGTCACCCTTTTACAATAAAGTGGCAAAAAGCCAAATAAAAATAAACAATTATTTCAGTATACAATAAAACATAACTTCACTTCAAACAAACATACAGAATACAAGGATCATAAACGAAGAAAAAACACTTACAACTCTATCAGTACGGTACCATAACTGCCTAAAACCGAGTACACAATGTCGCCTTAAAATCTCATTTTGCTCCCATTAAAAACGTTAACAAGTTTCCTCTGAAAGCCTGTGTTTTAATGCTGCACAATTACGTACAAACATTGTAGACACGCTCCTAAGAGCTAACATAAACTTCAATACCTCCGAGATGATAAAACTTTAAGAGCTCTTTTGCTTTACTAACATAGAAACGATGAATGCATGTAACCTTTTGTTGTGTATAGGAAATAATGCTAATGATGCGTAAGTGGAAAAGGGGTTTCGGTTTCGATTCCTGGGTCGGGCAAAGTATTACTGAGCTTTTTTCGGTTTTTCGAAAATTTCTCAGTAGTAGCACGGAGTCTGGAATTGCGCCCAGTATATGGTAATAGGCTCACTAATTCACAAGGGACTTATAGCAAAAATGGTAACAAGTGGGTGTACATTGTACAGTGTCATTACGCGTCGTAATGTGTACCTCTGCCTACCCTTTCGGGGATAAAACGCGTGACTGTAATTGCCTGTTTTGGAAGTAACTAAGTATTTTGAAACCAAGAAGTACAATTTTGTTGGTTCGTATTAATTAAAACTACCAAGTATACAGTCACACGCTTAAGTTTCAAGTTGAAATTATGTTCGTATGAAGTGAAATAAAATACCATATTAACACTCATATATGAGAGCGTTGGTTCATTAGAGCCAGCCAATCACAGCGCCGAACGCTGTCTCGTTATATTCTCTTATAAAACGTAAAGCAAACTTGTACTAAGGCCCCTGTTTAGTATTTGCCTATTAAATACATGAGACTGGAAACTTTGTAAATAAGCTTACCACAGTTCTATTTCAGAATATCGCAAACATCATAAATTGTAAAACTAAGCAATATCAAAACAAATTGGCCTGTTCACAAAAACAACTCACTTAGTTCATAACAAATGGCATCGCCAACAAAACCTACGCCACTTAGTTGGTTGCTATCAAAACCGCAGTAAATTTCGGTGCCATTTGCGACAGCAGCGCCAACTACAACGTAAAGGTCACTAGTTTAAATATGCATGGACTATAAACAACCAGTTTATCATGGCCGTGATTTGTATGATCTTTTCGGACATTCGACGGTCAGTTTATATTGGTTTTGTGTAGCTTGATTTGACGCCTTGTATACTTAGGTAGTTAACAACTATGACCTTTAGACTTCTTTGTATGCAGGAACGAAGAAAATCCTTACATTATTATAAGGAAAATTAGTAGACCCCTAGTACACCCACGATTGATTTGTTATGTAATAGCGGTACACAGTCCTATTAAAATGAAAGGGCAACCATTTTTACAAACTCATCATGAGATACGATTACAGACTCTATGTAATCTAGATAAAGTTGTAAATCTAAAAAATACTACAGAAAGCTGCCTAAACCTGGATCCAAAAGTATTGTGATATTAAGCACGACATACTTGTAACACAATGCCAATAAGAAATAGCAAAGAACCTACTGATACTTACATAAATAAATTCCATAATAAATGATTTGACAGCCATAAGCCCTTTTATTTTTAGAGGAAAGATCACCCATTTGATCATAAAATATGTAACAAAAGCCTACAAAAATTTAAATCGAAGAAAATTCTAAATGCGAATGGAATTTTGGGAAATTGCTTTCTTGAGAATTTCCTAAAGATTTCGCTTAGCATAGTGTTACGTGATCGTTCAGAGTAAAGCCTGAATTAATATATATGTAAGTGAGTCGTGGTTAACCAAAATTAGATTGTAATGATAACACAGTAAGGTTGATAGTCGTTTTTTCTTGTCAATAGCGGTAACTTCGTTATACATCGATCAATTTAGTCACTTGTAATAGGGTTTTATTTTTCTCTCACGAAGTTTTTATTTGGAGAAAATGTAGAATTATTTTTAGAAAACGTCTAGCTAAATTTTATCACAAATGTTGGAATAAAACGTGGTAATTGAGATTGATTGATTAATATGATTCTGACATTTTTTTATTTATTTGGTTAAACCACTTGATCATTCCCTTTTCATAAAAATTACTGCATTTTTATATACATATAGCCGATAAATAAACTAAACATTATTTGGTTTATCTACAATAGAATATATCATGAAAATTATGACAATACCACACGGAATATGGAAGGTACAATTTACAATAATGTTTATGCTGCAGGTTAAATACAAATTATCGATGCAGGAATCGGCCCCAATGGAAATGTTAGCACTGTAACTGCCTAGTCGTTGCTGCATCGACCGATTCTATTCATATTCCAGTTTACTTCAGGGCTATTCATTCACTAGAATATCGGTTCTTTATGAAGAGCTGTACACAGCAATTTTCATTTAAACTTTCGCTCAAAGTGACTAGATAGTGAGGCTGGTTCAAACCAATCAATCTGGATTCTATCAGGAATTTCAATTTACACATGTCAGCAACAGAGCTGATATTGGAAATATAACTCTTATTACAATGGAACGAATAATACGTATATTGAAGCAATATGTGGAAGAAGAAATTTGGAATCGTGTTCGGGAAACAATACACCCATATATATGGTTTGCCGAACACGATGCCGACACCTTTTGTCTGTTAAATATGTATTAACTGATTTAAAACAAAGGGGCAAAAATAATATCATTACTGAAATAAACGATTTTGTTTATCAACTTTCTCACGTAACAGAGAGTAAAGTTCAGGCGAGGTGATCAGCCTGGCGGGCTTTCTGCCCAACTGTTGTTCGTTGGGATTTTCTATGCGTGTTAATTCGCATGTAAACTTCATATGTGCGATGCAGGATATTTATGACGTCATCCGTTGATTTGCTCGTCGATAGTCTATGTGCGACTTCTGTCATCTGGCACTTGTCAGGTGTCGCCACAAACTTTCTCACGTAACTGTTTGACGAGGTAAAAAAACTAGTTTCAAGCTATATTCATGAGCAGCATTACGCGACAAGTATGGCATTGCCACCGTCATACAACGTTATTAAGATTGTATGTCATGTCGTCTCATGTCACTTAGAATCAGCTTAAAATAACTCATTATGTCATCCACAACCAATCACTCTAGTCTAAATACCATCTGTAGCTAATCCAAGTACCTAATTGTGCTTAAAAGCTTACCGATGTAAACTGTCATCTATTTTGGGAACCAATAGCTAACATTTACTTCATGTCCTTGTACTAGAGACGATTATTCCAATTTGCTTTGCAAAAGGAATTTGCAATTCATGTACCAACTATTCAATCAAAACTACTACAGAATTAATTGTATTGCTACTAATATTGTAAATGAGAAAATTGTTATTAATGGATTCTACGTAAAAACTACTCAAGAAATTGAGATAAAACTTTAAACTTATACAGCTCATGACCTTACACACATACGGCACCCGTAATTACATACGTATCTTTCCTGGTGATGTATTGCTCAAATGTGGGATATTGAAAGTTATGTAATGTGTAAGTATGTGAATTTTGGCCAAAAACGACAGGCATTTTTTTACTTAGATACATTTAATGATCACATAGTCTTACTATTGCTTAGTAACGATTTTATTCTTAAAACATTTGCTAAAGTAACCAATAAATTACTCTGAGTACAGTGGTAAGAGTTTTTTGTATTATCCTATTTTTTTTTTTATAAAAGAAGTAGCAATATTGATTCCATGAAGTTTCCACCCAGAAGATTCCACCTAGTTTAAAATAAACAGTGACTTTGTACTGACTATAAAAAGTTTCATTGCCACAAAATGTTTGCTTTGATACACATACAAATTAACGTTGAAGTTTAAAATTACCATTTTGTCAACGTCCATTTTTTATCATTAGAACTTGAGACGGGGTATTTACCATGTTTATTAATGTCTAAATTGATACCGGCTCAAGTTCTAATGACATTGTTAGTTACCATGTCATTGTTTAGATTTAAGTATCATAATGATTCAAAATCTAAATATTTCAAATAAAAATTAGTGATGAACTACATCATCTTCTAACGTTTTGAATAATATAAAAACAGTATCAGCACATATCTATTGAACTTACTGCCGTACTCAGAGACATTTAATGATTATTTAAAGCCTTCCTTAGTAACGATTTTGTTCCGAAAATAATTGCTAAGGACTGGATCAAGTTACCAGTTACTATTAAATGACTCTGAGTGCGGCGGTTGAATTTTAATTAAATAACAATTGAGAAAAAACTGTGAAACTAAATAACAATATACACAACCTATTTTTATATTGCTGAATATTCCTAGATTTATTAACAAAAGAGAAAAAAAGAAATCCTACACCTCTTTTGTTCAAATGAAAATTTAAAATTCAAACTCCGAACCTGTTTGTACAAACGTGAAAAATCCATTAGGAAAACAACTGACGGACAAACGAACCTGAAATAATAAGATTTATAGACCCACAACAACAAAGTTAGGTCCGCTGTAGTCAAAAGTTACTGTAGACAGTAACAGTCACACAGAAAGAAAATAAATAAAATAGAATTGGTGTCAAAACAGAATTTGTACCTCTAGAGGACAATTGCTAAGGAATAAAAACTCATAACATTTGGATTCGTAGTTGTAATCTAAATGATCACAATTCAATCTTAGTAAATTACGCATTATTAGCATAATTTATCTTAAATAGGTTAGTCAACACCAGTTTTAAGTATTCAATACTAGCTGACCCGGCAAACTTCGTACCGTCTAATTTTTTTTGTCACTTTCGAAACTAATGAACAACAATTCATTTTTATGTCCAAGAATATTTATTTTTTTTTTATAACATTGTTACGATGTAAGTATTAAAAAGTCAAATAATAATGAGCTGTGCTTATGTGAACAGAACCGTAGAGTAAAATATATTTCAAGACACGGATCAAAAGACATTTGGGTCTCTGTCTTATCTAATGGTTTAATAAATTAAACAAAGGTTTCGAGGAAATCCGACGAACTCATAACTTCATTACGTACAAATTGGTCGTTGGAAGAGATATAAAGGAGTTTTAGATATTCATAATAACTTCACTTATACATACAATACGTATGTATATAGACGTGTGCATGACTTAATACTTATACAATATGTACAAACGCGTGCATACCTTACATTGTTTTAGTGTTGAAGTTCATCAATTGTAAAATGAACATCAATAACGTATATTCATTGTGTCCTATTATTTTTTAAAAAAAAGTAGTGTTAATTAGAAGATATAACTTTTCTTAATATATTTTATGCGCTCACTACTACCATGTTATTTAGACTATCCTGTCTCAATCTAGATTTTAAAGAAAGGTATATAATACCTATATTTGTGTACTTAATCTATCGTTATTTAGAAATATTTTTTCAACTTTGTTTTAGTAAACGATGTCGTAACACTTTTAAACAACAGGCAGATACTTTTAATTTTAGTAATGTTTTTTTATTTATTGCATTTATCTGGAACAATGGCAAAGCATGACAAATGGTCGTATAAACTGCAATTTTTTCCATATTTTGCCTTTGCGTACAAACTTTATTCCTCTTTATCACGTTTTATACGTATAAATAAAGGTGACTATCTGTCTAATACGTTACAATTTTATCATGATAAGGGTTCACAACTGGTACTAGTCTTGTACCTAACGAACCTATTAAGTATGCCTGATTAGTTTTAGACAGGATCCCGTCCTGTGGTCTTATTTGAGGTCCTTACAAAGGTTTCGGGCCAAACCCAAACTAGTAAGGTACACAAAATATACACTTGAATAAAGATACAAGTTATAAATAGAAAGGGAGTTATTAGAAGATTTTAAAATGGTACACCTTTAAGAAAAACATTAATCTTAGTCAATTTTACTACCAAATCTTACGTTATTATTCAATTATGTATAACACGAAACCTGTAAGGTTTCGTGTTATACAACAATGAATTGAAGTAACCCGAATCAGAACAAATGACGTCATTACCAAATCAGAAAAGACCAGACAACACGCATCACGCGTTGTAAACCCTTTTGATGCTCCCCAAAGAAAGGATTCGATTTACGTAATAAGAAAACTACTTAAAGTCCGGAAATAGAGTTTATATAAAGTAATAGAAGGGTGGACTCACTGAATGAATTTGATCGCAGTTGCGGGGGCACTGGCGGGCATAGCACGTCACTTCCAAGGCTGCTGACGCTGACAACGTCACGAAGTTCCCCGAGCGATGACGAACGCAGCGTAGGCAGCGAAAAGTTCACTTCTTTCGTCCTGTGAAAAAAATATTAGTAAAAACGACTGAATAAAATGCAGCCAAATATTAACGAGTGGAGTATAACAGCGTTTGTTATCAAAGGGTATTTTTATTAAAGTTAATTAAAATACGTTTCCATGTTGGCAGTTCAAAAGAGATAAAAGTTGCAAGCTTTGTAGTGAAAAATAAACACAAGTACGTTTCAAAATCACAACACGTTCAGTCCATTATACACGCCAGAGAATAGCTACCTATCCGATATTACAAAGTAATACCTATAGCTGAAAAGATTTTCTTTGGTAATAATTTTCGGCACTCTCAATAACAATTTTCTGATAGATGTGTAGGTAACAATAACCGAAATATTGAAACATAACCTCCATGCTTTAAGACCTAGAACTAGTATATGAAAGATAAAACAGCTATAACCATAAATAATAAAATTAATGTGTGGTATAAGATTTCATGATAATAATAAAGTTTAACGATACAAAATAATAAAAGCCTGCCTGTATCTATAAATGTTTTGGTAAATTGAGACGTATACAGCGTGTAACAATACCCATATACATCAAGAACCACTGAAGAATACAGGTTGAATAGAATCTCTACAAACAGCTCAAAATACGTTTAAAAAAAAATGGTACCAAATACTTGGTGTCGCATGGTCCTTGATTTTAAATCATACAAACGTACACTACAGGAGTCACTCGCTAATATTACGAAACATTTCTTCTGTAAATCTGATCGCCTAGTACCAGTATCTACCTAATTTTGATGTTCGGTTTCTGGAATTTTATGTATTGAAAAAATTGATAACTTCGTTCCATGAAAACATGAGTTTAAAAAACCCCGTATCGTTTGTTATGTTGTTTAGAAACCGTGCACTTGATATGTATACCACCTTTTTGTTACACCGTGTATATAAAAATAAAGGTGTATTAGTGGGAATACAAAATGGTTGTATAATGGCGGACGCCTTTTTTTTTTTTTTTTTTTTTTTTAGGGTGGAAAATCATCCAATGACTTCTCCCGCCTTGGGCGAGGCGAGAGGGAGTGTCAGACTCTTACTGACTAAAAACCACCCCGTTCCTACTCCTGCCCGTCGAGCCGGAGCCCCGGTAAACCCGCTAGGTAGTCCGCAGCTCCGGATTAGGCATCAGCCCTACTGGGCCCCATCTGTGGTGGTCTGATGGCTCTTTGAGGCGCGCGCAGAACGCGACGCGCCGCACGCACGGGTCTGGTTCTGGTCGGGCGGCGAGCTACCCTTGCTCGCCGTCCGCAGACCCGCACTTACGGTGGCCGGAGATCGTCGCGCGATCCCCGACGCCCGGAGTGTCTCTCGCGACGGCTGGGGCGTGAAGAGGTTCGTTCTCTCACGCGCCCCGCCTCCTCCTTAGCTAGCATGACTGCTTCGCAGAAGGAGGAGACGGCATCCCAGTCCCCCTCGCTCCGCACCATGGCTTGTATCAGTGCCGGACGCGAGAGGGCGCCGTCGCCGACCACATCCCTGAGGACACGGCGGTGCTCAGCCCACGCAGGGCAGACCGCAAGCGTATGTTCCACCGTGTCCTCCGGGCGGTCTTCGCAGTGATGACACCCGGGCGTTTCCTCCCGCCCAATCAGAAACAGGAACCTACCGAAGCTTCCATGTCCGGTAAGCACCTGCGTCAGGCGGTAGGTGAGGACGCCGTGGCGCCTCTCTAGCCACTCCTCAAAGAGGGGACTTACCGCTGCAATGACAGCGAGCCCAGCCCTCGGTTGCGACAGTCGCTGTTGCCATTCCGCCATGAGATCGCGCCGGAGCTCATCCCGCCACGCACTAATCTGGCGCGGCAGTGGAGTTTCGCCCCGGCGACGCGCGTCGGCGCGCAAACTAAAGACGCGCGCGAGCACCTTCGCCTCCAAATCCCACGGCGGGAGTCCGGCAAGGAGGTTAGCCGCCTCTCCGGAGATCGTGCGATATCCGCGGATCACCCGGATGGCCATGACCCTCTGCGACGTGAGCAGCGCCCGAGCTGGTCGCCGCATCAGGGTCGGCGCCCACACAGGGGCTCCGTAGAGGGCCATGGACCGCACGATCCCCGCGTACAACCTCCGGCAGGAGGCATTTGGCCCCCGAGGTTGGGCAGGAGCCGCTTAAGTGCAGCCCCCGTCCGTTCCAACTTAGGAGCCAAACGTCGGAAATGCTCCACGAAGTTCCATCGACTGTCGAGGACGAGTCCTAGGTACTTCATCGTCGTCTCGACGCCGATGGTAACCCCTCCTGCCGTTATTTGGGACCCATCCGGAGGTGGCGCGTTCCCGCGGCCATGAAAACACATGGCCTCGGACTTGTGGAGCGCCACCTCGAGTCCCAATTGCCGGATCCTATCAACAACTGTCGCAACCGCTCTCGCCATTAAGTTGGCCGCCGCCTGGTGCGACCTCCCGTGCGCTAGCACCAGCGTGTCGTCGGCGTAACAGACTACGCTGACGCCGTTCGGGAGGTCGGTGCGCAGCACCCAGTCGTAACCAATGTTCCACAGGAGCGGCCCCAAAACCGAACCCTGTGGAACACCGCGCGACATCTCTCGCCGGTTCCACTCACCTTGGTGACCGGGGTAGGTGACAAACCTATCCATCAGGTAGGCCTCGATAACACGACGGAGATAGGTAGGCACCCGGTGGTACCGGAGTGCCTCCAGTATGCAGCTCCAGGGTAGTGAGTTGAAAGCGTTGGCGATGTCCAGAGACACCGCCACGACGACCTTACCCCTGGACACTGCATTCCCCGTCGTGAGGTCTCTTACGCGCATGATGGCGTCCACCGTGGAGCGCCCTCTACGGAAGCCGAACTGGCCATCCGCGAGGTCCGGCCCAAGTCCAGACAGGTGCGCGACGAGGCGGTTCGAAATTATCCTTTCGAAGACTTTTCCCACCTCGTCGAGCAGCACAATGGGCCGGTACGCGGACGGAGAGTCCGCAGGGCGCCCCGGCTTCTTCACGAGGACCAGTTTTCCCGTCTTCCACTGAAGCGGGAACTGGCCCCTCTCCAAGCATGCGCTGTAGAGACCTATTAATCGAGGCCCGAGAGCCTCCGAGGCCAGGACCCACGCCTTGCCATGTAGGCCATCGGGTCCTGGGGCGGTGTTCTTGGCGCCCATCCGGCGCACCGCCGCTCTCAGTTCTGCCTCGGTCACCTCCGGAACGATGTCGTCGTCGTCGTCGCTGTGGCCCGCATTGGGCACCGCAGGGGGCGGAGTCATGGATGGAGGGGTGAAACCCCTCCGAAGTTGGGGGAACAAGGCGCCAATTACCTCCTCCACAACTTCTGGCCGGAGACTCTGAGTGAGCGGGGGAGCCCAGGTGCGGAGCTTATCACGCACCATCCGGTAGGGGCGCCCCCATGGATCTCTGTTCAGAGTCTCCAGCATCTCTCGGCGGGCTTCCTCCTTAGCCCGCCAAATTTCCGCTTTGAGGGCGGCCTTTGCCGCCTTGTACCCCTCGTACAACTCCGCCTCTCTGACCTCCGCATCTGAAGGACGGATACGGAGCCTGCGGTGCCTGGTGTACCGGCGTCGCGCAGCAACGCAAGCACTGCGCATAGCAGCTAACTCCTGCGACCACCAGTACACCTGGCGCTTGCGCTGACCTGGCCGGACCCGGGGCATCGCCACGTCACATATTTTGGACATGGCGTCCTGGAGCCATCTTGCTTCCTCGTCGATGTCGGCAGGCCTGTCCGGTGGTATCACCCAGGCCTGCACGATTGCGGCTTCCAGGAAAAGCTCCCGGTCCAGCTGTCTCAGCGCCCAACGCGGGCCATATGGGGCCTGTCTGGCTGGCGGGTTCGCGGCCTCGGTGGAGACGTCAAACCGGATGTACCGGTGGTCCGAGAACGTCTCCACCTCCTCCATAACGCGCCAGTCAACGACACGAGGTGACAGAGCAGGGCTGGCGAACGATATGTCCACCACCGATTCGCCCTGCATCCGCACGCACGTGGGGACAGAACCCCGGTTCAGGACGACTAGGCCTGTCTCCAGAGCCCAGTCTTCCACCATCCTACCCCGAACGTCAGTGAGCCGGGAACCCCAAGCCAAGTTTTTGGCATTGAAGTCCCCGAGGACAAGCACGGGGAGGGAACGGAACCCGACGACGACGGCGACCAACTCCCTCAGGGAGTTGTGGAACTCGGCGAGAGTTCGGTTCGGAGAGAAATACACGCCCACCACAGCGATCTCTCCGAACCGTGCTGCGACACAACCCCGGCCTCTCCGAGCATTCTCGAGAGTCGGGGTACCGGCGGCGGCCGACGAGATGATGGTCACCGAGCCGTCCAAGTCCGCAACCCAGTGATCCCTGGGCGGGACGAAATACGGCTCGGAGACCACAGCGACATTTATTGACCACTGCGCCATGCTCTGGAGTAGAAGGTCCTGAGCGGCGGCGCAGTGGTTGATATTCGCCTGGAGGAGGCGGAATGGAGTCATTACTGACAATCCATCACAACCTCCTCCCTGGCGGCATTACGGCCGGCGGAGACCGCGGCGGCGGTAGCAGTGGCGACTGCGGCGGCGGTGGCGGAAACGACGGGGGCGGCGGAGGGCCTACCCTTATCCCTGGGTTTGGTAGGGGGAGCAGGCCTTGCTCCCGACCCGGTGATTGGCCGGCTTGCCGGCCGCTGCACATGCGTCGCAGTGCAGCGGGGCGGTACACGTACCGGCCTTGTGACCGGGCTGACCGCAGCGGAAGCAGCGGTCGCTGCGGTCAACCTCCGAGGTGCATTTAACGCTCACGTGGTGGCCCACGTGGCAGCGGTAGCACCTCAGAGGCCGGACCTCGAGCAGCTTGACCTGCGCCGAGACCCACCCCACCAGGAGCCTTCTGCCCTCCTTAATCTTTTTGGCCGCTGTCACGGGGCAGCTTACCACCACCGTGCGCAGCCCCGAGTTGTCCGGACGGATGGTGCCTGCCTTGACCTGGTCAACAGGGCACCCTCCCGTCCTGGCGACAGCGGCCACCACTTCGTGCTCCGTCACGGAGTCGTCCAGACCCAATATACGCAAGTCAAGGCACTTGGTGGGCCTGGACACGCGAACCTCTTCCGCACCGAGACACGCCCTAATCCTTTCGGCTAGGGCGTCGGCGGATGAACCACTGGCCGCGCCGGGGACCTCAAGTAGACGGGCTCCTGTTGCCGTCACCTTCATTGAGAACCCGTCAGGGGCCCCGAACTCCGCGGGAGTCACCGCCCCCTTCAATTTGGCGAGAACGTCGCCATACGTTACACCCCTCTGGACTGCATCGGGCTGTAGCGTAATAACTACAGCCGCGGTCTTAGGGGCGAGAAGCAAGGCCGCAGCGCGCTTCTCCTTGCGCTGCTGCTGACGCCGCTGCCGCTGCGCTTTTTGCGGCGCTTCCTCGCCTCTTTGGCGACTCTCCTCGCCTCGCCAACTACTTGCCAGTCACCACTTGCCGGCAGGGTGGGCTCGCTTGTGACTGGGGCAGCTTGTTGAGCCGCTGCACCCCTCCTCCCTCTTCTGCGTCCGGTAGACGCATTTACCGCCTGCCCGCCAGCCGGAGCCTGCACCACTGGAGGAGCTGGGGCCCTTGTTGGGGGAGCCGCTCGTGGCCTTGCCACCGGTTGAGTATCGCGGCTAGTCCGACCAGAGGAGGTCGAGGGCCTGGCCGCAACGGCCGCGTATGACCTCGAGGTCGCTGAACTCGAGGCCGCTAGCGGGGGACGGAGGAGTTTGCTCTCCAGCACATTAAAACGTTGCTGGAAAGCAGCCATCTCCCTGCGAAGTAGCTCCACCAAATCAGGTTCCGCCGGAGGCTGAGGTTGACGTCCTCGGCAAACGGCAAGCTCAGCCTTAGTGGCCCGGAGCTCGGCCTCCAGCGCCGCATTGGAGGCAGACAAGCGCGACAGCTCCCGCCGCATGTCGGCCAGCTCCCGATGTACTTTTCCCGCCGAGGGAACCCTACATATATCGAAGGCCGCCGCCATAATTTCGGCCTCCACCGACTTCAGCTGAGCGGCTCCGGCAGGCTGGGATTTCTTTCCTGCTATCTGGCGAAGTCCCTCCCTGACAGCTTGACGAAGGGTCTCAGAGCCACGCTCACCATTCAAGCTCTCGGCATCCACAACCTCCATCACGGAGGAGTCCGAGTGGACGGCACTGATTAGAGCGCTACCCTCTGCGGCAGGGCGCTCAGCCGGCTTGGGTCGGACAGTACCTGCCAACCTCTTGCCCTTCCCCCTGCCTCCACCCCGCGCGGCCGTGGGGATTTTAGGGGGGGCCGGGGCCTCCTGCGCGTTGGAGGACGAGGACAATCCCCGACCCTCCTCCGTCCTGGGGCGCTTGAAAGCCGCCCTTGTCTGTCGCTGAGAGCTCACGCTCGCGGCAAACACTGATGAGGAGTCGGACTCCGAGTCCGACGCCTTCCAGCTTGGGACCCGTGTGTGGGACTTGCTGGACGAGTCCAGCGCCTCCCCACGGGTATCAGAGCCATTAAGGCTCTCTGCCACAACAACTGCAGGCGAGCTAAGCTCACCTGCCCTCTCCTCCTCTGGTGGTTTAATTGATTTTGTTTTCTTTCCCATACAGTTCCCACGAGTGTGGGGGAAATATTCAGTCCACCCAGGCAGTGCCCCCTGTACCTGGGTAAGTGTATATTTGTATCCCAACTAGAGGGTCCACCGGTCCCCTAGCTGGGGGTGCGCTCGAGACTGACACTACTCCTCAGCCACGCATACCCTCGCCGCGCACCAGAACTTGGTATTGGAGGAATTTTTTATAGAGGTTAACTTCCTCGCGGTCCGGGCGATCAAGCCAAGACCCTCGTCCCGTTCAGAGTCATAAAACATGACCATGACCTCTTCACGGATTACGATATCAACGGTTGCAGTCAGGAACAACTTGTGCCCCGATGCTGCTCGTTGGCAGGGTGAGTGCACAACGAGCACCGTCCTTGCCTCTCCGCCACGCTCTCTGCTAAGTCAGAGAGACGGGTGGAAAGACGCTCCCTCGGAGGCGCAGGCCATGTGTCAGCACAGAGCCTGCCGCCTTTGGAACCCATCTCGGGTCCTTCCGCTTCGTCCAGAAGTTCGCTACAGGCAATAGCCACTCCAACCCTATCACCCCCGTTAGGGGGACTATTACCTGTACCCAGGGTGCACCACGGGGAGGTCTTCTGGCACCGCACCCCAATGGCGGACGCCTGGATTCCCGCGTTTATTAACGGTCGCGCGGCGTATGTTACATGGAACGTTCTGGAACGTTTCATATTCATTAAGTTATTTATATTGTGGCTGTAGAAATGGTAATTATTTTGTTATTTATGATGTTAGTTTACTATAAAATGCTAACGAGAAACTGTTCGTGTTATGACTTTTTATGGGGATGGTGTTAAATAATGAATGAAGTATGAAAATTATAGAATAGAATGATTGCTAGAGATGGGCGAATTTAAGGGTAAATACTCAAAATTGATAAATACTCTAGTTCTACTAGTTCTGTAGTTTTCTTGTATGAATAGAGAAGAATAAGAACATCGTAGTATATACTTTTAGCGGAGGTAAGGTAAGCGAAATATTTGTGATACGTATTCAAAAAATATTCTGATTTGATTTCAATCCAATACTCCAAATAACAAATAGTAATAACAAGTAGTCATTTTATGTGGACGTGCTCTATTTCTTTTTACACAATTCACTGCAATTGAAATAAGAAGCAAACTTTATGAAGTGTAACCAGAGCATTGATTTTGTATACCGTATATACCTTGATGCACTTTCAAGTACGAAGTAAGGGTGATTTTTCATCAGAGATGTGCTACGCTACGTTGCTGTGGATGCGTTTAGCTTCCATCGATCATATTCATTGGTACACATTGCTTAGCACTGGTGGAAACGATATGGAAAGATGGGTGCTATAGATGTGTGTGTTCATCGCATACTCGAACTGCGCCTTTTCTTCGCACAGCTACTTTGCAGCGGTGTATCTTACTTGCGTTGCTACATAACTTAGTGTCAGAGGAAACGGTCATATAGTTTTACAGCTTAACAATAACTTCTTCGTAGCATAGCTACATAGCACATCTCTGGCGGAAAAGCACCCTTAATCTTTGCCCTAAAATCTTAAATACGCTGTTCGATGAAAGGTTAAATGGATTATCGCCTGACTGGCGCAAATTATTTTTTAATTCGCTATCAATTTCCTTAGTTACTAGCTTTGAATGAGGACACCGTAATTATCTATGTTAAGGGTTGGAATGAGCCTTGAAATTGTACGTTTGTTGCCACTTAATTATTAATGGAGATACTAAAGTTCAATACACGTAGTATATTTTTTTATCTAGTATAATAAATAAAAATGTTTTTTTCATTAAAGATAACCTTGCTTATTACTGGATATTTTGTTACATTTTAAAAGTATTCTTAGAGACAAAAATGAAAAATTAGGAATTCACTCATAAAAGTCGAAAGTAAAGTGTCTGTAGTGTATTTTAATATTCATTAAAAAGACGATTTAGGTTTCAAAGACTTCAGAACTCTTGGTACTTTGGTCTATGCATAAATATTTGATACCAATGTACGTTCTTTTTAACAAGGAATATGAAGCGCTGTTACAAACGTATCTCAGATTTTATACGATTTTTGACACTAATATTATCCAAATAGTTAAACTCACTCGAGTCGAAAGGACTAACCTAGATTCAGTATTTTATAGTCGGTTTTACAGCCACTGACTAACTACTGACTATAACAGAAACTGTCACAGTTGTAAAATTCGGTGTTCAAAGTATAGATTTTTTTTTTGGAATAGGATGAAAACGAGCAGACAGTTCACCTCATAGTAAGCGATTTGCGCCGCCTATGGACATCCGCACCAGAAGAATCACAGGTGCGTTAGCGGCGTTTTAAAAAGGCATACCTCTTTTCGTCCTCGTTTACTACCTCTACCTATACCTCTACCTACCTCGTTTCGAGAGAAGCACAGATGTAGTCTGAAAACCATCTATATGATAGAAATGGAAGTATTGTCGTGTAAGTTGATGGCGAAAAGACGCAGCAGGTATTAGACCATCATTAGATCATACTCTTTGGTATAAGCGATAGAAAATGCACAACCACAAAAGATTGTCACTGATAACTTAAAGCAATAAATGTAGGTACGATGTTTTAGAACAAAATAAGAACCTTCGATTACCAGATAGTACTAATATTAAAGTAAATCTATACTTCAATTCTTATGATATTTCTATATCACGATGTTAACTCAGTCTAACCGAATATCAGATCAACCGAGTTCAGTAATAAGGTAATAACATACAACCAGGTGTTACAATAACGATAGGTTTTATCACATAATATGACTGTCTGCTGTCTAGATATTAGATTTCCACATAATCTTGTTACGGTAGATATGTAAGGCATACATATATAAGTCGTGGAACTATATATTTCCCTTTTTTGAAGGTAATGTTGTGGTAGAATGACTTGCGACACGTGTTGGGTTTCGGGTGACATATTTGAGTGTTTAGGTAAGTATTGTTATGAAAAATACTTACGCTAATTTTCTAGGTAGTGAACATAGGCTGTCTAGGACGAAAATACAAATTATTTCTTTACGTATAGTGACATATTTCAAAAACCAAAAATTTGTTATTTTGTCTGTAAAAACAATCAAATAAAATGTTATTGGCACAAAGTAAGATATGTACAATTATCCTAATTTGTATGAAAAATATCTTTTACTGGAAATACTTTAAATAAATACAAAAGACAGTAAAAGTTATTTACGATTTCAATTCCTACATCTAAACTTTCATAACGAGATCTGGCTTGTGTTAAACGAATTACGTAATTATTACATTGTTGATAAAGTTTATTTTCAGTTCATGATACGAATACACATAAGATACATATGACTGGAAAATGTAACACCAATTAAAAGTTTTCGAGAAGTTTATTTATTAGGATTCCCTTTCATTAAGTACCTATGTAGGTATACCTATAAATAATATCAGAACAATTACTATGTATACATACCTGTTATTTGAATACGATCTCGAAGTTTTAGCTATATTTGTGTTAGCATTACAATCGCAGGTATTTGTACAGAGTTGTTGATCAAGCGTGGGTGTTAAGAGTGCTATGACGTCAGACTCCAGGTAGACTTGTTTTTTTTTTCAAATAAATCTGTCACAGGTGACTAGTACCTATTGTTTTTAAGTAAGGTGCTAAGAATCGCATAGAGCAATGAATTTTAGGCTATTCAACCTGAAATGTGAATTGACATGTATCTCACTAATAATTATTATGAATGTGAAAATTTGTTGCTTTGAATATTTTCATGTTCGTCAGTCAGTCATGATGAAATTTGGTATACAGACATGAGCTGTCTTGGGCGGTATAATACTTTTATCCCACGAGAACGCTAATATTAAATAAATTCTAGTAAAAAGACAGAAACATGTCCCTTCGTTTGTTAACATATTGCAAAGACGCAGTTCCTTTACTGAAATATGCGTCACACTCGACACACAAGTCAAAGACGTACGGTAGGTGAAATGTACTTCGTAATGAGGAAAAGACTTTGAAACATTGTTATTGTTTTCCTCCTGCTGAACAATACACTCTCATTAGTAACACCAAAACACGCAAATAATTTTCTTATTATTGAAATCCAATACCATTTCGTCTCGACTTTAATTCATCTAACATACACCAAAATAACTTTTGTTTACGATTTTTGTCTGTCTGTCTGACTGTTTATTTGTTCTCTGAAACGGCAAAACTGATATTGACAGGGTAGCTGATGTACTAAGGAGTTACTTAGGCTACTTTTATTAGTCACAAAGCTAGTCTAACATATAACGTGAATGAGCCTATTACTGTGTACTGGACATAATTCCAGGTTCCACACTATTATTAATGATTTTCTTTGAATATCCCTACATCCTACATCATTCACATCAAAGTAAAACAGCACTGTTTTTGACAAAAGAAACCATGATAAAAGTCCAAAAGAAATACTCCAAATATTTCTTTTTTTATATAAATAATAATGTAGAAACATATGAATAAACGTAAATAATACACATGAGAAAAATGACACGTGTTTTACTTAAAGGAATGCATATTTGAAGTTTGCCAAGCGTGAATTATTACATTAAACTTGAATGAAATAACTCGGGTCGTTGCTTACTAATTTATTCTTTGTGACAACAAAAAGAATATTTTATTTAGCTTGTAGTATGTTTTCTTCAATTCTTTTGTGGTGAGGACTCAAGGGCTGCGGTAAAGAGGTGGATGACTACATAAAAAAATTACAAAATTATCACAAAATAAGAGACGTACACTCCACAGTGGGTAGATATTACCTAAGTCGAAGAAGTAAAAAAGAAAATTAAGAAGATTATTAGTAATTAATGAAAAATGTATTCTAACTTGCTGTGGTTGCGTTTGGTTTCCACCAATTATACATACATAATCATACGCTACTATCGATACATCGCATACTCGAGCATCTTCCTCCTACAGGTAGGAACATAGCTTAGTATCAGTAGAAATGGTCACATACATAGTTTAACAGCTTACATCTTCGTAGCAGCTACATAGCA
Organism: Spodoptera frugiperda; assembly: GCF_023101765.2. Taxonomy (NCBI): domain Eukaryota; kingdom Metazoa; phylum Arthropoda; class Insecta; order Lepidoptera; family Noctuidae; genus Spodoptera; species Spodoptera frugiperda. The sequence continues at coordinate 5,752,932 of NC_064216.1, forward strand.
AATATCTGGTGAAAAACCACACTAAAAGACCTACTTCTTGACATAGCTATTGAAATTTTCACGGTGAATTCATAAACTATGCTTATTTGTATGCAAAACTGTGAGTAACGTATACTAAAACGCACTTCCTGATAGTGGTTGATTAAAATTCATATTCACTTAATTATTTGTACCTAATTAATCAAAGCCACTAACTTCATGACATTTTGTAATTAAGTACCGTTGACACGAAAGGACAAAAGTTTCGTCATGCAGAATATTTTGTTATTGAAATTATGTGATGGTATATTGTGGTGTTATTATTTTGTTCTTGTTATGTAAAATAGAAGAAACGATGAGAATCTTTATTTCAATTAATTAATTTCATCAATTGCCATCCTATCTAGTTCTAGATAGTTTTAGATAAAAAAAAAAATATCCTCCAATAGGAATAAGCAGTAACACCTACAACAAGGTAAAAATGTCACCTTTCTAAACTTTTTCCCTTTTTAATAATAAAAACGTCTTCAATTTCAATATGGTACTAAAATTGTTTTGCTGATCTATTATGGATGTGTTAAGATATTTTTAACACAAACAAAATAGATTTGATCTCAGATATCAGCGATTTATTTGTGGAAAATTTCTATCGATTGATGTTCCTTTGCAGATCGCCGGTATTTGTACCTAACTGCCTATTTTAACTACCCATTCTACTTGTATTTGATGTTTATTTTCTATATAATATCCAAATCAAACATAGACATACTACAAACAGGTGACTATGTGTTACAAAGGGTAGTAGGTAATTTAGAAATTTTACGATGAAGCTTTGAGTTAAAGCTGGCGAGTTTAATTTTGATTTTCATTTACACCATGAAAAGATGGAACGTCCTTTATCTACTGGTCTCAAAATAAACCTCCAAAGTCCACAAAGCATTAATCTTAGTCGGCTTTGCATTAATTAACATTAATTGTATCTTTTTAAACACCAACGTTGTAGGAAGATTTTATTCAAAAGTAATATTACTTTATCATTATTAAAATTACGAAATTTTGCGAATATTTTCTGACGCTGATACGCAAAGGTCTTGTCTAATTATCACTTTAAATGTCAACTGGTTTGCGGTAGCAATTGTAGGAGTATTTGTGAATCCTACGCATCTTGAACTCATTTGTAGGGGTTGAAAGTCTAACTAAAGTCTAATTGTTGAAATATTTAAGAATTAATGCTATAAATGTGGTCGAAATATTTTACAAGTACAAAAAGTCAGATAAAATTTATTTAATTCATTTCATATTTTAGGTTATGTAGATGGATGTGAAATATTATGTGTTTTATTACAAAAGCCTACTACATAAGGAAAAACAAGTTTCACTATCAAAAGGGTGCAACTGTAATGAGAAAACTTGTACCTGCAGTACCTAAATATAAAAACACAACTCAATTCGATTTTTATCTCCGATACGATTTAAGATCAAGGAAAAAGTATCTATCAATAAGGAAACAGTCGTTATTTACCTACCAAATAGTGTAAACAGTTTGAAATCACAATTTACTCAAATCAAGTTTCTGTGAATAATCGATAGCACTACACAGAAGCGCTGCCTGCGTAGAAAATCATTTGCATCGAAACCGAGTACGATGGAAGTCCATTGTCTATACCTCAACAATTCCATTGTCTGTCGATTCGGTCCAGTTGATTGACATTTTACAGTTTCGATTGTATATTGTTGGTTCCTAACTCGTTACCTTTGTTGTAACACTATTTTGAAGTAGAAAATTGAATATGTTTTTGAAAATATACGGCTTTTTGTTATTCGGATAAGAAATGTAGAAATAGTTTTTGGTTATGTCGAAAAATAAATTATTGTAGGTAAATAGAAATTATTGATTGCTTCATTTCTTTAGTGATTACGTCAAAAACAGTATGTATTCAAACTTGTTTATAATAATAAATATTTTTATATTTTTAAATGTTTTATTTATTGTTTTTTCTTTTTAATTTAATATTTAAAAATGTAGCAACCAAGTAAAAGAAATAAATGAATGATTTACAATAAATAAATATATGTATACTTATTGCAACCCAATCTCTATTGTTTCAGTCTTTATAACAGGGGCCTTAGTTTGATATTACAATTGTAAAAGCAAAGCAAAGTTATATGATAGTACTGTTCGAAAATTAATCAGTAAAAAACTATAATTTTATTGATATAACCTCTATTCTTTCCGTAAAACGAGAAGCACTAGCTATCAGTGCCAATCAATCATCAATGGACTCGTATCATTCCAAACCACGTGTGGGTTATCGAATGACAAAATCGCAATTGATAGCCAATCGACAGTGGACACCACAATTATGTGAGTTTTTATGATCATGATACTATTTTTCTATGTTTCAAAGACCAGAATTAGTATTTTTATTAGATACATCAGTGTTGAGCAAATACGACTTTCATAAAAAGTACTTTTTGATTACTCCTGATTGCTCTGTCCTTATTAATTTAGAGCAAGAGTGTCCTGATTGAACTGATATAAAGTCCTGAATAAGGATACTTAATACTTATAAAACAAGAATGGTCTAGGTCTAGTTTAAGGAGAAAATCTACATTGTACTTCTAAAACAATGAATCTAAAGTGAATCAAGTAGTTCACAAGACTTGTAATAATGGTATCATTAATTGTCTCTACTTTCAAAGAAAAACAGACTTTATTAATGTTCCGTTTAGTTTCAAACTCAAACTTCTTCTGGGAATCTCGTTATCTGATTTTGTAATCGGTTATTAATTAAATCGCTTAGTACTCAATTCTGAGAAATATTATTGAATAGAAGCTTATTTACAGAAAGGTATAAAAATTGTTTTGTATTCAATAATCGGATTGTATATTTCTCACTGTTTACAAAATACGAATTTTGTATATATTTAAAAATGTAATTTCAACATATTCTGCTATAGAAAGAAATGTTCCTTTGATATTTAGTTGATTATCGTGATCTCTCTGTGTTTGCTTAAATTAATTATGTCCGAGATTAAACCGTATTGTTTTTTTTAAGGTTGTTTCCTGCTTTAAAGGTCACAGCTTAAGATTCCCTTAATACTAACATAGGAACTTTTATTAATACTTGAATAAATAAGTTTTTACTTAGCAGTGACCAAGACCAGTTAAATGGACAAAATCAAAATAAAACCTTAGGACCCTCGCCCACGCGTCACAAGAGTAGAGTAGAGTCACGCGTCTACATCGATACAATTGTGAAGTGCACATAAAAGTAACACACGTTTGTAGCGTAACATTGATACAAAAAGTCACCGTAGGCGAAGGCTTTTATTCTAGTACTGTCAATGCTATGACAGCAAACATCTCTGTTGCCGACAAATCTACATAAACAATGAACCACATCCGACTTTGATGCCTCAGTCGACAGCTCCTTTCACAAGCAATCATTTCCTCCGAAGCATTGTCATTATTTTTTCTATTGTAAAGTATTCAATGAAAAATATGAGTCAAACGAATTAGTACTGTAATACAAAGCCCTAAAGTTTTGTTAACATTTTCAATTTCGTGTGAAAAGTTCGTTCAATCCACATTTATTTATTTTTTATATAAAAAGGTGTTGTTTATTTGGGATAAAACTCATGCCATAACAAAAGCTTTTGTTCTTAAAACCCAAATTTAATAATAATTGTTTTCGGAAACGATTATTGTGCGCTTAAAATAATATATTGTGGGTTTTCATTTTTACAGGAAGATTTTATTTTTGGATATGTTACTGTATTGTTTATCGAGGGGATAAAATAATATGGTTTTATGTTGAAACAGTAATAGTTTTCTTGTTGAAATGTTAAATAATAACAATCTGAAAATCTGACACCTACGTTTAGTTTTCTGAAAGTAACAGTATTTTTTTATTTTGGTTTTAGTTTTCTAAAGGTAATTTTTTTTTTTGGTTGTACGTTATACAGGGATTAAATAAGTGCCATTTTGTGTAATGTTATCATAATACTTACATATAGCACGGCGCGGAGATATCATGCGGTGGGTACACTAGGATCGGTGGGGATGGCACAGGGGAGGGGCTGTTCTTGCGTCTGCGCGCTACGAACACGCCCGCCATCACGATCAACAGTACTAACGCTGCGCTCGCGCCGCCCAACGCTACCAACACTGCTTCTGTTGACAAATTAAATTATATTGCCATTTAAAATTTATCTTTTTAAATTTTCTTTTTATTTTTGTAGATTAAAATGTAAACTTCATAATTAATAACAAAAGTCATGGATGGTATTAGTTGGCCAGTGTTTTGTTAATAAATTTATAACTAGTGATTCAATTCCAAACTTTTATATTAAACGTCACGTTTGACGGTAACTTCACCGTTAGACACCTTGAAAATTATTCAAGACAAAACAGTATTCAATAAAATAATGAATTTCTGAACTAAGTAAAACATAAATAATGCCTACAAAACACTTCAGAAGTTTGCTGAAAAAAGATTTATCGTGAGAAAATAAATTGAAATAACTTTTGTAATAAAAACAAATTCAGCGTTTTGTTTCTTACGAACTTATTATATGCCTGAAACATATTATTATTATTTACTGCCTCAGGATATTAAAGTATTTATTTACAACGCAATATAAGTATTTCTTATATTTCTTAAATAAAAGTAAACTGTAATTACTTATAAAAAAAACATGGTAATCTTCAAAACAATTGCTTTATATTTTCAGCTAAACAGTCAGTGGTATACATTTCACACGTAAAATTCAATTTGTGTAATAATGTATTACGAGAATAAAACTGTTACTATACGCCTGAAGCACGTACCTGTATTATGAGCAGATATTGTAATATATACATAGGCCATACGTTATTATGTATTGTAACAAAAGTTGTAAAGAAGGTATAATGGTGTAAAAAAGGTAATCACTGATTTTTTTTAAATCTAATCTAAGTCTCACTAAAACTCTAAAACCACTGGACCAATTTTGCAAATGTTGGTCTTTAATTATTTGTGGTAGTCCAGGGGAGGCTTAAAAGGTGAGAAAGTAAATTTTGCTCACTTCGTGCACCTACCATTAGTTTGTCTCTGCATCACCCAAAGGTTTTGCTGGTAGAAAATACCTACGGCATTAAGTCTACCTTGTGTACATATTTATGTGCATAAATAATTAAATAAAAGAAATTTTGAAGCGGTACTAAGTTTGCCGGGTCAACTAGTGACGGATAAAAATACGAATTCGAAATTGTAAGTTCACTAATGTTGCTCAGTTAATAAACTTATTTAATTAAATCATTTTCAACACGATTACTTCACAAGTTGTTTTAAGTACTGCTTCTCGCTACAAATTGTAGTAAAGTTTTGCTAGTTTGAAATAGAAGCGTTTTACACTTAAGTTTCTCTTAATTAACACTTTACTCTCGTATTACTTTTTTTTTTTTTATGAGACATGTCGGTAATCGAGCAGACGTATTACCTGATGGTAAGCAATCGCCGCCGCCCATGGACACTTGAAACACCAGAGGCTTTACAAGTGCGTTACCAGCTTTTTGGGAGTTAGGAATTTAAGGGTTGTTGTTCGGGAATGGGGATGGGGAAGATTGGGAAGGGGGGAATTGGGCCTCCGGTAACCTCACTCACACAACGAAACACAACGCAAGCGTTGTTTCACGTCGGTTTTCTGTGAGGCCGTGGTATCACTCCGGTCGAGCCGGCCCATTCGTGCCGAAGCATGGCTCTCCCACACTTGGAGTGACTGGAACTAGTGTTTACATAACTGTCACTTAGAGCAAGCTTGTATCTTAGAACTAGCATTATAAAATTTAATCAGGTTAAGTAAGTTTACTGTGATTTTCTGATCCAATATAATTAATACATTTTTCTAATTTAGATAATTCACAATAGTAATTATTTTTATTGTCTTCCTTTATTTACTACTTGGGCACATGTGATGACAATGATATAGAATTTAAATTAAAATCTTAATCTCAGTCTCTTTCTTTCATTCTTTATTCTGTTCAATTCTGTTCCATTTTTATGACAAAACGAAGTAAATAAAATCGAAAATATTGTAAGTATATGTCTTCCTCTATCCTCTCATATGTCTATCCTAACGTATTTTATATACAAAAATTGGTTGGCAAATTTCATCCATTTCGTCATTCGTAAACCTTTACTCACTCAAATCTCTTGAGACTTAGAACTGGCTTATTGAAGAGCAAAAAGACAGCAATAAAATGATAGATGCTTATTTTCTTTTTTCAATTCACGGGCTTTTGACATGAAGATTACAGAGTACGAAAGAAAATATGATATGGAACCATGAATAATTTTATGAGGCTCATTAAAGCAAGCATCGTGTTGTATATAACGTCCGTACATAAACACTGACAATGAAAAGGGCCTTAATAATGTCGTTAATGTTAGAAATAGACGCGCCACATAAAATGTTGTCAGAGTACTTAATTTTTATGTGAACATAAATTAGATATTTTGGGTGAACTAATTAAAAAAGCAATAAAGTTGATGAAGACATTGTTTTAAAATTGTGTTTTATTAATCACGGTGTAAGCCTTTGTAATTGGCTCATTGTTAATCTGGAACAAATTAAAGCAGGTCTAATTGTTTGATGTCTGCATTTCTCTCTTAAGTAACTGAAGAATTTACGGAAAGTTTTGTTCCACTAATTTATCCTTACTAAACGCTAAATTTGTTAAGTTACTTAACAAATTATTTTATATTCCTTAAACAAGTCAATTCAGAGAGCTTATACAAAAATATTATTATATCCGTGCAAAAGTATATATTGTTCACATTTGCATATTTAAACCAACATTTCTACTTCCCCAGTAATATAAACAGAAGATACCACTACATTATTCCAACTAAAACAGATCGCAATCTATTGTAAGAGGTGGCAATAAACTGAACAGTGATAAGTTACCGACACCCTTCAGGGCACTACCTAAATAGGCTTCACTTCGATTCGTCTGAGCCGATTTACGTCAAAAGATTTATTGAGAAAGATATTCTGTTTTCTTTTGACATAATTCGATCAATATTGTGTCACTAGATTAAATTATTAGGCCTTGGCGTTGTATACCTACTACGCCGTAGTACATTAGCTACGGCGTAGCCTTCTAGCTACGGCATAGGGATATCAGATAACCAATATTTTAGATAGAAATTGTCCATCTAAAAATTATTAGTAGCAGTATATTATATAATTTAAATTAAAACACGCTACTGAACTACCTACAATCATTGTTTTGTAAAACAGCAATATATTTTTGCAATTTCTGAATTTTTAAATCCGATTATTTTAAAATGTGTTCTCTCTGTATTCATATTTTATGTGATTGCACGTGTAGTCTTGCGGTTGATTGCACAGTGAAATATTGATAAAGAAAATATTTTAAAACAAACTAAAATAGATACTAAGGGGAACACGAGTTACACGTGTGTAAGGCATTACATCTTTTTATGATGATAAATATTTTTAGTTTAGCTGAGCACCGAAGCTATCTCATTCGTTTTTTACATCTTTCTATATATAAAAGTCAATTACTGTTTGCAAGTCTCGCTAAAATTCAAGATCATTCGATTCGATTTGGATAAATTTGGTCTTGAATGATTTGTGAAAGTTCAGGGAAGGTTTAAAAGGTGGGAACAAAAAAATGTTGGAGATGGTATGAAGTTTGCCAGGTCAGGTTTGCTAGTACTAACATAAAATTAAAGTAACAAACCTCTCAAATTCACAGCATTCGCGATTGAGAACTCTGAGACTGACGCAGAAGTCGGCGACTGCTCGAAGCTTGGCTTTGGAGGAGCGGTCTCGAGCTGACTGAGGCCTTCCACGTGGCGTGACGTCACTGGGTCCTCGTACTCCTGTGGCCGGTCATAGTAGTCAGCGTTCTGTTTCTCTCTTGGTTCCTCGATCTCGTCTGGATCGTAGTCCGAATCGTAATCTGTTAACAAAGGATGAGGAATTATTTTGCTATACTTTTAAACTCTTCAATTACACTAGCAATATAATAAAATGTTAGCTTTCATTCCTCTTGTAGAAGTATTTTCACTTGTGTAAACAAAACCTTCCCGTCCGCAATTAAATGCTCACGCCTGACTCAAACAAACAAACAAACAAACAAACTATTAGTATAGATAGTATATAGGTATTCAATTATATAAAGTCCATGCTTATTCCAATCAATGCACATGATTTAAGAAATATAATCCTTCCAAATTATCTACTGAATAAACCAAATCAAAGATATTTTTCTTTGAAAAAAAGTAGAAACGTGATCGAATCAAACTTCTAAAACGACTTTCAATTCAAGAAATCCTAATCAGTTTCTTTTTACTTTCGTTTGAAGTTTCTAGAAAGTTCTACGACAATCATTAGGCTATATTATATTACTGTATGAAGCTAAATCTACATTCAAGGATTTCAAGGTCAAACCTTCATTGAATAATTTTCATGACATATTCAGTGACCTTGATAGGTTTGACATTATTATGATTACTGGTCATTGTCAACGTACGACCAATTTATTTGAGTGTTACGTAATATTTAAATCGATACGAAGTTATCGCCCTCGATATGAGTAGTAACATAATAAATATCGTACCGTTCTATTAATTACCGTTTGTAATGATAACACTTATGGAAGCTTGCTATTGGAACTGTTTTACGCCAAAAGTACTGAATGAAGACAACAAAGAATAACACATGGAGATTGCTAGCAGAAGCTATTTTATTTATAAACTAATCTCAGAACAGAATATTCCCGAAATTCAAAATCAGTTCAAACACTTTGATAACATGTTGTACTTACAAAGATTAAATTATTATACATATCTGAATCTAAATTTACATTACCAAATTAAATGGTCTCTCATTACACAGAATTTCAATACAAACATAGACCAGCATACAATTTGTACAATCTCTTACACTCACGGAACTAACTACTAATCAGTGTACTCGGAAATTCACAAATTATACAAACGGGTCTCTTAATCAGATTAACGGAGGCATTGAGTTGAATTATATACAGGTACGACTAGTTGCTACTGCTAAATATTCTGTAATGGTTGCCAAATGTTCTCTGAACACACAATATGCATATATCCCACATCCCACTAAACGTTAGTTAAGTACGTTATATTTCCTTGTATGTATAACAACTAAAATGCCAACGCATGAAGTATTACCTACTATTTGTAATTTTTGCGATCACTGGTTTTCTTATTTAAATTTGATTTTGTGATTTGCTGAAATCAACCAATCAGTGAGTTAATTCTTATTCTAAACTTTACCATTTTAAATAAAGCCTTTGATCTGACTTTTGGCCTTAACTACCCGTAACGAATTAAAGTAGTTTGTTACATAAGAAGGACTGACAGCTTTATAGGCTTTCTGAAGCCCAGAGCTAATTCAAGATGTTGAGAATAGTTATACCTCCACCAACTGTAGAAAATCTAGACTCCAAAGTTTTCACAATATTAGACTTTGGTATCATTCGTAAAATAAATCTCTTAAGACTTACGACTAATCATGATTACTGTACCGATCGTGGCTTCAAACTAGTAGGACCCCTGAATATTGATGAGAAATCATGATAAACATAAAGGTAGGAGTTTAATAGTGGCAGTGTAGTTTCACCTGCATGCTTTGTCACAAATGGGCTGGTTGGGACGGAGTGAAAACACAGAAAACCAACGTGATACAGCTTTAGATTTCGTTGTGTAAGTGAGGTTACTGAAGGCCCAATTACCCTCATTTCCATCTTCCCAATCGCCGCTTACACAACGACCATTAAAATTTTAACCCAAAAAAGGTCGACAATGAACTTGTAACGCCTCTGGTGCTTCGGGTGTCCATCGGCGGCACCGATACCTTACCATCAGGCGATGGCTTATGATCCGTCTGCTCATTTACTGGCTTATCCCATAAAAAAATAAATCAAAATCTGCTAAAAACTGTGATACATTTTCCAGTCGTTATATTATCTTAATAAATCAAAGTTTCGCAAAAGGCCAATGGTTAACCAATTTCCGCCATTAACAAAATCCATTATCGGGGAGAAAACAAGGTCATTGATTACCTTACCCTTCATTAAATCAATGTCAGAACAGTCGGCTCAATACTAACGGAACATTGATTACATGAGTACATTGACCTCTGCATGTGTAATTGACTAATCAGACGGACAATCATTGATATTACATTACTGATATTGGTTGTAGATTAAGTAACAGCCTGTAGACCCATTGATGTACATAGGTAATTTGTTATGTAATCACTTTATTATGTAGCGTTTTGATTGTTTTCTGTGATTTGCGTCGTTATTTAATATGTAATGTAATCATGTTTTAAACGTAGAAAGTTATTCGATATTTTAAAGATGGAATCTTGTATAATGTTCTAGGTATTTATCATATCATGGAAATGACAGTCACTGTTGAACGTAGGCCACCTATGGCAGTCAAGGCAGTCAATGACTGCCAGATTGAGCGACTAGAAGCTACCTACTTCAAGAACTATCTGCGACCTTTCTTCCCACCTTGTAAGTTCACGTGATGTACCACAGGGCACAAGTCCAAACATAATAAAAGTCCTCAAATAAATTATATGCAGTACAGACAGAGTAAATTATGATAAAATAACATACCATACAATAATTACATATTTAAGTGACGCAAGCCAATAAATTATGACACATATTACGTTACAAGCTTGACAACACCAATTATTGTTATTATCTTTTATGAAACACCTCTATTTAATATAATTATACTCGACCTCGGTATACTTTATGGGTCTATGTATTATGAGAGGTCATATATTCAAGGGACATAGATTGTGAATTTTATTTGTAATCGGGGCTATGTTAAAAAAAAATTGGCTTTGACTGAGTATCTAAAGTTTCGTAGTTCAGAAAATATTAAAAATAATGTAAATGAAGAGACGGATCACTTGGTGGCAAGGGATCATGAACACCCGAAATACCAGAGGAGTTACAAGTGCGTTACTGGTCTTTTGGGGGAATTTAAGGATTGTTGGGGATTTGAGGATTCGGGACCTCCGATAACTTCACTCACATATTAAAACACAACCCAAGCATTGATTCACGTAGGTTTTCTGTGAGGCCGTGGTATCGTCGAGCCGGCCCATTGATAGAAGCATGACTGTTAAACATTTAAAATTTGGTCGTTGTAGACTTCGTCTTCATTGAAAAATATAGAATTTTTATAAATATTAAATATGAATTTTAAATATTACCAGCTAACTCATTAATATTCGATACAAAAAGGTCAAAGTTAAGGACCAATCATATCCGGCCAATATTCTAATTAGTTAATGAAAGTGATTAACTTTAACGAGTTTTATCAGATCATAGTGATACCTACCTGGGTTATTATTGTAGGTAACCTTTTAAAAATGTGATATCATCCTTTATAATAATCGGTGAGTCAACTTAGAAGACTAGTTTGTCGATTAAAAAAAAAGATAGCGCAAATTAATTAATATTTTTAATTTTTATAATATTTTTCTGCACAGAGATCATTAGAAGTAGGGCAGTGGGACGACCATGGCTAAAAATAAATAAATATCCGAAGCCAAAACAATAAAATAGATTTTCCGAATAAGGGATTGTTTTGACAGCTACGAATTTTGTAATGGTGGGCGATAAAAAGAAATAATTTTTAATTTATTGTGAAAATATTTGCAAAATAAACAATAGTTATTCGTAACTCAATAACAAAATGTTAATTGAAAATATGTCGCAGATCATGAAGTATTAAATTGAATCTAGCAAACCTTTTCAGCGTTAAATAAAATTATTTTCTTCTATAGCTGTGAGGGTAAAGTCAATTTTAATTTGGAAGTTAATTTATTAACAGGAAACCTCACGAACTGAAATACAGATTGAGGTCATTTCTTTTTTAGGAGTTTGGTCAAATAACATTTAAAATGCTTGTCTGGTTGTCGCTATCACGTATTTAATAATATATATTGCTATAATTGAGCGTAGTTTATCTAATACAAAATTAATCGTTCATATAATTTCTATAGAAAGTTTGGTGATATTTTTGACATAAATACATTTAGCACAGTATTAGCACCCATATATAGAATAAGTAAATAGGTTTCTTAAGGGTCGGTAAAGCGCATATAAAGCTTAAAGTATTGCAAGTGTTCATAGGCCACGATAACCACTTACTTACTTTGAGTTTCTGAATGACTTTACTATAATAAATTATGCCTTGTTAGATCCCATTTTATTAAGATTAATATGCGGTTAACAAAACTATCGTAGTCTAGGGATAACCCTAGGCACTTAATCTACAAAGTTTTCTTTAGATTATCTCAAGAAGATCCTAACCACGAGTAATGACCAATAAGGATAGAGCTGAAACGCCTTCACAAGAACATGTTCTCAAACTTAAAGTAGTTTTAAGAAAAATCCTAGAACAACTTTATATTAGTGTTTTAAGCCACTAGTGAAGTACTACGTCTTTATAAGTGCCGTCGTTTTTGGTGTTAGACAAATTTGTATAACCGACAACGCGAACGAATCCATGGGCGGTGCCTTAGACATAAATATTTACACTATCTAATGAAATTACTTATAACCTACAAACCTATTGAGCGAGTACATATTCATCCCAATATTCAGTATTAAACAAACATTCAACCAGACGTATACAATATACATGGCCTTCAAATAATCTTGTCTAAAATTATTATCATTTAATCCCTTTTGTGTACAACGTGACTATGGAAATGACGCGTAATTCCAGTTGTTAGAATGAAATTGTGACGTCACAAACTAGGACTTAATGAGACCTGTAGGCGATAACAGCCTGTTATTTGTTTAGTTATAGGTATGGTTGTATGTGTACTAGGGAAGGGGAATAGGGATGTAGACTATATTTTATTTATTTGTCGTTATTTTAAAAATACTATTTGCCCGTAAACGCTCAAAGTCTACTACTGGGCTTACCTTTGGGCCTCCTCTATAATCTACTCTGATAATCTAAGCACAATGTACGTATTAATATTCTAAGCAACAATGCAACGTCACGCCTTTTTTTCCCCGAAGGGGTAGGCAGAAGTGCACATTATGGCACGTAATGGCATTATACAGCGTACATCCACTTTACACCACTCGTGTTATAAGTCCCATGTAATATGGGGTGAGCCTGTTGCTACATACTGGGCACAATTCCAGACTCTACTACTGAGAAATTTTCAAAAGCCCAGTCATACGTTTGCCAGAAGAATCGGACCTGAGACCCCGAGTTCGGTATTCGTACTTGCAACCACTCGACCAACTATCTATGTGAAATATACAAAATTAAAGCATAACTAGTGTACAAACAACGACTCATTATAAACAATCTGAATTGGATGAAAGGGGAAACTGTCAAGTAATATAAGAGGACACGCGATACAAACTGTGACGTCATAGCGATTAAAGTGTAGGTGTACGTGAAATATTGCAAAGCATCCCCACTTCTCTTTCAATTTGTGATGACACATAGGTAAATATCAGATTTTATTCATTAAATCTGATATGATTGAAAACTTTTTGTTTAGTTTAGTTTTATTAAAAAAAACTTTGGTAGTTCACTTTAATTGAAAACTGATCCAATTATTAGAGCGTACTGGTGAAAAACTAGTATGAAAAGCTGGCAAAAATTGGTTGGGTTGATACTGATACTGATATTTTGAAACATCATTAGATTTTCTTCTCCTCTAATAAAATCTTCTGATTTATTTTGTTGCAGGATCATGACCCTGGGACGTGCCGGACTTCAGTGTTCTAGTGTTGTCATGGTTGTATCTACTGTAGACCGTGACTTACAAAAGTTGCAGCGGCTTCGGAGGTTGTGGTGGACTGGTCCCAAAAAATATGTATCTATTTTTTTATTTTTATAATAAATGTATAACTGTCGCAATATGTTATTTGGCAAAAAGTGTGTTAATTTGGATTCACTTTTCGAGATCACTAATCATTATTTTTTGTTATGTAAACAAAACCGTATATATAAAGATGAATAAAGATAAACAAACATAGACTACAGCCCTATTTAACGATTTCAGTTTCATTTGTAATTATGTAGGCGTGGTGGCGCGTACCAATGATGTAACGACCGATGTCCGAGTGCGCACTTCATTTTGTTAGTAATTACTACCTAACCTATTGCAACATACACATAAAACTGCTGTTTATTTGCAGCTTTAGGCTAGACAAATTACTACGAGTAGCCGTAAATATTGAGATCATTTTTTTATCGAATAGGATTCAAACGAGCAAACGAGTCACCTGATGGTAAGCGATCAGTGTCGCCCATGGACACCCGCTACACCAAAGGAGTCATAGGTGCGTTGCCGGCCTTTTTAAAAAGAAGTATGCTCTTTTCTTCAAGGTTTGAAGGTCGTATCGGTTCGGAAATACTGCCGACGACATAATCATAATCTCTGGTTCACTCTTCAGATTTAGCAAAAGATTTTTAGGCCGATATACGAACAGACGGATCACCTGATGGTCACACCAAGTAACACAACGCTAGCTTTGTTTCACGTTAGTTTTCTGTGAGGCCGTGGTGCCGAGAACTACTAGTGTAAAGTTGATATACTTACCTCTTCAAATTACTGCTGTTTACTACTAGTAAAAGTAAGGTATCTGTATACTCAAAATAAATAATTCCTCAAGTACAACATGTTGTACGTCAATCAATAGAGCCATTGGTCATATACACCTACACCACACAGTATACTTATATAGGTATATTATGTATTAACGCTCGTCTAACTCTAATTGATATGTAGGTATTGTGTCTACATAATTGACTGTTCTAATTTCTCTATTCATACCAATGTCTTAATCTAAGCTGAAATATTATTATAATGCTCGCTAAAAGTTCAGAGAATAATTATGTGGTATAAATATTATATTTTTGGAGGAGGTCGTCTGAGGGTGCTTTTCAGCCAGAGATGTGCTATGCTACGTTGCTGAGAATGTCTTTGGTTTCCACTAACAATGTTCATTGGTACACATAGCCTAGCATTGGTGGAAACGGACTCAGATAAGCTATATTTTTATATGGTAAGATGCTTCCACGGATGCGTGCTATATGAGTGTACTATGGATGGTCTCCCTACTATCGATACATCGCATACTAGAGCTGCGCATCTTTCTTGCAATAGCGATGCGTTTATTGTTTCGTAACAAAATAATGAACGAATAAAAAAAAACACTACACTTTATTTAAAAAAAAAAATTGTTTGCACTTCATCATCTTGTTTGTTTTAAACACTACTACTATACAAATATTTTTATTGCATATAATCTACATCTCTCTAATCGGAAAGTGATTCCCAGAAATAACCAAAACGCTTGCACTAACTTTAACGAAACAACTCAAAAAGAGAATAAAAATACTACCAGGAACCAATCATATTTTCCCATTCAGTGGAAAGAAACGTAAAAAAGAACTACTTTTTTATTAACATCAATATTCTCTCGGTTTCGATTTCGATTTTTACAAACCAATCACTTTTTTATCCGCGTGAGATTAAAATTCAAAGACCCAGAAATTAGATTTGAATCCGGGCTTGTAAAACTATAAAAATGAGCATCTGTGTAAAGGCTAAAAGAAAATTCTGCTGAAGATATTCTAGTTTTCTGTTACCGAGTAATAAGTGTTTTTAATGTCGTTATAATACGTTAATAACAAAAAAAGTAATAAGTGGTACGTTTACGTTACGTTACGTTACGTAAGTACCCAAGTCTAACTATCATTATGATATTACTAACATTTTTTACAAAACAAACAAAATGTATTTATTATTTTTATGAACTTTATTCGCTCATCAAGGAGCGAATAAGTACTGATTTTGATCTCAAACGCTTTGTTAATTTGTGCTCGTTCCCAACTGTGGTTTTTTTGGTTGCAACCATTCATTGTGCAGGCGCTCTTGTGAACCAACTAATTGTCCATTAGCTTTTTGGTTATTCTCTGATGTTTATGTTGTTCATTCTTTAAAATACACGAGAAAAGTATTAATGTCCTTTTTATTATGGTTTTAAACTGTTCAGGACAAACCCGTAGGCATTGTATTTGATATTATAGCCGCCATGGCGTTCAACATGTCAATAAATAAGTTACGTAATAATATAAAATTGTGTTATTTTATAATTCAATCTTCTGATCTCATGTTTGTAATATAATGTGATCACATTTATTCTTTTCGATTGTCGTCATCGTTGTAAATAGACTCCGAATGTAGTTCAAATTTAGTCGGAAAGGTCAGGAGGCATCTTTTGCGGAATAAGTTTATCTTGTATTCAACTAAATTTGGAAAACTCCCCCTTTCTCGAAACTAAAATGTTAATTTGCATAGACAGATTTATTTTTGCTTCCGACAAAGAACAATTTCAGGTTTGCTTTTGTTATATGAAATCAGGCATCAGGCAAGACAATAAAATAACATCAGACGATGACGTCACAATTCCTACATCACACGTATAAAGTTTACATGCGAATTAATACAGACAGGACAGAAAATCACGGTCACCTCGCCTGGTTGGAGGCTCCTCCTTTTCTTAAGGAAAAGTACTCTCTGTTCCCTAAAAGTCAAATGCAATGTTTCTTTGCAATACAAACGGCGGTCTCCCTGAATTATGTATGGCAGTGCAAGCAATTAATTAGGAGATTACCTCTATATACACATTTATATTTGTCTTATAAAATAAACAAAATTTTCGTCTGACCTAGTTTAGTTTTTCCCTATGGTCTTACCTGCCCTCAATATTTCCTGCGGTCCTATTTTCGGTGCGTACCACGGCCGTCGCGAGTATATTTTCTTGGTGTTCACTGTTCGTTCGCTCGCATCAACATTGCGATAACTCGATGGTGACAGGTTTAACATCTCTAAACATCTGATGATACCTGTGGAAAGAAAAAAGAAATGTTATTATTTCAGTTTTCGTATTTACATCAAATTAGTAACACATATTTTTGTTATAAGTATATACATTGCACGTATATTGATTTTTCATGCATCTAAAATAAGCTTCATGATCGACAAACATGCTTGGAAAATAAAACTAATGAAACTTGAATATCATAACGATTGAAACTGTCAATCTATATTGACCCAAAATTGTTTTTCATTTATTTCTTCTTAAAACTACATAGTAAATTGTTAAAGGCCTAGGAAAAACCTAGAATCAAAATAATATAATACCCCTTAAACCTTGAACTTGAAGTCTTGAAATATAAAATCGATAAGACCCATACTGACCTACGAACGGTAAAGCCAAAATTAGTCGACATCTATTTCTGGATCCGAAAACCAATAGGTGAACTGAAGCATACAGGATTGGACCTAAGTCTGGTCCGAAACCTTCGTACAATTCCATAACATGTACGTTACTAACGTAATAAATTTAATTACTAGCTTCTGCTAGAGTCTTTGTCCGTGTTTCCGTGGGATAAAAAAATCATCACCCAAGTCAGTCAAGCAGCCAGCAAATTTCATCAAAATCCGTTCAGTAGTTTCAGCATGATTGGCGGACTAACATTCAAACATACAAATAAACAATCTTTTAAGATAGTGTGATTAAGATACGCCAACTCTCAAAAAAGGAAATTGTGTTCTTTGACATATACTCGTAGTAAACCTACTTCAATAAGTAGCCAATTGCAAAAAACTTGCATAAAAAGCTTTTCGTTACCTAAAGAAGACGTTAACTGCAAAACGACGAAAATAAAGATGATATTTTTAAACAAATAAAAACGAAGTTTCAATTTACAATAACAATAGTTAAAAGCAGTATAGTTAATTTTGTGATCCTTAAAAATATATTAGCATAATGCACCCAACTAAGTTTTTACTATGTATTCTGCGTAGGCGACGCGCCGTTTACTTTTAACAAGACAAGAATACATTTTAAACAACAGTGGCTAAATATGCAAATCTCTAGGGAAAATAATATCAAAACAAAATTATAAACACAATGTAAACTTATCTTGCAAAGCACACAACGTCTGGACAAAATAATTTTACGAAGTAATGACAAGTGCCAGAGGCAGTCCGTTTCTATAAAAGTTATTTTGGAGCATTCAAATTATGTTTCTGTCTCAAGAATCATGTCGAATGTTTCTATCTTCAGTGTTTTGACAAAAAAAAGGTTTTCTAGGACAGAACATTTCTTTGTTATTGTATTGGTCCGAGATCCCAGAGCTGTCAGACATATCTTATTTTTACAAGCATTTAACCTTCGGCTTACAGTAGTCTTGTATATACTTTTTAATGCCTTAATGTTTGTAAAGCTTGCCGAGTGACACCTGCGCAGGTACCAGGTGAGAAAGGTAACTAAAAATTAGACTCACTTAACGTAAATTTTTATGTCTGATTTTTATATATGTTTTGTAGAATATAATTACTTTGAAATCATATTAAAAAAATCAGACACTTTCCATGGACCAAAACTTTTATCAGACGGCTTAAAGCTCTAAAAAATAGTGCGCCTTACAAAATCGTAATAGCAATATATGGTGCCCCTGTAATGCAAAACAGTAGTACAAATCATCATAGTTTTACCAGATAATTTGCACGAACGTGATTACCATCGTGAATGTTACAAATGTGCTACTGCTTTGCCGAAAAGATATTTCTCTCCAACCTCACATATATTGCTATTACAATTTTGTAAGGCGCACTATTTTTTAGAGCTTTAAGCCGTCTGATAAAAGTTTTGGTCCATGGAAAATGTCTGATTTTTTTAATATGATTTCAGAGTAATATTCTACAAAACATATATAAAAATCAGACATAAAAATTTAAGTTAAGTGAGTCTAATTTTAAGTTACCTTTCTCACCTGGTACCTGCGCAGGTGTCACTCGGCAAGCTTTACAAACATTAAGGCATTAAAAAGTATATACAAGACTACTGTAAGCCGAAGGTTAAATGCTTGTAAAAATAAGATATGTCTGACAGCTCTGGGATCTCGCTCTATATATTGAATTATCTATCAAAGAGGTTTTCTGTTAGAACAACGTTATATTGTACTTATAAAATATGTATCATTTAGTTCAGTTCGTCTTTAAATGTTATTACACTCGCGTTTGCATTTTATTTAATTTTTATACCACTTTTTTTTTTTTTTTTTTGAGTGGGGAAAATCATCCAATGACTTTTCTCGCCTTGGGCGAGGCGAGAGGGAGTGTCAGACTCTTACTGACTAAAAACCACCCCGTTCCTTCTCCTGCTTTTCGAGCCGGAGCCCCGGTAAACCCGCTAGGTAGTCCGCAGCTCCGGATCAGGCATCAGCCCTGTTGGGCCCCATCTGTGGTGGTCTGATGGCTCTTTGAGGCGCGCGCGGAACGCGACGCGCCGCACGCACGGGTCTGGTTCTGTTCGGGCGGTGAGCTACCCTTGCTCGCCGTCCGCAGGCCCGCACTTACGGTGGCCGGAGATCGTCTCGGGATCCCCTACGCCCGAAGTGTCTTTCGCGACGGCTGGGGCGTGAGGAGGTTTGTTCTCTCACGCGCCCCGCCTCCTCCTTAGCTAGCATGACTGCTTCGCAGAAGGAGGAGACGGCATCCCAGTCCCTCTCGCTCCGCACCATAACAACCAGTGCCGGGCGCGAGAGGTCGCCGTCGCCGACCACATCCCTGAGGACTTGGCGGTGCTCAGCCCACGCAGGGCACACCGCCACCGTATGTTCTACCGTGTCCTCCGGGCGGTCCTCACAGTGATGACACCCGGGCGTTTCCTCCCGCCCAATAAGGAACAGGAACCTACCAAAACTCCCATGTCCGGTAAGCACCTGCGTTAGGCGGTAGGTGAGGACGCCGTGGCGCCTCTCAAGCCACTCCTCAAAGAGGGGACTTACCGCTGCGATTACAGTGAGCCCAGCCCTCGGTTGCGACAGTCGTTGCTGCCATTCCGCCATGAGATCGCGCCGGAGCTCGTCCCGCCACGCACTGATCTGGCGCGGCAGTGGAGTTTCGCCCCGGCGACACGCGTCGGCGCGCAGACTGAAGACGCGCGCGAGCACCTTCGCCTCCAAATCCCACGGCGGTAATCCGGCAAGGAGGTTCGCCGCCTCCCCGGAGATCGTGCGATATCCACGAATCACCCGGATGGCCATGACCCTCTGAGACGTGAGCAGCGCCCGAGCTGGCCGCCGCATCAGGTTCGGCGCCCACACAGGGGCGCCGTAAAGGGGCCATGGACCGCACGATCCCCGCGTACAACCTCCGGCAGGAGGCATTTGGCCCCCCGAGGTTTGGCAGGAGCCGCTTAAGCGCAGCCCCAGTCCGCTCCAACTTAGGAGCCAAACGTCGGAAGTGTTCCACGAAGTTCCATCGACTGTCGAGGACGAGTCCTAGGTACTTTATCGTCGTCTCGATGCCGATGGTAACCCCTCCTGTCGTTATTTGGGACCCATCCGGAGGTGGCGCGTTCCCGCGGCCATGAAAGCACATGGCCTCGGACTTGTGGAGCGCCACCTCGAGTCCCAATTGCCGGATCCTGTCAACAACTGTCGCAACCGCTCTCGCCATTAAGTTGGCCGCCGCCTGGTGCGACCTCCCGTGCGCTAACACTAGCGTATCGTCGGCGTAACATATTACGCCGACGCCGTTCGGGAGGTCGGTGCGCAGCACCCAGTCGTAACCGATATCCCACAGGAGCGGTCCCAAAACCGAACCCTGTGGAACACCGCGCGACATCTCTCGCCGTTTCCATTCGCCCTGGTGACCGGGGTATATGACATACCTGTCTGTCAGGTAGGCCTCGATTATATGACGGAGGTAGGTAGGAACCCGGTGATACCGGAGTGCCTCCAGTATGCAGCTCCAGGGTAGGGAGTTGAAGGCGTTGGCGATGTCCAGAGACACCGCTACAACGACCTTACCCCTGGACACTGCAGTCCCCGTCGTGAGGTCCCTTACGCGCATGATGGCGTCCACCGTGGAGCGCCCTCTGCGGAAGCCGAACTGGCCATCCGCGAGGTCCGGCCCAATTTTTATACCACTTAAGACATAATGCATGTTGTGCTTACCTATAAGAGATTGATGCACTCATAATTCAGACTGTGCATTGCGTCTGGTTGGTGAGCCAATTAAATAAAATAAAATTAAATAAAACTTAGTTTTTAATTTTTTTTTTTTCGGTTTTCTTCTGACATTAAACTCCATTTTGTTTTTAAAAATATCGCTTTTTACGTTATTCAGTATAATAGTCCTTTCATATTACCTCGCAATTAAAATGAATGAAACTTATATAAAAAATAGATTAAACAAGAGAGATATAAAAATTCTTTTGATGACAAATCTTAAACTGAATACGAGATGAGTAAATCTAAATGTTAATTCAGATTTCCAGGTACATTTCTATGGATGAAAATGTAAGAAAGTTTTTAAAATAGGTAACCTTTTTGTACCTGTACGACACTTCGTTGGTACAGCCAAATGAACATCGTATAACTCTTTGAGAGCTGCTCAAATAGAGGTACAAAAACCCCTCTGACCCGCGGCCTTTTAGCCTTTCAGATATTGGCAGCTTTGGGTCGCTATCTGAATAATGTTTTGGCATAGAAATCGAAGCCCTATTTTAACCGATTTTCGGTTTAGTTTTACATAATTCGTATTTTGTTGAAAAACTGATTTGAAGATGTCTACATGTCTAGTTTACACAACTTGAGGGTTTTTCAACGTTTTCAAAATTGTCAATTAATTTTAAAACATGTGATTTTATAATGATAAAATACTTTAAAGTCTACCGATTAATAAGTTTAAAAAATCGTTAATTTAAAAAACGATAGGGTTTGATTGTGTTGTAACCAGGTATTATTAAGATAAGTAACGGTGTTGATATGTGTATCAAAATGCTTAAAACTGTTGGTTACAATAAAATTATTACTAGTAGTTTAATATTGTCTACGGATAAGTTGTGGCAACAACTATTATGCGAAGTATATTAAATTCAGTCTATTGCGAAAATCTAACTGCTTTCAATATTCCGTAACTGCAATAATAGTGTCACATATTTACACAATGTTGCAATATTGTCTTAGTTCGCACACAAGGCAAAGAATAGCCTCCGGTATATTTTCTCTCCTTCCACTCAGCGATGCAATAAATTAGAATTACTTTCACTACACTTTCCCTAGGCTTACATTTTATTAAAAAGAACAGACAAGTTTTAATTAGTACTCTTTTTTACAAACCTTCTTGATAGGTATTATTTACCTGCTGACCGTTGGGTCTTAGACTTAATGTAATTAGTTTGATAATTCGGTATTAAGTTTCTTTTGGTATGTTTTTTGCTACACATTTACATAGTAATTCTTCGAATGTTTTTTGAGGCAGAGAACAGCTGTAATTTTTTTGTAAGAACATTTTCTATTTGTGTAACAAGATGTAACTTTTTAGGTTTTCAGTGTAAGTTTCAAAATAGTATAAGCTTTTAAAGTTCTATTTATAGATATTAATTAGTTTCATTAGCGAATGGACCATTCGTTCAATCATTCATATACAAAACCGAAATGAAAATAGCAGCGAAAATTTGAATTAAATGGCTTGACCTTTTCAAGTGTTATTAAGAGTAAATTGATAAAACAGACATTAAGTGATGTCGCTCGTTTAGTCATTGTTAAATCACTCACAATTTCATTCCGAGAGAAATGTCAGACACAATATTTTCTAAAAATTACTGTTATTTCAAAAAATTAATATACTTTTTAAAAATTACTCTACATTAGAGTGAATTTTGTTTCGAAAAATTAGTCTATAATTATTAGACTTTACCATATTTTTTTTTATATTAGGAAAGGGCTTGGATGTCTGAATTAAAAGATTCAGGTTTCTTGGAGAGTCGGTATTGTTCCGGTATTTTTGTATTCTGTACACGGTAAATCTGGCAAAAATGTAGTTCTTTATTCCGATCTCACGACACCCACGAAAAGAATACTTACCTACGGCAAATGTATTTAATTGTACTCCACCTTTACCACACTCGTACAATAGAATAAAACTGATGCAAAACCTAGCAAATCGCCGAAATTCACCTCAGCTAACAAATATCAAGCTATTCATCTCACTTAGTGAACTCGAGCGATTAATAAGTAAATTAGAGAAGAAAAAAAGTGCTTAATTCAAAGCACGTCTCTAACTAACCATCATTAGGAATTTATGGACCGTGGAAATGGTACCGCAGTGGAATTATCAGGGACAGTTTATGAACGGAGTGCAATTGTATGAATTGCTCTTATTCCCTTAAACAGAAGTTAGCGTGGTCGTTAGAATTAATTTTGTAGTCGCAATGATGGTAATGAAAGAGCTAAAAATAATATGATGGAAACTGGTTTTTGTCTTTATCACGTAAACGTCATTCTGCAATTACCGCTTTCTTAGTTATATGTAGGTACTACTACGTTTCAGAGCTTTTGATCTTTATGCCGTTAAATAAAAACACCGTGTTTCACATAGCAAATATCTTATCAGGTACCTACTCTAAAAATGCATTGCTTATTCACACAATTTTCCATACAACACTGGCACAGAGAAATTAAGCTGAGTCCACCTAATTAAATGGCATAGTAACCTAAAACATATTTGAATTTGTAGTGCAGTGTATTCTATATGAAAACCACATGGCCATTTCTAGTGACCACACCAACCACGACAAATTGGGTGAAACATAGAAAGACAGAGTAGGTTAAACAAATATACTACACGTAATACTATGATTGTATAAGGTACACCTACATAAAGGCAATGACTATGTCTTTCTCCGAAGTCTACTAGCAGGTAGTGTGATACTTGATCCACAAAATAACCAGCTACCAAATTCCGAAAACTAGAATTCCGAATACCTTACATTAGCTTGATCTGATTCTGTGAATCGAGACACTAATTTACCAAACGCATTATTTTCTATAGTTTTAACGAAGTACGTAAGTTATTGCCGGAATATGAAACTCTGTCTACCTTTTAAGGGATAAAAAGACGTGACGATACAATAAAGTAGGTAAATATAATTCAGTCACCCCTTTTCAAATGCATAATATACTTATTCAATAATTCACACAACACATTTTCTTTACATGAAACCACAGGATTACACAGGATCTAATCACAGGATTAGAAAAATAGCCACCACCATCTATCATATGCCCAATTTATTGTACACAAAAATACTCATGGTCAGGATACAACATTTTCACAGACATCGTTCATCGTTGTCATTCCGGAGATGGACCGAAATGTTTCATCTCCTGCGATTGTAACTGGATTCTTTCCGTTCTAACCGAAGTACAAAAGTGGCTACGTTTTGCCAGAAAAAAGCTGATGATATTTGTCAGGAAACAGGCTTTCTAAAGGCTTCCTTACTTCTAAGAACTTTATATAGAAGATAAAATCTTTTCAGTAATTGCAAGCTTGCCAAACAAGTAGGTATGAACTGAAGAAATTAAGTGTATTCATGAGAGATTTCTGCCGGTGTAAGTTACTTTAATTAGCTTTATAATATACAACTAGCTTTTACCCGTGGCTTCGATCGCTTTAAAAAGTATTATTATTAATAGCAATTTATCAAAATCCTTTCTAAGGGGATGCCTACGTCATAGTAGCTTTATGCACGCAAAGTCTCAGCCCGATCGTTTTATAATTGACAATGTTTCATACAAATTTTCATCCCCTATTTTATCCCTACCAGAATTGATCAAAATCCTTTGTAGTAGCGGATGCCTACGTTATTACATCTACCTGTGTGCCAAATTTCAACCCGATCCGTCTAGTGGCTTAGTCTGTGCATTGATAGATCACTATGTCAGTCAATCAGTCAGTCGGTTGCCTTTGAGTTATATACGAGTATAAAATATTTAGATAGATAACAACTAACTATTTTTCATAAGCATTTAGAACAGATTTCAAACAGGAGGTTCACATTTCGTGTGGCTTATAATTTAACGTTAACAATTTAATGCTATCCATATAGGCACTGTACTGTGTCAATCCACAAATCTATCATTAAAAGAAAATATCGTTAAGAAACAATGACAAAATGTAGGACAAACGTCTGTTATCTAACAATCATCCGGACTTCGACCTTGCCAAAGCAAACTTAGTCTTCCATTCATCATCGCAATTCGTAATTGTGTGTATTCTCGGTAACGTTCACGTTACAGTAACGTTGGTTAGCCGGAACTCTATGCCGCTCCTACACACTACGATGAAAATGTCGTAAAAGAAGTAAAGAGAAATTTGTGTAAAGAGAACTGTTTGTACATCTTTGAAAGAATAAAAATTGTTTAATTTTCAAAGAAAAGTATAGATTAAAGTGATTTTACTATAAGATTCAATCATGGGATTTCATAGTTCTTAAATGTGTTATTATTAAAACTAATTTTATTTAGACATCATGGACATACGACGAAGGAAAACATAAACAAATAAAAAGAAATCTGGACTTAAAAAAAAACTTTGTTTTCAATCCGTTTTGAGCTACTGTGGTTATAAATAGTCATTCCATTACATATGAGAAGAGGTTTTTTATAACAGTTAGCCAGTTACAGGCTGATAATAATTTAATACAATAAATCGATAAATAATATAATTTTCAAAT
Source organism: Spodoptera frugiperda (assembly GCF_023101765.2). NCBI lineage: Eukaryota > Metazoa > Arthropoda > Insecta > Lepidoptera > Noctuidae > Spodoptera > Spodoptera frugiperda. The sequence goes on from NC_064216.1 coordinate 5,778,574, forward strand.
AAATCTCGACTCCATAACATTCAAAATTGTTTGTCTGATTTCATTTCATTGTTACAAGCACTTAAATTATGCCAAGTTTATAAACATATTGAAAAGCCTTTGTAATACCCATTTACATTTGTTTCCCCTTAACAAGAATTCAAATTGGACGTTTAATATCTTCCCAAAAGACATTCTGTCTTCTATAGACATAATTTACTGAAATTATTTCGAAAAATATTTCCACATTTTCTTCAAAATAAAGCCAATTAATGAGCTCCTTGTAAATCTTCCAGTTGACATGATCTGTGAAGGTTCTTTTAAATACCACTTTCCTTAGATAAAGTTGATTCAGGAATAATCATTTATTCATTTAATTCTGTAGTAAATAGGAGCTTCTCAGTTGATTGACGATTTTGAAGAGATTTTGCTCTAGAATTAATAAGCTTAATATAACGTTTCGCTTTTTCGCTCGAAGGGAATATTAACTTTTGATTAGTTTTGTAATATTATTGAGTTTTCATATTTTTATTTTGTAAAGTTATAGCACGGACTCTGTTATTGCTGTTGGTATGGCAAAAGGCTGGATCAGCCTAATGGCACTTTATAATAGCTGGTGAACTAAGGGCGGTATTTTATCTCCCAACCAGTGTACCACGGACCACCAGTGGTCCAAAGAAAAAAGTATGATCCGCTCAATGAAGAAAAAAATAATTAAAAACACCTCTGTCCAATAAACATGAAACACAGTCAAAGCTTGTATGAAACTTACACCAAAGAAGACAACACAGAAGAGGAGGAACTCTTTTCAATAATCCTAGTCATTGTTTTCTTATTTAATTGTGACCATTGCCGTATGAAAACGTAACACGTGAAAATTTAAATTTAAAAGTGACCACTTAAGAAAGAAATTGTAATAGTGGTTAAATGTCACATGAAAAGGAAATGGTAATAGTGGTCCCTAACCTAACAAGAATTACATAAAGTGCTCCCTGACCAAGACAAGGTGGGAAGCTCTATTTACTGTAGATTCTATGTAACGAAATGCAATTCTAGACACACGTGTAACCCAAATAGGTAACCATTTACAATTCTATCTTGCTAAAACAATGATAGTTGTTTACTCAAACGGTATTGCAATGTGCAGACGCAACGTTTGTTCAAAGGACGTGACCTACGTTTTAATTTGTTTCCATTGTTCTTCGTAAGTATAAATAGTTCGTATACGTCTTTCCAGATTAAAAAGTAATATTGGAGAACATAATTGGATTTAGAAGATACATTGGTACGTGTAGGTGTGCAAGAATTAGGTTTGTTTAGTAAAACGGTTTCTTTGGTAGTCGAGCAGTTAGAAAGACGAACGATAAGAAAGAAGGTTTGAACTTTATTTCGATTAAATTTTATTACTTCTAATCTTTTCAACCTCTTTTGATGACGGGAGTTTTCATAAGGAAACTTGTATTTGGGGAAAACGTGAATTTCCACCACGTGTACACACATATCTCCAAGGAAATCCGTAATAGCCTGAGGGAGGTTTTCTACCAGAGCTATCTAGCTATGCTACAAAGATGTAAAAGAAAAGCTGTGTAACTATTTGACCATTTCCACTGATACTTAGCTATGTAGCTGCGTGAGGAAGATGTGCTTAGCTCGAGTATACGATGTATCGATAATAGGGAAGCAATCCATAGCACACATCATTCCATATAAAAAACATAGCTTAACTGAGTCCGTTTCCACTATTGGTATGCTATGTGTGTACCAATGAATATAATTGGTGGAAGCCAAACGCATCCCCAGCAACGTAGCACAGCACATCTTTGGTTCAAAAGCAACCTAACGCTAGTTTTAGTATACCTACATTATCTACAGGTACGTGTTAGTAAAGCGAACTGAACTGTAAAATAATATTCACTTCTATCTTCCGAGAAAGCGAAGTGCACTTCTACAGCACTGCTCAGAGCTGTACCTAAGTACTCGAGTTGAAACTACATAATTTAAATATAACTTGATTTTATACCAAAAGTAAAAGCTCTAACAAATTGTATTATTCAGTACTTTTTACGTTAACTTATATTTTTCTTCACGTTTTCTGAATGTAACAAATGTAATTTTATTCCTTTTGAAACTGTTTACAAGCTAAATATGATTGTGAAGAACTATTTCTGATTTGATTTTGTATTGAAAAAGAGGATGGTAAATCTGTGGATGATAAAATATAATATCACAACAAATCTTAAAAGAGACGTTATATTCTGAGGAAGAATCTTTTATAATTTATGTGACAAATTCATGTAAATACCAAATATTATAAGAATTTGTTTAATTCTGGTGATTATAATTAATTTTTTTTTGTACTGACTACTTCGTCAACACATAAATAATTATTATTTATTGTTATTATTAGCCATGATCGTCCTTCTGGAGATTGCTTTCCAGAAGAATGGCCTCCCTACCCTTCTTCCTCTTCTCCCTTCGCAAAACATTTTGCGACCAATCCCCTATTACAGAAAGTTACAGAAACTATACTGATTTAATATTTTATCTTTACCTAAAACCACGACATACGGCCCAAGTAATCTCTAGGGATTGATTGTGTTCTTTCGTAGTCCAAAATAATCCTCGTTACGTTGTCAAAGGAATCGAAGACGGAACAAAGTTTATCGGATAAAAGTATTTAGGAACAGTCTTTAAGATAGCTACTTTGTTCTTTGATTTGGCGATTCCAAAAGGAAACTACGATGTGCGTAGGTATTTGTATGACGTATTTTGTACGCGACTAGTTGAAGCCGGCGAGTTCTTACACACAAAGAAATCTTACTGAGTTCCCATTCCTTCGAATTTAGTGTATTGGAGTAGTCAGTTCAACGTACCAACGTATTTTAAATGTTTATAAGAACTTAATAAAAAAGTTATGGAGTAAAATCTTACCAATATTATAAATGCGAAAGTTTGTGTTAGCGTGTATTTTTGTTACTTAATACCGTCAGAAATCGGAATGAAATTTGGAATAGGGGTAAATTGATCTGGAATAACACTTAGGCTACTCTTATCCCACGGGAACAATCGGAGCGAACCCGTCGGCAGAAGCTAGTTACAAATACTCTCAAGCGAAGTTCTGAAATATACACAAATTAATTAATAATTAATGTAATGTTTTATGTTAAACTAATCCTTATTAGTATTAAACTTAAGTTCTTTTACAAATTATTCGTACCTATAAAATGATAATTCTAGTGCATATAAACTTAAACATTGTTTTGACAACAAGTTCATATAAACATTTCCATTGCAACTGATAAAAGAGTTTATTAAAAACAAATCAATAGAGATATTAAAAGTTCAATGATTTAGCTTGTTGTCATAACATAAGTGGGAGATAACATTGCAATCACATTGAGTTCTAGATAAACTCAACAGTAATAATTTTATGAATAAGTAGCTTCTGCTTCATCCGTTTTGACGTGATTGAGTAACAAACATACAAATAATCACATAAACTCACAAACTAAGATTCTATTCCTACTTTTATTATACTTGAATTTACTAAGAATACAAAATTATTTTCCGCTTGAATTAGTCAAGTTAAGAGGAGTGGGTGTCGAATTGTATAATGTGTGCTCCAATTCATATCCCTCTTGGGATTAAAATGCGTAAAGTCATGTTTGAATTACGTATTCTAATTTCCCTTAGAAAGGAGTTTCATTATGAATGCTACAATTACAAGGTATTCGAAGTAATTTAAACGGGCACAGTCAAAGTCGAAATTATTTATTTCAAATAGACCGAGAGAAGGCACGAACGTCAAAGCAAATATTATAATATTAAAAAGAAATGTCAGTCTGTTGGTCAGTCCTCTAGTGAAACTATTGGTTAGTTCGTACCAAAGTGTAGATTCTTATGGAAAAGAACGAGCAAGAAACTCTAAAGTTAAATAAGAAAACCAACCTGCATCATTATTAACCTTCTATAGTTTCAATTCAAAGAAGTTGAAAAAAATATAATGTAAAGCAATAGGAACTGTTTTATCGACCTTAAATGCTTCAATAAGTTGCTCATCTCTATATAAATGGCTGCAAAAAAATAACGAAACTATAAATCATAATACAATTTTTAACAAAAATATTTTAATTTCATTTATAAGGTTCAAATAATTTTGTAAAATGTAACGAAGTTTCAAGGGTTTTGACCCAGATTCGGGTCGCGTTGCGTGATCGGTTTTCTGAAAACACGCTGTAGATAAAACTTTCTATCAATTCGTGGTTAAAGGACGTAACGATAATTAGGGATTTTCGGAATGTTCGGAATTACTGTCCCATGGGATCATGGAAGATGGGGGAACGATAGAAAGTGCAATTTATGTCAAATCCTAGTGGATAATTTAATCGAGAATTTAACCCAGAAATTTAAGAAGATATTGAATTGGTACGAAAAAAAAGTCCGTGCGGCCGACTACGGACTTTTTGCTATTCGTCATATGGGCTTGAGCTTAAAAATCTATTCAATCTTCTAAACTCTTTCCGTGCGGCCAACTCGCCAGTTACGTCCAAGGTTTGCACGCCTACGAGATTATAGCGTAAAAACTCTGCTACGCGCTACGAACTACGCAGTACGAGCTATGGCTGTAGAATTTCCCCGTAACTTGAGTGTGAAATTAGGGCTTATCAATTTAGGTCTGGGCATGTAGGGTTAGAAACTTGGCTCTACACGGGATCTGATTACTTTTTGACAGTGCGAGCTATATGGTCTCGTCTTGGCAACATTTAACATGAAATGTTTTTGTGGGATTTCATTTCTTTTTGTAGGTTGCTTATCGTAATTTTCTACCTACTATACAATATTCAAACCGTACGTAATCCTAAACTACTTAAGTTAAACCTATTAACAATGAAAATTAAACAATGACCTACGTATCAAATTATTCTCACTAAGTCGTACCTACATAAACAACTATAAACATATTATACCTACTAACCTATACTACTTAATTGCAAATACCTACTTATTCAATCTTTGAACGGATTCTTAATTAAATTTGTGAGAAAATTGCAAACGTAATGCTAATACTTTTTATCAATGAAAATTAAAACACTAGTACCTAACTAAACCTTCACCTACTAAACTACTAAAATAAGAAAATTGCAAACGTAATCCTAATACTTTTTATCAATGAAAATTAAAACACTAGCATCTAAACCTTTTGTAAATACTAACAATTAAGTATTAGGCAAATGGTATTTTTTCCGCGATAGCAAACTTTTAAATCACCGAAATATTCCGAAATTTTTTCATTCAACGAGACAACCGTCAACGACGTCTGCCCTCGCGCGTTTTCGGGTGCCGCGCTCGCTAACGGGCCGATTATTTTTAGCTAACACGGGCATTGGCGCATACTATACTTACGATGCTTTGTTCAAAAGTATAGGTTGATTAATAAACACGTAACCGAAGTGAAGTGTAGTAATATTATTCATATCTAAGTACTTATGGGTAGGATAATGTTTTGATTTGGAAGTTTGTGTTCTATTCTTGTGTATAATTTTCAGATCTCAGGAAATAGGGAATTAAGTTTCCATTTTTACCCCTGGCCGCATCAGACCTCTAGCGTCAAAAGTTGCGGAAGTCTCGAACAAACTTTCACTAGTTTAAGGGGTTGGGGGAAAGTTCCAAGTTTTAGGATTTTTTTGTTGTTTGTACTAATCTAAATACCTCAGTTTTCTAGGACTCAGGAAGTATTATAATTTTGTTGATCATTTGAGTGACGAAATCGCGGTATTTTAGATATCAATAAAATCTAAAGTATAAGAGCTATGCCATTGAACTTTAGAGGTTTATTAAACCACTGACATTATATCCTGAAAATTTTGTTTATCTGGTATTCAAGTTTGAAGGTTCAAAAATACGACGAAGCGCTTCGAGAAAAGGTAGGTAGTGCCCTTGCGCTTGCGCTTCGCTTGGCTCGTCTTGGCGGGGGCACTACCGTGCCCCCAGATAACCTTTTATCTCCAACGTTGGCAGAAGTGCACATTACGGCAGTAATGTCACTGTACAATGTACACCTACTTTTCACCATTTATGTCCATGTAATAGGAGATTGACCTATTGCCATAGGTATACTGGGCACAATAAAATTACAGACTCTCTTACTAATGAAAAATTTTCGATAAGCCGAAAATAAAATTATGATAATAGATAATATGTAAATATGTTACCTAAACCTACATGTTATTAGGTATCTAGCATTTTAAACCAAACAAGTTAGTATTACTATTTAGTAAAAACGAATGTTACAGATTAAAGGAAGGTATATGATAATATTTGCCGACCTACAATCCTTTTATTACTCGACTATTATTACAGCATGTATAATAGAAAATAGTTGTAGCTGGTATATTATTACATTTAATTAAATCTAGACCTTTGTCTAGACTCTAATCTAGAAACAAAATTATTCTGATACTAGGTCTAGGTACACGTTGTTTTTAATTATCCTACACACTGAACATAATTATTTTCCACAGAGTGATATTCGTTTTAATTTGTGGTGAAGTCAGCATACTGCTTCGCTGGTATGCGACAAATCTATATATTAATACGTGAAGCAAAAACTTTGTAATTCTTTTTACGAAAATTGCGCGGACGTAGGAGCATAAAATTTGGTACACTTATAGTTTATGTGTAGAAGAAGCGCATAGCGCTAATATTTTTGAATAATGCTTATTACATTAAATCAATAAATAAAACATTAAACATGCATAGTATCTGATCGTTTTGACAAAACGTCAAAATCGATAGATATTGCGATGATATTCTCACGTCTCATATGAAAAGAGTTTTATAAAAGAGTTTGAGTTAAATAAAAATTATCCTTCAACGTACGTTAAGTGGTATTGTAAATTAAATCATATATGGTCGAATTTCGGCCACTAGGCGACCACTAGTAGAATATAAAACTACCAAGTATTAAATGGTTTTGGTTTGAACTAGATAAGCGTATTGAATTATTTTTCATATCAAATAATTAAACAATAAGATTTTTATTAAGAAGAATTATGAAAGGAATACACAGGCTTTGAGTGAATATTAGTTTTACATTGTTCTCACATAATTGAAGCAATCAAAACAATGTAACCAAGAATTGTATTGTGAATCTGATTGAAAAAGAGTAACTTATGGAGTTTCTTGCTCGTTCTTCTCCATTGGAATCTACACTTTGGAACGAGCAAATAGCTTCACTAAAGGACTGACCGACAGACAGACGTTATTAATATTATTATATTTGCTTTGATGTTCAAAAGTGCATTCCTTTGAAATGAATTAAAAAAATTGTTTATTTTTTACGGAATATTAACTAAAGTAGTCCGCTCTTGAACTACAGCAATAGATTTTCAACCTTTTTTAGAATTGCAATTTATATTCAACGTGTTTTTCTGATATCCGAATTGCAATCTATATTCATTGAGGCTTTTTCATTTTGATATTTGCATTACATTACATGCAAATGGAGATTCCAGCACGCGATTTTCAATGTAAATAGGAATAAAACCCACGCAATAGTGAGTAAATTACCGTGATCGAATATTTTCTGGCTTCAGGCGCGCATTGAAGTCCTTGGCGTGTTGATTTCAAGAGCCCTATTTCAATAGGACACCATGGTCTTACGATCAGTTACACGACTGACAAATCGTGGACCATATGAAGGGTATTTCATCATATACCTTATGATTATTTATGATATTTCTTTGAAGTGTGTGGTCAATACACGCACGGTTATAATTACAATACTTAGAAAATCCTGATAAAAACCATGTTAGACTTTTTTAAGGGGGAAATTTATCCAATGACTTCTCCTGCCTTGGGCGAGGAAAGATGGAGAATCAGACTCTTACTAACTATAAACCACACCATTCCTACTTCTGCTTTTCGAGCCGGAGGCCCAGTAAACCAGCTAGGTAGTCCGCAGCTTCGGATAACCATGGTAGTCTTGGGATACGAATATTACATATTTAAAACGCTAAATTAGACTCGGTTGTTGCAGATCCGGTTTCATGGTTTGGGATAACACCCTGGAGATTAGGGAATTTGAAATCTTAACGGAGCAGGGTTGGTAGTCGAATTGTTATTTTAAAATTTCTTGCAATGCTTTTTTTCCTTGACCACGAGTCGTGTCGCGACTGGAAAAGTAGAATTAATATATGGGTAATTGGGTAGAATATAAAGTAGAATAAATATAGAGACCCCGTAGCGAGCAACAATATTTTATTTTATTCTTCTTCACACAAATAAAAGTCTTTTAAGGCATTCCCTATTCATTAAATAGTATTATGTATGTTTTAAAAGCATGACTAGCATAACAAAACATATTTTTACAATGTAAATTTATGGTTCAAAAAACCAACAAATCTTCAACAGGACAAACCACAAATCCCGGTTTTCCTGTCCCCCTACACAGCTTTAATTTATTCAATGTGACCTCTTTAAACAAAATCTTCGTCTTGCTAAAAAGGTTTGTTTTGTCATGTAAATTTTATCGTTTTTTATTGACAAAGGAAAATTCTGATTGGTTACTGACCCAATTATTTAAACATAGCTCTATTTTACATAGGACGAAGTATTTATGGAACCAATGTGACAAGGTTTACTTTGCCTGTGTAATCTATTTATCCTGACCCCATCTAAAGTGGAATTTACTTAAGCCAGAGAGCGATACTCGATCGTGGTATGGATATACATAAGCTGAAGCTGTTTCTTAGTGAACTATTACCATATATTGGAATAATATTGTACCGTATGGTACCTCTTATGACTTAATTTAAATCATATTATATTTGTCATCATCTTGACTGACGTTATACAAAAAAATAACTAAATAGGCCAAAACGTGCATTTATCTCTTTAAGCTAATTTGAACACTCTTTACAAATACGGCATTGCAACAGCCGCGACACACGTCCGTAACATTCTTAGATAACCTTTAAGCTCTTCAGTGAGTCAAGGTATATGAAAATTGATAATTTGACTATAGCTTTTATGTCTTCTTTTCGGTTTTCATTGAAATGTTTGATTGTATTATGTCTGTGACAGTCAGTGTTTTTTAAATAATTAATGTCCATACTGTATACGACAAATTTAAACAAAAACAATAAATACCGTACCTAAAAGTATGTTGGTGTTGCTTTCCAATGGCTAGACATTTATCTATCTATCTCGTTATTTATTTAAATAAAATTCAAAGTATATTCTTCCTCGCCTAATAAATACGTTGACTGTCAAAAATGCCTGAAGCATTAAATCCCCTTTGCTTTTTACAAAAAAGGATTAATTTAAAAACACATTTTAAACTTCACAGAAAAAATAACAAAAGATTTTTTTTACAAAAAATATGTTCCTTTCACTGAAAGCTGTTTTTATTTTGTATCCAAAATAAAAATACTATTTTTTCTTAATATGTGTTCCTCAGTACGCTAATGTCAGAGTTGAACGTCCGCTTATTAGACGTGTTTGTTAATTCCTTTCGATTCATTATAAACGGACTCTACTTAGCTCTATTTTACATAGGACTAAAATACAAAATTTATGGAACCAATGTGACAAGGTTTAGATTTGCCGTGTAATCTATTGACTCACTCACTCATCAAAATCCTGACCCCTTCTAAAGTGGAATTTACTTATGCAGGTAGGCCAGAGAGCGATACTCGATCGTGGTATGGATATACATAAGCTGAAGCTGTTTCTAAGTGAACTATTACCATATATTGGAATAATATTGTACCGTATGGAGAAACCTCTTATCACTTAATTTAAACCACATATTTATTATCAGCTTTACTGACGATTGTATATCGTAAAATGAACAAAAGCTTAGTAAGTAAGCCAAAAAGTTCATTTTTCTCTTTAAGCTAATTTGAACACTCTTTACAAATACGGCATTGCAACAGTCGCGCCGCATGTCCGTAACATTCCTAGACAACCTAATAAATTTTAGCTCTTCTATGGTCAAGGTACATAGAGCTGTTCACACAGAATTTAATACTTGATTAATTTAATTATTTATTTTGTTTGAAAATATCAATTTTTAATTTTCGGTTTTCATTGAAATGTTTAGTTGTATTATGCTTCTGTGGACGAGTACTTCCTGTAGTTTCATTTAAATCATATGAGTGATGTCCATACTGTATACAACAAATACATACAAAAACAATAAATACCTAAAAGTAAGTTGATGTTGCTGTCCAACGGCTAGACAGTTTAAATCTCGTTATTTATTTAAATAAAATTCAAAGCATATTCTTCCTCGCCTAATAAATACGTTGACTGTCAAAAATGCCTGAAGCATGAAATTCCGTTTGTACGATTTTTTCTGAAAAAAGGATTAATTTAAAAACACATTTTAAACTTCACAGAAAAAATAACAAAAGATTTTTTTTACAAAAAATTTGTTCCTTTCACTGAAAGCTGTTTTTATTTTGTATCCAAAATAAAAATACTATTTTTAAATCTTAATAATGTGTTCCTCAGTATAATGTCAGAGTTGAACGCTCAGTTCCAATTTGCTTTTCCCCATGGAAAGGAAAACAACGTGAATCCATTTCACGGCTTCTTTACGCCCTTGTTGTTTGTACTGCATTAAATTATCTTATAATTTTATTTGTAATGCATAATATAAAAAAAAATGTTATTTCTATATTTACAAAGGGTACCTTAATGTATAAAAAAGTTGTATATTTGGCCATTTTATTTTTTTTAAACGTACACACACTAAGATTTTCTCCTGTGTCGTGGGTGTGTTTACAAACATATCAGCTCACATACACACACACACACGCACACACACACACACACACACACACATTGATGTATTATAAACCTCAACATTTTTAAATTATTATAATTCGATACTTACATGAAAGAATAATATTTCCAGTTCAACAAAATTTTCGTGAGTTTAATCAACTGTATTGTGTCGCCCCTTATACCCATAAGGGGCGATACAATACAGTTGATTTAACACCCGTTAAACACCCGTTTAACAGAATAAATAACATCATCAATAATTATCAAATTTCACAGAACATCAACAACATATTCAAACACAACCATTTTGTAAGATCTTCAAACCAAAAAAGAAAGTACAAGACAGTTAGAGTTTTCCAAGAATTGGAATATTTATGTTGAATGTTGAATATTATTTATTTATAGCGTTCATTTATTTGCATTTAATTGGCTTTGTATTGACGTGTATGATGCACAACACGCCTTGAAATTCACAAAGTTCAAAGTTATGAACAACTTTGATGAAACTAAAATTAGATTCGCGGTTGTATTGGTATTTCCCGGAATACCAGACTGGTAAAGTGACAAAATCATGATGCATAAGCATATAGAAGAGAAAAGGTGAAAGAGCACCAGCTGTGATGATTATGATGGTGATGAAATTTAATCTGCACGGTTGGCGCGATGGCTGGGCAACCAGTTGCCGCGCAACTTCTAGCCGGTTCCGATTCCCAAACCGAATAACTCTTTGTGTGATCCACAAATTGTTGTTTCGGGTCTAGGTGTCAAGAAAATGTGAACTTGTATGTTTGAAAACGCGCCCAAGACACAGAAAAAAAATGGAGTATGGGGCAACGTTTTTATAAAAACAAAAACTTTATTTTTATGAAGTTGATATTTCATTGTCTCTGCCTACCATGGGAGACAGGCGTGAAGTTATGTATGTATGTATATTTTTATGATGTTCCATAAAACACTTGAAAATGATGGTAACCTCGTTTTGCTGCGTCAACGCTTGTTAGTAGAACTCTCGTATCCAGGTCGATCACTAAGTAAAGCCAATTTATTAGGTTACATGGAGCATGTAATAGGCATTAAGGCAGGTCCTCTATGTACATGTATGTATACAACAGTAAATGATCTGTCAAAGGATTGGTGTTAGGTACAGTTTAATACAGGTTCCGATGATAATTATTTTAGTCTATTTATAAACTGCTGAGAATTAGTTTCTGGGTTCGAACATGAAGATAAAAAAAGGTTTGTTTCAATAATAAGTCTTTTGAACATGTAACAGAGTGATTAAGATGATTCTATTAAACATGATCTTAAATTCAGATACTTAAAAAAAAACTATGTCCCCCCCTCTCCACTTGGATTTCCTCCAGTATCGTGGGTGCGATTACAAACACACATTTCACATACACATAACATCCAGACCCGGAAACCACAATTCGTGGACCACACAAAAAAATTGGTTTGTGCGGGAATCGAACCTGCTACACATTGCGCGGCTATATATACTAAGTAGTGATGATTTGTATAATAATATTACTATGAAATGCTTATGATATGCATATGTAAAGTAACCACATAGACATACTCAAAAGTAATTAACTGGCAATGCAAAGAACTAAAATATTCATGCACTCTCTACATTCTGACTGATGTATTAATTATGTACTTATTGTTATGTACTGCTAGTGACGTATTTACCTCATAACATCATGTATAATGAAAGCCAGGCAAACTTATTAGAGAGAGCATTTAGCTTGCTTATAATGCTGTCAATGGAAGGGTTCATTGTATTAATGAGAGGTTAAGTGACATTAGTTCTTACTGAAAGGATATGCTACTTCGTTAGTCTCATAGTGGAATCCATATATGTATACTAGAATGTAAGTAAATAGTTAGCAAAATCAATAAAAAAGTGTAGGTAAAGGAAATATGAAAAGGTATTTTGTAAGTAGAAAATGCAGTACGGTACCAAATAAACATAAACTATAGAAAGCTAAAGCGACTAGGGACTTTATAAATTTACTAGCTTCCGCCAGCAGCTTCAAAAAGTATCCTATCACTCAAGTCATCTCATGTCTGTATACCAAATTTTAACAAAATCCGTTCAGTAGTTTTAGCTTGATTGACGGATAAACATCCAAAGAAACAAGTTTTCACATCTATAACACTAGTGATTGATTTGAAATGTATTGGTAGCAAGAATTCTCTATAACTTTACTAATATACTAAAACGAACAATGATCTAACTTGCCTATACAGCCACCGTATGACGTCATAAGAGAGCCATCAACAAAATGATAGAATTTTATCTATACATATAATAAAATCGTAGAAAAGTGCTGTCTGTACATTGAAAATAAAAATAAAAAAAATAGCAGGGGTTATTGTTATGTCGATGTCGAACCCAAAAATGTAATTAACTTTTTTTTTGTCTGTTTGTCTGTTTGTCTGTTTGTTTGTTTGTCTGTTTGTCTGTTTGTCTGTTTGTCTGTTTGTCTGTTCGTCTGTGCGCGCTAATCTCAGAAACGGCTGATCCGAGTTGGATGCGGTTTTCACGAATATATTGTGGTATGCTTCAATTTACATTTAGTGTTTGTTTCATGTCAATCGGTTCATAAATAAAAAAGTTATGTCAAATTAAAGAATCACGTCGAACACTATTCTATGCTTATACCATTAATCTCAGCCACTATTTGACGGATTTGGTTGAAATTTGGTACAGATATAGTTTAGAACCTTAGAAAGGACATAGGATAGTTTTATTTCAAAAATCAAAAAATAAAAATAGAAATAGATCACGCTATGGTTTCGTTACATTCATTTGGTTGGGTATCGGCCGAGCGCTTCGGTACTATCGTAGAAAAAGTGTATTATCAGTCGTATGATTATTTGTCTGTAGTGGTCCTGCTGTTTCGTATATTCTAAATAAATTGGTTTCGTTGTATTTGTCAATTAATAAGTTTATTTGTTGGGTTTTTCTGGTTTTCTGGTTAAATTATTTAACGTAGGTTTAGTTTGATATCGATTATTTATTAGTAGTTACTGTAGTTAGTTTTTTAATAAAATTGTAAGTCTAATTTATTAATTAATTAGATAGACTAGATTTAAGTCGTTTCTTTTAAATTATTTAGTTTAAGCTTGGTTATTATAGCATAGAGGATAGGTTGTAATATTATAAATTCGTAATTCGTAGCTTTCTTTAGTTTTAAGTTAGTTTTCATCTTAAGTTCGGAAAGATTATAATATTTCTTTAGTTTAAGTCCGTTTTTAAACAATTTTTTCAATGCCCTAAGTGAGTATACATCTATTAAATTCAAATGCAGAGCTCATTATGTTGATTTTTGAAGAGTTCCCTGGAATATCTTCTACGTCTCATTTTTGAAGAGATTCCGCGAGATTGGGAACTATGTGGTTAAAACCAAAAATTTGCCGGAAGTCACTTTTCCACGCGAACGAAGTCGCGGGCAAAAGCTAGTCTGTAATAAAATCTGCGATCCTGTTCCAATAAATTTGCGTAATGCGTAGCGGATCGGTAACGTGCTACGACAGGATCCGGCGTAGCAGTGATAATTCAATTTTGTCTACGCCGTAGCCGTAGTCAAATCTCTTTGTGCCAACTATATAGTAGTTAGTTAAGTATTCAGTGGAATGTTAATTTGTCGTTCATAATAAATTAAATGATGTCAACTAGGTGTATAAGATTGTTCGTGGTCTGAAAACTTTGTCTTAAGTCTGCAACTTTAGTCCATACAATTTGCTTTAAAAGGAGTAAAATGCCGCCATTGTGTATTAATTACTAAACATAGTAAAATAGTTTTTATAAAAGCATATAACAAAAACATGGAATGGAACAATGTTTTTTGCTTGTTCGTAGTTTGAACAAAATTTCATTTATAATCTCGAAGTTTTAAAAATTAATGTAATGTTAACCACACAAGTTTAATCCAGCCAGTGCAGCCAAAATATCCTTTTCAAACGACCTACAAGTGCACTCATTTCTTTTTACAAATATTATATTTATTTTGGAATATTTCCTTAGAAATTAGGTCAGTTATCTTTTGCATATGACAGGGTCGAGTCTCATATTAATCTAAAACATCAGTCCCTTGGGCTCACATCCATTTGCATAAGTTTTAATTTATTATTTTAATAGTTTATGTTATTATTTATAAGCGCATAAATACATGAACGTTGAAATAAATGTTATTTAGTGTTCATAGTATTATGGATTAAATAAATAAGTAATTATAGTAAGGTGACAAATAATTTTATTTGGATTATTTTATTCATTTGTAGGAACAATGACATTACATATACATATATTGCCAAAGACTTGCACTACAACTTCATTCTATAAGATAGGACTCTTTTCATATATTAGTTACACCTTCTGGTTATCTACCAATTTGAAGGACAACACTTAATTTTCTCCTTTTAACGTAATTTTATCAAGTTTACTTAAGCCGACACAAAGTAATTTGTAAATGTACAAACAAACTTAAATAAAATTCTATTTATAAGCAGGAAGGATGCAACACCTCTTGGAATTCATAGGGTCAGATCCTTGACCTCATTTAAAGGGAGTGACCTTCATTTTCAATCCTCTTTAGAGCAAGGAAAGAAGTAGGTAACTGTGTCTAGGTCTATGGTTGATACCAGAGAGTAAACATTACGAGTATTACGCAATACTCTTAGGATATAAAATAAAAATAAGAATTTATTACATTTCGAATAGCGAAAGGTGTTCTTGAAAATTATTGTAGTCTCTTATTTTTAATATTGTGGTATGTTTAGCTTCTGCCAGTAGCTCCGTATAAAAAGCACAAATAAATATCACCCAAATCAGCCTTGCTGTCTCTTTACCAAATTTCATCGAAATCCGTTCAGTAGTTCAAGCGTGATTGACCGATAAACATCCACACACATAGCACACGATATGTGATTCTACGTTAACATCTAAAACCAATTAAGCAAAATATACTTTAGGCTACAATAAAAATTAACAAACCACAAATTAAAAACCTTATACTGATTGTTTTAAACATTTTTTTCTAAACACTCAGAATTCTAATAAAATTAATTAAATACTGTTACGGTCGGAATAACTTTACTGAACTTATAACAAAGACTTTCAAGATTGTAGCTAACGAATATAAATAAATCAATTATTGTATCCATTAACAGATTCCTTTGTACTTAATGAAACCTTAATTCCAATTAATAAATGCGATCAACTGAAAATATTTTATAATTACTCGTACTTAGGTAAAATAATTATGAGTTTTTATATTATAATGATTTTCTAGCAATTTAATTTCATAAGATGTGTGTTCTTGTCAAATCCGTACTAATTGGAAAAAACCACTAATACAGATGGATAATGACTAGCACAACACATTTGTCAGAGATGGGGTATGGCTTTCTCTGACCTTTTTAACTACGATCTCCAAGTCGTCTACAAAGCCTGGTGATAACAACAAGCCCTTTTAAGGGAAAACACATAAAAGCTCGTAGATTACGGTGATTTTTCACCAGAATGTGTTATGCTACTTGCTGTAAATGCTTCCACCAATAATATTAATTGGTACACATAACATTGGTGGTAATGGCTCAGCTAAGTTATGTTTTTTATATGTAAAGATGCGTACTATAGATGCATCCTATGATGGATCACATACTCGAGCTCATCTTCCTCGCACAGTTACATAGCTTAGTATCGGTGGAAACGGTCACTTAGTTTCACAGCTTAGCTATTACATCTTCGTAGCATAGTACAACTTTGGTGGAAAAACACCCTCAAAAGAGTTTATTATCTTAATACACACATCCAACAAAAACTACAGAAAATGTAGTATGTTCACAATGCATACGAGTAAAAATAGAATATCGATCACTTAAACATAGGTACATTGTTGCACGATTGGCCATCCGATAAAAGGCTTAAAGAAATTAAGCGTAATGTTTCGAATGCAGGTCCTCGATATGAATCCGATGAAACATCGATAACGTTGTGTTAATTCGACAATTTGAGCAAAGTGCTATTTTAATTAACCTTTAACAATGCACTACATACATGACTATGGATTATAAATCATCATTATTTTCGTCTCTGTAGTAAGTAGGTATAAGTATCATGCTAATATTTCAAGACTTATTCTAAAAAACATAATTTACCATGTTATAAAATATTTAGTTGATTTTAACGAAAATCTATAGATTTATTTTTTTAGTATAAGTCAGTAAACGAGCAGATTGATCACCTGATGGTAAGCAATCACCGCCGCTCATGGACACTCGAAACACCAAAAAGCGTTACAAGTGCCTTGCAGACCTTTTGGAGGTTAAGAATTTAAGGGTTGTTGGGGAATCAGGGATTTATTAAACACTAATAATGCTACTAAAAAACAAACATATAAACAAAAGTTAAGTAATAATATAATTATGATCCCCCAAAATCCAGAGTCGCAAATTGCAGCTCAGTATTAAAAGTGTTGATTCCCTTTTTAACTTAGATATTTCCTTAACAGGAATATTTAATAAACATACAATATATAATAAGTTTATTATCTAGAGACACGAGTGGAAGCGGATGCAAGTATCCAGTTACCGTTCCTGTTTCTTAATTGAAGTAGAAAAGTTTCTCAACTACACCTAGTATCCGATTATTTAATAAAAATATTTTATGTTCAAGTGTTGGTAGAAGATTATTTTCTTGAACAAAACAATTCTTTGTAATCTATATCTTATTGCAATTAAAATGATATAAAATGGCAACACGTAGAATAAAAAATGCATACAATATAGGTGTAATGTATTATGTGTGTAATTGTGAATTTATATCACTTGTAGAATTGAATAAATTTGTCAATCCTTTGTCAAACTTATAAACACATTTTTTTTCTATACACTCATTTATATAACTGTCACTGTGTGAAATCATACAGAAAGCTGAGTAAAGATTCCAATCCTACATTTTTCAAGTTATTACACTTTGCATTGTTGTTAAAACATAGTTTTTGTTAAAGTTCTTTGCTTTTAAATGGTGCTATTAACGTAACAGGCTTTCACACGCGACGAAACGAAGTCTCTTCAACGTCAATCTTACTTCAAGTTTTATCGCGATTTATTTCAAGTTCCGATCGTTTAATATACGGTAAAATATCTGACCTTAAACACTGAAATATATTTTTTTTGGTGATCAAATAATTCAAACCTTAATATTAGAGTACTTAGTACAACAGATAGAAAACAAATAGTTAAATGAATCAAATACTAAGGTATTTTTCAGTTACTATCAAAATATAACTAAGATAATTCAGTGACAAAAAATATAATAGAAATGTTGAATTATTAATGTTATATTTTAACGAAAGATAACTTAATAAAAATAAGTATATAAATAAGCAAATAACTTTAATAAACCTAAGTGAATGTAAGTAAAAATAATACGAAAACCATTTTGGAAAGGAATGCTTTAACTTAATTAAATAAAAACCTACTTTTGTTAATGAGAAGATATTGCGAAAGTCGTAATAATGTTATGGCAAGCATTCATTTTCTTTGTATACGAAAATACGGGACGAAACTCGTAGGTATTATTATTATTAAAAAATTCTAAAGGGCTGAAAGAACTGTCTTGGCTTGTTCGCGTTGAAATTCTAACCAGTTTAAGCTGAGTACTGATATTTCGCAGCATGATTACAATGTGACCTTTATAAAGTCTGGGAGACAGGCTGGCACAACATAACTCGTTGTCAGACTTCGTTATCCAGATTCAAAGCCACTGTCATAAATATTCGTAGATCCTCGAATAATACGTTCTCTAAAACAAGCTTGCCTCTCAATATGCATGTATTGACGTAGGGACATATAAAGTAAAAGATGTTATGTGAACCTATACTCTATATATATATAAGACTTCATGAGATAGTTGTAAATTCTTTCAAGATTGTAATCATCATTCACACTTACAAGAATCAGACAACGCTGAAAAGAATTAATAACCATTAACTAGCAGTGAAAGCCAAAATTCAAATATATTTAAATTCATGCCAGTGCCGAAATGTGGCAGATGGTTTGCATGATATCTCGACCCTCATGAATTAATAAGTCGTTCTCAAACCAACGTATAGGCAACCAAAGATTATTCTAAGCATATTTGATGTCACAAGCCTCAGCTGGCAAACTAGTCATAACGTTTTGCATAATGTTGTAAAGTATATATCAATTAGACAGATTTTGCTCTGAAAAAAGCCTAAATCTACATAAAGTTTGTCTTGTCATAAAAAATGTAGTATTAAAAAATATAAGTATTGTTGTTTTGTTCTGAGCTCCACCTTGCATCTACAATATATTGACAAAATAATAACGTATGCCTCAATATCGCACACTTTATAACTCTGAATATGTTACTCCTGCAGATATACAAGATTTCATTTTGACACTGAATGGTGGATATAAGGAAATGTTTGAAGGAACAACCTGCATACATCTTATTTGGTTAACTTCTTCGTGTATTTACCGTAGATATTGCATGAAAGGGAAGAAAATAAGCGGTAGGAAGAATAATATTAGCTTTCTCTGTTTGTTCAACTGGTACGAAAATACTTGCGTAATGCGTACTTATGAGCATTTCTCGTTTTTTTCTTTTGGTTTAAAGGGCGTGATGACATTTGACATTTAAAAACATTACCCCTGCTATTTCTTGAAGTTATTGACATTGTTTTTCTGTTACTGACTAAATACATCGATACGTATTATAATAACTAGCTAATCTCGTGTGGTTTCACCCGCTCTACTCAGATCCTATTGGTAGTAGCGTAATGTTATATAGCCTTCAGCCTTTCTCGGAAAATACACTATTCAAGATTATTATTCATAGCGTGATGTTTTATGGTCTATAATTTTTATCAATAAATGCACTATTCAACACGGAATGTTTTATAGCCTATAGCCTTTCTCAATAAATGCACTATTCAACACAAAAATAATTTATTATACTCTTTATAATAAATTCAGCTAGAAGCAAGTTTATTTTCAAACATTGAGTAGTAAGACTTTACACTGAATAACCCAGATTTTTAATCAGATACTGAAATTGAACTAAAATGGCATACTTGCTAGACAAACTAGACTTGTGCCCCCTCAAGTAATAAAACACTTACTTAATTCACCCGCTGACTGATTGTTTAATCATCATTAATTCTAATTAACGAGAACTAACATTGTTTCCGGAGTAAGATAAAGTAGGTACGTACCTAATTGAAATGTAGTAGCTACCGTAGCTTATTTCTAAAGGTTTAATTTATAAAACAGTTAATAATTAGGTAAAGTAAACACTTAAGTAAATACTTAATCAAAGGAACGTAGGAAGGACCTATTTTACCGTAGCTAAGATGTGCTAAAAACTGCTTGTAAAAATGAAGTATTGAAAATATTTTCCATCACATTTCTGGTAACGTGATTTTAAATTATAGAGGAAGGTGAATAAGGCTAGTTATTGATTCAGATCAATTTATAAAAAACTGGAGTTATTTAAACCGAAAACTCAATCAAACTTAAGGCTTCACGAAACAGCTAAGCTTGCTGTTAAAACACCAATACATAGTATACTTTTGTATAATTCAAAGTAAGACAAAAAAGTATAAAGATGTATATTAATGATGATTTTCAAATATAACTTCATTTAGATTGATGAATATACATATATACATACTTACGTAGCCTCACGCCATGACGGTAGGCAGAGTAAGAACAGTACACACCCTCACGCCTGTCTCCCATGGGGGTAGGCAGAGACAATGAAACGTCAATTGCTACGAATCTTACATAGCTCTTTTGTTTCATACCTACACGTATGTTGCCTGTATATATTTATTCCAAAGGGCTACATACATACGCAATTTTCTATCTGACAACAAAATGGCAGAGTAAACAAATCCCCCATTGAAAAACATGGCACTCCTTTGTAACCCGGCCTTTATTTTGTTTGTCTCCAAATACTCGTCGAGTTTAAATTGTTCGGCACCTATCAGAATGACGCATTAATTAAATATTAATGTACATTCGTCTAGACGGTGTCGTTTAGTTTCCTTAAAATAGTTGTCAAAGGAGTAGTAATAAGTTAATTATTTGGATGGCAATCAAATGTTTTACTTTTATATTGAAATTTGTTAAACTGATTGAAAAAGAGTAATCATGAAGTTTCTTTCATGAAGACTGGAAGTGCGACAATCGCCGCGTCTTGTATCGCGAAATGCTGCTCATAAATATGAGCCTCTAGCATGGCTTGAAACTAGTCGATTTCCTCGTCAAATAGTGAGTAAGCCGATAACGCAATTACAATGAAGTTTCTTTATAGCAATCTACACTTTGGAACGAGCACGTAGCTTCCCTAAAGAACTGTCTGACAGACTGACAGCTTTTTTTTTGTTCCATCTTTGACTGGCTTTTTTATACCTACGCATTCCTATTAAAGTTAACCCAATCTTGTCTGAATTCCGATCGTCGTAAGGTATAAAAAAATGTCGGCACAGAATATATGATCCGTGAATATCGTCATACTAATAAATTGACTCCAAAAATCTAGACGAGATAACTTGATAGAAAGCCAACAAATAAAGAAACCAATTTCGATTTCAAAGGAATTTCAGTCGAACTAGATCAAAACTGTTGACTTCGGACTGTTTATTTGTATTGACATCTAAAAGTAAGGGAAAGCTATCGAATACGTAGATATCCTATTACGAAATCATAGCTATTTAAATATTGAAATGTTTTACAGTAATTATTAATATTGACATTAAGTTATCTGTAGTTGCAACGGATCAATTTCAATTCAATTGGATCTTAAGATTCTTCTCGGAAACCATTTATTTGCAAGTCATGACGCAAATTGGTTTCCGAATCCGCCCGTTTGAAAACCACGTTATTAAGCTAGAATTAATAGAAACTAATTTCTGGAAACACTTTTTGTTTATTCATTTTGATTAGTGTTAGTATTGCTTTTAGTAGGTATTATGTATTATTTTATAGGATTGGTTAATGATTCAGGTTTTTGACGAAACCTCAGAGTGAAAACAGAATTGATGTAAAAATCCTCTGGCTGACGAAACTGTGATAAGTGAAAAGATGTGTCTCCTTGTCACCAAAGGTACTTTTATATATAAACACTACACCAAAATCATTTCGCAATAAAACACAATGACGAATAAATATTGTGAAATGTCAAAAATAATTGTCATTTTCTATCAATTTTGTACGTTGGCGGCTATGGGCGTCATATTTTTTTACGTCACCATAGAATTTATTTCCCCTATTTTAGCGCGATATAAAAATACGTAATCTATTCCACAATTGGTGAAGTGATATTAGTATTATTTCCAACTGTGAAATGTAAATTAAACATATTGTTCCTATTCACAAAATTCTGGGTCACTTTAAGCCACTCAAAATTAATTATCTTGTTATCTACTAAAAATATTATTTTATATATCATCGTCTTAGAACGATGACATTATTATGTTAATTTCAACATTATAATATTAATTTAATTACACTTAATTTAAGCATCTTTTTACGCATAAACACACCTCGTTTGTAGAATCAGCGACGGAAAAAGTACCCGCCTAAAATAGTTGCAATGTGGTAAAGTAACAACTGGAATTGAAGAAAATACTGACAAAATGTTAAAGTGACAACCAAAAAAAAAAGTTCTAATTCCGTTTTTGAAACAATGGAACATTTTAAAAGTACATTGGTAGAATTTTTTTCCGTTTTGTTTTATTGTTGAAGAACGGTTTACAAGCTAGTTGACACGAATGTTGTAAAAACGAATTAATCATCACTTGTAGGCAACATTGAACGACATTTTATACAAACTTTATACAGCTATCATAATAACGCACTTACCTTCACATAAACTTCTTTTTAATTAGTTTTTAACAGCTTTTTCAAACATTATGAATATCACTGTATTTTTAATCAAGTATAAGTTAGCATAACAATAATTTGAAGGCAAGTAACTATAGTTAGAAGATAGATAGACGAATAGTGATAATTTGTCATGCAAATAACAAACTATTCATTCATTAAGCGCGATTAGTTTAGTCACAGGGAAACTACAGGAAAGAACTTACCCTTTTTACAAAAAAGTCACAGGTACACCTACTTTTCAAGGGAATTTCGAACTTTCTAAACACACATAGACATGCTTTTCTACTGTTTTTAATAATGCTTACATAAAACACCGGTTGGTTTTACTTGGGGAAATAAGTGCGAGCCTGGTAGCGCTCAGCTCGGTATACGTACGGTAGTCAAAAGTACCGCCAAGCCACTGGATGAAATCCCGCCGCCAAAGTTCCTCCGAGACCCCACTGCGCATGTTCCTTCCATTAACTAAAGTTGGGACTTGTACAGACAACGTTGACTACTAAGCATTCTGTTATAAAACTACTCAAATCTCCATTAAAGCAACTTGATGTGTACGCACATAAAAAGCCGTTTTTTACGATTACATTTACGTTACATGGGTCCTGGTTTAGCTGAGTTGTGGGATTTCTATAGAACATCTGTGGACGGGATAAGCTTTGGAGAAATAGGATGAATGTAAATAGAACAAACTGTTGGGGCGGGTCAAATTAGTCTAATGTTTGAGTTCAACAGTTTAATGCTATTGAAAGGCGTTTGTTTAGCAGGAAGTTGGACTAACTAGCTTGGCCATAGTTGCGCAGTTTTCAAAGGGGACAACATCTATGAATAGTAACTTTGACATCGCTATAAATAAAATAGGCATCAAAGTTTCTATAAGTTACTTTTGTTTCTAAAGTAGAAGGTAATCGAGATTGATGAGGCTACATAATATAATGGTTACACACTAGTTTTTGCTTTCAACTTCAAAAACGCGTAAATCTTTCGAACTAATGTTCTTCAAATATGTTGAATTCAGACTTTTCCTTTCCCTAAGGAATTTTGCATCCTCTTAGTGCTTTCATAAACTCCCGAAAGAACATACATGCCTTTTAGTTTTTATGATCATAGTAGTTTTGGCTGTGAAATACTTGTCAATAAACCAAGGAGTGATGGAAAGGTTTTATACAGATTGTTTTATAATGCATATAAAACAAAAAGAAATTTTTATGTTAGTAAATAAAAACTAAGTTGGCGTAACAACCATTTTACTAGAAAGAAAGTTGCCACGTGGGTGCTATTTCAATGCGCTTTTACTAAAACAGAACTAATCCAAGAAATCTTCATACAACTCATTTACTTGGTAGTTTATTTTCGAAGTTTGCTGTTATCGGAGACTAGAAATCTCAACTTACTAATACTTTAAGAATATAAATAGACTAGAGAAGCGATTAATTAAGAAATCATGACGTCTAACTCAAGGCTGCTTTTAAAACACGTGGAATTGGAAATTGTATTTCGAAACCAAACTGTGTAAATAAAATCGGGAGAAGAGAGATATAAGATTGTAAAAGAAAATAGTTTACGTTTCAAGGTCTACCTAGTGGATCTAGAGGGGTATAAACTACGTACTAACAGGGATTTTTCGGTCTTTCAGAAATATCACAGTTATGACACAGATTCTAGAATTCTCTCACCTTTGGGGGTTAAATAACGCCATCATTATGATACGCAATTGAAATAAGCCCATCACATATTATAGTTAAGTTCGGTTCGTAATATGACCCTGTAAATAAACTGTCTGTTCATTGTCCAGTTCTGAATACAGGTATTTCCTAAGGTTTCTTCAATTACAAGTTCATGACAATATAATACCTGTCTCCCTTCTTGTCTGCCATTTAATATTTGCAATGCCAATGACCTACGTCCATTGATACGAGGTACGAAATTTATATTAACTTAAAATGTATATTGTACCTTAGGTAGATATTATTATATTTCGTAGAGTGCATCATAATTTAATGAAAGATGATATCTAATTCAATTAATTATTTTATTAAAATGTAGTACTTAGTATTCACGAAGATAACTTAGGTGTAGAACATTTTGACGAATCAATTATTTTTCGTTATATTTTATAGATTTTATACTAGTTTTAGAATCAATAAAAGGGGTTTTAATGTGATTAATTAGAAAAGAAATTATAGGTATGGTCAACAGTGGTGGAGTTGGTTTATGAGTGGAGCTTATGCCATGCTTCAGACAGAGCCAAGCTTCAGCTTCAGCCAAAGCTTCATATTCAGCAGCATTTCGCAACACATGATGAATTGAGCCTCTAGTATGGTTTGAAACTAGTTACTCGTCAAACAGTAACGTGAGTAAGCAGAAAACATAATAATTAATAATGAAAAGGTGTTTATTATTCCGGATTTGGCCATTGAATGTTGTAACATTTTACAACATATTATTTAATATTTTATGTAAAACAAAATATTAATTTATATTTAGATATGGTGATATTCAAAAAGGTACTTTGACATTTCAACGCATTTTATTAAATCCTAAAACGACTATTAGACAATTTAGAATTTGTAAACTTGCGTTAAAATACAGGCCGTTGTTAAAACTTGGCTAATAGGTAAGAAACTTAGTTAAACGTAGATAATTGAAGAGATTTATCAACAACAATAAAAGTTTAGTAAATGTTTACACAAAACGTTTTAACTGTTACAATGAAATCTTTATCTAAGTTACGTCTTGTGTTGTGAGAATTGGGGACAAGCTGTAATTAAAATAAAAACATTATTTTAGATTTTTGTCATTGTAATTAAAATATTATTCTAGATCTTCGTAATTGTACATAAGCATAACATAGCTGGATAGCCCATCTTTGATTGTGTCTTGTCTTGTTCACAAATATAAAAATTTAAACAGATCGAAGATGATAAATGCATCTAGAAATGTAATTTGTATATCACATCACTTCCAATTGCAGCACCTGTTATAGTGCATTAACTAACAAATTGTCGTTTCGCAATCCAAAACACCCACGATACAGAAATGTTTAGTGCTATGATGTCATAAAAACATATTACCGTCTGGTATAATTCATTGATATCCATCACACAAATTTTTCCGGAACCACACAACATGACAATGTTCCCGTGACGTCACAGTTCATTGACATTAAACCTTTAACCAGAAACCCACTTACAATATTTAGAACACCGTGCTTAATGACACAAACAATTATTCTCAATTAGAAAGGTTACAATAGAAGCCTATTAAGTTGCCACTACTGACCAACGGGTCGCTACCCTTCAGTACTGAAATCCAACAGAACTGTAATTGACATAATTGCCAGTCTGGAATAACTGGAAAAAAGCAGATCACGTTACATTGAAGTAGGATTTTAATGGACGGAATGGTTTTTGTGGAGAAGGTATAGAATAGATTCACCTCCTGTTACATGGGACTTATAACACAAATGGTGGAAAGTGGTTGTACATTATAACGGCATTACCGTAATGCAAATTGTGCACCTCTGCCTGCCCCGTCGGGGATAAAAGGCGTGAGATTGCAATTACTTGTTTTTTCGTGATTTATTTTTTATTTACTTATATCCATTTCAATATCCGTGCTATATACGCTGCTTCTTCTTTATGAGTAGTCATAATTAACAAGACTACATTAAAGACTTGAATCTAATGGACATGCATGAGCATCAGGGTCATCTTAATGAGAAGAAAAAAAATATTTAGATACTTTATCGTCATTATGACTATAGTTTAGTAGCCAATGTATGAATGCAATAGATAAAAGACGTTTTACTTGAAGCACAAGTTTCATGAACTAATGTGACGTCATCCTATGCCATATCAGAGTCTTCGCAACAGTAAATCTTTTAGCTCTTCTACATATAAAACTGCACTCAAATGGATTAGATACTTCAAATTTTATTACTAAAATATCTGCACTACACTATACAAAGTTCATCTCATTTTATACATACATTACAATGACTTAGCTGAACTTTAAAAAGATAAGCGGTTAATACTTCTAGTACAAAGGTAAACTTTTAATACTCATAAGAAAATTAAATGGATATGTATTGTACATATTTGGCATGCTTATTTAACAAAGTCAAACAAAAACCACGTCTCAACATTATGTCTCCATTCTAAATCAATCTTTATTTTCTTGTCTGTATACTCTAGTTTTGACCATCTATTATTTCAATCATGGAAATGAAACCCAGGGAAAACACTGTTGAAAGTCAAAACTTACTTAACATTATATTGGTCTTTTAGTGAATTGTCATAACCATCGTTCCGAAGTGTAAATTCCTGCGAAGAAGCAAAATCCCTGTTAGTTCCTAAAAACAAAAGTACAATAATCAACCATAGAATTCACAATCTTAACGATGAACAAATCATCACTTTATCACATGTACGACCTAATAAATTACATTAATAGCCATGAATAAACATTAGTAATTAAATGACGCCTCTACAATCAATTAATAATCTTCCTCTTGTACTCTCGAGAATGAGATTGCGAACATTTAATGAGTACTAAAATTCAAGTCGTAGGAGAAAATAAGATTACACAGAATCAAATGGAGCTACCTTTTAGTGTTACCGAAGTAGAACGAATACCCGGTATACCAATATTCTGCTTAAGAAGAAATACGATTGGCTCTTAAAGGCAATTAAGTGTAGAAGTAGCATTAAGTTAATGTTTTCTGTACCTTACTGCAGTAAATACCTTTATGTTGGTAATTTTCTTGATCTATACCTTTGTTATTGGTGAACTATACGAGTAGTATTTCTTCTGAACTAATAGTGTAGTTCACCTTCTAGCAAGTACAGTACATTTATCAGCTCCCTAACTTTACTCGCCGAAGTCGTAAGAATTGACTATACATTTTAAATGATCAAATGTATAGTCAAAGTCAGGTGCTTCCTAGTAAACCTCGCAAACTTTTAAACAGCGATTCGTTGTCTTGCTGGCTATGGCCAGCTGACAAAGATATATCCTGGTTGCAAAGTATTGAGGCCTTTCTTTGTGGCATGTAAAGACTATATTAATATGTAGAGTCTAGCAGTGAACAGTCATGAACGGTCCAGACTCAAAAATATGAGTACCATGCTACATCTATGATACCCATGACATTATAAAACCAGTACCAGTTACCCACTTACAAATAAAAATAACAGTTTCTAGTACCGATATTCATCGATGCATAAACTACACTTTAAAAAAATAAATCATAGCCCTACTTGATGCTTAATCGTTGAATTAATTATTCAGATATCATTACGGATTGGTGTTTAAAAATAAGTGAAGGTTGACACGAGCTTGACGTATTTATCAAGTTGATGATAACATCTTTGGTTTGAAACTTAGGTTCAAAGGTAAAATATTCAGTAAAACTTCGTGAACTGAGATCACAATCTCTTATTTATAAATCAACACGAGGCATTTTGTTTCAAATGTCAGTTTTAAATGTAAAACTAAGAATAGAAAAGATAATAAACATTCTTACAATTATAAAAATCAAATATTTGCAATAATAATTTAGGAGAGAACAAGAATACAAGAGATACCGTAAAAAGAAAAAAATATTATATATTCTACTCTCTCTCTTTCTCACTCTCTCTCTCCCGCGTTTGTATACCAAATTTCATCAAAATCCGTTCAGTAGTTTCAGCGTGATTCTCGTGCAAACATCCTAACAAACTTTCACATTTATATTATTAAAAAAGTGTGATTATCTTGAGTATTTCACTATATAAATTGATATGGATATAAAATACACATTTCTATGACATAAGCTTTTAATATTAAGTAATGAAGTTTAGAATAATTCTGTAATTCTATATGTAACATAAATATAATATTCCTTTGTAGCTCTAAGCAAGTCTTAACATCTTTGTTTGAAGTGCATAGTTTTATGAAAACGGACTTTAATAATCCGCTGTTCTAACATGAACACTGCTTGCAGAATGAATTCTAAATTCATACAAAGACGACGCTTACTATGTTTTACATAAGGTTCAGCAGTCAATGGCAGACTTGCAACTTGTGTAGCTAAGACAGGCGATTTAGTTGTTCTACGATGTACGGTACGTTGTGTGGCGATGTAGGTGTTTACAACTTGATAGGTAACTTTTTGTGTTTGAAACTTTCTGCCTAATTTTTTTATCGATTATATTTAGATATTTAGTATGAATAAAATTTGCTTTACGTTTAAAGTCATGGAAATGAGAACGCGTCCGGCGCTTTGATTGGTTGGTTTATTCGAGGCGGCCAATCAGAGATCCGAACGCGAATTCTTTATCGAATCATAGATTCTAATCCCTGTATCTGCGTATTTTTAAATATGTCCTAGTGTTTTACAATAAATTCGTGATAAACTCAATACATGTTGCTGTACCATACATGCAAGTAAATATGTGTTCAACATGAAATCTGCTGCCGCTGTAATCGCAAAATTTATGACCACCAATGCGAAAAGTAGCTCGTCTGCTTCCAATTCAAGTTAAGAATATGCTTTCACGAGATTAGATAATAATCTAGCCAGCTAAAATGGAAGTAATCGTTCCTTCGTAATCCTCGACCTACTATAGTGAAAAGGAGATAGCTACTTGTATAGATATGGCTATATTATGCAAGACGTAATACTATCTTAGTGGTAGCCTGGTTTTGTGTCCGGTTTAAGTTATTAGTGTGGTGCAAAATACGTAGTTACCCTACCCAAATAGGATAGCCGGGTATGACATTATGTTGTGTTTCATGGGTGGGGCTTAGAAATGTCTTATTTGATTTTATCTTTAGTAGTTTATGTTTAGTGGTGGGATTGCGTTTGGCGTGGCGCACTTCGTGTGAGGTTCTTTTACAGCGGTGTATATTTGAGCTGATAAACTTATGTTGCATTTTTACATACCACAATATACAATTACACACCTCTATAAATGCGCAAATTGACCTTTGAAGTCATTTAATTAACAAAATAATGTTTTAGAATATTATTTTATGTACCTACTCGCGAGCAACGCACTAAAGTTTACAATTAAAATCTCTTCCATATTTTTATAATTAAAATTATGTTAATAAAATTTATGGTTTTCTCTCTACAGGTCCTAGTTTAATTTTTACACCGGTGCATAATTTAGACGCCTACGCCAAACGTTGACTTGGCCTACGTTAATGTTCACTGCGTGGGCAGTAGGGGTTGTAATTTCCATGCAATTTCTGGCATACGTCACTATAGTACGTAAATCAAGTTGTAAGTGATTAAACATCAATTCGATGTTTCATTCATGACGTTTGTTCTTTATCTAGTAAATACTAATTTTATTTATTATCAAAAAGAATAATAATTGTCAAATAAGGCACATATATAAACCGATTTGTTAAGAAATCATATTTATTTTTGCAAATAAATGATATTTATTTCTGTAAGAATATTACAATATAACACTTTTACACGTCAATCTCTAAAATAACTAGATGAGGATAATTTAAAATATTAGGTATAATAATGAAAAATTTACAGTTTCTGTACTGTCAAAGAGGTTTTAAGTTGAGTTTTAAGAAACTAATCCTATGTACCTAATAGAATTTTGATGTGTTTGAATAAAAAATCATAAAAAGGTTCAATACTTTGAAAAAATCACCGAAAAATATATCATTTTGCACGTGTCACAGAACTAAATCTAAATTTCTTTTAGCATTTTTAACAAATTCTTGGCGTGACAAACTCGTGGTTGAGACTGATCTTCTTAGAAGGCGATTAGCCTCCCACGCAACATTTGTATCTAAGAGAATTACTGTTATCGCACCGAAGAGGGCGCCTCTGTCCAATTCTCTCATTTATCAGCCAATCAATCTTTACAAAACGATCCTCACAGGGGTCGGTCTGGCGTTTTTCTTATACAAATGTTTCGCCTCTTTTGATGTCAGGTATTTTTGTAGGCAGTCGTTCTGTGAAATATCTAAGCAAAGGTAATAGAGGGTCTATTTTCTTGGAATGGAGATCCCTTGCTCACAAACGTGCTTGCAAAACTTCAATCAATGAAGTCTTTTTAGTCGTAAAAGTTCGAACTATTCCTTTGTAACGATTTTGTATCGAAGACAATTGCTAAGCACTGGGTTAAAATATAATCATTAAATGTCTCTCGAGTATGACAATTAGAAAAAATACATAATTTACGTATTTTACTCTTTAACACGTTTTTAGTTTACGTATTTCACGTAGGGCTTTTAATATTACTATTACTTTATCTTGACAATAGAGCAGAAAAAGAAATAAAACTTGAAAACTACAACGACCTTACAGCTCTTTGTGCATTTAAGTATTTTTTAAGCTAAATCCCCACCATTTGAACTATTCTCTAGAAATTTCGCCTAAATTTATATTGTATAAGTCACTATACTAACGTTGAAGCGAGTAAAAGCAGAGCTATTAAACCTTTGTATTGGATTATCGAATAACTCTGACGCATGTGAATAGCCTTGTAATATCTTCAGGCGAAGTTCGAAACTTGTTGAAGTTTGAAGAGCATACAGGCTTCAAGAGAATCTTGTTATCGAAGCTGTGTTAACACCTACATGGTTAGATATGAAACAAGCATCTATATAACTTTCCTGTATAGGTACTAGGTATTATGTAGTGATTTATCTACATTCTAGAATAAATGAAATGTTATAAAAACATTAAGTCGTTGATATTATTATTTTATAAAAGTAAAGTTAAATCCAACTTTGTATATGTTTTGGTCTATGCTAGAAGCGAATTATTATATACATTTTATTATCTTATAGGTTATGATGGCAATCCATTGCTTTTTTATGGTATAAGCCGGTGAACGAGCATTCGGATCACCTGAGCGCCGCCCCCGTAGCCACCCAAAACACCAGAGGCGTTACTTTTGAGGGTTAGAAATTTAAGGGTTGTTAGGGAATTGGGGATTGAAAAGGGGGTAATTGGGCCTCTAGTAACTTAACTCACACACTCAATCACAACGCAAGCATTGTGTCACGTCGGTTTTCTGTGTTGCTCTTAAGAGCTAAAATGTTTTCGTTTCTTATTTTCTGTAGAAAAATCAGTGTAAACTATGTTTAAACATGTAAAGATTTGGGTACTAACAGTTATCTTTTCAACAATTCCTACCCAAAGAAATAGCAATCCCTGATAGTAATGGCTAGTAGGTATACATAGCTATACATCAAGCTAACCAAACCAGTATAAACTGACCGTCGAATGTGCGAAAAGATCATACAAAGCGAGACCATGATAAACTAGGTTGTTATAGGTCGATATGTGGCTGTTTGTACTCTGACATAAGTTTCAAATTGCAATGGTGAAAGTTTGTAACAGCTCCCCGAAGCATCTACCTACACCATAGCCTCAAGTTTATACTGAAAGCATCACTATTACTGCTCCTTAAGGACTAATTCTGCGTTCATGCCCTGCGATTTCTAATTTTAAACCTTGCTAGAATATAATTATTTGATGAAATTAATAGCCTAATGTGGTCAACATGAGGTTTGCCCTTTATTAATATAGATAATTAATTGGATTAAGTTTTGATTTAGAACTATTTCAAATTTTGTGTGCCCGAGAGTTAATTTTAACAAGTCTGAAATTTATGATTATGTATTATTATAAATTGCTTGTTCAAACGTCTACTTTTTTTAAGTCACTGTACCTAATATATTTTGTTTGATTGAAATAATAAGATAAAATCTCAAATAATGAAGTTGTGCGAGGTAGTTGTTAATCGATAACTATATATTCATTACATTGTCAAAAACCTCGCTTAGAACAAAAATTGAATTCTGCAACAGGATCAGGAAAAAGCACCCTAAAGGTTATAATAGGATTCAAAACATTGTTTATCCACGTTCTTGACTTTCATGACATTTTCTTATCTAAATCACGGAGAAAACCTGAGTGTTAGGCGGTGACACCGTCCCAGACATTAAATATAAAATACTGGTGCAACGTGGAAACAAAGCTTAAATAAGCTTGTATACTTAGGGCGTTGTTCCTAAAACCGTGAATACACTGTTTAAATAATGCGTACATTGTACAATATTTTAGTAGCAATAACTTATAAATAAATGGTAACAAAAAAATATAAATAAATTTATTACTGAGATATAATTTTATAATTTATTAATCATAGTCTTCTACTATATCACAATTTGTTTCATTTTACTGTTATCATTAAGTGAATCGTTACACATAACAAATTACCGGTCAATCAAATCGATGGAATATGTTAAGAATGTTTGAAAAGTAAGAAAAGAAAAGTAAGAAATAAGAATAAAAATGATTGCGGGGAATACGATGTGCATATAGGCACAGGTGTCAGCACTGTCTCGAAGGATAGATGTGGAACGGATAAGATAACGTCTGAAGAAGGAGATCGATTAAGACACAGGGAGCATAGCATTAAATTACGATAAAACCAATAAAGATGAAAGAAAATAAAACTATACTATTATTAAAACCTTGTGCATCGTAGGTAAACGATATTTTCGCATAGTTTATCATATAGAAAGGATTTTTTCACCAGTGTATCCATAGCTCAAGTCTACCACAATAACTTATAGTCACAATGTACTCTCCTTACCTGAAGCAACTTAGTTAAGCGTAGGTTTCTTGCATCAAAGAGTAAATTGCCCTTTGATATACGGCGAAGAATGTTGTATGCGTTCTTTATTACCCAGTGGGCGTATAAATAACCTGTGGGTATACCATAGACCCGCCTCGTGGAAATTGGTTTTTCAAAAAAGACGATAGTTCCGTACTGCATTAGGTACATATACAAATATATTATGTCGGCGTGCTATTATGTTTTTTTATGGCGAAAGGCCAGCTAGCGGGCTGATGGATTATCACTACCACTAGTAATTCCAGAGATAGAGGTACGAATGCGTGGCTAGCTATTTAAGATATTTGGGGATTGGCGATGGTAACATCGCTCACGAAGCAAAACAACACAAAAGTTTGTTAAATTCTTAGTTTTTTAAAAAAGAAAGTACTTTAAATATTTACAACAATGCATTGCTGTACAGCACAAAGGGAAAGGAGTAAAGTCGTGACGTCATTCCAAAAGCTAAAGGAAAATTCGGGTTTTTCTTTTTGAATGAAAATGCTGACGGTTGATACTATCTTAACAGTTCAATCTATCAGACTCACGTGTAGGACGTTTTCCTTTTTTGGCTAAATAATCTTAGGATTCTTCAAACAACAAACAAAACCTTTAGGGTGCTTTTCCACAAGAGACGTGCTATGTAGCTATGCTACGAAGATGTAATAGCTAAGCTGTGAAACTACGTGACTGTTTCTACTGATACTAAGCTAGTAGCTGTGCGAGAAAGATGCGCAGCTCAAGTATGCGATATATCGATAGTAGAGAAGCCATCTATAACACGCATCTGTCCATATAAAAAAGAAACATAGCTCATCCATAGTAGTCCGTTTCCACAAATAATGAACTATGTAAGCCAATGAATATGATTGGTGGAAGCCAAACGTATCCATAGCAACGTAACATAGCACATTTCTGGTGGCAAAGCGCCCTTACGGTCGGTAGAACCAGCCCACACAATTTCACACAGCATTAGACGTAGACTGGCCAAGTCATTTGCTGAATGGATGCGTACATTGTACTTTGGCCTGTAATGGCGGTAAAGTAGAATAGATTTATTTGTGACCACTCTTAGGAATTCTTCCCGTGGTTATAAAGAGTAAGAAATAACTAAAGAGAACTGGGCAGCAGCTCTCTTTTTCTTCTTTTATTTTGTGGCGTGGGTGCGTTTACAAACATACAAGTTCACATGCACGTGACACCACACACCCAGACCCGAAACAACATTTTTTTGTGAAATGCACAAATGTGAAAATGCTCCGTGTGAAAATCGAACCCGCTACACGTTGCACGACAGCCAGTTGCCCAGCATTTAGATGAACCTAAAATTTTTAAACGGCGATATTAAACTTGCCTCCATAGCAATCAATTCTAGACCACTCTCGTGTGTAAAAGAAGCCTATAATGGTCCAGCAGTGAATTGTCACGGGCTGTTGATAAGAACTAGTGGTCGCCTAGTGGCCGAAATTCGACCATATATGATTTAATTTACAATACCACTTAACGTACGTTGAAGGATAATTTTTATAAAACTCAAACTCTTTTATAAAACTCTTTTCATATGAGACGTGAGAATATCATCGCAATGTCTATCGATTTTGACGTTTTGTCAAATACGATCAGATACTATGCATGTGTGTGTAATGTTTTATTTATTGATTTAATGTACTTTATAAGCATTATTTTTGAAAAATATTAGCGCTATGCACTTCTCCTACACATAAACTATAAATGTACCAAATTTTATGCTTTTACGTCCGCGCAATTTTCGTAAAAAGCGGTCCAAAGTTTTTGCATCACGTATTAATATATAGATGAGGCACATGATATGTACATTGTACTACATCCAAAACTCAATTTTGTACAAATTGTAGCAACCACTAGACTGCCTCGTTGGTAGCAATTGGATTCGATTCACGGATCGGGCAAAGAAATACTAGGCGTTTTTGAATTTTTAGAAAATTTCTCAGTACCTAGTAGCACGGAGTCTGAAATTGTGCCCTGTATATGGTAATAGGATCACCCCCTATTACATGGGATTTATAACACAAATGGTGGAATGTGGATGTACATTATACTGTGGCATTAGGTGCCAATTTTTGCCACCCAAAATATCTTTACTGTACAATTTAGGTGGATTTTACGCGTCATTTGGTTTAACACTGACAATTATATAAATGTCAACGAGTGGGACGAAGTTTAGCACCTAATTAAATAATTTATGACAGATCAACGTGCGAAAGAACAGGAGTTATTAAATAAGTACCTACTCATAATGTCGCTAATAGCTAAAGTAATATTGAAAAAAATTCTACGTAATACACAGAGTTTATAGCATAACTAGTAAAAAGTAATGAAATAAATAATAGTGACCAATTAGATTTTTTCCGAGTTTCAGAGTTTGATTTTTTTCGAGTTACAAGATTAACACCACTGACAAACGGTGAAGGAAAACATCGTGAGAAAACCTGAGCTTATAATTTCTAACTATAGGTACCTAAAGCTTAAATCACCAACCCACATTGAGCAAGCGTGGCGATTATTACCCAAACCTTCTCCGTGTGAGAAGAGGCTTTTGGTCAACAGTGGCCGATTTATAGGTAGTTGAAGTGATGATGTGGCACCAATTAAGGTTGCACCGTATTGTATAAATCAATAATAGGTATTCTTTGTTATAAAACGAGTCACCTGTAAGTAAAATATTTATGACCATAATGTATTACATTGTAAAATAATACGATCGGAACTCCTTTTTTATCACGTCATAAAAAAATGTTGAATACATTATCCACTTACACAAAGACTTTAAAAGCTTACGATATAGAATGTAAATATTCTTTGATGGTATAAGTCGATAAACGAGCAGACGGATCTCTGATGGTTAGCAATCGTCGCCGCCCATGGATACCAAAGGTGTTACAAGTTCAAGTGCGTTGCCTGCCTTTTGGGGTTAGGAACTTAAGGGTTGTTGGGGATTCGGGGATTGGGAAAATTGAGAAGGGGGTAATATTTACGCCCTTTTTGTATCAACCCAGTTATAACTAAACGTCTTCTTTTCATAACCTTATTATTCATACAAGATAGAACGCAAAAAAATATTAAAAATGGTATAATTAATGCTACTCTTATTTTTTTTACCTTTGATAGCTTTTAGTTTAATCCCTGAAGGAAAAGAAGATTGTTTAAATTTTCCTTGTTTTGAAATCTCTAAAGTTTACTTACCTTACAAAATTTAGACTTAGGTACTTGAAGTAAGCCCGTTAAAAACTCGATACGACAAAACTTTTAGGTAAGTATTTAAATTTTGTAAGAAAAATATTTACTTAGAGATGTTTATTATGTTCCGTTGAGTAGTTTTCTTTCTAAATATTTCATGATCATTAAAAAGTATGATAATTTATTCAAAAACTCTTTGTTATTATTTAGAGTTATAATATCTTTTGTGACCTTTTAATTCGTGTTTTTTCACGTGTTATTTAGATACAACTAATTTAAAAACACTTATTATCATAAAAATATATTTTTATAGTAACTACAACTACATATGAATATATGCAAATAAACATAGCTCATGTAGTCATACATCAAAATGTTTTTCATGAACTAAAAGAAAATTCAGTTAAGTCATGACTATCATAATTTGCAAGATTAATTGACTGCAGTGATATTCTTAACTGCAAAGTCGATAGCAAAACACTATGTAAAATATCTAAACCCAAGAAAATCTTTTGTTAAACCAAAGCCACGGTTACTAAACTTTAGAAAAATGTAAATACAAAATTGTGTTATCCGGTCGTTGAAAATCCTCGTATTCTCAAGTAGCGGCCAACTTTTTCTCATTTCTGCAAATGTCACGGGCAAGTCTTTGTTACGACAATAAAAAACAGAATGAAAATAAAACATTGCTCATAAAACATTGTCAACTGGCCATCTTCATTTTTTTTATTTTTGCAATTGACAGGATACTCCCACGCAGTATTTACATAACATAGAATCTGTTGCTACGCATCTCTCAACTACGTCTGGAATGGTAAGCAGAGAGGTAGATAAAAGAAAAATCTTCTATTTTTTAACAATAATATTACAAAAGTATTATATTTCAGTATATTCATATTTTAGGAAAAATAAAACTACAATTTATGTTGGTTTTTGTTTAAATTTCATAAACATTTAAGTTCATACAACTATCACGTATAACATATAAATAAAACCTTGGAAAGGACATCACCCATTTTGGTCCAAATTCGAAAGTGCCAAGATGAAAAAATATGATAATCTGTTAGTACTTGACCCCTTAAGCATTTTTTATTATGGCACCAAAACTGTGAAACCAATAAAATTTGGACCAAAATTGTACTAAGCGTGGGTGATGATGAAACCAAAAATCTATACCTATTTTAAACCGATATTTTTTAAAATAAAAAGTCTTAGCTATAAAAGTTATTTGGCAAAGCCTAGACCCATAGTTTCTTGTTAGACATTTTACACCCTATTTCGGTTAGCACGAACCTAAATATATTCCGATTTTACCAGAGCCTAGAAAATAAACAAAAGCTACGCGTACTGAATACCGATTTTCTTGAAAAGAAAATAACCCTAATCTCCAAGTAAATAAGGAAGAATTTACATTGCCAATGTAATGAATGTAAACAACATTTTTCTACAAAGAAGTCACAGCCTCTTATTTTATTTTTGAAACAATAATGTTAATGATTTTAATTGATATCAATCTCCTTGTCTGAAATGTAAAGGTTAGTTGTAACAAAATAATATTCATCGGGATATATGCAAATATTTTATTAAAAACCTTAATGATTTTAAATTGATACTACACTCTCCTTGAAAATATTCAGTGATTTTTTGTAAAAATAATCACAAAGCAAAAATTAGAAACTTTGTTATAGTTAAATATTCATTGATCAAAAAAGTAAATAAAATATTACGCAAATATTTTATTAAAAAGATGTAGAACTATTAACGGGTTGGGATTTAATCGCATAAATATATAATATGTAAACTACTTACATGACCTTTCAAAAGTCATAGTAGAGAACAACTACATAATTATTTTATAAACAGCTAAGTACCTAGGTACTAAGAGAAAAAATAGCATTCAGTAATATGTTATTTATGGAATACAGAACACAAAGAAATACTTAAAAGGTTCCACTAATAACTTTAGCTTTGAGCGAAAACACAAAGGCATAGACTGATTTTCTAATAATAGCACATTGCCTAAATCCCTCTTTAATATCAATAACTTTCGACCTTGATTCGCATAACAATGAGAGAAGGGAACTTACAACATAATACCTAGAAGAAATCTGGAAATAAGAAGGCTATTACGTCAAATTAAAAAGTTTCGATTACGCCACCAAGAGCCGTGAAATATATTCAGTGTCGGGTTAAAATAGCAGCCGATTATAGAACATAATTATCCTTTATGCAAATACGGCTTGTTTGTTATAAGACCCGCTTATCTAATAAAACGCTTATTAATTTCCATTTTATTGTATTTATTAAGCATGTAATGAACTTTGGTGATATAAACGAGATGATGTCACGCTTGTTCTTCTAGAAGTGATAAGCTAGATGTGGTATTAGACTCATCTCTATCAATATGTTTATTAAAGTCTCCAGATCTTCTTCGAACATGATAACCAGTCTGTTTCATTAGACTAACCTACAATGCAGCAGATTATTATAACGTACAAACAAAGACGCACTTTCAAGTCCCTCTCTCACATAATCCAGGCAGCTTGCGTAAACCGACTTTCATAAATAAGATTACATAATTTGAAATCAAATAAGACATTGTCTATTCATCTTTTCGAAAATGTGACATATAATAATATACACACATTTTTTTATAATATAATGGGAAAACTAGCAGTCCGAGCACCTGATGGTAAGCGATGAGTGTCGCTTATGGACATCCGCAAAACCAGAATATTCATAGGTGCGTTGTCGGTCTTTTAAAAAGGAATACGCTGTTTTCTTAAAGGTTTGAAGGTCGTATCGGTTCAGAAATACTGACAACGACAGCTCATCCCACATAATTTAGATCATTGTAATTAACAATGTATCAGTGCCTGAAGAATTTAGGAAAGATACTTGATTTTTTCACTGCTATTTACTCAAACCCATTTATTACTAGCCTCACATTTTCTAATTAGTATGATAATGTCGTCTTTAGTCTACTTCTTTTGAAACTCTTCAACAATTCGTTCAACAGACTTCTTCTTGAGATGACAGAGATTTAAAAGCATTGTTGGAATCGCTAATGTATGCGTGGGCTGTAACACTAATTCCATTATGTTCGTACGTTTTATTAGTGGAACTTAATTGAATTATCAGTGGCTTTGTCTCTTCCGTGAGACGAGTTAATTCTGTGTCAATTAGTCTACTTTATTAAGATGTATTTCATCTATAAGCTCTGTCAGTCTTGTCTTTACCTTTCAATTCGAAAGATCGAAGTGAACTTCACCGCAGTCCGCCTTGTCATTGGCTGTGAGAACAATCTCGACTAATAAAGGAGGAGAATGCGATCGAGCTTACAGAATAGCTTTCCCGATTTTTAAGTGTGAATAATGTGACATAATATGGATATCATAGAGATATCGATATATCGATACATCAAGGAGCGAAATCTACAGATTTCTAGTCGGTATGCTTTCTGCAAAACAGGAAAGAAATGTGTACATCTAATTGGTTACCCGTTATACTTTCAGTGACATTTTTTTTTAATAAGGAGACTTAAATTAAGAACTTTCATAAGAGAGACTTAAATTAGGGAGACTCAAGAGATGTATTGCATTTTGTCTTCTAGTTGTCATGTGAGTTCGTTTACTTTTAATCTTTTGACATTGATAAGATAAACATGTCAAGTTCAATAATGTTATGTTCGATAAAATAAAAATTGCAACAAGTAATAAATTATGAACCGATCATTCGTCATTGTTTTGTAGGTAATTTGTCTCGATGATAATGTTGTGTTGGAACTATCAGAGAATTATTTTAACGTAACCCAACACTAAAATTGACTCCTGTGTCGTAGATGCGTTTGCAAATAAGCAATTTGACATTCACAAACCCGAAACAACAATTTGTGTATCATAAAACACAACTATAATAAGAAAATGAATTGTCCCATATACATATTATTCTTGGATTTGAAAACCATTAAGTTTTTTTTATGAAAATAAATAAAACATAATTTTGTTCAATGTGAAAATTTTCAACACCGACATGAAACATTGAGGCATGTTTGGAAGACTAATAAATGCTCCTAGTTAAATGCAACATTGATATAAACAAAATATTTATCCAAGAGTTTTTGATTAGTTAAAGAAGCATTACGAACAGCATCATCGCACTATCGCACCTATTGCACTCTAATCAATTGAAATTGAGTTGCTTTTCGCACTCAATTTGTGAAATGGAGTTGCAGTTGAAAGCGTAAAGCTAGATGAGTTTTTTCTAACAGTAATCACTCCAAGCTGATAGTAATTCGATTCACTGCCATACTACAAGTCAATTAAAAGTTAAAAATATGTAAGAGTGTGCAGTGTACTTGTTTAATTTTGTTTTAAATACCTACGTGATCATTAAAATAAAAAATCAAAGTTCTTTGTTTAGTATAGAAATCGTGTTTTATATTAAATCCTTTGTAGTCTAGACAATCTTTAGAAATTTCTATAGAAGTGACAGCTTTTATTATCATTAAACTTCTTAAAAGCGTAAAAGTAACAGTATCAAAGTAAATAAAATCGGTATCTTCGTCTTTTCTATAACTAAGCTATTTTGGAGGGGTCGTGTTTTGGAACTTTTGTTCGTAATATTCGTATTTGTTAAACATTTTAACGACTTTGCTTTTACATCGTTTACTTGGGATGATTTCTAAGTAAAGATACTCAAAGCAGTAGCGCTTATTTAGCGATGACTACTGTGTGATGTGAAATATGATTTACAGATTGATGTTTTCTAGGTAGTATTGTTGCTCAATACCTTATTTGATCCAAATACCTGAATGACAAAAAAGAACAGAAATAAAAACCTTAATAAATATTTAAAAAATATATTTTTTGGTTTTTAGTTTGCATTTATAACAGTGAAGGAAAGAAAAATACATACATATTTTAATACATAATATAGATATATCAGGGACATGTTTACAGATCAACCAAGTTTACGTTGCGGTCAACTTTCATGTTGATGTCAGTGTCAACAAAGTACGTGTCAGCCTCAATTGAGCTCCATTCGACCCAGTTGTAGTTCTTCAGCACCCAGCGGTTCCACCTGGTCTTCATGTCACAAGTCATCTTCTTGTGGTAGATCTTAGCATCCACAAACTTCATGTTAGGTGTGAAGAAGTTACCGATGTCAATGCGACGGTCGAAGGGGAAGCCAAGAGGCATCTTGTCCAGAAGAACCGTTGACCTGAAGTCACGCACCAAGTCCTTGCGGTCGGTGTCCAAAACGTTCATGTCAACGTTGTCAACCAGTTTCAATGGTGTGACAATAACGTAGAACACTACGTCCATACCACCAACGAAACCTTTAGGAAGCAGAAGTCTAGTTGGGAAACCAGTGTGGTAGTTCCTCAAGTCCTTAACGAGGAAGTCCCTCATGTCAGTGATGGATTCAACCTTCTTCCACAAGTCACGGGTCATGATGCGGTCACGGACCAGGTTGTGCATGTCATAAGAGTTCCTGACGATCGTATTCTTGCCAGTGGTCAGTTTGTATAGGAAGGTATCTAATTCAACGAAGTTAAGGCGGTTGATGTTGATGTCAATGAGACGGCCCATGTTGTCCTTCTTAGGTCCAAAGAAGATTCTTACGACACAGTCGACAGCCTTGTCAGATATGACATCGAAGGTAAACTTGAAGGGCTGGTGATTGAGGCGGCGTTTGCGGACGAAGAATTTCATGTCGGATTTGGTCTTCTTGAGTTCATCTTCAGTCAGGTATACAGCGTTGGTCATGTCCATCAGGTAGTCATCGAAGTAAGTAACGAGCCTGTCAATGTTCACGTTGTCGATCTTGACACCAGGGAAGTAGAGGTCCTCCTTGGTGTAGCTAGGCAGACGCAGCTTGAACAAGCACACCAAGTCAATAATACGTTTCTGTAGCATGTAGAATACTGGGTCACGGAGAGCGGTCTGGTAATGGTCCAAAATGGAAGGTGCCACGAAGTATCTGTAAAAGTAAAAATTTTGATCAATATAAGGGGGGAGAAAATCAATATCGGAAAGTAACATGCGTAATACGTTAGACAAAAAATTAAATGGTTATACAAGAAACTTACTTGTCTGAATGGAAAGTGTTAAGACCCAGGGCGGCCTTCATGACGATCAGTAAGTAGCGGTATGAGTCTACAGTAACTCTGTCAACATCAAGCTTGTCAATTTTACCGTAGATTAATCTTCCAAGAGTCTCCATATCCTTATA
Organism: Spodoptera frugiperda; assembly: GCF_023101765.2. NCBI lineage: Eukaryota > Metazoa > Arthropoda > Insecta > Lepidoptera > Noctuidae > Spodoptera > Spodoptera frugiperda. Next base: position 5,821,368 of record NC_064216.1, read on the forward strand.
CTTATTCAGTTCCAGCCTTACACCGTTAATCTAAAAATAGTGAAAGTACAATTTAGTTACATAATTCTCTCTTAGAAGCAAATTCAACTTTTCATTATAGATAGAATACTCACTTCAATGTAGCCCTTGATGATAGCATCCCTTATGATTCTCTCATACTCGTCGCACAAGCGAATGACGTCACGGTTGTAGTCGTGAGCAATAACATAGTTGTCGAATCTCACAGGGAATTCAACACCGTTGTGGTGTTTCAGCCATGGCCAGTATCCCTTCTTAATGGTCTTGTGCCAGGAGAACTCCTTAATCTTGCCCAAACCGTTGGAAAGACGCTCCATGTAGTATCTCGCAAGGATCTGTTGGTACATGTATACTGTAAGCTCAAAGCGCCTGGTCTTCATTTTGTCCATGAATCTGTCCTTCATCCAGAATGGATAGTCGATGTGGAAGTAGTAGTAGTAAGTGTTCAGGTCAATGTCTTCAGTGAAGTAGCGGAGTTTGTCTTCGTCGCAGAGGTATACACGTTTGTCATAGATGTTCTCATCGATTATGTAGACGTCTTTGTCGGTCTTCTTGATTCCGTAGAAGTCACAAAGTTTATGGTCCAATAATCCCTTCTTCATTTTGAGTAAGTATGCCTTCTGGATGACATCAGCGCGCACGAAGTAGTATGGATAGATCTCGTAGGGAGGAGGCAGGATGATACCCCTGCAGTCCTCACGGTGTCTGACAGCCACGGTGAGAGCGTATACGAACATGCCTTCGTTGAGGTACAGGCGCATCCAGCAGGCGGTCTTGATGAAAGTGGTGAAGTCCTTGGCATAGTACAGCATGTGGAACATGGTGACGACCTCTTTGAGTTGGCGGTCAATGTGCAGGGTGAAGATCTCTCCACGGGGCAGGAAACCAACCTTCATCATTTTGACGAAAGTCTTCACAACATCGGTTTTCTGAAATTTAATATATTTATGGTCAGTGTACAAGACATAGAACACGGTTTCTCATTAAATTTTAAGTTAAAACACGATTTTTAAATATAAAGTTAATTCATGCAAATAAGACTTACAACATAGCAGTCAATGTTTTCCTCGATTTTGTAGTTCTTGCCTATTTCTTCCAGATCCTTGTACATCAAGGGCTCCATCACATGGTTCAGTAATTTCAAAATAATCATCTGCCGTTGCTTAATGTCCAATGTCACTAGAAGAAGTTAGAAACAAACATTTTAACTTGCAAATCATTTCAAAACTCTTTAACATCATATTCAACTGAATTACAAAACGCGATTCTATTACCATTAGGCAAGGAAACATTACATTAAATTGTCAGCTCATAGGAAAAATTGGGAGAAATTTTAATATGCGGCTGCTAAGAAGAAGAATAAATGGCTGTGACATACGGACGGACAAACAGACAGACATGACGAATCTATAAGGGTTCCGTTTTTTGCCACTTGGCTACGGGACCCTAAAAGTGGAAAGATCATCACAAACAGTCCAACAATGTATATTACACTAAATAAAATGTTATTTTTTATTACCTAGGTCCCTGTTGTCATCAGTTACAGGCGTAGCCATGGCCAAGCTGGCCAGGCCCACAACTAGTAACAGTACAGCCCTCATCGTGGAGTCGACTCGATCCGAGATCAACTGTGCTCCTACTACAAATCCATCCCCTTTTATACTAGTCCATTTCTGTAATCAAAAAACTAAGTACCCGATACTGATATTTTATTATAGGGCGTTACAATGTAATAAAAGTATAGGCAAAACAATAATTGTTTGAACATCAAGTACAAAGAGACATTGCACTTTATTTATTATTTTATTTTATTGTTGTATAAATAGAATTGTATGATACAATCATCGTATGAATTGTTCTGTAAAGTAGCACCTGTTGAAATTTTCATTCAACCTCATGTGACCCTATTTTTAATGGTTGGTATAGAAACAGAAACCAGCAATAATTAGGAAACAAACAATAGACTTTGTTTTAGTATATAAATATTAAAAAAAAAACTGTTAAAAATATATTGTTTATTTAGAGACCAAAAAAATTTAGTGAAAACCAGGTTCCTAAAATAAATTAAAATAAAATCTTGTCTTTCTATTCAGGGTAATTTGTTGAAATTATAAAAATCAGGGCAATATCTTTTTAATACAAATACCCTAATGTGTTCCTTTTACTTATCTATAGTTCACTGATTCTTCTCTTATTCTACGTGCCACAGGTAATTCAAAATGTGAATAGATTTTCTAAAAAGAATTAAGATTAAAGACGTCGTCCCCAGGATTTTTTAAGTGGAAATTTCTGGAACTATTACAGAGTTAGATTAGAATATTGACTGGAATTGTTCATTTCTTTGTGAGAGTTAATAGAAATTCAAGTACATAATTTGTTTTGCCTTTGAAAAGATGTGGCACGATAGCACCCACTGATCAAATTCGAACATTTTTATAGTTCAAGAGACGGCCGGAAAGGTGAATAAATTTTGGCTTAGTAGGCTATATAAATAATTTTACAATACAGATAAAAGTTATATCTATTGGAAATATAGTAGAATTGATTAGGACTTTTTTGGCCGGTAAAAGAGCAAGCAATCACCGCCGCCCATGACCACCCGTAACATCAGAAGCGTTACAAGTGCGTTGCCGGCCTTTTGGGGGTTAGGAAATTAAGGGTTGTTTGGGAATTGGGGATTAGGAAGGTTGTAATTGGACCTCCGGTAACCTCACTCCCTCAACAAAACATAACGCAAGCGTTGTTTCACGTCTGTTTTCTGTGAAGCCGTGGTATCACTCCGGTCGAGTCGGCCCATTCGTGGCGAAGCATGGCTCTTATCTCTCTCTCTCTCCTATACCGTCTAATTTACTCCAGAGACTGCTAAAATAACTCAGGATTTCGGCTATTATCGTCATCATACTTTGAAAGATTTCTAAACCACACAAAACTCTTCTAAAAACTTTTATTAAGCAAAAAATATTTAATAAAAGGATGAAAACGAAGTAAAACAATTTAGTTCTTATCTACTCGATTTTATAACATTTTCCGTTTATATTCATAAGACTTTAATAAGATTATCATATCTGTGGATTTCGAAGAAGTTTGTAGACGATCTATGAAAAGAGTTTCCGCGAATTTGTCCGACGCCGATCCTTATCGAAATTGACCCCAGTTTATTTTTCCTTTTTTTAGGAAATGCCTCCAAAATGTTTCCCTTGTTGTTTTACTAAAAAGGGTGAAAGCTCTTCAAGAATGTTTTTGTTTAGCTAAATGTACTTACTATAGGTAACTTGAAAAGGGATATTTTCATACATGGCATGTTTTTTTTTTGTTTTATTAGTGAATTTTCTTGCCTAGTTAGTATGTCGTCTCTAGTTACAAACATGGCTTCAGAACAAAGGCTTAATTTTTAAGGTAAGCGTCCACAGGCTCGCATCGTATGCAGTGCATATCAGTATGCATTGTACGATATGGATCAGTGGACGCAATTGTATGAGTTTCTATACAAAATAAAAATCGGTTGTGTGCGATGCGTACGATGCGGACTTGAGGACGCGTACCTTTATTGTGTACGTCTGAGTTTTTTTTCGGCTAAAACTGGATCAGTCCTAATAAAATAAATATACCCTTGTAAATGTTGTGTTTCAATTAATCCAGCCACAACACTTTTTCTTTAACAGAAAATTTAAATTATCAAACTAACAATGTAATTTTAAACTTTAAAAGGTTTTCCAGTTACCGTCGCAAGTTGGATTTGAAAATAACTAGTCATTATTAAACTAACTTGTGTCTCAAAGGACAGTGGTTTAATTTAAATAAATATTGTTCGTAGTAAGTGGAGAATAACAACCATGCATAATAAGATGTGCAAATAAAATCACGCTTTTTAATCTATGAAAAGGTAGATAGAAGCGCACACAACTGTGGGTTCACTCACTTTTCTCCAGATACATTAAGAATCCTCTGCTAAAAACGGTGTATAGGTTTATAAATTCAATTGCCACACAGAAAAACTTCACCGCCAAACATAGTTCGGTGGTTCGGTACGGTTAACGCGGTGGCTGGGCAGCTGGCTACCGTGCAACGGGTATCTGATTTGATTCCCGCACGTAGCAACTCTTTGTGTAATGCACAAATTGTTACTAGTGTCATGTGTATGTGAAATTTTATGTTTGCAAACGAAATGACGACACAGGAAATATAGGCATTTTCCTGTGTCGTCAAAAAAAGGAACCAAAAGTCAATAGTGGACTGCCCAATGCTCCAGAGATGTAATGATGTGACTTTCTACGGTAGGTATGGTAGTCGAACCTAAAATAGACTTGACTAACGAGACAATCACATTTAATCAACTTAAGATTGAATACAAAGACTGAGTAAAGTATATCTTTGGATAAATAAACTCCAGTAAAACGCTTCAGTGATCTTCTTACTAATTAGATTCCGATACAGGAGAAATCAATTATTGAATCGTATTGCGGCTAGAGTGCAGCCATGCAGCTAAAGGCAGTTCCGCTCCGCATCCAATGTACTGTGGCCAGTGACATGGGCTCGTGGTCGAAGCTTATTTGTAGCCTTTGTAAGTTATACACAATCTACATTTTGTTCATAGGTATTTTGGTTATAGTCTTATAAAAAATACTAGGACCTTCCCTGATTGAATGGAAAAATCAAGTACAAAAGTATAGTGGATATATTATTAAGAAAAATTACAATACTCAGTTTTAAGATTAATTAATGTAACTTTACCTCTAATTTTTACTTTTTAGGAGATACTAGAGGTAAGTTATATCTCTAAAAGCTACATATAAATGTAAGAATCCATCTGTAACTATTTAACTAAACCTATAGTTTTTAGGGCCTATTGCTCGATGTTATTTAAGTTTATATCAGTGTAACTGACGGATAATTTAATGTATTTTCCATTATTTTGAAACAAATACTTGTTTTAAAATGGGTACAAAACCAAACTACATACAAACATGGCTATAATCTACAAACAAATCAATTTCAAGATACATAAAACAACAAACACTCCTAGCCTTAGTCTACAGACATATTCCTTCACCAGCCAACCTTCAAGACGTTGGATCTGTTCTTGATGTTCAAGCACTTGTTGCTAATTAAGCGTGAACGTAATTATCTCACGCTCACACTAACACTACTTAACGAAGCCGGACAAGTGTGTGTGCATGTCTGGCTCGAGTACCTAATACATATTCTAGACAGCCTACTCTAATTCAACGAAAAACGAAGTTTCGTCCGAAACTTCGCAGATTGCATACTACGATTCTATTTTTTGCGAACTTTCGTGAACAAAAATGAAGATAAATAAATAGATTTTGATATGAAATTAAAAATAAAACGTTATTTCAAGTACATAATTCTATTAGTAAATCAATAAAACCTATGGCTGAAAATTAAACGAAACTTCGGATTCGAGAACCGGAGTAGGCCCCCAGATCATGTAGGTAATGTAGGGATGTTGACTGAATTTAGATGTGTGGTATACCAATCCGAAACGAGCTTTATAAAACCAGTTTATCGTGGACTCGCTTTATATAATCATTTCAAATATTCGACGGTCAGTTTATAGTTGGTTTTGCATAGCTTGTTGTGTACACCTCTATTGAGTTCTGTTTATTCAATGTAAAAGGTCATGTCAAGTGACTATTAGTCCCAGTTTTGGAAGGGCTTTAGATGATACAGTGATGTAGTGTGAAGTAGAAGTATATAGCGATTTGCTTACTAAGATCGATTGACTGATAAAGTGATTACGTATTGATAGTTACAATCTAGGTGGTGCTAATCGACAAGGATTGTTTCATTAATACGATACTATATGTAAATACTAAGGTTGGAGATTGGTTTACTGGTACCGTAAAAAGCTGTCTATCGGATTTAGTGTTATAACTAAGAATTTAAGAAATCGAACATCACAAAAACAATCCTGTGATCAGTATCCTTGGTATGAGTTTTCTTTACAGAGCACTTTCGAACGTGTAGCAAACTGATACTAAGAGTTCTGATCTGCAGCCTCTTCTTCAACAAGAGTTGCACTAGCCTTTATTTAGTCTTGATAGTATTTACTTTAACTTCTTACCAATTGTACTTTAATAAACATAACTAACTAACAATGTAAATAAACAGTCATAACGTAGTTACAAATTAATTCAGTTGTCGGTCAGTTGCAGGGATTCGATCAAAAGTTCGGGTTACATTGTCTAGTGACGCTGCTAACATGCAATCTGCATACTAAACACTGTGATTACTACAGCTCATGCTACATCAGACATTGTTCACAACTCATCATTATAGTACTACTACCACTCCATAAATATTTGTTAGGACATACCGTATGTTCATACCATAAAATATTGCGTTTTAATCTTAAAGCGTAAATTGCTCATAGGTATAATCATATCAGTCTAATACATCTACTTTTGGCACGTTTTTCGGTATGTGAGTGAGTTTACCAAAAGCCCAATTAACCCTTCCCAATACCCTTAAATTTCTTACCCCCAAAACGCCGGCAACGCATTTGTAACGCCTCTGATGTTCGGGTGTCCAAGGGCGGCGGCGATTGCTTACCACCAGATGATCCGTCTCATTTACTGACTCGTGTTATATAAAAAAAACTATTATTACATTACATAGCCCAGGAAAGCTGGCGTGAAGTTTATGACAGATCCTCATAAGTAAAGGGACCTATAATCCAATAGAACATATTTTACATTATATACTGTTGCTGGCTAGATTAATGTGACATCATTACTCTTTTGCTCTCCAACGGTCCTGATGCACCCAACAATTCTTGATAAAAACAATAACATAGAGCATTAATCTTACTAAGGTTAAAGCTCAGTCAATACATCTTATTGTTATCTCTTTAATGTGACAAATGGCTTGCAAACAAAGTTATAATCACAATATCACGCCATGCATTGTGTGAGAGCCTAAACTGCACTTAAATTGTAGTTAAGCACTTTATATCAAAAAGTTGTTACTTTTTTATGTGTGGGAGAGCCATGCTTTGGCACGAATGAGCCGGGTCAACCGGAGTGATACCACAGCCTTACAGAAAACTGACGGGAAACAAAGCTTGCGTGGAGTTTCGTTGTATGTCACCGGAGGCTCCATTCCCCCTTCCCAATCTTTGATTCCCCAACAACCTTAAATTCCTAACCCCTAACAGGCCGGCATCGAACTTGTACCTCTGGTGTTTTAGGTGTCCATGGGTGGCGGCGATTGCAGCATTTAGCATGTTTCATTAATATCATTAAATAAAGCTTAGAATTGCTTGGCTCGCTTGTCTACTGGAAACCAGTACACATTTGACTATTTACGTTGTTATAAATCGGTAAGTAGTAAGACAGGCTTTCTTTCCCAAGCCTAAAGAATCTCCCAAGATTAAAGAAATAATCGGAACTTCCTTGTATGGCTTTTGACACGAAAGCTTTAATTACAAAACCAATTAAATATCGATTGTAAGCATTAGCATGGAGAAAATCTTCGCCAACAACCGGAAAACATAATTGTCAAAGTTTAGAAAGAATTACACGTATTTTATACCTCAGTAGAGGTGTGTCTTGGCAACACAAATACAATTGTCTAGTCTATTGACTTTCATTATCTTGAAAACACTAAAGAATTAAAACATCAGTTAGTAACCAATTAAGAATTATAATACTTGTTGATAACCTACACTTTCTTTACATTGTATTGCCCTTTAATGTACCGTTATTAGGTACAAGAGAACGACACTAGAAGATAACTATGATTGGATACTTGTATAAAAGGGGATGTATGTTTGGTTGGAGCACAGTTGAACTCTCACTGAGTCGACTCCACGATGAGGGCTGTCGTATTATTGGTGGTGTGCCTGGCCGGCCTGGCCATGGCTCGACGTGATACCGACGACTATACAACGAATAACTTTGGTAAGAACTAGTTTCTCTTCTTTATTTTCGTACTTTTCGTAAATTCAGTGAATTGTGTCTCAAACATTGTCTGTAACTTCAAATAAATAAATCATTCAATTCTGCAACAAAAAAAAATAAGGTAACCGTAAAACCCATCAAAATCTGAATGTGTTTGTTTTTAAATTCATCTAAATTGATTTACTGATGTTATGTCATAGGAAATTTTACAAAAATGACTCCCAGTCGTGTACAAATAGATCTTTCAGCAGAATTTCTCATTATATTTTTGTCTTATTTTTACTTATAGTGACAATGGACATCAAGCAACGGCAAATGGTGATCTTGAAGTTGTTGAACCACGTGATGGAACCCCTGATGTACAAGGACCTGGAAGACATCGGCAAAAACCACAAGTTCGAGGACACCTTCGACCGTTACACTGTAAGTGTAAAACTATACCAAGGCCCTGTATAGCAAATCCAATACATCAATCATTGACGAAGTGGTATTATAATATATATATTTTTTACATTATATGTATTTTATAATTTGATTTCAGAAAACCGACGTCGTGAAAGACTTCCTTAAAATGCTGAAGGTTGGTTTCCTGCCTCGTGGTGAGATCTTCACTCTCCACATTGACCGCCAGCTCAAAGAAGTAGTCAACATGTTCCACATGCTGTACTACGCGAAGGACTTCGACACCTTCGTCAGAACCGCCTGCTGGATGCGCCTGTACCTCAACGAAGGCATGTTCGTATACGCTCTAACCGTGGCTGTCAGACACCGTGAGGACTGCAAAGGTATCATCCTGCCTCCTCCTTATGAAATCTACCCATACTACTTCGTACGTGGTGATGTCATTCAGAAAGCTTACCTAATGAAAATGAAGAGAGGACTTTTGGACCTGAAACTTTGCGACTTCTACGGAATCAAGAAGACCGACAAAGACATCTACATCATCGATGAAAACGTGTACGACAAACGCGTCTACCTCAACCATGATGACAAACTCCGCTACTTCACCGAAGATATTGACCTGAACACTTACTACTACTACTTCCACGTCGACTATCCATTCTGGATGAAGGACAAGTTCATGGACAAGACGAAGACAAGGCGTTTCGAACTCACAGTATACATGTACCAACAGATCTTGGCCCGATACTACCTGGAGCGTCTTTCCAATGGATTAGGTAGGATTAAGGACTTGTCCTGGTACAAACCCATCAAGAAGGGATACTGGCCTTGGTTGAAACTGCACAATGGCATTGAATTCCCTGTGAGGTTCAACAACTACGTGATTGCTCGTGACCACAACCTTGACGTCATCCGTCTGTGTGACGAGTATGAGAAGATTATTAGGGAGGCTATCATCAAGGGATTCATTGAAGTAAGTTGATAAACTACATCTGTTTGTTTACAAGTAATATTTTGGTTTGATAAAACTGATTATTTCATATTAAATGTTCCTTATAAATAATAACACATTATTTTTGCAGATTAACGGCATGAGACTGGAACTGACCAAGACTGAAGATATGGAAGTCCTCGGAAAACTGATCTATGGCAACATTGAAAAGGTTGACGTTGATAAGACCTATGTAGACTCATACCGCTACCTGCTGATCGTCATGAAGGCTGCTATTGGTCTTAACACTTTCTACTCTGACAAGTAAGTAATAACCGTTTATTATGAGATACATTTTATCACATAAATTCAGTTTCTTATATTTTTCGTCACATGTAACGTCACATTAGGTCGTAATCTTGAAGTAGGCAAAAATACACGATTGTATGTTATGTTATGTTAAGAGAAATTGAAAATACTATTCTGAAACTGGGCATAACTCAGACTATTCTTTACTATTTTACAGGTACTTCGTCGTTCCTACCATCCTCGACACATACCAGACGGCTCTTCGTGACCCAGTATTCTACATGCTCCAGAAACGCATCATCGATTTGGTGTGCTTGTACAAACTGCGTCTGCCTAGCTACACCAAGGAGGACCTCTACTTCCCTGGTGTCAAGATCGACAACGTGAACGTTGACAAGCTCGTTACTTACTTCGATGACTACCTGATGGACATGACCAACGCTGTATACCTGACTGAAGATGAACTCAAGAAGACCAAATCCGACATGAAATTCTTCGTCCGCAAACGCCGCCTCAATCACCAGCCATTCAAGGTTACCCTTGACATCTTGTCTGACAAATCAGTCGACTGTGTCGTCAGAGTGTTCCTTGGACCTAAGAAGGACCACATGGGCCGTCTTATTGACATCAACATCAACCGTCTTAACTTCGTTGAATTAGATACCTTCCTATACAAACTGACCACTGGCAAGAACACGATCGTCAGGAACTCTTATGACATGCACAACCTGGTCCGTGACCGCATCATGACCCGTGACTTATGGAAGAAGGTTGAGTCCATCACTGACATGAGGGACTTCCTCGTTAAGGACTTGAGGAACTACCACACTGGTTTCCCGACCAGGCTTCTGCTTCCTAAAGGTTTCGTTGGAGGTATGCACATGATGCTCTACGTTATCGTCACTCCATTGAAACTGGTTGACAACGTTGACTTGAATGTTTTGGACGTGAACCGCAAGGACTTCATGTATGACTTCAGGTCTACTGTCCTCCTGGACAAGATGCCTCTTGGCTTCCCCTTCGACCGTCGCATTGATGTTGGCAACTTCTTCACACCTAACATGAAGTTCGTTGATGTCACAATCTTCCACAAGAAGCAGACTTGTGACATGAAGACCAGGTGGAACCGCTATGTGCTGAAGAACTACAACCTGGTAGACCGAACCCCGATTGAGTCGGACACGTACTTCGTGGACACCGACCTCAACATGAAGGTTGACCGCAACCGTAACCTCTTCGACATATAAATGAGTAACTGATGACTGATTAAGTTAATGACTGTGAATGTAAGCAATTAGAAAATGAAAAAAAAATAAACTGAAATTTTTAATGAAATGTTTGTCTATTATTTTTTTCTATGATTTATAATGATCTCATCAATACTATTTTCAATAACCCAGTAAATCAAATTCAATTCTAAGTGCAAAATGAATACCAATATGAGGTACTTTTTTTTCAAAATACCTCCTAATCTAATAATCAAATAGGTACCTGTCACACAATACAGGCAGAGTCTTTCTTGTTCAGATACATAACATACAATAGTAACTGTGTCAGTAAAAGTAAGTATCAATATAAATATAAACTAGGTGTTGTTTCGCATATAAAATGATTAACTATAACCACAAAATAAATGAACAAAATATTAAAACTGCAGCTACATTTTTTAATTTTATTTATGTCACTTGAAACTTGAAATATTTTTGCTCTATGATTAATAATTATTATCAAACAAACATTTTGCGATATCAAAAATGAGACGTGAAACGGATAACGTTATACCAATCAATCAGTACCTGATATTTACTGGCTTACATGAGGAAATCAGAAATTGTCATGCTATTTCTTATGTGGGTACAATTCGGTAGAACTGGGTAACTAACGCCACCTATCTTCTAGAGCAGTACCTTTTGGCGATGCCATCTTAAACAGTTCTATGAAACGCGACTAGGTGGCGCCGTTAGTATGAAAATGAAAGATTCCTCAATTTAATAAAACTGTATTCACATAACACACCTTTTGAATCCCTGAAGTCGTAGGCAGAGGTGCACGTAGGTACAAAATTTAACATCCACTTATGTCATATGTATGTCCGATGTAAAAATGGAGTTTTATTATTATCACAACTGGGTGCAGTTCTAGACTCAGGTGATCTTACTGAGAAATCTCAATGATTATGTTACGCTAAGAAGATTTAATAGCTAAGCTATGAAACTATGTGACCGTTTCCACAGATACTAAGCTATGTAGCTGTGCGAGGAAGATGCGTTACGTGACTGCTGCAATGACTTCCTTTTCAAAAATGAAACTTGCGAGCAATCAACAAACAAGGCGCGGTGACTGGGCAACCGTCTGCCACGCAACGTGTAGCGGGTTCGATTCCTATACGGAGCAACTCTGTGTGTGATCCACAAATTGTTATTTTGGGTCTGAGTGTCATATGCATGTGAAATTGTTTGTTTGTAAACGCACCTATGACACAGGAGAAAATCCTAGGTTGGGACATAGCGTTTTTTTTTTAAATAATGAATTTAACATAGAGATTACTAGAAATGACGCGATATTTCAAGTTTATCAATTTATTATGACACACTGTATTAAAAAATAATAAACATAATTAACAAAGACACCTACAGACCTACACATTAAGAGATTAAAATATTATTTAAGTCTTTATCAGTATTCCTGAACTCCGTTTGACCTCACATATTTGTCTTAGGTCATGACCACTTTCACAAAACGTGACTACGAATAAAACTAAGTAAACCACTTGAATTTGTCTGCTTGTAAAATATAGGATTATAGGGAAAAGTTGGGTTTCAGAGATTAGCAAGTAAAACATAAATCTCATGTGGGTTATACATATATTTGAGTTGCTTCTGCCTGCTTAGCCTACGTTCCCATAGGGTAAACACTTTCCTATGTGTTATTCCAGACCATAATCTACCGCTGTTCCAAATTTCATCTCGATCCCTTCAGTCAGTCAGTTTTCCGTGAAACGAACCTCTTATTTGTATAGAATTTTCACACCATCCGTAGATTTTAGTACAATACAATGCAGAACACCTTGTTTTGAAAGATAGAAACACGACACAAATGAAAATATTCTAAAAAAAACAAAAGAGGAAAAAAGCAGAAGACATGTTGGTGACGTCATGCTCAAAATGAACTTACAGGAAAATGTTCTAAAACAAATGACACGTCAATGACGTCATGCTCAAAATAACAAGGGTAGCAACATAGTTTGGTCTCCTTCTACTCATAGCAAAATGTTCTAAAACAAAATCAATGATGCACAAAAGGAAAAGGAGAGTAAGATAAAACATTTGCTTCTACTTAAATGTGTGACGTAGGAAATCACAGGGTTAGCTTTAGTTGTTTAGTCAACAAAATAATTATTGAGTTCGGTATTTAAATGAATAAACTTCAGACTAGTTTAGACTACGATCTGGTCTAATGGAAAGTGATAAAGTTATAGAGCTTTTATAATATATTAAAACCAAATGGTGAAACAAGACAGTTTCAATTAATTATTGAGTGATCACAAATACCAATTACAACAAGAGGTCTCTCGAGTTAAGTAGTGGTCAACACTCAGGTCGAGTAAAGTACTATAATTTGGGTGTTAAAAAAATGTCTTAGTAATAAATAACACGACATGTAGATCAATCCTAGGATAGGGAGAGTAGAAGATAAAAGGGGTTGTAAGGGAATACTAATTTTAAAATATCAATGTGGATCGATCGGAATTGAATATAGCCGAGTCAGCCTCCTGGTCACCTAATATCACCCTCAATCATTGCATAATACTCATAACATATCTAAACGAAGGTGAGTGTCACATAATATGTGCACCTCTGCCTATCACTTTGAGAATTAAAAGGTAAACTTACATTGGTATAATCCACTTTTATTTAAGTATCTCTTTAATGAGAAATGAGAGTTTCTTATCATAGTATGTATTTTGTTCAATAATATTATTATGTCTGCGTTCAAGGCAACCGTTGTACCTAAAAGTTAGTTCAACGTGACTGTAATTTGACTTTGACATAGGTCAGTTCGGCCAACGACAAATATGATGCTTACATTGTATTACTTTAACTGATAAAAAGTTTATGTCACGAGTTATTTTTATTTTATAATTGTTTTATCATATATGTTTGTATGCTTAATATATTGTGAAAGTTATGAAATTAATTAAATTTTATTTAGAAATTCGTGATTAGGACTTTGGTGGCGATTTATGTAGTATGCGTTTTTATGTCTACCTCATAGGTCTAATGAAAAAAGAAGTGCATTGCTAACATGGTGGAAGCTACTCATCAAACACACCAACAGCCTGGTGGCTACTGCTAACCAAAGGTAGCTTCTCGGACGGAGAAAATTGGAGCATTGATCACCATGGTTTTCGGGTTGGCAATTAGCCTCCTCTTCATAAAGAGGGTTTATCATACCAACCGCATTTGTCAGGCAATTGAAGATCACAGTTTAAAAGGTCCAGCTTTACCAAAGACCGTTGCTAGCTGATCTCTGTCTAATGTCTAGGTATTAGTCGCCTCTTATAATATCTATGCAAAGAACAGATTTGGTGACAAATATTGGCTGTTGGTTGGCAAATGGCTTAATCACCATAACGACCAAACCAATCATTGATGTAGAAATATAGAACTAGTGTAGTGAATATTTCCAAAGCACTTATATTAGACCGTGACTTTGGTATGCAGTATACGGAACAGCTGCCAAAACTGATCTGAACAATTGAAGCTAACTAATGTACTCACGGGGTTTTATCTCTAAGGAATGTATTGAAAATGCAACACTGTTGTTCATGTTTTTGGGTAATAAATATATTATGATCTGGATGCTTACTCTTGAAACCAATGTCAACGTCTATGCAATTTCAATCCAATAAAATCTCAATAATTATTCGATGTTATAACTATACAACCCCAATCGTAGTTGTTCAAATAGCATTCAGAGAACGGAATAAAAAACCTAACTCAATATACCTACCATTTAGTTCATTCAATATCAACGCAATACGGATGCAATGGGCGCTAATATTGCAATTCAAGAGTACGAAATTTCATCTGGTCTGGTCACTAATTTGATTTATTTGATTTGATTCCCGATAATTGTAATTTAATGACTATAAAATATATAATTATGACAGTCTTTTTTTTTAAGTATCATTTAAAGTTGCATTACTACTTATCATAAGTAATACTTATTACCTACAATATTCTGTCAATAAGTATTTGTTTCATATAGGTGTAAACATGTTATCGAATTTGTTATTGCACACAGGTTACAACAATCTTTTATTCATAGCTAAATATAGAAAACGTATTCAACATTAACTTGTAATTACACAAACTAAAAAACATAATAAAGACTACCTTGTTGATCAAGTTTAGTGGTGGCAAGTGTGACTGTCAAGCAGTCTTTCGGGTTCGATTCCTAGGTAGGGCCAAATTTCTTTTCGGTTCAACTTAACAATACTGATGTACGAATTAACTTGAGCCCAGTATATAATAATATGCTCACCTCTTATAACATGGGACCTATAACAATTGATGATAAGCGAATACGAAACGTACGCTACTATCTACCCGATCAAGGGAAAAGGTATGACGATATTTAATTGTTTATTGATTCCTGTACAACATATACATACAGCACTACGAAAAAATCACATTGGTACTTGCCATTGGTAGGTTTTGAACCGCATAGAACTCCGGGCCACTACGACCATATAACGATAAACTAATACATATACATATACACATAATTTGTGTACACACATCCGTACAAAGAGAACAGGAGTAAACTTACACAAATTACACTATCATTACACATGACAAGTAAGCCAATGATTCACTCACTTAGGGCATTAGACCAATGAACTGTGAACTCATTATTTCACAAATTGCATTAACATTCATAACTCTAGCGCATTCAACTGTACTTATCAATAAACTACAACTAAATGTCTATGAACTTTGAAAATTCTTTGACTATATATTGTTGAGATTAGTTCACAAAATCACAGTCAATTAGACAAGATGAAGACGTTAACAGTGGTTTTAGTTGTTATTGTATTTGGTATTCAAATATCGGGGTACTTGATACAAGTGCCTACAGCATCTCCAGTATTGTTTAGAGATCCTGGTGAGTTTATTATTTTAAATATATGTAACATACTGAACGGTTAGCGCGTTGGCTGGGCAACTGTCTACCGTGCAACGTCTAGCGGGATCGATTCCCGCACGGAGCTACTGTTTGTGTGATCCACAAATTGTTGTTTCCGATCTGGGTGTTATGTCTATATGAAATTGTATGTTTGTATACGAAACTACAACAGTAGAAATATTAGTGTGGTGTGGGGCAACGATTTAAGAAAGATAAAACTGTCTCCGTTGGTCCAGTAGTTAGAAGAAGTGTGGGAGAGCCATGCTTCGGCACGAATGGGCCGGCTCGACCGGAGTGATACCACGGCCTCACAGAAAACCGACGTGAAACAACGCTTGCGTTGTGTTTCGTTGTGTGAGTGAGGTTACCGGAGGCCCAATTCCCCCTTCCCAATCTTCCCCATCCCCGATTCCCGAACAACAACCCTTAAATTCCTAACTCCCAAAAAGCCGGCAACGCACTTGTAACGCCTCTGGTGTTTCAAGTGTCCATGGGCGGCGGCGATTGCTTACCATCAGGTAATACGTCTGCTCGATTGCCGGCTTGTTCCATAAAAAAAAAAAAAAAAAAAAGAGTGACTGTCAAGCCTTGAGTCCTGGACTCGGTTTCTAAATCCAACAAATTAGTGGACCTTTCTCGTGATGTGAATTGTGGAAAAACCTGATCTACGAAAATTAGTTGTAAAGATTTCGTTATCGCGTACGTGATATTTATTATAAATAGATTTTCTTAGTGAAGTACGTGTGTAATAATTTGTTGTTTCTATAATATGTTAAGTTTACATTTTGACTACTACTAGTTTGTTGCAAGATGACTATATTTTTTCTTCCTTTTCAGTTCCTTCGCAATGGCTACACTTACAAAAATTGATGATTCCTCTATTCGAAAATGTTTGCGAAGACAGTACCGACCCCGTCATTCGAAAACTAGCTCAAGATTTTACCATAATCCCAGCAGACTACTTGGTAAGTGAATGGTGCCAACTACTCGTTAATTAGCTAACAAACTAAATCATGTTATTTTTCAAACACATCATATTTGTGATTTAATTACAGGAACCAAATGCAATTACAAATTTGCAAAAGCTTATGTCAGCTGGCTTATTGCCCAAGGGAGAAATTTTCAGTGAATATAATCCTGAACATATGAAGCAGCTGAAAATTGTGTACGAAGCGTTTTACTCAGCCAAAAACTTTGATGCGTTTTATAAAGTCGCTGCTTGGGCGAGACAAAATGTAAACTGCGGACTTTATGTGAATGCTGTGTACATGGTTATTCAAAGTAGAAAAGATATGGCGAAATTGTCCATACCAGCGCCATACGAAGTACTACCAAATTACTTTATACACAAAGATGTTCTTATCAAAGCAACTTCCATTCTTAGTGGACAAGAAGTAACTCCAACCGAAGGTCTTCGTGATGAAGGGAATACATATTACTTGGATGCCAACTACACTGGTATATTTTACAACAACGAGGATGATTCAAAGTTGGCGTACTTCCGTGAAGATATTGGTTTAAATTCCTATTACTATTTGAGAAAATTGAGGCTGTCACCATGGTTCAACAGTGATATTAACGATAGATATGGAGAAAATATCTACCAAATGATGAAACAATTCGGTGCAAGGTATAATTTGGAAAGATACGCTAATGGCTTTCCGGAGATAGATGGTATTGACTGGAATTCTTTACCTGATATTCCATATGATCCTGAATTACTTTACTCAGATGGGAAGGAGTTCAATCATAGAACAATGCCTCTAGAATTTCCAGTAAATGATGAAATCACGTTATTACAAACTATAGAAAATAATGTAGCAACTGTCGTTAGTCACATGGTATGTATTTAAGTAAAATCCTTATAAACAATAATAATTTATGTACTTTCTCGTAAATATCGTCTGCAATATGCTAGTAACATTAATTATTAAAGAAACAATTCTTTCAGCGCCAGAGTGGATACAATAAAACGCAGATACTAAATCATTTAATGGAAATCCTAGTCACGGGAGAGCGGAGTTATGAGACATTGGCTCGCCAGCTCCTTGGCAAAGATCGTACCAACAACGGGTAATTTAAGCATTGATTAATTTGTATTTGATGATGGCTTTATCATAAATAATTACAAACTATTTATGACACACAACTATTTCAGACACGTCTCGGTACTGGAACACTACATGACTTCACTGCGGGATCCAATGTTTTGGAAGATAAACAAGAAAATAGTCGACCTCGTGGATAGTGCTCTAAAACTATTGCCCACATATTCAAGAAACGAGCTATACTTCCCTGGAGTGGAGATCGTAAATATTGACGTGAAAAAGATGATGACAGCGTGCGATTACTTCGAGTTCGACGTTACAGACGCACTAAAATTAGACGATAGTAAGTCGACGTTCAACGTTAAAATAGGTCAACCTAGATTAAATCATAAGCCGTTTACAGTCAAACTTAACATATCTTCTCTTGTAACTAAAAAGGGCTTAGTTAAAATTTATTTGGGACCTAAGCTTTCACCTGGAGAACTGGCTGCTAAAAAGAATCTTTTTACGCTACTTGACGTATTTGAAGTAAATCTTAAAGTAGGAACTAACGTAATATCTAGGACATCAGATGACATGCAGCACTTTTCATCAGACTTTGTGTCGATTAAAACTATTCGTAAAAATATAGAAGATGCTGAATTCGGTTTGAACTCTTTACCTTTAAAACGGATTGAAGAACAGATTGGTTATCCAACAAGACTTATTTTACCAAAAGGTTTGACTCAAGGACTACCTATCCAAATGTTTGTATTTATTGCACCATTTACTAAAGCAAGTGTTAGCAGTTCTTATTCAGCAAGCAATGCAGAATTCAATTCTGCAATTTTATCACCTGGCTATCCACTAGACTTGGTGATTGAAGACAAGCAACTATTCGGGTTACCAAACGCATTGATCAAGTATGTTACCATTACTCAAAAAAGTGACAGTAAAGTAGAAAACTATGGAGGACCTGGTGTAACAAAGCAATGGTATGGCACTAATACTTACGATCCATCAGCACGACCAAACTACTCTGCAAATACCCGAAAATCGTTTGATTACAATGCCAAGAAAGGACCTTCAAATAATGAGATTGATGAGAATGGGGTGAGTGAATATGATATTGCTCCTGAAAATTCCTTCAATTACCGAGAGGAACCTTCACAGGGAAGCTTTGTTCCCAAAGGATTGAATGATCACAACACAAATGTTGACACAGTTCGGTCCTTGAATTTTATGAAGTTTGATACTGTGTTAAATAACAATGTAGATGTAATAAAATTAGAAAAAAAAGATGAGACTGACAAACAACTAGACACTGATAAATATACTACTGTAAAATATGAAGAAATCGACTCAGAAACGGTAGTTCCGGAAAAGAAAGATGTTGATTCTGATATTGAAAATAAGGAACAAGAAAAATTAACTATGCCACGTCTGTTAAAATCGTCGCAATATGACTATGCATCAAAATCTAAATATAAGGAATCATTCGATTACAAGGCCAAGAACGCACAATTTGATAAAACAGATTATACTTCCAAAAGAGTAGATTACAAAAAATATAACTCATACAAGCCACCTGTCGAAGAAGAAAATTTGATTGCTACTACATCGGCACCATTAGTAAAGGAAGATGCTGTTAATGATGAAGAAATAATCGATACATATCAACCAACGATTGAAGACTATGCATCTAAGAGAAAAGAACATTACGATTATAAAGCAAAAAAAGCTCAATTTGACAGAAAAGATTATACTTCCAAAAGAGGAGATTACAAGAAATATCACTCACCGACGTTACTCGAAGTACAAATCCTGGATGCTATTACATCAGGATCTTTAATAAAGGATTTTGATGATGAAGACAAATTGGACATATTGTTGGATAAATCAGCGTATCAACCAAAGATTGAAGACTATGCAGCTAAGAGAAAAGAAAATTACGATTATAAATCAAAGAAGGCGCAATTTGACAGGAAAGATTATACTTCAAAAAGAGGAGATTACAAGAAATATCACTCAACGACCTTACCAGTCGAAGAAGAAACCCTAGATGCTACTACATCAGCATCTTTAATAAAGGATGTTGATGATGAAGACAAATTGGATATACTATTGGATAAACAAACATATCAACCGAAGATTGAAGACTATGCAGCTAAGAGAAAAGAAAATTACGATTATAAAGCAAAGAAGGCGCAATTTGACAGGAAAGATTATACTTCAAAAAGAGGAGATTACAAGAAATATCACTCAACGACCTTACCAGTCGAAGAAGAAATCCTAGATGCTACTACATCAGCTTCTTTAATAAAGGATGATTATGTTGATGATGAAGACAAATTGGATATACTATTGGATAAACCAACATATCAACCGAAGATTGAAGACTATGCAGCTAAGAGAAAAGAAAATTACGATTATAAAGCAAAGAAGGCGCAATTTGACAGGAAAGATTATACTTCAAAAAGAGGAGATTACAAGAAATATCACTCAGCAACGTTACCAGTCGAAGAAAAAATCCTGGATGCTATTACATCGGCAGCTTTAATAAAAGATGATTATGTTGATGATAAAGAGAAATTGGACATAATATTGGATAAACCATCGTATCAAACAAAGATTGAAGACTATGCAGCTAAGAGAAAAGAAAATTACGATTATAAAGCAAAGAAGGCGCAATATGAAAATAAAGATTATTCAGCAAAAAGGAAAGATTACAATAAATATCGTTCATTTGATCAAGAAGAAGATCATGTGACTACTTCTGCAGCAACTTTATTAAAAGAAGATATTATTAGCAAAGAAGAAGACATCAACATGTTAATGGATACACCATCGTATCGAGCAAAAAATGACTATGCCTCTAAAAGAAAAGAACAGTATGATTACAAAACCAAGAAAGCACAATTTGATAAGAAAGACTATTCAGCCAAAAGAGCAGAATACGAAAAATACCGTACTGCGCTACCAAAAGAAGAAAAATTCACCACAGAATCCGTTATTATTATACCTGAAGACACAAATGATGTTATAGCAAGAGTGCAACTAGAAAAGGATGATAATAATGTTGATCTTATTAGCGAAATTAAAGAAAATAACGTTGATGTTTTAAACAAAAAAGATCTTAATGATTTAGCCCTAAAAGACGTTGATACCAATGTAATAGAAATCTTCGATCCATTTCGACTCGATGTGAGAAGACGTACTCCCACAGTGTACGACTTTTTGTTTCACACATTTGATTATGACAGCCCTGAAAATAAAGTGTACGAATAAAATTTTATATCATAAAATATTTTATAAGATAGTTTACTTTGTTTTTATAGAATCGTGTCTGTGTACAACTAAATGAAATTATTGGTTTTTGTTGAAATAAATAGTTACTTTAAATATTTCTGATTAGTCTCATTTCTTCCTTTTAATTCTAAATACAGAGAACGATGACAAGTCGACATCATAGGTATTTATGACGAAATATTCTAAACATAATATGAATGACGCCCACATGGCTCTAATCTTTTATTTGTGAACGCCAAATTAAAGAAACATAAACAAGTTCATGAGCCACCTAATAAATTGTTAACAAGGCATTTACACCATCACCTGTAACAAGGAACTTTAAAACATATAACATTTGTGATAAAACCCATAAAACTCTTTGATCACAACACATGTGGCTGATATTCATTGATCGTTAAAGTAAAAACGTATATTAAAACAAGGGGAATGAATGCACATTATTGCTATTTCCCGAGGTTTTCTATCATTATTTTTGGAGACGTTCCAAACATTTTACAACGACGTTACGCTTTCCCTATTTTCATCGCGGAAAATTTAAAAACCATCGGTCACCACTGTGACAACAGCTAGAATACAAATAGAAAATACTTTTACAGTTGATTACAAAGTCTTTACAAAGCCCAGAGTACAATAACCAATAACCATATTGACGAGAGGGAATCCATGGCGATATATCTAAATTTAAAATAGAAACACAGAATCTTGTATACTGCTATTGTATATTTTGATAGCATCAGGTAAACAATATTGATTACATCTGGAATATACACACAAATAAAACTTTATGATGGATCGTTAAAGTCAAACGGTGTACATACATTTTCTCGAAACACAAATATTCATAAATTCTTGCAAATCATATTTCCTCGTTATATTGAAAGAATTGTAGCAATAAATTAAAATTATACTTTGTGTGGCTTAACTTAGATTTGCTATTGACGGCTGCAGCGCGATGAATAACAGAATAAAATCAGGAGATTATTATAATTACTATATTATTTTCTAAACTCGTACATAATTCCTTAGATTAACTATTATGACGTGTTGTGAAAGCTGCAATATTTTATACAGTATATAAGTTTTTCTTTTATACAAAACTAGTCGCATGCTTTTTATGCATCAGAAAACAAATGAAGGAACATGACAAAGCGAGTCAAGACAAATGAAAAATAAAAGTGCACACCAAAGTACCTGAAAACTATTTCAAGATTTATTTACATTTAGCTCAGAGGTATCAGCCGATGGATTCTGCAAGGAAAATCCTGTATTCCGTGCCAAAATGAAGTTATATTTCCACTCCATTGACGCTGATGATTCAGGGTACCGACAACCCTGTTCAAAATTTTGGCTGTGATTACCAATTATTTTGATTATGGAATGTTAAGTCAGTGTAAATTAGTCAAATGTCAGTTACGCATCGGCAAATAAATTTAATAAGTCCCTGCTTGCAACTGACGCTCGGGCTGTAAAATTATTACCGCATTTATTTACGATTGCTCGTTTCCTGCTATTCTACGCTTTATATTTATCATATATCTTTTATTGCACCTCAATCTAAACTAATGGGTTTATTATGTGAATTTAAATTGTGATTAAAAATATAAACTGTCCAATACGTGGAAAATATTATTCGTTTTTCTTTGTAGTGATTTATAACGGAAGAAATTTATCCAGTTAATATGTGACAGATATAGAATAATATTGTGAATGCAATAACTTAAAATGCTTGAGTAAATAATGCCACAGCGTCGCAGGACGATCGTTGCAACGATTGATCTATTTTCGAATAAAATAAACCGTCACAAATTGGCAATATAAAGTTTTAGTATTCTAAGATTTAAGGCCCTATAGCTAGAAAAAATATACAATATAAATAACAGTGGAATAACAAATAAAAGGATTAACAAACCGACAGATCAATATTATTAAACGAGGTACGAAATGAGTAATGTTACATAATAGGTACACCGATATCTAGCCCCATTTGTTTTCAATATTCCGAAAACATACCACATGTCTTGATTGAGTACGAAAATAACAAGAGTGTAGTGTTTCATAAAATATTATTAATGTCTAACTATAATTATTACTGACAAACTAAATGAAGTTGTTTTAAAAATTGTTTCAATCACAACGCAGTTAAATATTAATATAATACGAATCAAAACAAAAAATTAAAAAAGAAATACGACTGTGTTTACAAAATCTCAAAAGCTGAAATCTGACGTTATTATCATAATAATGCTTCGTCAAAACTATTCATCACTTGAATTGTGAGTTTCGATAAAAAATTCGAACGTTTTATTTACTGCTTTCTAAGGAATTCGTTGACGAGAATAACGTCACATTAATAATAGCAAATGATTTAAAAATAAACTTGTAACCTGACCTAATTTCGTGGAGTATTGTTGTTTTAAGACTACACGTGGTCGACACGTAAAGCGCGACTCAGATTGGATGTTTCTCTCATTGTGGCATTCACATGAGAACACAAAAATTATAGTCGATCACCGACAGTCTATATCTGCTTCGGCGCCGCAGTATAACCCGTTTCACGCGCCAGTGGTCGCCAATCGACGGCCTTCCGTACACTAGCTGTTGTATTCAAATATTTACATCCGCACTATATCATTATTTTACTTTAATCAGCATATGTAATTTAACTGTTGTATCATAAATCATTTGTTGTTTTTTATTTAGTTAAAATTAAATTATTTTTGCCAGAAATACTGATCCAAAAATAATTTCTATAAGAAAACTGATATTAAATGTAATCGTGTATAAAATTAAAGTTGTGTATATAGTAATCGCCTTTTTATGTATCGTTAAGTGCGTTTCATAAAAAGGCAGCTACTACATATTTCAAATGCTTAAAATAATTATATTTATATAACTACATAAAATATTTAAATTAATAATTTAACATTGACGAAATAAGAAACAAATCATCAACAACAAAAAGAAAATTAAAACTAACAAACAATCCATAAAAAATAAAAATAACAGAATCTGAAAACAACAGTTGACGGCCCCTGACCATGACGTCGCAACACGTAATATTCTCGTCGGGATTGTTGTGAATCGGCGGCCGCATCAAAGGAATTTCCTGCTCTTAATCAAGGAACAGCTTTATAAGCGCAACACTTTATGCTACGTTTTAAACTGGACATGTTGAAGATGTTCAGTTTCACATGTTGTAATCGACTACTGGCACCACTAATCCTTTTACAAAACTCCCCCTTTTACAGGAGTCATTGACATTCCACTGCTACAAAACTGACAGTATTTACTAATATTTTACTGTATATACTATGTGCACATGACCATATTACTTAGAATAGGAAGTTTATATGAATACCAAATTCATGAACACAATAAAATGCTTTCTTTCTTGAAGGTTGTATGATTTGGCTAAAGTAACAAAAATGTGACGGGTGAACACTTTATTAATCTCTCACTTACGAGACAACGTAGAAACAAATACGTCATTGTTATTGAAACGCCGAAACGGTCCTGGAATAATGGATTGTAGAAACTTCGACAACAACTATCATGATCCCATAAATAGACCGCATCATCTCTGTTCCTACGTGTGAGTCGATGTCAATTAGTTTATATAAATCTGACAGCTCACTTCCTGCAGAATGCAGGTTTTGCTGAGCATTCCCACCATCTGACGTAGATATAATTCACGCTGACGAAGAACTCAATAACCACGTCACTATTCTGAACGTGTACGGTGGAGAGAGAGACAGCAGCTTTTTCACTTATTTTTGTATTTCAGTCAGAGGAGGAAGGAATGCTATAAATAAGGGTGCTATACCGACGTAAAATCTAGTGTAACAACACTCGCACTCGGATTCGGTTCTTGTTACAACTGCCAACCCTACACAAACACCATGGTGAGGATCTGCAGGATTACAAATATTTTAATACATTGGACGAGAATGTGACAGTTATATGTGATGAATCAAAAAGTGTGAAAATTAATCGAAGACCAATATGGAGCTTTTCATGAAAAAATAAATACGCGGAGTGAATATTACCAACTTCTTGAAAAAGACCGCAATTTTTTTTATCTAAACCAACAAAGTCCTACTCAAATCAAAGTTTTATGATTTAACTGGACTCATGTCAATATTCTCTGCCTCTAGGACACTGATGATGACCAGAAGATGGCCATGCTGCGCAAGGCCTTCCAGATGTTCGACACCACCAAGTCGGGATACATCGACGTCCTGAAGATCTCAACCATCCTCAACACCATGGGCCAGCTCTTCGATGACTCTGAACTGCAGGCTCTCATCGATGAAAATGACCCAGAAAGTGAGTACATTAAAAAAAATATAACAACTTTATATTTATAATAGTTTTCTTCTTTATCTTGATTAAAAACATCATCTTCATTGTATCGTATAGTTCCAATAGTAGTCCATATTAATCAATATTTTACAATGTTAACATTTTATTTTAAAAATGATATCAATTTCAACTAATATTTTATGGAAAATGTCATTACATTTGCGTCATTATAAGAGTTACGTAAAATTTTTGTTATTCTTTAAATCCAACATGCCAAGTAAAAATGTACGAATGCTAAAAAATATTGGGAACAACAACTGTCGTAACAGCTGCAAAGATATCTTGTTAAAAAGTCATCCATCATCAGAATACACTAACAAGAATTCACACGTACCGAGGCTACGACACCTTTTCGAATATACTCTCGAATATTTTTACTCGTCGCGTGAACTAATGAGGCTATTTCCGTACGGTAGTTCTCTCCGAGTTACCAGTCCCTTTGAAAGATGCATGTCTCTGTATCCACAGTTTATTTATCTAGTCCGTCTTTAATACGACGCTCAAGGTTTCAAACATTCCTTACTTTAGTAGCAAACTAATTGTTTCTTTATTTTAGACTCTGGCAAGATTAACTTCGATGGCTTCTGCAACATCGCTTCCCACTTCTTGGAGGAGGAAGACGCTGAAGCTATGCAACAGGAACTGAAGGAAGCCTTCAGGTGAGCGTTAATTAATGTGAGATACAAGTCACATGAGCAAATATTTTGATTTACACAAAAACATCGCATATTTTATTTTACTAAACGTTACATTCCATTAATCTCCAGGTTGTACGATCGTGAAGGAAACGGGTACATCACCACCTCTACTCTGAAGGAGATCCTGGCTGCCCTTGACGACAAGCTCAGCTCAAGCGATTTGGACGGCATCATCGCTGAAATTGACACTGACGGATCCGGAACCGTCGACTTCGATGGTAAATATTTCTTCTCTGACTCTAATAAATTGTTCATAAACATCACTAAATCACTCTAATGTTCCAAATTATTACTACAATGTTATTGGAATATTGGCTGGAGGTCTGCCCACATTTTGTCGCGACGCCAAGACAGGCCTCCGCAGTTAACACGCAGTTACCTGATGTCGTTTCGTCGACAGTGGTGTCAAAAGCGTGAACATAACAATTTGGCCACGTATCAACCCACGCCAGCTACTCTAGTAATATATTATTAAAAAATACGAAAACGTCCGTTAGACTAAAACAAAATTCCGTTTCGAGGTGATTACTAGCCGGTTGGCATAGCAGCTGCTTTTGAAGATGAACTATAGCATAAATTTTCGCAAAAACAACACAGATAGGTACATAAACATCATACCCTGAGACTAATGCCGCAACATTACTAGCGCAATGAAAAGGCGGGCGGTATGTGACGCTTTAAATTTATGGTCTTCCAAAAGCACATTGCGATATTAATTTATTGATTCTAATTCTCTGTTTGTTTTGAATCGAGATCAAA
Organism: Spodoptera frugiperda; assembly: GCF_023101765.2. NCBI lineage: Eukaryota > Metazoa > Arthropoda > Insecta > Lepidoptera > Noctuidae > Spodoptera > Spodoptera frugiperda. The sequence continues at coordinate 5,848,300 of NC_064216.1, forward strand.
AGCATCTAATGTACGTAATAGTCTTTTGACAAAAACTTTTAAGTGGTTCCACATATATTTTATCAAACGATGAAAATATGCGGAATGTAGAACTTTGAGACGATATTTTTTATTTCCACCTGAATCATTAGTAAAATTTTGTTCTATCGAAGACTTTGACCCTGACGCGTGTTTTTTTTTTATAGTACTAAACATTATTTTATTTTGTTTCAGAATTCATGGAGATGATGACTGGAGACTAAGCAAAACGTCGTTCGCTATTATTTTATAGTATTATTATGTTTAGATGCTATTTTTATTGTATTTAAAAATTAAGACTTTGACACTAGTACAAAACCATATGCGGTATTAGCATGGTTGTTTAATTAATTTGCACAATTTACTCTATCTTATAGATAGGCACTTGTTAATTTTAATAGTCTACAAGGGTAGGCCAGCCATATCTCGAGTTCGTTCCAAAGAATTATTTCCGGAATAATTTACACGTAACGAATTCACAAACAATTATATGCTAATATTTATAACGCATTGCACTTTATTTTGAAAGAATTCCTTTAAAAATCTCATGATTATAACGCCAATACACAAAACAACAGTCTTTTTCCTTGTTTCAATTGTGTATTGTTTTGTCCTTGACCTGAATATTCCCTCAAAACTCCTCTTAGTGTGCGACCACTCGCAGTACCGAGCACACTGGTTTTGTTGATCAAAGGAACAGAAATACCACACTAGTGTCTAGTGATTTATTATGATTTATACATCCCAGTGGGCTGTTATGTAAGCACATAGTTCTAAATATTTCCACTGGCACATTCTATATTTCTGTTTTATACGGTAATTGAGTTCGAGAGTGAGGAATTGCTTGTTGACCAAAATTAGCCGTGTTCTAAGACTCGCAATTGAAAAATTGTCCAATTGCATTTTGTTTCCTGTGGGTTAAGTACAGTGGAGGACAGAATAATGGGCCAGTGCACATTTTCCTCCATCCTACAATTACGTTTGTTAGTCTATTTTGATTTTTAGACAATTAGGTATGGTACTATAGATTTCAAGAAGATTTAGAAGTGACAACTTTTATTCCTCTTAACCAAAAGACGTCTTAAAAAAATTTTGAAACCGTACTTAATAAGAAAAATGGAGGAACTAAATATGGGTCACTATTCGATACTATTATATTTTCTTAGTAGTGCTACTACCGTAAACTATCGTTTGCTCTGATACTTCATCTGATCAAAATCTATGAAATCTTTTAGGAAGTTAATATCCGAAAACATATCAGTTTGCGGAAAGCTGTTACTAGCTGATTATGCTTATTACTTTGCCCTTGAAGACTACGTCTAAACCAATTTAAGAGTTTGGTAGTTTCGCGTCATTCATTACGTTTTGGTTTCTCAACACATACAACTAGAGATGAAACAACTAGTTATGTTCTCCTCTTTGTTAAGTGTTTCATTTAATATGTTACCACAAATGCCTACTTTAACAGTGATGATAAAAAATACAACGATAGGTCTCTACGAAAATCTGATCTCGAGTGTACGATGAAAATTGTGCCCATTAAAGCGACCCTCAGGACGTCAATTGGATCAGTAGAAATACTGTTATGAATCCTCGTGTGCATATAAGCCATGTTTAACTATTTACGACACTAGTTGAGTGGTGTTAGTCGTGGTGATGCTTCGATTTACCTTAGCACTATGGCTTGCTTTAGGAATATGCAAGTCAGCGCCAATGGATGAATTTAACGGCTTTATAAACCAAGGAGGTATGTGTTAATTCTGTGTTTATAAATATTTTATTGTTTCAAGTGCCAAGGTTAGCCTAATGGCTTCATAGCATAAGTGCAACTGGCAATGAATTACGAATTATATTGCTTGATCGTTCTCTCTTTATTGTTGCCTAGAACATAAACAATCTAATGGACTACGTGTGTCGAATTCCTTGTGATGCCATTGTACTAATTAGTATTTCCATAGTTTTTAATGTTCGCACTTTTATTAAAACTAGTGCCAGTATTTAAAAAATAAATTCCACGTTTTACAGTAGGTACTCGTATATAACTGTTCTAATAAAAAAATATGTACCTAAAAATATATTAAATGAGAATATAAAAAAACTCATACGTTTGTTTTTGTAACTATGGTTTATTTTAGATAACTCTTTATTTGTAAAAATATTACTTTTCAGAATTGTCTGCCAATCCTGATGGAGATTTAACGGGAATTGTGCCTGGATACCTTCCTCAGGGATCTCTAAAATCTGATCTCTTTAGTGGCCTATTAGGGGTAACTAGCTAAATATTTTGATCAGTATTTCACTTTATATACAAACATCCATGAATTTAATTTATACCTAACACATTATTTTCAGTTACAAAGTGATTACGTAACCCTAACAGATTTCATCCAAAAAAGTGCCTCATTAAAAGGCCTCACTTTTAACATCTACAATGACGAAATGAAAGATGCTGCCAATGGTTTATTTAAATTACTATATAACGCAGGAGATTTTGGCTATGATATTGACAAGATAATAAATCTAAAAGAATTTAATGATGACGTGGTAACATATGCGAAGCAAATAAACTTATTGTACAGAGACAAACCATATAGTGTCGATGCATTTCCACCACCTTTTATTACAAAACCCAATCATTTTGTAAATGGTGAAACTATAGTAAAGGCTTTAAAACTTGCAAACTACATTAACAATGACATAGATATCACTGATGAAGCTCATGTTGACCAGTACTTCAAGACTTATGACATTCTCACGATTAACTCTAACTACTCTGGTTGGAACCTGCCTGAGAATGGTGGGGAAGAGTATTTGAACTACTTTAGAGAAGACATTGGTTTGAATAGCTACTACTATGGCGTGCACCTGATACATCCCTTCTGGTTATTCCATAGTAAAGTGTATACGGCAAATTCAAGGTCAGATGAGCACTACTATTATATTCATCAGCAGCTTGCAGCACGTTTATATCTTGAGAAAGAACATTTGCGACAGGAAAATGGAACTAAGAAAACTGAATTTGGTGACTACCATCCTTATCTAATTCATGAGAATGGATTGCCTTTCCCGACCAGGTCAGGAACTATGGGAGATTGGAATGAGGATAGAGCTAAAATTAAATCTATTGATATTGCTATTAGAGAGTGTATGGCGAGAAGACTGATTGTGATGGTGAGTAAAATGTATATGTAAGTAAAAATGTAAAATATGTAACATAATTAGAAATTGTAATTTAATATGTTCATTTAACTACAGGACAGGAAATCTATAGAACTAACTGAAGAAAACTACGTGAAATTATTGACCAGATTATTTAGAGGCAATTTTGAAGTTGGAAAAGTTTCTAAAGTCATAAGGTCATTGTTTGGTTATGGTGGGAATGGATATCCAATCGAAGGGTAAGATGACACTTTTGTACTTATACCAATACGTATTAAAGTACTAAAATTGCTAAATTCTCTTGATAATATATCTAGTCATAATAAATTCACTTCACAAAAGTGAATATTATGTTTTACAATACACAAAAAAGTGTTAAATCATAATAATAAAATTTTATTCGTAAGACAACTACAATATAAAATAAAAAATAGTAACTATAAATTTCTCTTCAAATTAATGTTATTTTGCAGATATAACCCAGCACCATCTTTACTGCACCATCCAGAAACAACATTAAGAGATCCAATATACTGGTACATGATGCAGTATGTTCTCAATTACTTTACTGAATTCACGGAGTACATCGAACCAGCTTATATGCAGAAGGATGATGCCACAAAACATTGTGAAATTACTGAAGCTGATTTACCAAAAATAACAACGTATTTCGACTACTACCAATTTGATATAAGCAATGCTGTCTTCAAAACAAATTCTCCAGAAGATAGAATGCCATTGACAATAACAGCGCGACAGAAAAGACTGAAGCATTCCAAGTTTCAATTTAACTTTACCGTTGATTGTACAGGTGTGAAGGACACTATTGTTCGATTGTTCCTCGGACCTCCATGCACTGATAGATGCTGGGAGGAATATAATCACTTTTTCGAGCTCGATAAGTTTGCCTTTGCTCCCGCCGAAGAAGGACCAAGCACCATAATCTGGTCTCCAGAGATCTCAACTAGGTTTTCAAATGATGAATATTATAATATGGAAGGCTCATCAACACAAGCAGATAGAAAGAATAATTTCAACCTATTTAAGTTTCCAGAAAATCTTATTATACCTAGAGGTACTCCAAATGGACTGAATTTTACATTATTTATCATGATTACGCCAGCTGATGAATATTTAGATGAACATTCTTTTATCAAATTCTTTGGAGAAATTAGGAATGACCTTGATAATAAGCCGGCAGGCTATCCCTTTGACAGGCCAGCTATTGGATACTATGACGATGCTCCAAATTACAAATTCTATAACATCACAATATCCCATAAGCAAAACCACATTCCAAAGAATGGTTATTTCTCACCTAACCTCCAATAAAAGCGTTGTCTTTTGATTCTCTTGGGTTATTGTATTAGAAATCAGTATTATTAGAAATAAAATTTAGTTTATGTACATATAATTGTTGTTTAATTCTTGTCTTTTCATAGGTAACCTAATGGTTAAACTTACCCGTAACCGTTAGCCGTAGACTGGAACTGAAATAATCTAAATATTAATACGTGATGCAAAAACTTTGGAACTCTTTTTACGAAAATTGCGCGGACGTAGGAGCATAAAATTTGGTACATTTATAGTTTATGTGTAGGAGAAGTGCATAGCGCTAATATTTTTCAAAAATAATGCTTATAAAATACATTAAATCAATAAATAAAACATTACACACACTACCATACATAGTATCGTATTTGACAAAACGTCAAAATTGACAGACATTACAAAAGAGGTTTCTAATTGAAGGAGGTTTGGTTATTCATGATGCGCCGGAATATATTAATTTGAATTTTACAAAACTAATAGCAATTCGTTAAATACAAATTATCCTTGAACGTATGTAAAGTGGTATTTTAAATTAAATCGTATATGGTCGAATTTCGACCTCTAGGCGACCACTAGTTTTAATAAATTGCCATTGTCACTTTGCATTGGAATTGCATTGGGAATTGCAGAATAATATTTAATATGTAACTGTAACTACCTCGTTGCCGGGCGGTATAATACCGGACGAAGGGTCTTGGGTTAGATTCCCGGGTCGGACACAGCGTTTGCTGAACTTTTTTCGGTTCTTCGAAAATTTCTCAGTAGTAGCACGGATTCTGGCATTGTAGCCAGTATATGGCAATAGGCTCACCCCCTATCTCATGGGACCTATAACACAAGTGGTAAAAAGTTGGTGTACTTTGTACAGTGGCTTTAAGAGTCGTAATGTCCACCTCTGCCTACTGACGATGAGGTAATTGGCGTGAGGATACGATACTATGACTGATTTTAAAAAACCATTCAAAACATTAGAAAAAAGCGTATGTAATTATAAAAAAGTTTTAATTCCATTGCAATATTAATTGTAGTTATTAGTCTAAATTTAAGTACTTTAGTCATTATATTTTTACTGCATTGGTGGCGATTGGAAATATGAAGGAACATTCATCTCATAAGAAAAATATGGACCCTTGTGGTAGATTTGTACTTCCTCGTAAAACATGTTGGGTTGTCCATAGTAAACCTCACGCACAGGACGGTCGAATGGATATCCAAAGGGCTTATTATCCAATATGTAGTTCTGGAAGGGATTGTCACCCGTTTGGTTGTTGTATGGGTAGATGAACACAAACAACTGAAATGAATAACCACCAGGAATACCCTTGGGTAACATCAATCTCCTGGGCATATTGTCAGGCTGAACAGACATGTCATAAGGTACCTTTCCCTTTTCTAACCACTGGTAGATTTCGTTGATGGGAATAGAGTCATCTTTGAAGAATAAAAATTCGCTTGAATTACGTTCTATTTTGTTCTCACCAACATCGAGTTTATACAAGAACCAGTCCAATTCATAGAATTTCATCCAGCTTTCTTCAATGTTAGTTGGGTATCCGGTCGGGTCATATTTGGGTCCAATGAAAATCTTAAAGGCGGCATCTACCTGTACAGTAGAAGTGACTTCAATTTTTACTGTGAACGGTTTCTGATTTAGTCGAGGTTGACGAATAATATAGGCAGTTGGATAATAATTTAGCTCATCCTGACTGAAATAGACACCATTCGTAGCGTTAAAGTCAAAATAATCGAAGTAAGTGACCAACTCGGTAATTTTCACATCATTAATCTTAACTCCCTCGAATCGAAGATCACTGTAATCATAAGGCTCGAGATACTCCTTATACTCAATAAGGTAGTTAATAATTCTCTGATAAAGCTGGTAAAAGGCAGGATCACGCATGGAAGTCTGGTAGAAATCCAGAGCAGAAGGCATAAAATCATATCTGTAACAAAAATATAGCAATATGATTGTGAAATTGCTAATACTTCAAAAATTTTATTGTACATGTTTTTATTACATTTTATATACTTACTTGGCAACTGGCTTGGGGCTAGCACCAAGGACGTGACGAGCAATTATTTCATAAGAATACTGATGCAGGTCCTTATTAATTTTCTCGTCCTTGAAATTGGAGTTCATATGCCAATAATTGCCAATGAAGTTTAATTCATTCTGAGGCTGAAATAATTTTAAAAAGAAGACATTTTATTAAGGCATTTCATTAGCATAGGGCAGTACAGTATTGTACTGTCCTAATTTCTAAAACTTAATTTGTATGTACTTACAGATTTGAATTCTGCTTTTTGAAGAAATTGGGAAAATGTTTTCTCGTAGGTATCAAGGAAGCGGATGTAATCGTAAGTATTTTCATTATGTATTTCATAATCGTTACTTCTCTGGGCGAAAGGCAAGAAGTTTCCTGTCAATTGTGGGTAGTATCCAGTTTCAAATTTAGAGTACCACGAAAACTCAGGAATTTCACCTAATCCGTTTGTAAGACGTTCCAAATAATATCTTGCTAGAAGTTGCTGATAGTAGTAGAAGAAAAATTCACCAGTGCGATTCTTTAGGATACTTAGTTTTTCAATTTTCCACCAGAAAGGCATGTGTGTGTGGAAGTAGAAATAGTACGAGTTCAAGCCGATATCTTCAGTGAAGTATGACAACTTTTGCTCTTGGTTTGGGTAAGTTAAGCCGTTAGAGTAATTAGCATAGTACACATATGAATTTTTCTCTTTCACAATGCCATAATTGGCCGCAGCCTCAGCATTGAACACACCACCCTGCATTTTGGTGCGGTACATTCTTAGCAATACTTCCTTGTTGAAGAAAAACTGCGGGTAGATTTCATAGGGAGCTGGAAGAACGATGCCGGTAGTGTCTCCTCTTTGAACCACGGCGATATAGTAGGCATATAAAAACTGTTCTTCATTCATCTTGATTTTCATCCAGGACGCAGTTTTGTAGAAGGTTTCGAAGTCTTTAGCGTAGTACATGATGTAAAACATGGCGACGGCTTCATTCCTCATCCTTTCGTAGAAGACGGAGAATTTATGATATTTTGGCAGAAAACCTGTTTTCAATAATATCAAGAATTCTTTGACAGCATCTTGGTTCTGTAAAATTCATGAGAATTAAATGCTAGTTTAGCAGCCAACTTCTGGTGGACTTTACAAATAGTTCAGTACATAATTTTATTATTATATGTTTTAATGTCTTCAATACTTACACTGTAATTGTCGATGTTATCCACAATGCTGTAAGATTTGCCCAGTTCATAGTACTCAGAGTGTAGGTTTAATTGTTCTGAATGTTCAAAAAGGGCTAAAATTTGTTTCTGACGCTCAATAAAGGGTTCTTCAACTGAAACGAACATTTTTATTTTTATTAGAGTGGCACTGTTCATCCATTTATATGGTAAAACTGCCTCTTTAGTGAATGGGTACGATTTCTACACGCACAGCACTAAAGAGCCTAATAATGAAAAATGTAATAAACTTACCGTTCTTCATTTTGATATGTCCGTGTGGAAGGGTTACTCCCCTCACCAGGGCAATGAACCCAACCAATATAAGGACAGTCTTCATCTCATCACAACTACTGCAAACTATAGCACACATCAGGAAAATCCACTTTTTTATACTAATGTTGTACCACGTTGTTGAATGAATACGATATTCATATGTTATACTTTCTTTAGCTTCATCAAGCTGTTTAACTTTCGACTCAAGTTTCGGTCTCCTTGCGATAGTTAAAACTGTTTTAGATCGTGTGCGTATCCTACCTTATCGACCGACTGAACCATATAAATAGTTTCATTTTCTTATTTACCATCTTTTTATTGTTGCAAAATATTTACTTCAGTGATCAAGAAGTCATTATGTTTACAAACAAAATGATTTACTGTATGTTTCACTTGAACATTGCTAATCAGTCACTGTTTCACACATATTTCAAATGTGTTGGCTTCCATTTGAAATATGTAGTCGCATTGTATCAGCGTGTGGTGCGCATTGATCAAATTCACTTTGTAAATAAATTGTTGAGTCGACATGAAATAATGTTTGCAATTCTAATTGTGAAAAATAGTGATTATACATTGTTATAAAATTGAAGCCATAATATGTTTAATAGTAATTTTAGGACAAAGTTGTTATAAACAGCTCCGAGGTAGGTCAAACAGCTGTTTTCCAATATTTATTGTGCAGGTGCAACTGTATACTATGTGATTGTGCTACTAATTATTTCTCTAATAATAATATATCTTTTTCTTTTTTGCAGTTGGTCTCTATAACTGTGCCAGATGTATCTTTTATGCATCTACATCATCAGATCTGATAAGATTAATATTTTTATCAAATGTTTCGACATACATATACATATATCCGTCAGCTAGCTCATAGTTCGAGATAAAATACATTGAACATGATTCACCTTAAAGTGTAATCTACATACTTAACAATAATTTGAAGATATTCACTTTATATGTATTTATACATAGCTACTTAAAGTATCTGCTCCATAGTGGGCGCCTAGAGACTCCACCCAATGCATTCATGGTCCCATAGAACCGTTTGCAGGACATTTAAAGAAATGTTAAATATTTAATGTTATCTGAATCGATATCCAACAAAGATAATCTTGAGTAAAATATGTTTTTGATAATATATGTTAAGATACTACATGACGTTAATGTTATCAAACACCTCTATGTACCTATGTATAAAATCGAGAATACAATATCACCAAGTAATTGTATTACCTACTAACTTTAATGTACCGTTTTCATCAATTCTCCCTGAGGAGACCACAAAACCATTTTTTATCATCAATCTTCTAATCATCTATCTTTCTTTTTCTTTTCAGATATAAGATATTCAAAATCAATAATTAACTATTAATTTCAAAACGAATTCAATAATTAACTACCACTGTAAACAGTTAATCAGTTAGCCGCCAGTTGAACAGAAAACCGACGTGAAACAATGCTTGCGTTGTGTTTCGTTGTCTGAGTAAGGTTACCGAAAGCCCAATTCCCGAAGATTGGGAAGGCCCAATCTTCCCCATCCTCATTCCCGAACAACAGCCCTTAAATTCCTAATTCCAAAAAGCAACGCACTTGTAACGCCTCTGATGTTTCAAGTGTCCATGGGCGGCGGCGATTGCTTTCCATCAGGTAATTCGTCTGCTCGATTATCGGCGTGTTTCATAAAAAAAAGAAAATAAAAGCAATTATAAATACTTAAATATCATTTATTATTAATCAGAAACAGTCATTAGAAGGTACTCGTGAGCATTCTCCATTATTACAGTAAGGCTGGGCTCTACTAAGGCAAGCATTAATTATTCCGAAAAATGGTGTACATAATAATGTCGTATAACAATCAAAACAACGCCGCAAAGGTCTTACTCTAAAGTCACAAGAAGAAATTATAGTCGAACGAGAATCTTCGTAGTCAAAAGTCTCCAACATCTCATCCTTGATCTCCCATCCATCTGTATTTTCTTGAGATAAGGCCCCAGAAAGGCATAACTGTAAAGAAAATAGTATTATAATTACTGAATAAAACAAAATAGAGTAGATAATTATGTATTTTGCCTCCAACTGCCGTGTTCAGAGATAAATGATAATTATAATAAAACTATTCCTTAGTAAAAATTTAATTCAGAAAACAATAGTTAATGACTAAAGTATCAATTTAAAGACTTAGAATGCGGCGGTTAAACTTCGATTATATTATTATATTTTATCGAAGATCTAAAACCACTGTGGACAGAACGTGATGAAATGACACACTACTACACAATAATTATCGTATAGTCACTTCAATGAAATTTGGTCAAAATGCAATTAAAAATACTTATCGTTTCCAACATAGTTTCTTGTTATGGAATTGAAACAGTATCATAACAGTTCTATGGTAAATTGTTGTTACATTATAAAACAATTCCGTGTTCTTCATGACATCTGGAAAATATTTCTATGCCCAGATAATTCAAATTACTTTGGTTATCCAAGCAAATACCTATTTGCCTATCATCACCATAATCCTACGTCACTAAGTTTCTTAGACTTAAACAGTTAGTTTACTAGTTGAAATATTGAGCGTTAATTTGACAAAATAATAAAATACTTACCAATACAGCAAAGATTAGAATATATCGGACGAAACCCATTGTGTATGTTTCCAATATCTATTGCAGCATCATTTTATACAGTTTCCTTATCTTTTTTTATCATTTTTCACGTCATTTACGTCTACTCTATTACTCATATTTTTCTACACTGCAGATAGTTTTATTTATTTACTAACATTAAGCCCGCGGCTTCGCTCACTTTAAAAATTAATCTCAAGTTAAATCTCGTAATATTCGCCCGCGTTCCCATGGGATAAAAAGTATCCTATCACCCAAGTCAGCTCACACCCAGTCTGTATACCAAATTTCATCAAAATCCGTTCATTCAAACAAACAAATTTTCACATATATAATATATGAAAACCTAGCTCCTGTCTCCCTCCCACGGAGAAAAAAGACGTGACGTTATAAAACAAATATAAAACAAATTGCTAATCTTGGCATTTTAACTTAGAATGTATCATTAAATGGATAAAGCATAATAGTGCAAAACTTCTCTCCACTTTACTCTCCGCTTCACTTCACTCCAGCATAATAAAATAAATGCATGTCTTTTGATCATGTTGATGATCAAATGTTTTGCCTAGGTTGTTTATTTATCAATTTTATCGGTTCTTGAGCTGGACAAATATTCTTTCCATTCATAGATTATTCTTGTACGAGTACACCTTTGGACTCAGCAAATTTTATCACTAAAAATGATATTGAATCTTGAGATTTATAAATATTAAAAATTTCATGTCATTGAAATGCAATACTAATCTAGATCTCTAGATCTCTAGCCTAGTCATCACAATCACATTTTTAGCAACAAGTAAACATTCTATTATAAATATTATGTATATCATATGCATGTTGTGTACAAATTAATTTGGATTCTAGAACCTGTCTTACTTCATCAGATTGGATACTTCAAGACGCTGAAGTTAATATTTTTGATTACGGATTTTTGTATATTTTTATAAATCTCGTTGAACGGTGTAAATGCATCCTAAATAAATACAGTTTTAAAATAAAATACTTGTTTTTTTATACATATACTATATTATAAATATCGTGTTACATATACACTCGCATTTTTTGTACATTTCGACCTATGAAAAGTATTTCTAGCTAAAAGTTAAGAACTATTTAGCTATTTACATCTTCTTTTTCAAGAAATATTCCGGAACATTGAGCTGATAAGGATAGTACGCATCCTTATGGAAGATCTTAACATCCTTGAAGAAGACGTTGGGTTGTCTGAAGTAAGCCTCACGCACGGGGCGGTCAAATGGATATCCCAAAGGTTTGTTGTCCAACATGTATGTCTCAAATACACTCTCTGCTTTCTTGTTAACACTGTTGTATGGGTAGACGAACACAAACAGCTGGAATGGGAAACCACCAAGAGTACCCTTAGGCAGCATCAGTCTCCTTGGCATGTTGTCGGGCTGAACTGACATGTCATATGGCACCTTTCCTTGCTCTAACCATTCGTAGATCTCGTGGATGGGAACAGAGTCCTCCTTGAAGAGTGCAAACTCGCTGGATTTGCGTTCAATCTTGTTCTCACCAGGTACAAGTTTCTGCACGAACCAGTCCAGTTCGTAGAACTTCATCCAGTCATCCTCAATGTTAACCGGGTAGCCATTGGCGTGGTATTTAGGTCCAATGAAGATCTTGAAGACGGCGTCTGATGCTACGTCAGACTTAACATCAACTTTAACGCTGAAAGGTTTGTGGTTGAGTCGTGGTTGACGGACAATGTAGTTCACCGGGTAGGCTTTAAGTTCTTGCTTGTTGTAGTAGGCGCTGTTTGTGGCATTAAAGTCGAAGTAGTCGAAGTAAGTGACTAGTTCGCTGACTTGAACGTCGTTGATCTTAACACCCACGAAGTGAAGGTCATTGTGGTCGTATGGTTTCACGTACTGCTTGTAATCAATAAGGTAATCGATGATTCTCTGGTAGAGCTGGTAGAATGCAGGATCGCGCAGGGAAGTCTGGTAGAAGTCCAATGCGGATGGCATGAAGGTGTACCTAGAACAAACAATGAATTACTTAATAGGTAATAGATAGTAAACACTGTAAACTTAGTAGTGCTTCTGGTAGCGACTTTGTTCACCTTCTCAGAATATATTTTCTTGATAAAATAACAGACATACATTTATAATAGGAATTGGAAGTGATAGAGATTTATTTTCCAAAATTAAGCATTTAACTTATTACTAAATTAAATACTCACTTGTCGAAAGGCTTGGGGCTAGCACCAAGGACGTGACGAGCGATGATTTCGTAAGAATACTGGTGCAGGTCCTTGTTGCTCTGCTCAGCGTACAAGTCGGAGTTCATGTGCCAGTAGTTGCCGACGTAGTTCATTTCCTTCTCCGGCTAAAATGATGGGAATAGAGGTATTATAATTTTATATTGACCACACATTATAGTTACAAATATGTGTAGTATTTTAATGTCATTTGCTTATCATACTCACCGATTTAAATTCGCCCTTCTGCAAGAATTGGAAGAATGTCTTCTCGTAAGTGTCCAAGAAACGAATGTATTCGTAATTCTTTTCATTGTGGATGTTGTAGTCATTGCTTCTCTGGACGAAAGGAGACATAAGTGTATACAATTGAGGGTAGTATCCAGTCTTGAAGGTAGAATACCACGAGAATTCAGGAATTTCACCCAAACCATGGGGAAGACGTTCCAAATAGTAACGAGCCAGAAGTTGTTGGTAGTAGTAGAAGAAGACTTCACCAAGACGGTCCTTCAATGCAACCCATTTTTCAGTCTTCCACCAGAAAGGTAGCTGTGAGTGGAAGTAGAAGTAGTACGAGTTCAAGCCGATATCTTCAGTGAAGTAGGACAGTTTCTGTTCCATGTTCGGGTAAGTCAAGGAGGTGGAGTAGTTTGCGTAGAAGATGTAGTTGTTGTTTTCTTTCACCATACCATATTCACCGGCAAGTTTTTCATTTATGAAGCCATTTTGCATCTTAATGGAATATAACCTTGTCTGAACGTCTTTGTTCATGAAGAGCTGTGGGTAGACTTCATAGGGTGCCGGGAGAACAATGCCAGCAGTATCTTTCCTTTGGACGATAGCGATGTAGTATGCATAAAAGAATTGTTCTTCGTTCATGTAGACCTTAGCCCAGGCTGCAGTTTTGTAGAAGGTTTCGAAGTCCTTCGCATAGTACAAGACGTGGAACAGAGCGATGGCTTCATCCCTCATGCGTTCGTAGAAAATGGAAAATGGATAATATTTCGGTAGAGTTCCAGTTCTATACACCAGCAAGAACTCTTCCACGGCTTGCTTGTTCTGAAATGATGAACGTAAGAGGTCAATCAGTTAAATAGCATATTTCGTAATTAAATTTATGTTTGGTATAATCATCAAATAAAAAAACAAAATATAAAATACATATATTTCTCCATATTTTTAAGTAACTCACCGAGTAGTTTTGAAGGTTTGCTTCGATGTCATAGTCCTTGCCAACTTTGTAGTAGTCAGAAGAGTAATCCAGCTGCTCGGAGTGTTCGAAAAGCGCCAAAATCTTCTTCTGGTACTCAACGAATTTGGATTCCACTGTGAACATACAGTATATTTTTAAAATAATCAGTCTAAGCCCTAGTCATGAGATGTACGTATGATAATAAGTACATCTATTTATTTTTCTCGGTTCGAAGAATTTACATTTATTTGTAGGTCATAAGTCTTTGTAGTTAATACGACTACCACTTGGTAGTCATGTTAATGGAAAAAGCCATGGTATTTTACATTTGCCGTAATATGCACCTCTGCCTACGCCTTTGGGTATAAAAAGGCGTGACAATAAAATATAAAAATTATTAAAATACTGAAAAAATCGATATCAGCAAACATTAAATTATAAGATCATTGTATATACGAATGGATAGTATTACCAAAATCACAACCATTTTCTCTGCTTCATCTTTCAAAAAAGAAAGAAGGAGGTGACATAAGTAATTACAATAATTGAAATATATATTAAAATTAAATAGTTGTAGAAAATGATTCTTACCAGCCTTCAGTTTGAAGTCATGTTTGTGTGGGACGGCGCTGCCCATCACCAGGGCGACGAGCCCAGCAAGGAGTAAGACAGTCTTCATGGTTGCCTCTACCGTTGACAACTGTGCCGATAGGAGGGTCCCTACTCTTTTTATACTACTATCGCATCCCGTTCCTGAATGCACTCGATTATCTGCTTAAAAATATTTTGCGTTCTTTATCATCGTTTGTCACTTTATTGTCACTATCTACCGTGACCCCTGACTTCATATGTACTTTTTCTTAGCAGTATTGCCTATCATGATCTGTAATTTAATTATTATGGTAGGTGAGCGAACGATGCTTAATTTGGATTTACTCAAGCGTTTTAGATTATGAAGATTTAGTATTAGAAATAAAAAACAGTTTTAAACATTACCTTCCACTGGTGGAAGCATACAAATTATTGCAAGCGAAACAAATATTCATAGAATATATGTTTGACTGTGGTTTGACTCTTATAAATAAGGTTCAAATCGGTAGATATTTGAATACTTCTTAATAGCTTCTTTTAATACGTAATCATCCTATCTTCTCTTAATGCTCTCTCCCTTTAAACGTCGTCTATGTAGTTTCGGTCGCTACCTGTTTCGGATTCGACAGAGGAAACACCCGGGTGTCGTCATTTCGGGGAATGGAACGGCGTGGGTTTTAGTCGGGAATCTATCACTCGATTGAGAAGTCATTGGACGATTTCATTTTGATCATTAATCCACTAGACCTGGTTTAACTCAAAATAGGTTAGATAAGTCTACCTAGCTCTATATAGGTATCTGGAAGTCATTGGGGGAGGCCTAATTCAGGATTGGACGTCCAAACTTATGATAATCTAACGCGTTCGAGTAACTATTAAATCCCTATATGAACTCCCTTACTATTATGAGAGGAAGGCATTGCAACATTTCTAAGGTTACTTGTTTGTCAGTAGATCCGTTGGTTGTCTGGTGATAGGTAACCAACCTAGTGACTGTGTATCTTATGACCTGTGTCTTAATAAATAATTCTTAGACCTTTTAAATGACCATGGGCGTCGCTGATCGCTTACCAACAGGTGACTCGTTTGTTCATTTGCCACCTATTCCATAAAATAAAAATCTCACATCAAGGGGAATTTCTGTTGTCCCATAATAAAAAATACAAAAATAAAAATGGGGGTTCCTTTATAAAACATTTGTTTTGCAAAATTACTAAATCTAAATAAAACCAAAATAGTTAAAAGCGTCCCTGCATTTTGCTCATTTCATATGGACACCTCGTGTGCTGCTCCACATTGGTTGGTGTTTATGATATTATTTCATTTTGATCATTAATCCACTGGACATTGGTTTAACTCACAAAATATTATTATTAAGTTTACCTAGCTCTATATAGTTATCTGGAAGTCATTGGGGGAGGCCTATATTCAGGAGTGGACGTCTTGTGGCTGATATAATGATGATGATGATCATGATAGGTATCTCTTGATTTAAATAAAATTCAAGTAAGTTTGTAATAATCGCCAATTACAAAAAATAACGAGTTGCATCACAATTTAAAAATCTTATCTATCTACCTACACGTCACCCAATATTATGAGATAATCCGGTCAGCTGCTCTGCATATAATTACTATTACATATTATTCATTTACTTTATTGAACACCACATAATTACATAGGATAAACATATAAAATACTTATTAGGTAGTGTACAATGGGTGGTCTTATCGAACAAGGCGATTTCAAATGTTTATATCTGTGCTTAAAAACATTAAGAACACATTTTATTAGGACATTGATGCATCTAGGGTTCAATTACATGAAAATTACATCTCGTCGTCACACCTTTTATTCCCGAAGGTACCCCTTCGGCAGAAGTGCACTGTATATAAAGTATATCACCTTTTCACTATTTGTTTTACAAGTCCCATGTAATACGAGGTGAGCCTATAGCTATATACCGGGCACAATTCTAGACTCCAAACTACTTACTATTTAGAAATATTCAAATTTGCAAACCTTATGTGTGTAAGAAGAGGTTTGGTCAGCAGTGGCCACTTATAGGCTGTCGATGATGTGAATGTTTCCGTCCGCAACTGTCACTAAGCTCAATGTTTCCGTTGTTTCATTTAACCACTGCTAGTCAGTATGAGAAATCGTTACTTTACCTCGTTTAGGGTTCCAGCCAACACCACGATGCTGACTGCCTAAAAAGCAGGTGGAGGAAAGGGGTGGATTTTAGTCAGTAAGAACCTGACACTCCCTCTCGCCTAACCCAAGGCGAGAGAAGTCGATATATTGGATGATATTTCGCCCTCAAAAAATAACCATAGACCACGTGGAAAGAATTAATAAGAAAAATTTAGCACTTTAGCCATACAGTTGATAATATTTATTTTAATGAAAGCTGATAATTTATCGTCCCGGCTGCTTTTAAACCTTACTATACCTAATTATGTAATAAATACATAGGTACCTATCTTACTACTTATCGACCACTCTTATCAACAGTTTTTAAAATGAAATATCTGTAGGTAACACTAGGCCACACATCGGAGTAGAAATGTAGAATACATAGGTAGGTATGTCACCCTATCGGAGTATAATACATAAACATAAATATGTCACCTGTGGATGTCGTAAGAATCGACTATGAAAGAAGGAACCAAATTTGTATCAGTGACCAGCCCGCAGCATTTTCTGATAAACCTGATCCCTTTGAATTGCGATCTCCAAACTACTTGCTAAACACAAATAAACTTATTAATTGACAAATACAACGAAACCAATTTAGAGGACACTACAGACAAATAATCATACGACCACTACACTTTTTTGATAGAGGAGGCTCATAACGTCAATTTTTAGAATTGTATTATTTTAGTATTAAGTCCCTGTAAGATGGGATGATTGATTTGATAAGTTTTATTGTGTAGTGAGATGGAAAAAAATGTTTCTGAAAGATACCACAAATTCACTAGATTTGACAGATTAAATTTTTTCACCAACTTGTTGTGAATTTGTTACTTATAGGTGTATACAGCACATAACACACTTTTTGCATAAAATACACACATTTAGGAGTATATCTATGAATATATTTTGTTACAAATTCTTCCTTGGGTAATCCTAGTCATTACAAAGTATGTGACACTGTGGAATTTTATTACCTGTACTTTTATTTACTTTTTTTCGTAAATTAAAACATAGCACCATTGAACCAAAGTCCGTGCTAACGATCGACATAGAAATTATTTATAAATAATTGAGGGGACCTAATTATGCAGGTATTTTGTGATTTTGGAATAAAACTCAAGACTATGTCCTTTCTAAGGTTCTAAACTATATCGTGTGACAAATTTCAACCAAATCCGTCAAATAGACAGAGATTAATGGTATAAGTGCATAGAATGTTCGACGTGATTCTTTAATTTGACATAACTTATTTTCATTCGAACCGTATTTTGTATATGAAACTTAACACTAAGTAGTTACGAGTTTATTTAAGCGTTCCCACAAAGTATACCGAAACAAGCAGTCCAACTCGGATCAGCTCTGATTTTAGTTTATTCGCGCACAGACGAACAGACAAACAGACTAGGGTACAGACAATCTTAGACAAAAAAAATACCCTTAATTACATTTTTGTCACTGACATCATCATTACACTAACCCCTGCTATTTTTTATTATTTTTATTTTCAATGTTACTATGACAGCACTTTTGTACGATTTGCTATTATATGTATAGATAAAGCCATACATTTGTAGCCCTCAAAAAGTGACATGATAAGTTAGAATAGACCAGGTCCCGAACTGCTTAATAATTTTACGATGACTTTCTTGTTTTAGGGTTTTTTCATTTTCATATTATAAAGAAACGAAGTCGGGTTTTTTAGTTTTTTAAATTGCCTTTTTTTTTTTAGTATTATCATAGCACCATTGCAAACTCCGTGCTACCACTGAAATTATTTGTAAAAAGGGGGACCTAATATTATGCAGGTACTCTGTCCGATTGGGGAATTAAACTCAAGACTAGTCTAGGAGTCACTCGTGTGACATCTCCACAAATGAGACAGAGACCCCCATAAGTGCAAAACCGTGATCTCCTTTCGTAATGGTATTTTCATTCGGTATTTTGTACTAGATCAGTACCCTTAGTACGAGTTTGTTTTACGTTTAAAGTTATCGAAACAAGAGTGCGTTCGGTGCTCTGATTGGTTAGTTTATTCGAGCCGGCCAATCAGGCTAGGGTACAGCTAGCTTTTTTTTTGAGGTGGGAGAATCATCCAATGATTTTCTCCCGCCTTGGGCGAGATGTGAGGGCGTGTCAGACTCTTACTAACTAAAAACCGCTTGTGTTTGCTTTTATGGTAGTAAACATACATTTAGTAGCAAAAAGTTGATATACCTCTACCCCTTCGGAAAGTTTTAAGGATATTACCTGACTTAAATAAATGGAGGCGGTAAGGAAACTGAAGGCGGTTCCCATTTAAAAAAAAAGCTAAATTCATCTACAAAGCTATTGAGTATTATAACATCATTTTCATTAACATTGTGGAAATCCTCACTGAATAATATTCTTGTCTTAGCACTAGTTGTAGATCTCATTCACCACAAAATCTAATTGTGTTTATGCATTCCAGATCATTTTGATTGACATCGTAACAACGAAATGTGAATTACAATTTGAGATTGAGATTAATAATGACTGCTATTCCTTTTAATCTGTTTGGAATGCTGTCAATCTTTCAATTTGAAGTTGTGAATGTGTTTTAGTCTCTTCGACTGGGTCAAGTGGAATACCGTCGTAATAATAACTAACATTTCGGAATGTTTGAGTATGACGACTATTTGAAATAGTAACAGTTTTTCAGATCTTTTGTTCAAAAGTGTAGTCGATCATACAAGAAAACAAAAAATATTCTGGCTAGATTGGCTAAAAAAAGTTAATATGACTGGAAAGTTTTGAACTTTAATTATGTTAACTAATGATCGAACAGTTTTAACAAGGATCTAAGGGTCGCAATTCACTGTAATATATCATGGGCTAGATTTTGAATAAAAGTCGTAAATTTTTAATATTTATACATATTTATTTATACATACATTTTCATCATACTACATATTCACTCGTATTTTTGTACATTTCTAAAACAATTCTAACTAAAAGTTAAGAATTATTCAGCAACTTATATCTTGTTCTTGAGAAAATAAGAGGGAACGTTAAGCTCATAAGGGAAATATGCGTCTTTGTGGAAAATTCTGACATCCTTGAAGAAGACGTTGGGTTGTCTGAAGTAAGCCTCACGCACGGGGCGGTCAAATGGATATCCGAAGGGTTTGTTGTCCAAGATGTAACTCTCAAATACATTCTCTGCTTTCTTAACACTGTTGTATGGGTAGACGAACACAAACAGCTGGAATGGGTAACCACCAAGAGTACCCTTAGGCAGCATCAGTCTCCTTGGCATGTTGTCGGGCTGAACTGACATGTCATATGGCACCTTTCCTTGCTCTAACCATTCGTAGATCTCGTGGATGGGAACAGAGTCATCCTTGAAGAGTGCAAACTCGCTGGATTTGCGTTCAATCTTGTTCTCACCAGGTACAAGTTTCTGCACGAACCAGTCCAGTTCGTAGAACTTCATCCAGTCGTCCTCAATGTTAACCGGGTAACCATTGGCGTGGTATTTAGGTCCAATGAAGATCTTGAAGACGGCATCTGATGCTACGTCAGACTTAACATCAAGTTTCACGCTGAAAGGTTTGTGGTTGAGTCGTGGTTGACGGACAATGTAGTTCACCGGGTAGGATTTGAGTTCTTGCTTGTCGTAGAAGACGCTGTTTGTGGCATTAAAGTCGAAGTAGTCGAAGTAAGTGACTAATTCGCTGACTTGAACGTCGTTGATCTTAACACCCACGAAGTGAAGGTCATTGTGGTCGTATGGTTTCACGTACTGCTTGTAATCAATAAGGTAATCGATGATTCTCTGGTAGAGCTGGTAGAATGCAGGATCGCGCAGGGAAGTCTGGTAGAAGTCCAATGCGGATGGCATGAAGGTGTACCTAGAACAAACAATGAATTACTTGATCAAATATAAAAAAACCAGGGCTTGACTTTTTTAAAGTAAGCATTAAACTCAGAAAGTTCATTATGTTTTGTTTTAATTGACTGGTTTTAGTACTTAATAAGATACTCACTTGTCGAAAGGCTTGGGGCTAGCACCAAGGACGTGACGAGCGATGATTTCGTAAGAATACTGGTGCAGGTCCTTGTTGCTCTGCTCAGCGTACAAGTCGGAGTTCATGTGCCAGTAGTTGCCGACGTAGTTCATTTCCTTCTCCGGCTGAAATTATAAATAATTGGTTATGTAATTTTCAAATACATTTAGTACTACAGAACTGAAGTTTGATATCAAACCCAAGGAGGAACCCGATAGTCAGTTGAAACCTATCACTTGACACTGCTAAACAATGACTACCTACTGATCGAAGGTTCATTACTACATCTTTAAATATTAACAAGATGCTGGTGCTTGAAGCTCAATGGATGGTCGCAGTTTTGTACGAGTCTTATTCAAAAGAGATAATGTTACATTAAAGTTATAACATACAAGAAGTTTTTGTCATACTTACAGTCTTAAATTCGCCCTTCTGCAAGAATTGGAAGAATGTCTTCTCATAAGTGTCCAGGAAACGAATGTATTCGTAATTCTTTTCATTGTGGATGTTGTAGTCATTGCTTCTTTGGGCGTAGTTAACGTAACTAGCGTACAATTCTGGGTAGTATCCAGACTTAAATTTGGAGTACCACGAGAATTCAGGAATTTCACCCAAACCATGGGGGAGACGTTCCAAATAGTAACGAGCCAGAAGTTGTTGGTAGTAGTAGAAGAAGACTTCACCAAGACGGTCCTTCAATGCACTCATCTTTTCAGACTTCCACCAGAAAGGCATATATGAGTGGAAGTAGAAGTAGTACGAGTTCAAGCCGATATCTTCAGTGAAGTAGGACAGTTTCTGTTCCACGTTCGGGTAACTCAAGGAGGTGGAGTAGTTGGAGTAGAAGACGAAGTTGTTGTTTTCTTTAACTATACCATATTGGGCAGCAACCTTGTCGTCGTACATGTTATTTTGCATCTTGACGCGATACAACCTATGCATAACTTCATTAGTAAAGAAGAATTGCGGGTAGACTTCATAGGGTGCGGGGAGGACAATGCCAGTAGTATCTTTCCTTTGGACGATAGCGATGTAGTACGCATAGTAGAACTGTTCTTCGTTCATGTAGACCTTAGCCCAGGCTGCAGTTTTGTAGAAGGTTTCGAAGTCCTTTGCGTAGTACAAGACGTGGAACAGAGCGATGGCTTCATCCCTCATACGTTCGTAGAAAATGGAGAACTTGTAATATTTCGGTAGAGTTCCAGTTCTGTATAGCAGCAAGAACTCTTCGACGGCTTTTTTGTTCTGTAAAATGTTTAAAATTATGTTATTCATACATCAAATCAAAATATTGATGAACACTTATAAATAAACATCAAAGACTGGCGTATTTCCCAAATAACCGCGACTACAGAATAATGTGTCCATTTCAAAGTCAGGCAAAATAACATGTATAATATTATTTGCAAAACTCTTAATAAATGCACGGAGTCTGAAATCAAGCCTAGTTTATGGCAATAGACTTGCTTTCTATAAACAAACCACCTAAAGTAGATGATATACCTAATTAAGTGCAACCCCATTCGGGTTGCATAAGGGTGTGTTATGTTATAGTAAATATGTAGAATTGTATTTAATGCAAGTAACTCACCGAATAGTTCTGGATGTTTGCTTCGATGTCATAGTCCTTGCCAATTTTGTAATAATCGGAACTGTACTCCAGCTGCTCGGAGTTTTCGAAAAGATGCAGAATTTTCTTCTGGTACTCAACGAATTTGGGTTCCACTGTGAACATATAGTATTTTGGTTAAACATGGTGGAATTATAGACTCTGATAGACTTATCCGTATTTTTGATAATGTTATTAACGAAATGAATATCGGTACTCAAACGAGATGTAACAAGTAAGAAATGAAAACAAGAATTATTCTTGTACCGATCAGGTACAATATTTTTGAGATACATAGAATAGACCTGCTTGTTATGAAAGCTTGTCATGTTCCAAGTGAACACATCTTCATCATCATAAGACCAGGAAAAAGATGTCATAATAGCAATGGCATTTGAAGTAGTTAATAATTATCTAATAGAAAATGATTCTTACCAGCCTTCAGTTTGAAGTCATGTTTGTGTGGGACGGCGCTGCCCATCACCAGGGCGACGAGCCCAGCAAGGAGTAAGACAGTCTTCATGGTTGCCTCTACCGGTGACAACTGTGCCGATAGGAAGGTCCATATTCTTTTTATACTACTAGCGCATTCCGTTTCTGAATGCACTCGATTATCTTAATAAAAAATATTTTGTTTACCTTATCTTCGTGTGTCAATTTATCGCTATCTAGCATGACCCTTGACTTCGTGGAGTACCTTTTCTTAACATCTATCTATCTTCATCTGTGCCTACTTGAAATATGAAAGTTAAACACAATATGATTAGGGCCCAGTGGAGCTGATACCTGATCCGGAGCTCCGGACTACCTAGCGGGTTTACCGTGGCTCCAGCTCAAAAATCAGGAGTAGGAACGGGGTGGTTTTTAGTCAGTAAGAGTCTGACACTCCCTCTCGCCTTGTCCAAGGCACGAGAAGTCATTTGATGATTTTCCCCTCTTAAAAAAACGCACAATATGATCTCGTCAAATCCGAAAGATAATTATCTATCAGAACATATCGTTCATCCAGTTTTTCAAGACAACATTAGTCGGATCCGTCGCCATCGTACGGTGCCCGCTTCCTAAGCATGATACTTCGGAATCTGGCAAGTACAACCTACGTCACATTTTCTAAATTAAATCTACGTATCTAATTTATAATCTACTTTATAATAAGCTTATTCATATATACAGTGATGAAAAGCATTGTGAGTAATTGTTTACTCATTGGACATATAAATCATCAAATATCAAATTATCAATCCACCACAAACAACTGCGGTGATTAGAGATTATTTTTGCTCATTGTGACAATAGGTGTTTAACATGATCCAAGTCTACACCTACTTTACTTCCTGGTACTTCACATCCGTAATTTATTTTGTAATTAAAAAGCAATTGTTAGGGAAATTATTAATAGATTATTGTGAATGCATCAGATTTTTTAAAAAAACGTTACCTCACACTAGAATTTTCTTCAGTATCGTGGGTGCGTCTACAAACATACAAGTTTACATACACTTGACACTCAGATCCGAAAGAACAACTTGTGGATCACATAAAAAATTGCTCCATACGGAAATCGAACCCTCTACAATCTACATGAAATCGAAATCGTTTACCCACATTAAGCAAGCGCGGTGATTAAAGCTCAAAATTATCTGTGTGAGAAGAGGCTTTTGATCAGCAATGCACCACTTACAGGCTGTTGATATGTGGTGAATAAATCGCCTACGTACCTACTATAGTCTATTATCTAAACTCATGTTCATAAACAGTGTTAAAACCTCTGTACCTCAGTATATTTGGTCTAACATCTCACCCCAATAAAAGACAGGCGTGATATTAATGTATCACTTTATCAAAATGTCAGTGAGAAGGACAAGTCATCAACAGGATGGAAAAATTGAAGGTTATCTCAGTCTTGAACTAATCGATACTTACCTATAGCCATTGTTCATCGCCGATATTTGCATTAAAATCAACCTTATTACGTATAGTAATAATATAAAGATAATAAGAAAGTCTTATCATTGGAATGTGGTCCAGTATCACACATATGTATGTACATCTGTGAGAGAGTCCCCATCTACCTACAAGTTGGGAGACAAAGGCGAAATCGATTCAGCCAGCCACACAAACAGACAAAAATTGGAAAAAAATATTATTTTTACATACTACCGTAGTAAAAAGCGGTTATTTCAATATTAGAAACAGACACTTCAATTTTATTTATTAGTCTAGATTTAAATTTTTCACATTATTTGACTGCTTCGTTACTGTTTTATTATAGCCTGTATATATGTGGTGGTGGTGGTTTTCGATTCCTGGATCACGCAAAAAGAACATATTTTCGAAAATTCTCAGTAACGACACGGACTGTGTAATTGTAGCCGTAGTAGTATATGGCTGTAGGCTCCCCAACTATTACATGCGACTCATAACATAGATGGTAAATATGTAGTGGATAATGTACATATCTCATCCACTTCACGTCCTTGTCCAAAAAATGAAACCAAGTGCGGAGGCCGGAGCCTAAAAGATCAGCCAATTTTATATAACCTCGCACCTCAAATAGCAGGTTAAACCATGCCTCCCAATTGGAAGTCCGAAAATCTATTTTTAGCGGTTTGCGAAACCACCACAGTTGGGGCCCAGTAGGGCTGATGCCTGATCCGGAGCTGCGGACTACCTAGCGGGTTTACAGGGTCCCGGCTGGAAAAGCAGGAGTAGGAACGGGGTGGTTTTTAGTCAGTAAGAGTCTGACACTCCCTCTCGCTTCGCCCAAGGCGGAAGAAGTCATTGGATGATTTTACCCCATCAAAGAACAGCAGATCCAAGTTTAAACATTCAGCAAAAACTATTTAAGACTTAAAGACGATCGCAATAATCAATAAATAAAGGAAAACATTAATATTTTTACAATTCATACGTAACATTGATATGATTAACGTAATACATACTGAGATTTAATCTTATTTTCTCTTAATTACCAAGCCGGATTACTTAAAAAGTAGCGATAACCCGAATGTATTATGACAAACAAGCAATTAAGTTAAAAATTGATATATCTGTTGCTATAACGGTTGATATTACTGTCCAAATATCTCAAGTTCAGAGTTGTTACTATTTGATTATAGATTATTCTCTCGTAAAATATTCCAGGTCTTATCGGGATTTTGGAAAACACTAGAATTATAAGGAACGCAGCTAAATAAAGGTTTTTGTTTTTAATGTTTGCGTAACTGGTGACTGAGACAAATGTCTCGGCCAGTCAGTAGTCAGCTGGGAATATAAACGATGGTGGTATATTGATATACAACTCTATTCCTATGACTAGACATTTAGCGCATTCGATACTCTCCATGTAAAATGAGGCCTTTGTTAATGATAAGGATATAATGTGTAGGGTAAATCGCAGTTTGAGGTATTGCATTCAATATGCGTGTCTATTTACAATTTCGGATATAACAAAAACTTTTACGTGACGTGATATGGGCCGGCTCGACCAGAGTGATACCACGCCCTCAGAGAAAACCGACGTGAAACAACGCTTGCGTTGTGTTTCGTTGCATGAGTGAGGTTACCGGAGGCCCAATTGCCCCCTTTCCAATCTTCCCAATCCCCGATTCCTCAACAACCCTTAAATTCCTAACCCCCAAAAACCCGGCAACGCACTTGTAACGCCTCTGGTGTTTCAAGTATTCATGGACGGCGGTGATTGCTAACGATAGGTGATACGTCTGGTCGTCTACCGGCGTTTCAAAAAAAAAACAAAATTTTGGTTGGAGCAAGGTGTAAGGTTACTTTGAAGAATTTATGTGAAAAGTGAGAAAGTTGAATGTTATCTTGTGTTCATTCATAATTTATATTGTTTTGTAATTTGTAATACATACTTTTGTAAGAGCTCATGTAGTGACATCTAGCAAATTGTAATGGAATTACCAATCCTCACGTGGTATCTACTTTGAGTCACAGATGGCGCTGTACTTAAGAAGTTAAATATAATATTTTCAGTCTTCAAAACTAGATGGAGCTACATGTTCTTGCAGGGTATAACGATAACAACAATATTATTTCTTTATAAATCCTACTTAATTAAAATTCAATAATATGGAAGTATTCGTTACGAGTTTGTACTATGAATTTTGAAATCGAATATGCTGATATGGTTCCTTGTCTGACCCGGAAATCGAACCCAAGCTCTTTTCATACAATAGGTACCTAAATTGATTCTCGCAGGATTAGCAAAATAAGTATTTTAGAACTAAAATTAACCTCCAATGTTTAACAATGTTTGCATCTTGCATAATAGGCTATGTATCTTCCTCTTCATAAAGTAAAACTAACAAAGTTATGCTTAAATACAAACAAGTGAAAAGGAAATTATTCTATACTAACTATTTATATATTATTATTTATTAATATTTACGCAGCTGATACAGTTAATAGACATACTCAATAAAAGTATCCCACCGTATAATAAAACAACATTTTATAAAATTATCAATTAAAAAGCAACCTATCCTCATTTTGAATGGATTATGTATTAGGTACATGAATATAGACATTACTTATAGTTAAATACTAAATAAAAAAAGCGTATTATTATTAGACGCCATTTAAAGAAATTGATATTAAAAATAACTTCAGTATGTGCTGGGTACAAACACATTGTCTGTAACTAACACAATGTGTTATTTTCTGCAACGACTTTAGCACTTAAAATACATGATATTGAAAGTACATACTTCATTATATACATAGAACATACCATCACTACTCTACAATTAGAACTACGTACTTATTCATATGACAAAAACGAAACAGTAGCTGTGAAGACTGACTCGTTGGCAGAGTGGTCGCAAGTGCGACTAACGGGGTCTCGGGTTCGATTCCGGACTCGGGCAAAGTATTGATAGGCTTTTTTCGAAAATTACTCAGTAGTAGCCTGGAAATACGCCTGGAAATATTAATAGAGTCACCAACTCTTACATGAGACTTACAACATAAATTGTAAAAAGTAATTGTACATTGTCCAGTGGCGTTACGTGCCATAATGTGCACCTCTGCCTATCCATGGGATTAAAGATATCACGATATTAGCTGCCAAGCATGGAGATTATAGAAAAGCCTCTTTTGTAGAAAAGACCCATAGTCCAGCAATAAACCTTTTTATATAAAAAAAATCAAAGCAATAAATATGGTATTCAAGTAGGAGTCCTAGTCCATGATTAACGCTAAATCTGACAAAATTATAGAAGGAAATAAAAATCACTAATTTGGTTTTCATTATTTATTAAAACAATAGATATAACATAACATACATATTATGAGTTATTATGGAACTGAGATCTATCTAGCTGACTGAGAAAATAACTGAATTATAGCTTTCAAACTACAGGCTTGTTAAAACATAAATACAATAATATCTATGACAATGAACAGAATCAAGCTTAGGTGGGCAATAAAATGTTAATCATTACTACATTGATCATCATACTATAGTACTACTATATAATATACAAATATCTAAAAATATAACACCAATAAATACTTATAGTACATAAATAGATAGCAAAGTCAATCTTAAATATTTGACGCCAAAGTGTATAATCGTTTACACAGAGCAAGATGTAAGGTACTTATCAGCTATGTTCCCTATAAACAAGAGGAATCAAGTACATATATTTTAAGAAAGAAACGATATTTTACTTTCAACGATCTATTACATTTGACGTCAGTTTAACAAAGTAGCTTATTCCATGTGGGGGACTACAATCTCAGGAGTGTGCTTATGGTAGATCAGGACATCCTGGAGGTACAAGTTCTTGACACCTTCCACCTGCCAGGGGTAGAGAGGTCTGTTGACTGGGAAGCCAAGTGGATCATCGGTCAGCTGCTGAGCAACGATGGTAAGGCCAAGAGACACCTTGGCAACATTGCTTGGCTCACGATGAACCTTGGGTGCACGGTAGTCGGAAATGTAGACCATCAAAACGAAAGGCATGCCGCCGACGCGTCCTGTGAAAAGCAAATACTCATCAGAACAGTTCAAACAGATATGTGATATAAGTGTACTATGAGATTGAAAAATCCCATACCCTTAGGCAGCATAAGGTGTTGGACCAGCGACTCCATGTTCTCAAGCTGTTCCATGTTGAATTGTTTGTCACCCTGGAGGGATTTCTCAAACGCGTGGTAGACATTGTTGGCGGTGTCCCAGACTTTGCTGGTATCAACAGACTCGCGAGTAATCACAGTTTCTCCCGCGGGTACTGAAAAGTAAACAAACCAATACTTAATAAACATAGCCTTGGTAATATAAACGCCACAATAGTCTTTATAAAACAAATCCTAAATATATCTGAAGACATTTCTATTAAATGTTAAATAGGGATTAACAATAAATAAGATAAACTTACAGTCATGCACGAACTCGTCAATTTGCATGAAGTTGTGGGTGTTCACGTGGAGAGGTATTTCATTGCCGTGGCTATCGTATTTGGGCGCCAAGAAGAACTTGACAAGAACGGTCTTGGCAACCTCACTCTTGACATGTACTCGTACTTTATATTTCTTGTGGTTCAATCTTGGGTGCTGTACCACCACGCTCACTTGATCGTACAATTCCTTGGCTGTAAAAAGTATATCGTATAAGAGAATAGAGAACATAAAATATTTACTTTGCCAGATATGTCATTATATGAATAGAACAAATTACCTTCTTCTTCATTCATGTGCAAGTACGAAGAAACGTTGAAATAGTTGTACTCGAAGAATGTCACCAGTTTATCAACGTCAACCTGCTGAATAGCCACCTGGGGCAGAGCAAGCTCTTCACGCTTGTAGGGAGGAAGTTTCTCTTGCCACAACTTGAACAGTCCCAAGACTCGCTTCCAGATCATGTAGAAAGCAGGGTCACGCAGAGCAGTTTGGTAGTGCTCCAGTACAGAGGGAACAACCAAAGGAACGACGCTGTAAGAATAAATTAAATATAAAAACAGGAACATATCTTTTTTACCAACAAAACATTATTTTATTATAATTAAGACTCACTGGTGGTGGTACTGTTTTTCGTGAACAATAGAATTTCCCAAAACCTTTTTCCAAAGGCTGATGAAGTCATTGTAGTATTTAGGATTTGGAGACTCAGTGTTGGCTTCAATTAGATTGCCCAGGATTTCGATAGCCTCAGGAGTGCAGATGTCGATACGTTCACCAAGATGCTATATAAGAAAAAAATGTTTGAAATATTTCTATTGAACAAGTTAACTGTATGTAATTGCATGTATGACATAAATTACTTACGTTAAGTACATAACCTTGTTCGATAGCGTCACGAACGCGACGTTCATAATCGTCAATTTTTTGAAGAGCCTGAACCAACACAGGGCGGTCTAGGTGGTAGTAGTCGGGTCTTGCTGGGAAAGCAATGCCATTGTGGTACAAGAGACCTGGGTTGTGCCCTTCCTTAACAATCTCGTGTCCAAGTTCAGGGATCTCACCAAGACCGTTGGACAATCTTTCCATATAATAACGAGCAACGATTTGACTGTGTACGAACCAGAACCATTCTCCACGGCGTTCTTTGTTTAATGGAAGAACTTCGCTATGCAGCCAACTGGGTTGAGCAAGATGGTAGTTGTAGTAGAATGTGTTAAGGCCAATGTCATTGGTAAAGTAGACAACAGGGGTGATGTGGTTATTGGAGTAGGGCCAAATAGTGTCATTCCATCTAATGACCACGTTGTTGTCCCATTTGTAGGTAGAAGGATAAGACTCAACCAAACGGTGTCCATGTGTGTTTATCCTTTGTGCCGTAGTAAGGATTTCTCCATTATTGTAGAAGGATGGGAAAACCTCATGCAGACGAGGAATGTAAATTCCCTTAGTATCTGGGCGGTTCACAATCACAACTCCGAGCACGTAAGCGAAGAGATTTTCGTTGACACGTTCCCTGAAGTATACAGCTGCCTTGTAGAACGTATCATAGTCCTTGGCAGAGTACAATACGTTGTACAGTGTGACTGCTTCAAACTTATGCTCACTTTCAAGAACGGAGAAAGGTACAGCGCGAGGGAGTACCCATTTGTGCTCCAGCATTTCTATGTAAGTGGTCACAGCAGTTACATTCTGAAACCAACAAGAACATTATATAATCTTTGTTTCAACTTCTGTAGAAATTATATTTTCGTTAATATTTAGTTTACTTACGCTGAAGTGCTCGATGTTCTTTTCAGGAGTCCAGGTATCACAAATTTGCTTCCAAGATTGGAGATGATTGGGTTCATGGAGGTGGAAGAACAAGATCATCAAATCCACCTGGCGTTGCAAGAAAACTGGATCCGCTGTAAAAGTAATTAATATAATTAAGATCGATTAAGGCAATGTAGGTGTTAAAGAAATGGAACTCAATTTAGAAGATTCAGTTGATTCATGTAGCAAAGCATTTTGAGTTTGAAATTCTCAAATAATGGCTAGGATTTTTTGACAGTTTTTAGTAAATAGCTTGGCTACGGATCTCATAGTTTATGCGAGGTTTTGAAGAGTCACTTAAACTAAACTCAATTTAGCATCCGATCCTTCATTTTCACAAACCATTTAAATGTTTCTGTTAAAGAAATCCGCTGAAGCTACTTAATATCAATTTTTCTCTCATTATCATAATCGGATTCAGTTTCTCCGTTAAATTGGCTACAAATATTTAGCTAAGGACCCAAAATTAATAGTGTCTTAAGATTGAAAAGAAAAATTGCCAATGAGCTTATACTGAACTACCTAATCGAATTTGGCTAAGCCCACATTTTTATAAACTTTAAATTTTATTTAATGTTAATAGTTGGTATAAACATAATGGGAATAAAATGAATTTCAGGACCTGAATAGAGGTAAGTTGATTGCTACGTGATTTCCCATCCCATAGGACTAAGTCGTGAGTGAAGATTAAAAGATTGACTTACCAATTTTAGGTGAGACATTGGACCTTTCGGGACTCGAGAGAGCCCCGGCCACCAAGAGAGCCAGTACACACAACGCCAATCGAGCCATGTTCGCCAGTGACAATGCAGCAACTGCACCACATATATATAGGCCCTTTTTATCACAGGTCAGCTATTAAATACACAGTTATCAATACCCACGTTATAGTAAAAATTTGATAAGTTTCACGTAGGTACTCGTAGGTATTGAATAGTCATTCTGTTGGAACAAACAGAGATAAGGGTGCTTCAATTTCTTTTTCACTGTCTATTTAGTACATTTTGTTGGAGTCCGTTCGTTGTGGTACTTTGTTCACCGTTTTGTGCTCAAACAATTCTCCCTTGATGGAGCCGGAGTCACGAACTTAAGCCATAAGGTCCAACAATAGGTAATTGACGACAACTCTGATGGTTTGAACATTGATGCAGGAACAATAAGTGGTCAGGTGCAGTGTTCAATTTTTAATACAACTTCATATTTTGCTGCTTTTACTATTCAATTCCTAGTTATTTTACGATCTTATCACTTTAAAGGTTTTTTAAATGTAATAATCTGCTGATACCTCTGTATTGAGCAACTAATTAAATATGATATAACAGCGTAGGTAACTTAAAAGTGACAAATTCTTGCGTTTGTGTTGTTATAGTTGGTAGGGATCCCTACGATAAAGTAACGTTTTTTGTGCCAAAAACATCGAATATATGAAAAAGTTCCCACTACAAAGACATTAAATACCAAACAAACCATTAGACTAAATTATAAAACTAATTGTATTAGACACTGGTAGACAATAGCTTACCTAATTGGGTCAATATACACTGGTAACATGTTCAATGATGTGGGTTTTATAAATTATCAACGTCCAAGCTAATCTTCGAAACCCTATTCTAGTTACACACGGACGTACGTACATTAGTTCCATGTGCAGTGGACTGAGATTATAGGCTCATCCTACGAGCTTACAACGTTGGGAATCCTGGTGTAATATGTGGTTACGATTTATCAGACAGTATAGTACGTATTAGATCTTATATTGTTGATCGAATTGTTCCAAGTACGACTGCTGAACAAGAGATTTCAAACTTGATTCCTGGATTGGCTAAAATATTATAGGAGTATTTTTGATTTCTTGAAAACTTCTCAATTAGGTATTTTGGAATTCTGTTGTCCCGATTTAAGTAATCCCTCTGCCTACTTATTTGGTTGTAAGAGAGTTGGAGGAGATTATTTCAAAACTTTTAAATTAGGTACATACTACTCATCTTTTGGAATTGTGTTGTCCCGATATAGGTAAGGCCTCTGCCTACTCCGTCAGGAACCTAAAATTGTGACTGAGCACAATTCGAAAGCTATCACAAATTCAGCTCAACACCATGTAAAATTGTGTTTTAATATTCCAACTGCGTATGGAACTATGGATAGACAACAATGTAAAATCACCATATTGTTTGCGAGGCTTGCTCGCAGCTCGCCAAGGGCAAAATGTAACGCTATGCTCCTAAAATCGAATTATGAGAGCTACATGTAGTTCTATCTACGTCGACCGATGCACGTAGTACAGTACTAACTTAATATTCACATGGTCATCCCGATTGTCTTTTGGGGTTATATTTAGTCTCCAATTAGGTCTATATTCCCTAAACACCAACTTGAGGCTGCGTAATTGTGGTTTACCCATTTATTTAACCATTGGTATACATATGTAGCCATTTACCAGACTTACCACCTGACATTGGTTCTGCGTTATAGAGCTAAAGAGATGGAGTGAAGTCCAAATAGATTTTTGTGTAATGTTATTTTAATTTTTATATAACAAATTTACGTTACGATATTAAAATCTAAAATTTATTTAAAATTACAATTACAAATAAAAATGTTTACTGTATTTCAAAATTTTGAAAATACTGTTCGTTTTTACTAATATGCTGCATAAGGCTGTGTATTTCGTAAGAGAGTAAAATTCACATACATTTATTTATTCTGTTTTAATCAATAAAATCTATAAATAGTTTGATATTTACTTAATATTTTCTTTTTAAAGCCATGAAATTAGTATTAACATTTCACGAGTGTGACTTTCTGATGACATAATAAGATACGATAGCTTCACAATAATATTTTGTTTTGTGAGTTATCTGAGATCCTCTTGTGGACATCTGTAATATTAAAAAATATTATTGGCAAATTGTTTGTACAACTCCGACATTGTTTTTCCCGGTTCTTCAGAAAGTATGTGAACTAATGGAAATTACCCTATAAGCGGGTCTTGTAACGAAACTGCTGAAAACTAGATAAATGTAAATTGTGTATCTAAAATCTGTAGAGTACACATATTTCAATAAAGTTTTATATTGAATAAGCTTCTACCAGTGGTTTTAATATAAAAGTATCCATCACCCAAGTCAGCTCATACCTTGTCTGTGTACCAAATTCAATAAAAATTCATTCAGTAGTATCAGAGTGATTGACAACTAAACATCCAAACAAACAAATTTCCATACTTATAATATAAGTGTGAATTACGAGTAGTGTGATGACTTACTTTATGGTTTGTTTGTTTTTCACTAAAAAGATGTCAAAATATTTTTTTAATTATTAAGGAAAAATATCTTCCAAGTGAAACCGGAGCAAGCTGCTAGTATAATATTAATAAAAATAAAGTAAAAGTCGTCATTATCGTTGTTATTAGTTTGATGAATAAATTATAAAAACGGTGCATACTAATAAAATTAATGCGAAAGTGACTCAGTTGGTTTGTTACGCTTTCTCGTAAAAAGTGTTTTTGTTAGGAAAATTTAATTTGGAGATAGTTTAAAATATGTTTAAAGGTACTATTGTTTTTACTAAAACTGTGATAGGACATCTGTGCATATAGTGAACAACTATCTTTATTATGTTTTAATAGTGTCGTAAAATATGACACCCTTCTGCCACTGGCTTCGCCCGCGTTCCCGTAGGATAAAAAATGGTCTATCTTTTATTCCAGACCATATTCTAGCTCTGTTTCAAATGTCATCTCGATCCCTTTACATGGGTAAAAATGTATTTAACGAGAAGAAGTAAAAATATACAAACTTTTGTAATTATATACTCGTATTAACAGGATTTTCACATATCGAAATATATTTTATAATACAACATTCCACTTTGTTTTATTCCAATAAACAAAGCCGCAACTAAAAGCTTGTTATGTGTGTAATAGAGTGCCAATATTAATATAAGTATTTTCACAATAAGTCATCGACTGATTACATTATCACTCTTATTTTACACACAGTTATTGTTTATAACTTAATTAGTCACGCAATGAACTGGTGCATTTTCTCCTTGATAAGCATTAAGGAGAAATTGATCAAAGTTTTAAAGATCAGTTTCTAGTAAATAAGTTTAAGCGATAAGAATTTTATGAATAAGTTAGGAATGAGTTTTTAAACTATAAAAATGCTTCCAAAGAAGCTGTTACCATAAGCGTATTGCGCATGCGACAGAATTAAATTTTCAGCTCCTCACATCAGCGACTGCCAGCCGCCTTGTAGACCACTTATTACTGCACCACCTAAGCACGGGGTGTAAAAAGTAAGTAGTAAAAAAGAGTAATAAAGCTTTAGTTAAATGTTGCTGCCTTGTGGGCCGAGTGGTCGCAAGTGCGAATACTGGGCGAGGGAAGCCGAGTCGGTCGTCATTTTCGGTTTTTCGACAAATTTTTCTCAATATTTCACGGAATCTGGCATTCCATTCCCAGTCTATGACAATAGGCTCACCCTTTATTAAATGGAGTCCCATTATAACACAAATGGTGAAAAGTGGGTGTACATTGTACAGTGGCATTACGTGGGTTGTGCATCTCTACCTACCCCTTCAGGGATAAAAGGCGTGAAGATACGTAAATTTTAGAGAAAAAAACACACAATACACTAATGTATACACATGCAATTATACATTTACATGTTGATAAACTTACATAGTTCATCACTAGCCAATCAAAACGTCCAAGAAACCAGTTTAAAAAAAATACAAATTGAAACAAAAGATACATGTAATTAAAAGATGCAATATAATAAAAAAAGACTCAAGTTTTTTACCCAAATTAATTATACTAATCTTGATTAATTGTTTTCTGGGATTATTTAATGTATACAAAGTGTTAATACATAAAATATCATGAGTGACGTAAACGGAAAACGAATTAGTAAATATATGAAAACAATAACTACCTATATACTCGTATGCTATTAGATATTTAGCATTTATTGTTTTTGTATGTGTCGTCTCGCGAAGTTAACTACATGTGGAGAAGTACAAGTACTCACGATGGAGATTTTAATTGTTATTGTGTTTATTTTTGAATTTATAATTTACTTTAAATGATAAATGATATTTATTTCTATAAATAGGTCATAAAATAACACTTTTACACGTCAATTTAAGTTAGTACTTAATCGATAGCACTGATACTAAGCGTGTGTTTAAGGATTCGATGTATAGAATCGTGCATTCCTAGATGGACAAAATCGTTTTCACCAATTTTTTAGTTCGTTCAATTGAAATTAAGTGCAAAGTGCAAACATTATCTCTAATATCGGATACTAATCCATCCTATGTCATTGATCCGAGGACATAAAATTCATAAAGATTAATATTTACCTTCTCCGTGCGAGAAGAAGCCTTTGGTAAGTAGTGACTTATAAGCAGTTGATGATGATGATAATGAATATTTACAAAGCCCAAACTACTAAATATTATCTAAAATAAAATACACGAAGCAAATTTCCTTTAAAGTACTTTCCTTAACTTCTTTCACAGTAGTAAATGAGTTTTGCATTAAAAGAGAATTCTAAAAGACTAAAAGGCGTCAGCAATGCAATAAGATAGTTTGAACTGAAAAAAGCCTCTGTGAAATATTGCAACGTGTCACGAACTCGCTGCAAAGGATTGGAAAGTTCAGAAAGTCGTTTGTAGAGAGCTTTATTATAAATTGAAAAAAGAACTTGTAGGCCAAGGTTTGGAGCTGTGCCAGATGAAGCAAAGGGAAAAAATTGACCTAGATACGATAAAAGATTCGTTAAATATATTTTAGGTACTAAGGTATCACAAATTCGTTATGAGTATTTTCTACACAAGTAATATTAGGCCTCGATACTTCAATTATAACAAAATCAAATTCATTAGGAATAGACGTATACCTTTTAAACCAAAAATGTCAGTAAAGGTATGACAAGCATCTTTGTCTTGCATTCCATTCTTTCACTAATCTAGTCCAATAAGTAGAGGACTGGCTAAATTCCTCTATCTTTGTAAAACCCATAAATAACAAAATGTGCCGGCTGCCTCAACCCCAAGTCTACGCCGACTCATTAGTAAAACGGTTCATCTGGAATGAGCAATTTATTAATCGAGCCTCATATTAAAATTGTTAGGAAAAGGTAGAGTGCTGTGACAAGAGCCAATATATCACTCGGGTGCGCTCACGCCGCCCGGCCACGTCCAAAGTTTTGACGTATGAGTAATTTATTGGCTAAAAAAATAAATTACCGGATTGCCCACACATTTGTTGAGCCCAATATGGTTGATTCGGGTGCACCCGCAAAAAATGATCAGCGCCCGAGGCCTGATATTAACTTGCTACTTGCGCTCCTAAAACAGCTCATAAAACGTATGCCTCGAGATGTCTACACGAGAATTAGAAAGCATTTTAGTGATTCTTCACTAAAATGCTTTTCACTAAATTTGGTCAACTTTTCCAAAGTTCTGGTAATGTGTTATTGAGTGATCCAGCTATCTTCCATGCAATTTCCTAAATACCCAGATTAGTAGCCATATTTATCATTTCTAGTCACTATTTTCTACAACAAAACTAAAACATACTTCTACTATAATATAAATCTGCATACTCCGAGTTAATCAAGAAGATAATGAACTAAAGCAAAACCTTTCAGTTCATTTTAATTAAACATACCACTCCACTGCACTAAAAGAGCTGTCTACACGAAATAAACTTTAGCAAATGAATTCCTGAGATATTCATTAACGATGAACATGAATACTGCAAATTGCGACAGTAGCTAGCAAAATTCCATTTTCCTGTTGGGGACAGCGTTCTGCAAGTTCCACCCTTGCAGTGTGAGCTGAAATATGCAGACGATATAGAGGTGAATATTTGCAAGCTCCACCAAGTTACCTGTGAATAATTAGCGCTTTTCAAAATCTTAACACTGAATGTAAATGGGATTGTGCTCGTTTATTTTAGTTTTATACCAAAATAATACCAATTGACCTGATATTTTGTGTGGATCTGACATGACACAATGGTAACATGTAACTAAAAGAAGCGATTTAATATCCATAGAAAAATAATAGATTATGCGGTTTTTGACGCAATTTCCCATAGTTCTTTACTCTAGCAGTGATTTAAAATTATGATGCCTTTGTTTCATATTTACAAGTTACGTTGGTCCAAGTACGGAACCCCGACTACACCCCAGTATTTTGTAAAATAATTTGAAATTGTTCAAGGAATGCCTAATACCGTAAGGTATTAAAGACGTGGGACGTTTTCTTTAAAAGGAATTTTTTTTTTTTTTTTTTTTTTTTTTTTTTTTTTTTTTTTTATAGGATTTTCTCCTGTGTCGTGGGTGCGTTTACAAACATACAATTTCACATGCACATGACACCCAGACCCGAAACAACAATTTGTGGATCACACAAAGAGTTGCTCCGTGCGGGAATCGAACCCGCTACCCGTTGCGCGGCAGCCAGTTGCCCAGCCACCGCACCAATCGTGCAGTCAAATTTCCTTTTGCCTGTCGCTTTATGGCTTTATCAAAGAACTTTTAAGAGAGACAGTCATTATTCTTTATTAAAAATTAATCAATAAATAATGAAGACTACAGTACTTTGGCGTATATGGTCAGTTGCTGCGTACCGTGTCTCGAGTATTGAACAGGAATATAATGTTATGTTATTGCAACAATAAGATATTGTTTTAGTTTTGAGTGACACCTACTACTTTAACTTCGTAACTTTGTTGAGCATGCCCACCACACAGAAGCAAATTCCAATATGGTTGAATATTTATTAAAAAAGTACACACTTATATGCCTAATAATTAGGGGTACGTAAATTTCGCAAATAAAAAATCGTGATTTCGCATTTAAAAAAACTCAAAATAGAAAATTTCGCATTTATTTCGCAAAAACAAAAATACAATGTTAAAAACTCAATTAAAGGCTAGCATTGTAGTAATTTCTACATTTTCATCTTTCATTGTTTGCCTGCGATCAGTTACGACAATGTTGTAGATACTAAAGTACCTCTCGGCATCAACACTATTGACAGGGCAATTGAGACATTGAATAGCTGCTTTTGCAAATCCAGGGTAGCAAGATTTTGATGCAACTAAAATTTGCATTACATCCACAGGAGCTTCTTGACCGACCAATCGAAGTAATTGTCTGTGAAAATGAGAGTACCCGTCAATTAGTTCTTCTTGTGGTACACTTTTGAAAAATGGAATTTTTGCGAAGCTTTCCACTATGGAATTTGAATTAAGAGAAGAAGAGGGCACATTTGCTGCTTCCGATGGACAAAATAATCTACCAATGTGTTTGTAGCACTCATTTGTTGGATTCGGTCCCATGTGTACCAACAATTTATCCAAGCTCTTTTGAGCTGCTGTTTTCAACATCATGCTGTTATCGATAGAATTTTCGGTTGATAAAATATTCATTGTTTTTTCGCCAAAAGAGCCTTCACATTGACGCTGAAGAGATGACTTCAAATCTTCTAATTTACTCCACAAAATGTGTGCAAACAAATAGTTTGAACCTTCTAAATTGTCAATTAGTTTCATGATTTTCGGACAGAATTCTGATACGAATGTAAGTTGAACTTGAATTTTACTGGTTAGGATGTCATTTTCAAAACATTCTTTGAGGTAAATAGTGCTAGAATTGTCGTCTTCGTATTCATTAAGAAAATCGATAATT
Source organism: Spodoptera frugiperda (assembly GCF_023101765.2). NCBI lineage: Eukaryota > Metazoa > Arthropoda > Insecta > Lepidoptera > Noctuidae > Spodoptera > Spodoptera frugiperda. The sequence continues at coordinate 5,887,755 of NC_064216.1, forward strand.
TGCTGCATATATTCATTCAAATAAATCACAGATTTAAACCAAGAATTCCACCTGGTTACAACAGGCGTAGGGTAAAGTTTTGGAGTTAATTGTGGAGCATGCTGTCGTAGAAAGTTTAAATAGGAACTTTTCATTTTTCTAGAATGCAAAAAGGCTGACTTTGTCTTGGCCACAATAGAGTTCAGTTCCTTAAATTCTTTTACAAAAATGTCACCCACAAGATTCACTTTGTGCGCCCAGCATTGAAAGTGCAGTGCATGGTCACCCAGTAGTATTTTTAGCAAGTTGAAACATGCACCCATGTACCTTGCAGAGTCAGACACCAAACCATGTACTTGAGAGTATTGAATTTCGTATTCTTTCAAAGTATCAATTATTGCTTGAGAACAAGTAGAAGCATTGGCAGTGTCTAAAAAATTTACACTTGCTAAGAAACAAGACTGCTGTGGTTCTGAAGAGACAGTTTTAAGTAAAACTGCAAAGACACATCTACCTTGTTTGTCAGAAGTTTCGTCGGCCACCACAACTACAGGCTGATCCTTTAGTTTTTGTTTTATTTCATCTTTTTCCGAAACACCGCACTGTGGTACGTACTTACGTCTCAAATTATCTCCAGAAGGCAGGTTACCCGAGCCAGGCACATATTTTTCCATGTAACTGCGAACAGCTGGATGGTCTATTTTATTCAACGGAATATTTGCTTTTAAACACATTTTTACAGTGTCAAGCACAAATTCCTCTTTCTCCGTTTTGGCACGCTTTTGCACTTCGAAAGCACCAACTATTGTGGATTGCCTTTTTATTCCAGAGGGCCCTGGTTGAGGATCAGATTTCTTTCTTAAATGGGTAACAGAAGTCGTATGCTTCTTCAAAGTATCCAACTTCTCTCCTTCCAAACGCATGTTGCAGTATTTGCACATTACGATGTTAGTATCGCTTAAATACAAGCCATCCTCTTTGAACTTTTTTACTCGTTCAGATAATTCTACTTTCGGGCGGCCCATATTGACGTTAGTAACACAACTATACCATACGCGTATGGGCGAGTGACTAATTGAATTGAACACACATTTCTATAATTATTATTTGTGGGTAGAACAAAAAAAAAAATTAATCATAATCGGACCTATCACTCGATTCGCGCGGGAACGCCAGAGCGTTCCGTTATCCCTAAGTAAGTGCGCTCTCGAGTCGGGTATCGACGAAATAATTGTTAGAAAGCGCGTCTGATCAACATTTGAAGCCACGTAACGTAAAAAGGTGCAAAAGTATTTAATTTTCAAATTTCGCTTTTATCGCAAATAAAATGCAGATTTCGCTTTTATCGCATCTATTTCGTAAAAACGAAATTTACGTACCCCTACTAATAATTAATAAGCACCTCATCTGTAATTAGACGAAAAGAGCGACCATGTGGGAGTATTTTAATACCTGTATTGTTTAAGAAAAGAAAGAGGCTTTATATACAAGGGTAAAAATGTCTTCCAAAAGCATCAAAAACCTGATAAATTCTTCACATAACGCCAACAATATCTTGGCATGGAGATATATTGTCTCATTTAATATTCATATATTTGTTTTCGACGTCGTTTCGCTCTGACACTTAACCGATGGCTATGTATTAATTATACCATGCATGAGTACGCATTCATTGGAGCCTGCACTCGTCACTATCTTTGTAAATAACTAGAGGCTTGTTCTTACATGTTTTATTTATTTTCTAATTGGTACGTCTCGTGTACAGTTAATAGGTCTGCTGATTACATGCCTACTCATAACTGGCAAAAAGTGGGTGTTATAATGTATCCTTTGTGCAACTCTATACATACCTATATACTCCTCCGGGAAGGTTAATATTTTTAGGGACATAGGATTATTTTTGCAGGTCAAAAATAGTATTATAATCCCTTAATTTTACCACGTGCATCAAATTATTACTCTAAAGGTGAAGGTAACACATTTATAAACTCAGTGATATTTATATTTTTGAGGCTCATCTACATATGTCTCAAAAAGTTAACGTCCATTTCAAACAGGCCGCTAGGATAAAAAAAACATAAAAATACTACCAATCCGTCAATCAAATATTTTAAAATAAATATATTTGAAGTACCAAAATAAAGGAATGATATCAAAATAAGCCATACTTAATAATTTACACCAAAACACCTTCTTATCGACAAACAATAGTCTGTCAAGGCAAACAATGCATAAACACAAAAGGATCAAAGCATCCTTCAAGGGCTATATTTCGCAGAACTTGAAACTCTCACTAACATTTCAATAACATAATCCTTCATTTGAGTACTGTCAACAATATCGTTAATCCCATATAATGAAAGAAAGAGAGAAAACAAAAAAAAGGTTAGTTGACAACAAACGTGTGTATCCGCAAAATATTTTGTCAATTCTGTGTCACTTTTGGTGGTCTTATCTATCCTAACACTTTCTTTTTCTATAGATCACTTTCAAAAATAGTAAAACGTAAATTAAATTGTCAACATGACGTACTTTTAGTAGTATTATCCTGTTAACACGACAATACATGTTGTTTTCTCTGGGTTCGCTTTCACTCGAGTGGTTAGCTAAAGGATTAGTATGTTTGTTTGTTCGTTTTGTTTTTGTATACACTTGTTCCGATGTGATGCGCAAATATTGACAGATTAAAGAAAGGTTTTGGGCTTCAATACTCGAAGGATGTCGATTAAGCATAGCTAAAGGAATTGTCCGTAGGCGTTTTAGTTTAAGTTAATATTTTAAAAGTTTAAGTGAAATAAGTATAAGTGATATTATGCGCTATCTACTACTATCTATTACTAGGCTTAATAAATTTAAGGCTTAATATTACATACCTATAACTTGCTTTAATACATAACATTTAGGTACTATTTACATAAAAATTAGTTTAACGTTATGAATATTTTTTGTCACGACTTCTTAGTTAGTACGGAATATTTAGGAATACCACACGACTAAAAATATATCCATCATGTTTTATAAAAATATGTATGTACATACTATCTTCAATAGTACAGAATATATGAAAAAACTCCAATAACATTGATCCCAATCTCCTACGTCAAATCCTCCGTAACTTTATAAAATATATTAGAACCTCGAAATATTTAGTTGAGGGTTAACTTTGAATATGGCGTCTCTAGGCTAGTTATTACAGAAAATCTTTTAGGTCTAAGCCTCAGGCTGTCTGGTACCAAATTCCGATAAAATAGACATAATAAGGTTACATAGCAGCGAAGCATTATGGAAAGATAAGGATATGTCGTGTTTATATTTTCGGTGTAAATAGTTACAAAGTATTGTAAAATAGACTAACATATTATTTTTAAAAGATAAAAAATTAAATTAAAAATTTAAAAAACCCCCGACAAAAAACTTAATTTCCCTTTAAAAAGTAAAAAAATAATAAAAGAAACTTAATCTTAAAGTACCTAAGAATGTACTAATAATTCTAAAAAAATACGTCGCGTTGGGGGACCGCTCCTAATTATTTCTTAGAATTATTCTATTATATTCTAAAATAGAAATATAGCGGCGCGGGCGGCGGTGTACATATGAATGCGGTCCCCCAACGCGACGTATTTTTTTAGAATTATTAGTACATTCTTAGGTACTTTAAGATTAAGTTTCTTTTATTATTTTTTTACTTTTTAAAGGGAAATTAAGTTTTTTGTCGGGGGTTTTTTAAATTTTTAATTTAATTTTTTATTTTATACTTTTTATAGGTAGGTTAGGTTAAGTTAGGCTTAGTATATTACATATACTTACTATAATTTCGATTCTTGTTAAGGTAAAGATTACATTCGAGGTCAAGCTCGTTCGCTTTTATATATTATTTTTTTTGACTTATTAATTACTAATTTTTGTTTCTACATATAAGTAGGCTAAAGATTACATTGGTGCAAGATTTTTTGTTTATAATAAAACGTTAAATTAAAAGTTTTTATATTTTTGTTATTAAATTTTAATTTAATTACTTATTATTATTTTTTTAATTTTTATTTAATTTTTTATTTCTGTTAATAAGAAAAAATAATATCTTTCAATATCTTCTTTCATTGCGGTTTAATTTGAGACCCCATCCCAGTATATTTGCAGACCTTCGGCTAATCTCCCCACTTTCACCGCCCATAACTTTAAAACGGCTTAATCGATTTTCCTCAAACATGTCTAAGAACACTCGCACGTAAGTCCCCTTTCATACGAAAAAAACTAAATTGAAATCACTGCATCCGTTTGGGAGTTATGATGCCACAGACAGACAGACAGACAGACAGACAGACAGACAGACAGACAGACACGTCAAACTTATAACACCCCTCTTTTTACGTCGGGGGTTAATAAGTTTTAAATTAAATTAATACTAAATTAATGATAAAAATACTTCCTAGTACATAAAACGTTCTTAGTATTTTTCCGTATCGTACATTAAATCATTAGACAAAATAAGCTTAAGCACTAAATCATAGTTATTTTAAGTCCATTCGAATTAGTAAACAACATATAATATACATAAACAGGATTAACATTAATCCAACGACGAACAAAACACATTTGTCCTAACACAACACATAAGTAAATCAACTATAATCATTCAATTTCTGAAAAATATACCATAAAGTGTGTCGTAATAAAAATCAAATTTAAAGGAACGTTCATTCATAATTTTAAGTACTTCCTTCACACAATATCCTTACAGGTTGATCGCTGAGAATTCTATTAACACATAAACTGTTTCAAGAGTGAATCGTGTCGACCACACATTAAGTCATCCCATTAAATTAACGGGGATATTTCGGAACGATGGAACGCCTCGGAGTTCTTATTCCGTGCTCTAGTACCATAACAATCGAACCTCGTTTATTACTCGAATTAAATAATTAAGTGAAGAATCGCATATCTCACAATTATCTCAAAATAATAACAGTACTTTTATTGCCCTTCGTGGTCACCTCTAAGATCTGTTATCAATTGTTTAAGAATTACACGTCCCAGTCTGTTTAAGATAAGCGTTTAGGTGTAAAGTAACAATTCGTTTACGTATCAACTTAACTACAGCAAAATAATGCTCAGTATTATAATTATCTGACCCGCGTGAACTTTATTGGGCTGGTTGCACCATGTCACGCTTGGTTTAGTATAACGCATCGGTTTAAAAATTCGTGACTGAAAAAAACGTGCAACTACTTTAGTCCTTAATATATTTAATTTTCACCTAATATTTGAGCAATTTGTAAAGCATGCTGCTTTGCTTGAGCTGCTGGGTGTCTATATGTATCCGTCTTATATGTGGTTTAAATAACATTATGCAATATAACACGTACAAAGACAGAGATAATATAAGTACACCCACAAACTACATTATCATCTTATATGCTACAGAAATATAAACCACTTGCCAATAAATATAGCGATTAGATTAACTAACGGCGATCAACACAACAGTGCGGTCAGACGTCAGTCAGTGAGACCGCATCGGGCGCGCATCACACCTGTGCTGTCGGCATCAAACACACCGCCCCTCCACCCGCACTCCCCTCCCCTCCCACTCTGTATCATACGAGCCGCCTCGCATATTATACTCCCATGAGAACTAAAAAAGCGATCCAAACTTTTATAAAATCTTACTAGATGTGGTATGAGCATAGTACGTAAAGATTTTAAGGACTTTTAAAATTTCGGTTGGTATTTTTTTTGCTGTTAACAGTCTACATTCATGTTGATTTGAATTATTAATCTCTAATGAAAACAGTTACACAAAAACTACCGCATGTTTTTCAATTTTAAGTAAACTTACAATATTTCCAATAACAATACAAATATTTTAAACTAACTAAACACTGTGTACCAAAACCTGTCTAATATTTTAGGCAGGTCTACCACCTACCTAACTAACATATGTCATCGAATAACCCAATGGCACATCCAGTACAGCTAGATCGTTATGAATGTCGTCCAACCAATATTATGGCTTTTCTGATTTTATTGATTTGAAATACCTAATCCGCTGATTGATTTCTTTATTGCCGACCGATACTGCGCCGGTATTATGTTGATCCTATTGACGGTTGTCTAGGCAATAATTGAGTTAATTGCCCATTAATTAACGCCGTTTACCCGTGTCCGGGTTTTGGCACCTAATTAAGTCCTGTGGGAATACAATAGTTTGTTACGTAAGTTCGTGAGAAAAAATGTTGATATTTATTGTGTTAAATAGTGTGTAATAGGCATTAGTTTAACTTTTTAGTGCTTGTTGTTTAGGTTATTTAACGTGTTATGTGAGAAGTAGTGACATTTGCAAGACGTCTTTATGTTCTTAAATAATATTATTGTGTTACTCATGTGTTTTATATATTTTTCTAGTTTTGGATTTAATACAAGACGCGGACGTTAAACATGAAGACTACACATCCGTTTTCCAACTTCACTCAATAAAGACATAATAAATGCATATTTGCCTTCAAGCTTCTACACTTTTCTTATAAAATGAAAAGCTCAAGTTCCAATTCTTAGCAGAAAAATATTTTTACATCAAAACCTTTCAACGAACAGTAATTTCAGGAAAGTACTAGAAGCGATGAAATGATTTCAATATCCGATTTCACTTTGAATTAAACGGGTCTCTGCTAACGGAACCGGTAAGTGCAAGACGTGCTAACATCCAGAAAAACTGACTTTCTAAGAACTACACGATAGAGGTTGAATGTCAAAGGTACTTCTTACTTGGATACTGCGATCAATATTCTACAAAGGTGAAAAATACTATTTTTAGCAATTATTTTTAGTCTGTAAAACTAAATAAACATTGACGTTTGAAAGGCTAATTTGATGAAAACAACATTTTTATATTGAGTTAGGTATACGTATCCATATAATTCGGAATCAGCGAGCAAAATCGAAAAAAAAATGTCGCTTAGCCGCCAATATCATTTTTGCACTTGTGCTTGTTTTAGTTACATAGCATCTACGCATATAGTTCATGTCATATAGATGTGATAAAGTATAGTACTTTTGTACCTCCATAATTAGGTACTCTTTTCGTTAGTGTCATAAAAGACGTGGTGGCCCGATATTTATGATGATATACCTGCTTTTCATACATGAAGGCGCAAATTCGAAACCAAAGGCAAAGTACCAATGCGGCTTGTGACAAAGTATAGCCCATAGACATCTGAAACACCAGAGGCGTTACAAGTACGTTTGCGTCTTGTAAGGGGTTGCAATTATTATAATGAATCGTAAGTATCACACAACCATGAAAGAGCTACATTTTTAGTACGATAAAGAGCTTTTTACTGTACATTCAATGTCATTACTTATAATGATTGTATTTTCTTGGCTTCACTATTGCAATAGCCGAATGAATGTGAAGATAAATTCAATTCATGGTAATAAAAAAAATATATAAGTATAACATAACTACAGCAAAACGGTTGGTACTGTGCCTAATGAACTATATTTAACAGGGTAACCAGCTGCCTACCAATTTTAAAGCAATAATTAGTATCACGCTAAATTCGGGGGTTAATTCTCATTGCACTACACTTAGCATAAATTGCTCAAGGGTTAAAAACCGTTCACGTGATACCCTAACATTACAAGTAATTGTATTACGTATTACAAAATTCATTGTGCATATGTATTGGCCACACAAAATTGATAGTTATACATACATATGTATAAAGAAACATTACACCTGTTATGCCCTGAAGATGTTGTAGGCAGGACGCAGGAAGGAAATTTTTATTGGTCCTACGCATTGAGGACTATTTAGCGGTAGACGAGTTGCGGCTGATATGATGATGATTGTGATGAATATCATCAATCAATTCAGGTTGTTTTCTTTGACAATTCGGCACTCTACGCTTTTGGTGAAATTTAAGAAATCCAAATACCCAAACGTATTCAGGTGTTTTATATTGTGCCTTTTTTTAGGGGGTAAAATCATCCAATGACTTCTCTCGAGTCGGCCTTGGGCGAAGCGAGTGGGAGTATCAAACTTTTACTGACTAAAAACCACCCCGTTCTTCACCTGCTTTTCGAGCCGGAGCCCTGATATACCCGCTAGGTAGTCCGCAGCTCCGGATCAAGTTATAATTAATTAAAAGCTTTAAATCCGACGCCTTAAATTCAGCAGTTGCACTAACGATGAGACAGCTAATGACTCCAAGTGAATGAATCTGTAGAGGACATTATTCCGAACTCATAAACATTTATACTATCTCTCGTCCTTAAGGACAGAAGCGACCTCTACATAATAAATCTAGAAAATTCTTAACTAACGTTCCTGAGAATATTCCTTGAATTTCAACTAGCAACATTTGCGTTTAAATAAACACGTGCTTGCTCAGTAAATAGAGAAGGTTGTATATTTCAGCGGATACTCTCCCCTGGGTTCCATATATTTAGTCCATGAATATGCAATCTGATAGGAGAGGTGTCGATCCTATGACTATTTATTACATCTCTTTTTTTCTCTAGGGCTTTCTCGAAGTATAAATTGGACTTGATACTGCGTCTTAAGGTTTACTAAAGCAGGCATTTCCTTACCAATATCCGTATATGCTCTTAACAACACAAGCCAAAAAAAATAAATTTAATTGTTTTCCTTTACCCTCAGTCTCAATTGTAGGTTTCCTACAGTTAAAAATGAAAAAAATATATCGAAGCAAATTCCGTCGTTAAACTGAGTAGAAACACATTTTTTCTATAATACCTATAATGAACACACTTATTTCTGAAGCATTACTTATCTACTTACTTCTGTCCACCACTAACCTACGTGTAGATCATCATCATCATCATCATCAGCCGAGAGACGTCCACTGCTGAACAAAGGTCTCCCCCTTAGTCCTCCACGACACCTGCATTCTGAACGTTTTGGGAAATTATATGTATAACGCAAAGTAATAGAAACATTACCGTACCTATCTTGTTAGCAAAACACATCTTTATTCTGAATAGAACATTTACGAAGAAAATCTGCTTATTAATAAAAATATCAAAGAAAACATACTAACTAAGTAAGAAAGTACCAAGAAAGTTTCAATGTCATAGCGTAATATTAAATATCATACTTTATTGAAGCCTATTAGGAAAGGCTTAAAATAAGCAGCTACAAGGCTGTGATTCCACGTCTCGCCTCCTCTTTCATTATAATAACCTTCGAACTAATATTGAAATAGAATATTAAAGTGGAAAAATATCTTTCAGCCATATTTTATTTTTAAACTTGACTGTCTTTAAGTCGAATGTCATGCGATGGCGAAGCAAGAGATGTATATTGGGATTCCCAGTTTAGGCACATATGAAATCACTTCACATCAACTGCCTAACAGTGGCTACTGCTGACCAAAGGCCTCTTCTCGCACGGAGAAAGTTTAAGCATAAATCACCACACTTGCTCAATGCGGGTCGGCGATTTTAAACTTAGCTTATAATTAGAAATTATAAGCCTAAGTTTCCTCGCGATGTGTTTCTTCGCCGTTTGTCAGTGGTATCTAAATAATCTTAGACAGTGCATATTATTATAACTCGGAAAAAATCACATTGGTACTTGCCATTGATATGTTTCGAAATCGCACCCTCATGCATGAGAAGCGGGCGTCTTAACTTTTTTTAAAGATTGTAGTTAGATATTCACAGTAGTATGATGGTGTCTAGATTAGTGCTCTGTGTATGGCAATAAACACACCCTATATTACAAAGAATTCTCCGAAAATTTGAATTTAATAATTAAGCCATTTACCTAGTGTGCTGTACTAAAGCTTCCTTTAAAATTACTAGATAAGGGGCTACTAACTTACTCATTTCAACAACTTATCTATTTATAGAAAAACGTATGAGTTCAAATATAGCTAGTAGGAAAATATTTTTCTCAGCGAATACTCGAGGTAATACCTTGTAAGTAGAGAGCGTGTCCCTGTAAAGAGCTTTCCTTCCTTTGTCAGGTGGAAATGGAACCTTCGGATCTGCTCAGAACATTGTCGTCGTCAAAGGAAAAATCTTCTAATAATGTCGCTTTTAAAGAAGTTATATACATTTATTAAGTCTCGAGGATGTTATATTTTGTAATATGTTTTGTTATTTTTATAATTTGTATGCGTGGTAAATGTAAGTACTGATAGGTACCAGTTATTTAGATTCGGAATTCTAACAAATTTAAATTGCGTAGATCCTTGTCGTATAGACAGATGACAGAATAAAGTTGAACATTTCATCATTTGCCTAAGATATTTTAAACCCACTACATAATGCAGCTTTATCTTTAAGAAGAATACATATGTGTAAGAATACACGTAACTTCAACACTTCCACATTCGACCTTTGTACGGACATTTTAAGCGGAACAATGTAAGACGCAAGTTTAGTCAGCAGCCCTCGGCACACCATAAAATGTTTCCGAACTTGAACAAAGACATCAATCGGTTCACATTTCATCTCAAATAACATGTGTTTACTCATAACGCGGACACATTCGCTGAATTCTCAGCAACAAGCGATCATTCAAACGCGTAAGCAAAGCAATATCAGGGTTTAGTATTCCCCGAATTTCGCTTTAGGCAATCAATAAAATATATCTCAATGTTCTCATAAAAATGCACCATGAATTCCGTCCTGTCGAATGGCTTCATAACCTCACGATATTTTACGTTCAAGAGCTGAACTTTCTTTTTGTATGAAAGTGCGCGGGGAAAATGTATTTTTTGCTCACGACTTCCCCACGGATGTTAACACCTGATCCCTGATATCGGAGCTGCGAATTTAGCACTCTCCGTCCGTAGACAACCAATTATTCAAGCATTTCGCTGAGGTCGACCAACAGGTTGGTAGTTTACCGTTTTCCTCCAGATAGCCGCTGCAGATTTCTCAAAAATAGAGGTGTTACTAATGAGCTACTTGCCTAGGTACAGTTCAAGCGGATAGATCTTTTTACGCCTTTTAACCAAATTTTAGTTTAAAAATTCTTCGGTGCTTTTTTTATAATTTGGCAACTATGGTGAATTGCATAGTATCTAGCCTGAATATTACATTATGCCTTTGGAGTTTACCGGTGCTGCAAATTATTTGCGGGTTTTTTTTTTATTTTTAATTTACAACAATTTTGTGTCTAATTTTTGGGTAAATTATCTTTATTTCCTTAATGCAATCAATATAGTTGTATTTTACTACAGAAGTTTATAAATAGGTATTATAGTAAAATGATAATCTATGTATATTACTAGTCCTAGTAAACATACAATCAACATCATTATCGACTAATAACACTGAGGTAAACATACTCTCACTCTATTAATAGAAGTCGTTCATGATTATTGTATCAGTTTAATACTAATGTCTATATTTAGATGTTTCATTAAGTTCTATTTGTTTATCATACTTTCTAATTAGTCTAGTTCTTATCTTTTCTTGTATTATTTTCTTTTCTAAGATTATTTAGCCACCTCTGACAAGCGGTGAAGGAAAACATCGTGAGGAAACATGAACTTTTAATTTCTAATTATAAGTTTGAAATCGCAAACCCGCATTGAGCAAGCGTGGTGATTAATGCTCATACCTTCTCCATGTAAGAAGAGACTTTATTCAGCAGTGGCCACTTATATGCTGATGATGTATGATGTATGTTACCTCTTCTTTCCTGACCATCAACATCCACTTAGATTAAGGTAAACTTTAGAACCTATTTCTACTTCCATAGCAAATTAAGCATGTATCAGTCAGCTCTACGTTTTTACTATACTTAAATGTATTTAGAGCCACCAACATCTACGAAAGTAACTTGTTACTTATGTACAGCTTGCTCATTTAAGAAACGTATATTAAAATCAATTCTGACGATCTGCGACAGCCACGCTAATCTATTTCGCTTGCCTAAACTTCTTCATTAAAAGTCTTAAGAAGAAGATGCACCAACTTTTTGTACAAGATAAACAACACTAAGCACCGTGTCTAACACATTAGCCACAAAACAACAAGTGATGAGTAGCGACTAAAGAACAAACACATGTTTAATACACCTCAGGGAACGCCAAAGTATGTCTAAACCTGTTAACATGAAAGGCGCTGCAATTAATCACTATGAATTAACAGAACTGTAACACAATCAGTAATTAATAGTCCATATTTATTGGGCTCAACATAAATACCATGTTCTCTATCGTATCAAGACAACAACTCAAAATAAAATACCCTTGAAAGCGGCAGACCTCCAGGTGTGAGTGCATAAATATAATACACAGGCGACCCGCTGGCACGCTCATGCCCGCTGTCATATTAACTGTTACATTAAATTACGGCCACGAAACTGATCGACCTTTCGTACTTATTATCTCCACACGCAACAAATCAAAAACAACTCTATTTTTAACTCATAAAGCTCAATATTAAAACGCGTTTTTGATAAATATATGACGTTTGAAGCTCGATAATTGAGATCCGGCAATGTAGCAGAGCTCGCACATTGATTTCGGCTCTTTCGAAAAGCTATATTTTTTGTTCATTTGTTTGTTTTAATAATATTTTATCCGATGTGATGGAACGGCCGCATTTGTCAGCTATGTGAAATATATCTACGTTCCCAGTGGAGTCAGGACTGGCTAATTAATTAGGCAGATTGTTACCCACATACATGCTAATGAAGGTACGTTGATGAGCTTCGAGAATACAGATAATTGAATATTTAGAAATGCACCTTCTACCAGTATCGCTTATCTAGGTCAGACTCGATAGCTCAAAAGGATTAATATTGATATCAGGATCTAATATTGTAAACAATAGCATGAAAAAATGAAAAGGAGTTTACTTAATTAAGTGTAAGAATCTAAACAAAGTTGATACAATCACACTAAGTGAAAAAGAAATATTGTTTTTTTTTTTCTTATAAACTTTGCTCCACTCTAGGTTTTTCTCTTGTGGCGTGGGTCCGTTTACAAACATACAATTTCACGTACACATGATACCTATGACACACACTAGCATGTATAATCCTAATTTACAACAACCTTGTTCCTTGTTTATTAAAATACACATTTCTTGACATACCTTTAAATCATCCTTTTTAAAACCACCCTGTTGATATAAATTAAGACACTCACACAGAAATATTTTCCTTTATTTTATCTATGTACTTAAGCATCAACGTAACTGTGATGGTAGTGGGTACGCCATTACTTGGGACCTATGTCAAAGAGAATTATTAAATACTTTTCTATATTTACTCCGACAGTAGCTTTTAGTAGGTAAGTTGAGGAAAGAATGGCTACTGTTAGATAAAACTTTTTGAGAGCAAAAATGTATGTGAAAAACGCAGTCAAAATATATCGAATAAACTAGCTTCTACCTGCAGCTTCGCCCGCGTTCCCGTAGGATGAAAAGTAGCCTATGAGTTAATCCAGACCATAAACTACCCCTGTTCCTATTCCTATCTCTTCAGCAGTGTTGATGTGATTGAGTAACAAACATACACACAAGCACATAAACTCGCAAACTTTCGCATTTATAATACTAGTAAGAATTGTAAGATTGATTTTTAATATCAAAACAGTAATACATATTTGCAAAATAATACTAGGTTTCATAAAGGAATTCCACAGAAACATAAAAGAAAATGAAATTCTATAAAAGAATCTCAATATCGAAAGTTTCTAGGTAAAATTAAAAAAGGCATTCCTTGAAATGTGTTGAGAATGATGAGGTATATTTATAATATTTCTATATTCAAATACGTACAATTAAAATCTGAATCTGTATCTGTACAGTTCAGGGGTGTTTTTAAATTCAATCAAATTAAGTGTGGGAAAGTCATGCTTTGGCACGAATAAGGCGGCTCGACCGGAGTGATACCATGGCCTCACAGAAAGCCGACGTGAAACAACGCTTGGGTTGTGTTTCGTTGTGTGAGTAAGGTCACCGGGGGCCCCTTTCCCGACTTCAAAATTCCGGATTTCCCAACAACCTCCAAAAAGCCGGCAACGCACTTGTAACGCCTCTGGAGTTTCGGGTGTCCTTGAGCGGCGGCGATTGCTCACTATCAGGTGATCCGTCTGCTTGTTTACCGGCTTATACCATAAAAATTCAAGGTTTTTGTATCTTTATTCCAATATAAATGCTACACAATAATTTCAGTACTTAGATACAATCTCGCAATAATCGCAATAGATGGCGTTAGCAGCGTTGTTTTTATATTCAAACAGAATTTTCTTTAACTCTTTTACTAAATATATTTTCAGTAGGACTTGAGTATGACTCACGACTACCCACAAGGAACGTAGAACGTAATCGATTTAAATGTAACTATGAATTTTTATTAAAGTTTTTTTATAAACAATTGTTAGTAAAGGTGTGACTCACTAGTTTTAGTGTTCACAAGTAAGTCACAAACTTATAGTCTCGCTAAGATTTTTTTTATTTTTGACGAGTCTTATCTCCAAGTTCACTTAACCGTACTTAATATGAGCTGACACAATATTATGTATGTATGTTACACAATTTAGACATTATTATCTGCAAATATACGACATGTACGAGTACATAATATGATTCTACCATAACACAAAATGGCAAATTGTAAGTGACACCTCATCCTAACTCCACCAGTTACCACTAATGGTCGAAACGTTTGACGTCACACTAGAGGTCCCGTAAACGCAGCGTGGCGAATACGTTTCGGCGAGGTTCGTTATGTGTCGTTTGCCTAACAACTTGTAATGGTCGACTGTCATTAACTATATTAACCCTAGTTCGTAATTCTAATGGCGAATATCGCAAGTCATTCGGCGGGCTTTGTCACAATCGTCCCCTGTGACGACACTTCCCGATTATGTGGGAGACATGATATCTTTTTTAATTACCGCTCTCAGTTTGTTCGATTGAATATCGAAAGGATGGTTTAGTGTTGTCCCGCATTCTACATGTACATAAAAATATGGTATAAATACTTTTCCTTGGTCGATCATAACTAAATAAACTAATTTAGAAGTGAATATGAAATTAATCTATTTGTAACACGGATAATTATGTATGTAACCACGGTCTCACAGAAAACAGACATGAAGCAACGCTTGCGTTATGTGAATGAGGTTACCGAAAGCCATTCTCCGATTCCCCAACAACCCGTAGATTCCTAACTCCCAAAAGGCTGACAACGCACTTCTAACGCTTCTGGTGTTTCGGGTGTACATGGGCGGCGATGGTTACCATCAGCAATGCTGCAAAAAAAATGTAAAAACTGCATATTGTAAAGAGAATCCAAACAAAAAACGGGATACAAAAATCATTCAGCAAAAACATCACATTCTCCATTTGCATAAAAATGACAAAATATCTATATCCATGACATAACAAAGGGACTCATAAACGTGACCAGATTTTGTTCAATGAACACGCCGATACATATTGGAAATGTATTTTATCGTATAGCTAATGAAATGTTAGAAGGGCACTCCTCCCAAGGACTTTATCCCGTGACCCACTTGTAGAGCAAGGCCTCTTTGGAGTGACAACAGGCAGATATTGAAGCTACTATTTACTAAGGATGCATTCCTGGAAAATGTTAAGGTCGAATTAAATTACGTTTTATACGTACGTTTACTGGAATTTCAGCTTTGCGACAAAATTAATTAACACTCTATAGTAAGTATCTAGTGGTAATTACGTTGACTTAATTAAAAGTGTAGTGGGAAGATACTACTTAGAAAAATCTTAAGCATCTACTTTAAGTGTAGTCTCTCTTTATATTTGATGTATAAAATAAATAAATAGTCAATATATCTTAAGATCACATTAGTTACTAAGGAAAAAGTAAAATATTCTTGTCTTATCTTATGTAATTAAAATAAAAATACCTAGAGTCAAATTCGTTAGTTCACTCGTACCAGTACTTACCACCCACAAACATGGTCACTAATAAAATAATTAAACAGCCTTTTTACCATACAATTGACCTATGACAAACAACCCGACACACATGTAACATATGACAAGAGAAATCAGGCAATCAGCAGAATTAATGGTCATTATAGTAAATGATATACACCTACGTAACACTAAGTTTAGACTTGTTGAAAGTATGTACAGACCGCATGTAAAGCTACCCGATACTGTCAAAAACCTTCAATCGATTTTAAACTTTAATATGAAGTAAATAAGGCTGGTAATTTATTAAAGAAATTCGATAAATTAGTGTATTTCGATGTGCTGTGTGGTTTTACCGTTGCCAGGATACGTCACGTAGCCGGTAAAAGGCGGGCGTGGGGTAAATAACAGCTTATTACCTTCAATTACATTATTATATTCACTTTAGCTTTGTCACGAGGAACGCGATGACACGATCCGGTGCTTAAGTGAATATTCATCACGGTATCAGACACACCACTTACGTTTATGTTTTTATTCGACATTAACGGGAAAGTGGGTGAAAATTTTTAAGCTAAAGAAGCTCTTTAAATGTGTTGTAAGGTGGGTTTATTAGTCAAATGATGGGTGTAGGTCAAGTAGTGGTAGTACTGTATTTTATCACTTTTAATGAAACCAATATAGTTCAAAAACTTATCTAATTTATTGAGGTACAAATTTTCAGTGGTCAAATTCTCTTAGTAGTTAACTAATCGGGTATTCTTAAATAAAATTATTGACAGTCTACTATACGTACAAACACACATACAACAGAATCGTTACAAAAGCAAGCATCATTTCTCCCTTGAATTTCTCGAACATCACCCAAAGGCGGTTTGCATAAATTCCTGACGTTACATTCAGCCTTCGCAAACAGGCGAGCAAAGGCGATAAGTTTTATAGACGCATTGTTACCGATGTCCTGGCTGACTTCACTGGGAACAGACCCCAATAACCCATTGAAGCACTCCTTAAAAATTTGTTTCACCTATTCCTGGATATTTGGGAGGTTCTTGAAGACCACGTCAGACCACCCGACGATACATAAAGTTGCCAATATATTTGAAGTAAATGTCAAGGAAGCAAGAATTTTACGTATGATTAGCAGACATGTTGGCATAGTGCCTATTGTCTTGTTAATCAATTACTTCTTATTTCAAAGTTTCAGGACCGATTTGTGTGTTATACAAAACTTGAATGCGCAAAATGAAAACCATCATATTAATAGGAATACAGTTGCAAACCTGTTCCTAGAAAATCTCTTTACATTTCGAACAATATCATTTTTTTACTCTTGGTAATTCGAACGAAAATATCTTTGCTACATAACCAAATGAGTCGTTAATTTGAACTACATTTGAACTCATCGCCGTCAAACTCTGGACAATTTGAAGTGAAAGAAACAGAAAGATGTCAAAATTTGTAGAGAGTAATACCTACATTTTGAGGCAAGTTCTAATTTCCAACCATTTGGTGTTTCGAACATTCAGTAATTCGAAATTCTTTAAGAGACCCTCCAGTTTCGAAATAACTCAACTTGACTTGAAAATCATAAGAATGAACAGACGCAACTTACCTAGAAATGTCTATGAAGCCTTGATATAAATGTTACAGCGAAGCCTGAATAAGTTATTGGAAAACCAATAAATAAACATTTATTCAATACTTCCAACGCACCGGTGCACGTGCTTGCATTCTATTCATAATATTTTCAATGTTAAGATAGGAAAGAAAAACTATTTGTTGGCTTGCGGTATTTATTCAGATTTCCCATTTTCTATTATTGGAATATAACTTTTACAGAAATATGCAGCTGATTGTAATTTATATAGCTTCTGAAATAAAAATATTTTATACAATTTCACCAATTTTTTTGTCTTTTCACTGATTACATTTTGGGCTCAATGATGTCAGGATAAAGATTCCAATAACTTATCACAACTGAAATAAAAGGGATTGTACCGTTTATAAAATAAGTTCCATACACTTCTTTGAAATTTTAAACTGTTTCGTTTTTATCCTAATAAAAATATACAGCTAATTTACTAAACTAATTTACAAGAATTAATTCAAGACGTTCGATATTTACTTATAAAAACATCAATAAAAACAGATGACAATAGCTTTTTCTCGATACTTCTTTATTAGGAAACAATAGATCAACAATTGTGATGAAAACCGAGTGCAATGACACTGCAATCGACGCCTGAAATAATTTAGCATGTTTATTTACTGAACTGCAACATTTAATTATTATATTTTTTGTTTCAACTTAATCGCTTGTTTGTTAAGTTTATTTAAAAAGATACTGCCTCGTTGGTCTAGTTGCTGGAAACGCGACTACTGGGCAAGGGGTCTTGATTCGATTGCCGTGTCAGGCAAAGTATTGCTGGAATGAATTTCTGTTTTTCGAAAATTTCTCAGTAATCACGGAGTCACACGGAGTCTGGAATTGTGTCTGGTATACGGCAATAGGGTCACCCCCTATTACATGGGACTTATAACTCAAATGGTGAAAAGTGAGTGTACTTTATACAGTGGCATTAGTAATGTGCACCTCTGCTTACCCCTTTGGAGATTAAAGGTGTGACGATACAACAACAACATACATCATGATGTTATGAGATCGAATCAAAGACAACATAGGTAGGTACCTACTATTGAAAGTTTCAGCATTTTCAAAGGTTTGCTATTGCATGAAACTATTAACATAATACACGTTACAGACACTCTTAAATCCTAAGATGTGAAGCCACTATAACTGACAAAAACACATGTAAACAACAGATCATTTTCAAAATTACTTCTCTAACTTTTTTCGGGAAATACATATTTATGATTTAAGGAACAGGGCGTAAAGTTCCCTTAGAAAAGGAGGATCTTCTGACAGGGTAAGGTGATCGTGACTGGCGGGTTTTCTGCCCAACTGTTGTGCGTAGGGATTTTCTATCTATATTTATCCGCATGTAAACTTCATATGTGCGATCAGTGACGTCATCCGTTGATTTGTTAGTCGATCGTCTATGTGTGACTTCTGTTATCAGTCACTTGTCATGTCACCACATGACATAAAAAGCATACGAATTATATTTGATTTATTTACCAAAAACTAGAGTATTTATGTTTTAAACTAAAAAGAGATAAAATACAACCATCTTTACTTAATTACTTAATAAAAATAAGTTAGTACCCTTGACGTACCCATAGAAATATTTTATTATATCTATGGATCGTACCTAAGATCTTTTAATTAACCTCAGCCTATTAACCTAATTTAATTGTTACTTAGCCTCAAAGCTTTGAAGCTAAGTACTTAGTCGTTAAACAATATCTGTTCATTACCCTCTCTAATAAAGGAGGTTTTAATAGAACATGGTGGTGGAATACATTAATTATAGAGGTGAACATGTCTTTGAAAATTAGCTTTTTAGATGATCACTACATAATTTGAAACAAAGTCGCTTTTCAATGTCTTATTGTCTGTATGTTTAGATCTTTAAAATTACGCAACGGAATTTGGATTTTGTAATATAGTACAAAAAATAAATATCTGAGAGAAGCCGAGCGGGTCGCTAGTAGAAAATAAATGATAGGTAGATAAATAGAAAAAAATCCATTACCAATTAAAACCTCTTTTCATTCGTATTTTTTGTGATAGGCAAACGAGCAGACAAAACAAGAAAAGGTAAAACATCAGCGTCGCCTGTAGACACTAGCAACTTCAGAGGAGTTAAAATGTACGTTGTTGCTAATCTACAAAGCAGTACGCTCCTTTCTTGAAGGTTTGAAGGTCGTATCGTAGATTGTGTCGTGGTAGTTACTGTTCTCTGATATCAAGCATTTAATCAATTTAAAATGTAATAAAGTTCAATATACAAACACGCGTTCTGAAAACTGTTACATAAATACTGTATTTACGAGGGTTATTTTCTTTTCAGTCGTGATTTAATTAAGTAACGCCAACGTATTTATTATCGGGAAAAATATTTTCTTCTTCAGTTCACAGCTAAAATTTTATTGGAATCCGAACCACTCGGAACTTTAGTAATAAAATCCAGTTTGTACGATTGGAGTTAATAAAATCAAGATTTAATTTAACAATTGTTCCACTCTAGAGTTTATTCAATTTTGTGTCCATATTCCAATACGAATTTACAAAGTTCTTGTTGGAAGTGTTTCCCATAAGTACGACTGTATTGAATATTCAATAGAAATGTTGATTGTGAATCTATTCATCGGTTTGCCTTAGTACGTGAGGCCATTGACCTGAGGTTTAATGAAAACCAAGTACAATGCAACCATTAGACCAAGAAGTCAACTTGAAAAGAATAAATAGATAGCATCCATTTCAATATTTAATTCTAAAATTTCGTTTATCGCAAACAAGCGTTAAATAAATGTTGGCAAATGTTATGGGTCGCCTGTGAATGAGCTGGTTTCATCTTTGCATACAGAACTATTGTGCAAATGATATGCACTACTTACTCGAAATACGAAATCCAAAGCTAGTAATTATTTTTTTACTACCTTATTTTATAATCTTCGACGATCGTGAATCGCAGAACCGATTGCTCCGTCAGCCGGATCCGTAATTTGCAAAAGAGAAAAAACAGTCATTTGTCAGAAACATAGAAAAATAAACAACGAACCTTTCCCACGGTTTCGAAAAACGATAGATCCACCGAATAGAATATTATTAACAATCATTTTTAGCCAATAAGAAATCCTATGTTTGTGTTTAGGGTTCCACGTGTGGTTTGCAAATATGAGATCTCGTTCTAAATTTTCATGCTTTAATGTTCGTTGCCTCTTTTTGCGTTTTATAATTTTATCCAAGTGGTGTGTT
This sequence comes from Spodoptera frugiperda, assembly GCF_023101765.2. Taxonomy (NCBI): domain Eukaryota; kingdom Metazoa; phylum Arthropoda; class Insecta; order Lepidoptera; family Noctuidae; genus Spodoptera; species Spodoptera frugiperda. The sequence goes on from NC_064216.1 coordinate 5,908,510, forward strand.
TTCTGTCCATCAAGCACAATAAATTGGCGTCAACTGGATGAAGATTAATATATTTTTTCAACAAACATGGTCTGTAGAAATAAGGCAATATTGGTACTAATTGCTTGCTATATCCTTTAGTGTGATATAGCAAGCAATTAGTACTATAAAAATATGTAAGGTTCATCTTTAAATACTCCCTTCCCTATTAAGTGTTAATTTTTTCGCAGATGACCCATGATGATGCCGGTGACTACTAGCATGGTCTAGTGAAATTATTAATTAAGGTCTCCATAAAAGATATAATGTTACATTATATAAAAATTAGGGCAATATATTCATAGTACTTTAAAAATATGACGTATGGTATAGGTACGGAACCACAAAACTCAACGAACAATATATACGTCTAAATTCCTAATTTTTTTAAACACAGCTAACAATGGTTCTTTATAATTTAGTTAGGTATTTGTTTCCTGACAAACGTTGTTATAATTACATTTAAATAAATACTGTCAATTAAGTTATTAAAATTAACTTAATAGCCAAACTATGTTAAATGTCGGCATAGTTACAGAATTAGGTTTTTATAATAAGCAGAAGTTTTTGTATTGAGAAGAATCGATAGTTGAAAATTGTGAAGCGGGTTTAAATGTAATTTCCAAACTCAAAAGGCTTTGAATGTCGATTTAGACATTGTTACTGAAGTTTTTATTTTCAGTATTCTCAGTGGTAACCCGAATAATAATTGTAAGTGAAAACTATCTATTTGTTTGTAGTAGGAAGTCATCCGTTACGTAATACTAATAAATTACGCAACGCCACGCCTTTTATCACCGTTGGGGTAAGCAGAGGTGCACATTACGGCATGTAATGCTGCTATACAATGTACACCCATTTTTCACCATTTGTGTTTTAAGTCCTATGTAATAGGGGGTGAGCCTATTGCTTTATACTGAGCACAAATCACACAAATCCAGACTCCGTGCTACGAATAAGAAATTTTCGAAAAGCCGAAAAAAGCCCAGTAATACTGTGTCTGACCCGGGAATCGAACCCGAGACCCCTTGTCCGGCAGATGCAGTTACGACTCGACCAACGAGGCAGTCGGTACTTACAAATTTAATAAAGTCGTAATTAAATAACAACACTATACATATACGTAGGTATATGTATAGTGCTGTTATTCACCCCTTTGAAAATACAAATGATGTCTTATTAACCAAAAAAAAAGATAATAAAAGAAAAGTAATTAGCATCACCTTAAGTACCTGTATAACGTGACATCAATAACGTCACGCCCGGTCAATGGACACTTACCTAAATATACGCAAGTCAAGTTACTCCAATCTGCAAAATTATTCAGATACATTTCCATCTTTATGTCTTTGTCATAAAGCTAAAATCTATTGCGTAGTGATAAGGATAGGTTGATATGCTGGTGTGCTAGCTACTAATCATAAAGGTAATTAAAAAACTTGGTTAGTTCTCCCGTCATCCTACCATAAAGACAATTTCACACTACCCTAGAAATAATGTCCTATTCAGGTCCGAATGTGATCCATCAACCGCACATCTGCTGAAAATAATTTAAAAACTATATAAAAAGCAAGGCAGTCTTCTTAAATAGAAGTTTTCATTCAACTTTACAACAATAGCCCTTCCTTCATTGGCACACTGGCGTTTGATTACTGCTTAGGTACGGATAGCAAAATAATTTCATAAAATATTTATATACATAATATTTTTGTTTAATATTATTATAATGAATGTTTCATTGGTGAAAAAATATTATAGAATACCATTAAAAAGTATTCCTATTCATAATATACATACTTCTTTATAGTCACACTCTAGTACACTCTAGTATAATGGTAGGGGTTCACATCACAGTGTCAGCAAGCTTAAAATACGTCATCAGTTTTCGTAATAGTAAACAGTTAGATACCTGATGTATATAAGAACATTTAACATAAAAGCTACCTAGACCACATATTTTGATAAATATGTTCGTAATTTGTCTCTAATTAAATTAGACAACAATTAATTAATATCTTATTTGATAACACATTTTGAGAATACATTATGGCTATGTAAAGTCACAAACGTTGTAATAAAATAAAATTTAAAAAAAAACATTAAAAATAAAACCAACTTATTCTGCGCACCGTACCGCCGCACACATAGACACACACACACGGTACGTATAACTAGTTAATTTCCTTTGTGACAAAGGCGCGGCTCGTCGGGATGGATGCGTGGAAATCGCGATGCGACACGGTGATCCACGCACCGGTCGCTGCTGTCCGTACCCGCGTACCCGCGTACCCGCACCCGCTCACGTGGGACGAACTTTGTCTATGTAAATACAAAGTAAATGTTAAAACTTTTATTTTTATTTGCTTTAAGAGCTATTTTAGCTCAGCTTAGTTCATTCTGTTTAGGGGTGGGTTTACTGGCCTTTGATGCTGACATGCGTTCGTTTTGTGCAGTAGATTGTGCCGCGTGTAAGCTAAAATTAATCCGTCAGCCATTTTGAATAATTTAAATTATGCTCTATTATTATAATGATTTGAATCAAATTGTTTTGAATTTGAATTATATTCCTTATTCTAAAAAGTCCTTAAATAGTGAATTCCGTCTAAGATGAGTTCATGATTCGGTATATAAGACAATGTTAAATTAAGGAACAAAATCTTGATATTGATACATTAAATCGAAGACAACTAAATCAGAGCTATACCTATAAGCTACCAACACTTTAAATATGCAAAGTTGGCTCAACAAGCAGACTCAACAAGTTATCCACGACTGCTCCAGTTTCCGTACAATGATTTACGTACTGCAGACTACATTCTAGGTAATAAAAGGTACTCACAAGTAATACATAAAAACATGTTTTATGTTACACGGTTTTAATAGGCTTATATTGTATGGTCATCAAGATTGAGAGTGTGTACCAAATATCAGATCGATCGGACGTCAGGAAGGGGGTTAAATGCTAATTGTTAAAATAGGCCCAAACAAATAGATCAAGTTTCTCTTCAAATGGTTTCATTTAAAAATGGGTAAAAGGTAAAAGTAATAATTTAGCAAAAAGAAAAGGGCATTTTAAACTAGGAAATATTTTTTCATACAGATTGTTTTTATCCTAAAGATTACAATAACTTTGTTCCTGCTTTTATTTATAGAGCAACTACTACTTAGTACGTTATTTCCACTCTTACAGAAACAGTGAGGGACAGTCAGGATCTTGTTATAAAGTTTATGAAGGCTTGCATTGAGCGAACAAAGTTAGGGAAACCAGCTTTAGATGCAAATGGGGTATCTAGGACATTAAGATCAAGTTTTCCTTTGGTTTCAGAAATAGGTAGTAAAATATTTTTTTAAACACTTATTGTATTAAGTATTGTAATTGAATATATCCTATAATTACATAATTAAATCTTTCAGTATCACATATACACAGTAGAAATAAAGGTTCCTACACTTTTAACAGATTTCACGTACAACATCGAGCAAAGCCGATTATACATTGAGTTACTTAACTTCAGAGTGTTACGACCTCTTACAATATCAGTATCCTCAAAAGTAATAGGTACCAATAACATCTTTGCTTTCATCACGTTAAGGTTCATTCGTCTTGCTTCCATGAGTTACTCACTGAAATAAAATAAACCTGCTCAGTTTACATAAGGCGATGTAATCAAATGGTGGCTTCTATTGCGAAACTGTGCATAGTATACGTAATTATATTATGTAACAGTGTTCCTACATTGTTGGCCCACAGTACGGCATGGTCCTCAAGCTGCCAGCGAGTCTGCGCGGGCGCAGGACCTCCGTGCGACGCCGCGCGCGCGCAAGCGCGACGTTCCCGGAATACGAGCGCGATTAATAGCGACACAAACTATTTCCGCTTAACCGAGACAAATCATAATTACTCCTTCGGGTTTACTCTTACGCACCCCCTTTGATGTTTTTATTCCAAATCCCGGTTACGGCCAACTTAAAACAAATAGAACGGCTCACGACCGATTATACGTTTGCGTTAAAACGATTTGTAACGGTGATAGCTTTCGTGAATTTCGCCCATGTTTCTGTCCCTGTGTGGTCCTGCGCTCGTTTTGGATAATTACTTGTTTGCTTTTTGTTATTAGTTCGCCCGTCAATAATTTGACGTTTGAGTGATCAAACGGAACGGTTTCCTCATTTCCCACGACCGAAAATACGACTGTAAACTTAACTATTTTAATTGACATTTTAGGATCGATTTGACAAGACACCTTTAGCTTCAAAATAATTGATATCTGGTACACAGATTGGCTTTATAAAGTCGTAAGTTCTTTGACCCGCCGCGACTAATCCTCAACACGCAATTTGGCTTCACGAATTTAGATTCAACCGGAGTTAGCAACTCTGCGTGCATCGATTAAAGCCAATTATTCCATTGTACGTACGTAAATATGAGTGTGCTTTTAATGTCGCTCTCACATGATTTCCCTTCACAGATCGCCGCGTATTTTGGGTGCAGACAAGCGGCGGCCGTACAGTCGCGCGCAGATGCGACATCCGTCGGTCTCACGTGAAAATCGATTTTCCACGGTACGCCAGCTGGCGCGAGCGACAGCTATAAACCACGTACTGTTTGCTTTCTACGGCAAACATTGTGTACCTTAAGTTTTATGGGTTAGGGTCGATATTTGTATTACCTGATGTTTCTCATTCATCTCATTAATTTGTTTCGGTGTATGTACTATGAAAGTCAAAAGTTCCTTTGTTGATATTTTTAATGTTTCGCACATTGTTCGTCAGCAAAACGGACCCACCGCGTTTGATCCGATTGCAGTAGTTATTTATGATTATTAGAATAGCGTGCCGATAGCGAATAATTAATTTTTACGTTCAATTCTTTATTGTTATGTCACGACGTTGATGATCCTGATATATTGCCTCCAATGCTCTTTATTATAATGTTCAGCTTCGTAAAATTAATGACGTCATTTTCTCAAAATAACTCTTTTCATATTTTGTTATTGTAATTTAGTCAACATTCCTTTATTAGTTTTTTTGATTAATATTATTATTCTCTTTAACTCATATACTTTATATTATCAGAATGATAAACATAATAATATACGAAAATGTACTCTCCCTTATAATCCTGGATCTAAAAGGATATCCAGAACAAAGCGAATCAAAGGCATCGTACCTTTATACAGTCCTATACAAATGAAGCTTTATCTTCTTATGTTAAATTTAACATCACGAACTATGGCTAAATCCCGTCTGTAGACAAACGTATTATTCGCTAAGCCGAGTCTTTGACCCGCTACCGAAAGTATTAAAAAATAATTCACAAAAACAATGTAAAAGTATTCGTATCTATCTTATAGGATCCTCACTAACTTAACCGGGATTCAAATCAAACAACAAGAATGAATAATAACCGCTGCTTTACAAATGTTATCCTTCATCGTAACAAATGTGCAGAATCTTAATTTATTTCCAGTATTGAAATAAAAAAGAGAAATTGCCAACATCAGAAGCCACTCTGTATGATTGACGAGCCTCAATATATTGAACGTTCTCAAATGAAGAAAGACTGATTACTCCCACTTCGATGATCTCAGAAACGTCAAAGTTTGATTGGTGATTCCCATGTGTAATACTAGTAGTCTCGTGGTAACAAAGGCGCGAGGCCTCTTTAAATGTCAATTCTTAGTTATAATGAAGCACAGCGAGCACCGAGATCCATCATTGTCCAGACAAGGTCGCTTCCACACAAAACAATACACAAAGCCATTCGACGAATCACTTGAATCCACTAAAAAAATATGTCGTGTACCGCCTTATAAAGAGGTTTGTTCCAATCCGGTTAAAGGCGAAACTATCGATTGAGCACACTTAAAATTAGTGTAATATAATTAGGCATATGACATGAATTCAACGGGTATCACAATGGAACAAACGAGGCATGGCATTGTGATATGACGGCGTGTCAGATGCGTGTCGGCCGTGCTCTATGGAGGAGATGTGACCACTCAATCGTGCACCACAGCCACTAAATACCTGGATCTAATCAGCATTTCTACACTCATTTTTAACACTTAATTTTACACGTATCTTAGCATTATACATTTGATTTTACGCGTGGCCCGTATGTAGTTCTATCGTGTTATGCGCAGGTGCACGCTGCGCCGGCACGCCAGTACGACGACGGCTGAAAGTATGCCTAATGAAATAACGCGTGCATGTTAATACTTACAAATTGTTTACTTAGTATTACAAAATGCACTTGTTGCGGTAATATAATTTCACCAACATTTTTCTGCTTTAGGTAACAAGTTTATTAACATTCGGCGTGTCACCGTTACGTACATTGTAACAAGATGTCGTGTTTGTAAAATTTAATTTAACAAATGTATGGGAGGAAATGAAACTCGTTTGGAATTAGGTTCCGTAACCGCGGCAGTTCCACGTCCTCCCAGTACGTACACGCGGGTATGCGTAACATTTGCGTGAAAATTCATCCCTTATGTTAATTTGACACGGCTTAAAGGAACATAAGTTCGTCAAACATACTAGCAGGTGGGACGCGAGCACGGAATACTTACTGTGAACTAATGTCAAGTTTATTAATTTTAATTATGTACAGATTTTCCACGCTCCATCAAGTTTTCACTCGCAGTGTATTATTACGAACTTTACAAACTTACTCACGTTTGAATTAAATTACATTAGATATCAAGGCAGTCTGCTTCCACATCTCTCCTCATTATCATTAGGAAAACGGTTATTCGACATTAGGTACTTCTGTTGGAAAGTGAAATAATAAAGTTGGTTAAATGACTTGATGAAAGCGTTTTTAACTCTTTATTATTACAGTCTCTAGAAATCATGTTTCCTCATTCGTATCTTACATGTATGCGATAATAAAGACTTAACTATTATTCTTTTTTATTATAACTTTCGTGAGACATACTAAATTAATTATTATGTTATCAGCTTATCGCGTCGTGTGTCGCGGAATGCTGCTCATGAATATGAGCCTCTAGCATCGCTTGAAACTAGTCGAGTTCCTCGTCAAACAGTTACGTGAGTAAGCTGATAACATAATAATTAACTTAACTATTTAATAAAATAACAAACACTACCTGTTATAACTATGATTTGTATAATTTTGAGTTATTTATTTACATTTAAATTATGTTGTAAGTTATAACCTAATATAAGTACATACTTAATAACTTAGAACTGTGGCAACCGTAGCAGTTATTTGCATAAGCTTAGCATAGCATGTGCTCAACTATTACTTGAAATATTGAAGCTCAATTTATTATAGACTTGGCTTGCTTAGAAACTAACTAGATTTACTTACCTAGTATATTATAAGTACTAAGTATACGAAAAATCCTCATAATATGTGAGATCGGATCTGTTCTATGAAATTCGTTTCGAATACTTCTTAAAAGTAATGTTTGACTGCATGGTTGGTGTGGTGGCTGGATAAGCGGCTGCCGTGCAACGTGTAGCAAGTTCGATACCCAAAAGAACAATTTGTGGATCACACGAAGAGTTGTTCCAGGTCTGGGTATCATCATGTCATGTGCATCAAAACTTGTATGATAGTATAATAAGCTATCAAACGGACATTAAAAAAACCGTGAATAAAATTCAATTTGGTGTCTAATTTAATAAAACAACTACATTTATAACTTTCAAAAAATATTGAATGAAATTACTCGACTGTTTGATTAATATCTCAAGAAAAAAATAACTCATACAGATATGAGTTTCCAATCAACATTCATTAACTTTATAATATTTTCTTGTTGACTACAGTCCAGTTCATTGAATTTGCTGCTAAGCGCTGATTCGATTACTGGTATGGAACTAAATTGGAAATCCAATACAGTTCTAGTCGAATTAAATATAAAATGTATTGAAACTTGAATTGTATTGACAGTTTGGTATTGTACTGAAAGAGCAACAAATTATTACTTATGTGAATTATATTTTTCTAACTCAATTTTGATATTGCAACAAAGACATTTTATATTGCTATTTGAACTAAGGAATTTTGTTTTAAAATCGACTTAAAAAGGTTATATTCTTGTAGCACCCACAAATTCATTTCCAAAACACCCATAATTTGGTCACAAATCACAGATTGGGTGGCAAAGATTAAATAAAAAGATTATTTATTTATTAAATATTATTAATTTATTTATTTATTACATTGTGGTACAGGTTAAAACTTATAAGCTAGTGTGCAGTCCAACAAAACTACAATAGTTTGCTAACCAAATAAATTGTACAACCACTATAACTAAGCCCTAAACAGTACATAATACTTATAACACCACGTCTTTAAATCCCCTAATACACTTTTCACCGGTTACATTACGAGTCACGTATAATTTATTGAATCTATAGCCAAATAGCCCAACAAAATTGCCAAAGAATTTCATTCGAATTGTAAACCATACAAGTGATATTAATTTTGAAATTGTTTTGTCCCTGAAAGCGAATACTTATCAAAGTTCGTTGGTAATTCAACAAAACTTGTGATCACGTTTACGTCTCGTGACCTTCACGTGGCCAGGGTAAGGACAAAGGATAACTAGTGGAAAACAATTTAGAAATATTTTTACCTTAAAGGAAAGTTAACTGCGTCATACTATTTGGTGAGTTTTTTATACAGTAAAGTATATATATAAGCTAAAGTAGCAGTGAGCAGCGTGTTTCAAGTGTCCATGGGCGGCGGCGGTTGTTTACCATCAGGTGATCCGTCTGCTCGTTTACCGGCTTATTGCATAAAAAAGAGCAGGGCACATCTAGCGGGAAGAACCACTGGCTGCTGGGGCAGATAGGTTTTCGAATGAAGACCGCGTACCGGCAAGCACAGCGTAAGATGTGCACGCACATGGTGGACACGACCTGATCAAGGTAGCAAGGAGGCGCTGGATACAGGTCGCTTATGGGAGGGCTATGTTCCGCAGTGGACATCTTCTGGCTGATATGACGATGATGATGAAAGTATATAATTATATGTAGTTAGTATGTGCTTTATTGTTTTCAAGACCGTAATTTCTACATCATAGATCAATGCTAGACAATGCCTCCAAGAAAATTAGCCACAACTTCCGCGCGCGGCAGGTGATTTGCAGATCGCAGCTTAAAAGATTCGCGTATAAAGCACTGCTATCGGTCTGCGTCAAATTCATAATCGCTTAGTCGGCTTTTAAAACATCCATAGAATAATTAGGTGTGTATATGCAAAAGTAGAAAGTACGCAGGATTTAACTGTTTAACTGTTCACTGTTCAAACAAAATGATGATATAACTAAGTCTTTAAACAAAATACACGAGCTACCAGCCATTTATTAGCTGTATATTTGGTGGCAGATGATAACATGCGGGCGCACGCTTCACATAATCAAATTCAGACCACTTAATTAAGTTACGTCGACCTAACTAAGTTAGTAATATAACCTTAATACAGGCGTAAGCACTATTGTACTGATGGACGGGACATTTTATGGCATAAAGGTACTGAGTGAATATTATTTGTTCGCGTATACAAAAGTAGAATAACTATTACATCCAAAAATACATTTTAATCTACAGCCCATTTTATCACAGAAATAACAATTTTCTTTTAACCATTCAAAGACTTTTCACAGCGAACGCGTCAGTGTTGCGACGATTATAATTAAAGAAGGTAACACAAACCTCGGGGCTTTCGATAATTTCATGCATCGTTTAGTCATATAAAATACAAGCATGAAGACGTTGAATAATTCATATTTATGTATGCGTTCATCGTTAATGTCAATTTTTATTATCACTCTTGCTAAACCATGGCTAATAGTACTGTTACTGTGGGAATGCCGACACCAGCCATATCATTGTATTGTTTTATTGACAACTCTAAATTAACTGTAGTCACTTATCGTTAGTTGTTATTGAATCAACACGTAGTTACGTTTCATTCACAAAAGTAAACGAACGAATTCTTTCACATGAAGATCGGCGTGACGAACATTTTTATTCTTACAATGCGAGTAAGAAAACTTTCACGAATACATTCACATACTTGTATGTGAATCAATTAGTGCCAAGACAACGTTTTGATGAATTTCATTGGATCCCGTATCTAAGTAATGGAACCTTCAGAAGTCTCACGGGTGTTATAAAGATGTTAATGTCACTAACTTTACTTGAAATCGGCACTCGAGAAGTTTCTAATGGAAATAAATAAGGTCGAGACTATGTAAAGATATATATAAAATAACTAGATATAATTTTGCTTCAACTTTCACCATTAAAAATCTATCCCATGAACCAAATTTGCTGTATCAAAGAACTACTCATGTAATCATTGGAATCTTCTAATAATCCAGTACAATAAAACCGTACTAATTTACGTAGCCTTTAAAAATGGGAAATATTTAAGTAACTTATCTATAAACTACTTACCACAGCAAATTTGTATTTAACCAGCTTCAGTATTCAGTGAGGTATTCGAAACTTGCGAGTTCTCAACAACACTATCCTGTGTAGAATTCTTATGAAGTATGTCTAGTTTTGAACGCTGAAGCTAAAGCCTGTCTTCTCATACGCTTATGTCGTTAGTAGTCGTCGTCTTCATCGAAGTTTTGAATGCTAAGTCAAAACTACTACTGCACAGGAAGGTGATTTAACCCAAATACTGCTTTAAGCATTGTTTATCAAAAAGTTTTCAATTTAAGTGCAGTATATAATTATAACCATACGATATGCCTCATTATATTTTTGATCGTAATATATGAACACATATTTGTATTTTCTGCCACGTTTTATAGCCAACACATTCTACTATTTCTCTAACGGCCTGCAGCTACAGGGTGGGTGATAAATTGCTCTTATAATTTAAAACTTCTTTACAAACATCAGGGTGAAATTCCCCGCGTGAAAGCTAGTCACCGATCCCCAAACAATAACATCCCCTACTCAACGAGGCATAACCGAACGACGTTACCATTACAAAACCCCGACGAATAAATTCTAAACCACCCCTACATCACCCCAGCTAAATATAAATCGCAAAAAGTAAATAAACGGCTTCCATTACTGCCCTGATTATTTTGAACACCCCTATACTGATGACGCCATTTTGATTTCATTATACTTTTTCCTTCTACAACAATAAAAACGTCATTCAAAAATAACAGGGGATTTAGTGCAACAAAGTTGTAACCGTTGCCAACATTTTCGCAACAAAATACCGAACGAGATTTATTGAGTTTGTACATCGAGTAACTTTGAAATTGTTTAAAGCGAGACTCGATTACAGAGAAGTGGATCGAGGATAAAACAAAAAGCTAGAAAAAAAAAAACATAATTTTACAAAGAAGTTCGACATATTTTGTCTGAGATGTGTTCTAGTTTCTAGCAATTTACGAAAGAATAGTTCCAAAGTAGTAAGGTTTAGTACGAAGCTGATTGTTTCGAACATCAAACATTAGACACACAACTGAATTACCGTAGCTTTTACCCTCACAACGTTGTGATGAGGGTGAATTTCCTCCGCCAATTTGTTGTTAAGTGATTTTCCCCGACGGTGGTAGCGCTCTTGGCATTGACATTGGCAAAGTAGGGTATTGGGTGGGAAGACGATTGTTCCCGACGGTCGACGGGATTTACTTCGGATATACCAACGGAGTATGAAACAAAGTTAAGCGTGTGTACGGATAAACGACGCGGTGTATAGCATGTTTTGTTGGAGCAAACAATTTGTTTTGTAAACATTTTCTCTTGTTGTTGTGCTTGTAATGTTTTTGAACGTTTTAGGTAAGTTTTTTTTTACGATTACTGCCAGGAATATCATTCGCCTCAAGATTCTGAACTCATATCGATCGTAAAACGTATTAAATGAAAGTATAAAATAAATAAAATTTCTTTATTTTATTTATTACCCAATAGTAGTCCATACGTATGTTAGTGTTTATAGTACTTAATTACATAATCCTATAGCTAATTCCATCCAGTGCCTTTATTTATTTATTTTTAATAGATTAAATTAATCTAATCGTAAATGTAATAGTATTCAACCATTATACTAAACTATCACTATACTGTGTCAAACCACGTATTTTTTATCTTTCATCTTGCAATATTTCTACCTTACACATCGTAAAAAACAATGAAAATCATTACAATATAAACATTCTTTAACTAAAAACATTTACCGATATTTTACCGTCCACACAGTTGGAATATAGTTCAGTGGAGCAACTAGGGGAGCACTTATTATGCACAGCCTGTATGTCTAAGTCCCGTTTAACATGCACCTCACAATTCAGTAGCCAACACTTTTAAAACAGAAACAAACAATAGATATTTTGAAATAAGTGGAACTTACGGCTGACAGTCCCTTGGGGATACGTTTAAGAATACTGTAGCCGTTTCTGTTTTTGTTGTAAGATTTTAAGTTCAGTGGAAGTTTTGAGAAATTTAGTTTTATTTAAAATGTCTGGTTTATACTTTAGTCATAATGTGATAATAACTTATTTGATTAATTAAAGTTTTCTATATGACTTTGTAAACTCAAGCCAAAGTTTTGGGTCTATAAAATATTTTCTAATTTACTAGACATTTTTCAGACACTTCACGATAAATCCATAATGTGCCTACATATATTTTAAACAAAATATAAATCACGTTTTAAACCGTTAACTAGGTACGTTAATTACACTTCATCCGCTTAGTAACACGAAGGAAAGTATATCTAGCTATTTTCCTCATATCCAAAAAATTATACCATAAAATCGCCTCGTTGCATTGCGACGCGGGACGTGGAGGAAAAACATACTGCTTCTAAAAACCACTGCAAGACGAGACAAAGATACAAAACTGCAAATGGAATTATTTTCAAACTGTAAGTAAAAAATACTTTTTACGAAGAAGAAAGACGTAAGTTTCAGCGCTGAACATTCGCGACAGAAACTCATTTCCTGTTAAATGTAAGTCACATTGCTAACTGGTTGTGTAGTGTAACTGTATATTCTTTGAATTTTTCAAGAAAATATATTATTTATTCAATTTAAAAATGTCAACATTGAAACGAAGAGAGCATTTGAAGCTTACATAAAATGGAATTGAAATACTATGTATAAGTAGATGTATATTATGTATAAACTACTGAAAAAAATAGGTTCTACATCATACATACATACATAACCTCACGCCTGTCTCCCATGGGGGTATACAGAAACAATTGAACGCCAATTTCTACGAATGTTACAAATGTCTTTCACTTCATTAATAGTGATCAGTCTTTTTAATGATGCTCGACGGTTAAGGGTACTTTTAATTTGGTCATTCTTTAATATATCACCAATCTGGTTTCTATTTGTTAGTTCTAAATCATGTTAAATAAAATGCATAACAGTACCTAATTATCCACTTAGGTATCATTAGCACCGTATATTTTAACAACTTCTTGACATAGTCAACGAACATTTGCATAGTAGTCGTCACACCTCTATAGGCAATATTGTGTACATTGTAATAAAATTTCTAAGCAATTTTCCCCGAAAAGCAATTACTGCTGAATGAGCTTCAACTCCATCAGATTATGTGATACTAAATAACATTTTATACAGTAACGAAAACACGTTATTATGTAGTCAAATAACTAAATACCAGTTAGAAAATAAAAGAAGGAAGACTTAGTAAGTACATTCTATTGGATAACGTAACGGTTTTCAATGATACTCGTTGATTATTCCTGGTAAGACATATGTATGCAAAAACGGTCCCTTAGACACAGAAATTGGATATCCAGCTATGTTAAGAACTCGGTACTTGTGACACGGCGAAATGTCTCGAAAACATTCCGACCCATACAAAGTTGGAACGAAATTCCGAGCCATTTGTTTCAGCCATTACGTCGTCGGTTACCAGCAAATAAAGTGCGCTTGAGTTATTGTAGCTGCCAGTATTAACAGCATTATTATTGGATTGTGGAGAAATTCGATTATATGAAAAGCATTATTGTATAATCGTAAAAACAGTGGTTCGATGTATTCTATGTCTATTTTATAATTATACATATATGATAGCAGTATCCATTTCTATCGTGTTTACTATACAATAAACACCACATATGGCTAAAGTAAATACAGTACTGAGATAGATAAACACAAACATGAGATAATATGATTACTTCACTAGCACTTGCGTCGTTCCCATCATAAAAGCCGCGTCACACATCGAGTATTATTCGCGCATCTCGAATACCTGTCTTGAAAAACAGACTACAATAGTGCGACACTTCACACCTATTACGAGGCACCCCGGCTCCATTCATGTCCCTGACGCCACACACAATGCCGCCAACATAAATGTCAATAACTGTAGCGGCCTTTTCAAAAATCGAACAATCTTCATTCTCTACAGCCAGTATTTGATGTATTAGCCACGAATTAGGCGGCCAGTCCTTTATAACACATAATACCTTTGATGCTATCTGAACGCATTCACGAGGTGACAAAGTAGCCACGCCCTTTGCTGTGTGTGGCAGAACTTGGGTGGTTCAAGGTAGGAAGTCCAAACTTACTTATATACTTTTAAAGTATTCATTACAGTTTTAGACTTGGGAAATTTTGTATTGTAGCAATGATTAATGTGTTTAGTTCAAATAATACTCGACTTGGAAAACTCTCGTTAGCAAGACTTACTTTTAAACATTTATTTTGGTATCTTTATTTATATCTCAGATACTTAAAGACCGAAATCCTACTTAGATATTATCATAAGCTTTAAATCAGCACTTGGCCAAAATATCACTTATTACCTAATTGCAAAAACATTTGTTATGTAAAATATAAAGTTCACATAGGATAGGAAATGCCGGCCTCATCTAATATTGACGTGTAAAAGTGTTATTTTATAACCTACTTGCAGAAATAAATATCATTTATCACATAACTTTGCATATTATTGTATTATATAAGAAATATTGTAGCACAAAACAAACACGTATTGTTTTTCTTAGTAACAAAGTTAACAGGCGAACACCTCTAGGGGTAACAAACATATATTTGTCAAGGAAGTAATCAATAACCGGTCATAGATCTGTCATCAGGTAAGCCAAACCGCACGATAGAATGGTCCACCACCCACCGGTAGCATCATAGTTTGGTTTCCAACAAAGAACTTCACTTAAATGTACTTTCAAGAGAAGACAATACAATGCCGTACGGAGGCAAGCTCCGTACTTCAATAGTCTTGTTTGTGGTTTTTGATTGAGCACAGTAGCATCATGGGGGTCGACTTTAGCTACTGAACAGTAGTACCACACCCTTTGTTCTTATCCCAACATGTGGTCCAATCATTTTGTGGTCGCCAGAAGAAATGGTCACAGACCACAAATTAAGACTTTACAAATTTTTAAACAGTTCGAAGAAGGGTGATTTTGTTTTCAGACTTTTTAGAGCGTTCGTCGTAATTAACAACAATATCTTTGGAATGACAATGACCAAAACCGAAGTTAACGAAGACCTCACCCACACTGTGACAATTGCGCGTCAAATTAAATAAACGCCATCTTGGTGACACGACATTAATTTCCTACTAAAATAGATATCAAAATTTCACCACCATTTATTTATTCGATTCTGTCACTGTTATTCCATTGACATAAGGTTGAAAATGCCACGTTTAAGAAGTCAATAGTAAGATTTTACGAACATTTCTTGAACTAGGTTTATTAAGAGGTATCACGGCACCGGTAAATGTTAATAAAACTGGAGGAGAATCAGCAAACTGGTTGGAAGGCCAGGTTTATTGTTACTTTAACGACATCGACACACGGTTTTATTTGAAACAGTGGGGCGGACCTATAAAGCTGTTCTATCTTACTGAATAGTGAATAGACCAACACCATTAAATAGTGCCAATATTGATCGTCCGTTCAGTAGTTGTTGTATTTATTTAAGTTAGTCCAACAAATAAGAGCAAAAGATATGAAATCACCAAAGTTTTTAAACTGACATGGTCACTAACACTAACATTAGAACTTAAGACGGGATATTTACCATGTTTATTTACATATGTCTATGAGTTAATCAGTTCATCCGTGATCATGGCGCTTGCAACAGTGCCGAAATATTGGAAACTCATAGACATAAATAAACATGGTAAATATCCCGTCTTCATTTCTAATGTGAATCACCAAAGTACCTGGAAATTGAGCTAAAACAAAGGCATTGTTTTACCTATATTAATAGTAAACTCGTAATAGAATTAACATGATCGTGCAATGTCGAGCATTGATACATTAATCAAAGTAGGTATAACACTTAATACTTAACAATTACATTATTAGTCATTGTTTTATGTAAATTGACATTGATTGTTATCTGAATCATAGTTGCAGAAGTAATCAGAGTAAATACGTAATAAATACCTAGGTACTAATTACGTCAAAATATCAACCTCCTTTATATAAAATTTTAGGTAAAGCAATACTTTTTAAAAATCACGATACGCAACAAACATTCTTATTATCGTCATCATCAGCCGGAAGACGTCCTCTGTTGAACAGGCCACGATTCATATCATGCTCAGTAGCAAATATTTGTCCGTAGTAATATCAGTAGTAACATCAAAAATGCATACATAAACTTATACTTTTGACACACATACAGACAGAAAGCATCAAATAATAACAAATGAAAAAGCTTTCATAACTTAAGTCTATTTCGAAATGATGTGACTTCAAGGACCAGACACAATTTATTACATTTACTATTACTCAACTATTATACAAAATATATGTTTAATATTGATACATTTACCTAAATATACTCATGTATTAGGCACAGTAAAGGTATTGGAAAGTAGGGGTACGGCCGATAAATTTCCAGCTAATGTTAATTAAGTATAATAATAGGGTTCGATCGTATTCACAACTCCGAAGACAATAGCGTGGCGATAACAATATGTTTGTCCTATTTATAGGACAAGGGAAAGGGCTGAAATACCGCTTTATTTTTTATTTTTTTTTTTTTTATTTTTATTTTATTTTTATTTTTTTTTATTTTATTTTTATTTTATTTTTATTTTATTTTTATTTTATTTTTATTTTATTTTTATTTTATTTTTATTTTATTTTTATTTTATTTTTATTTTATTTTTATTTTATTTTTATTTTATTTTTATTTTATTTTTATTTTATTTTTATTTTATTTTTATTTTATTTTTATTTTATTTTTATTTTATTTTTATTTTATTTTTATTTTATTTTTATTTTATTTTTATTTTATTTTTATTTTATTTTTATTTTATTTTTATTTTATTTTTATTTTATTTTTATTTTATTTTTATTTTATTTTTATTTTTATTTTTATTTTATTTTTATTTTATTTTTATTTTATTTTTATTTTATTTTATTTTTATTTTATTTTTTTTATTTTTATTTTTTTTATTTTTATTTTATTTTTATTTTATTTTTATTTTAATTTAATTTAATTTTTATATTTATTTTTATTTTTATTTTTATTTTTATTTTTATTTTTATTTTTATTTTTATTTTTATTTTTATTTTTATTTTTATTTTTATTTTTATTTTTATTTTTATTTTTATTTTTATTTTTATTTTTATTTTTATTTTTATTTTTATTTTTATTTTTATTTTTATTTTTATTTTTATTTTTATTTTTATTTTTATTTTTAATTAGACAAAGGTACTCAATAAACAACTTGTAAAGGTTTAAAGGTTTTGTATGTAAATAGTGATGTATGTAAACATTTATTGGAAGTTTATTTCTATCTACCTACTCGTATATTATGTATATTTTATTTAGTTACTTAATATATGACGAGCATGCATGAAAAGACTGATGACTGTTGATGAAGCGAAAGAAGTGTGTAAGAACCGTGGCAATTGGCGTTCCATTGTCTCTGCCTACCCCCATGGGAGACAGGCGTGAGGTTATGTATGTATGTATAAATGGTTCTTTATCGGACGTAGCTCTTGAAGCAAGAAAATTTAAATAGATCGTGAAAAATCTTTAGATTATTTTTTTCTGAACAATTTGCAAAACTGTTACAATTTTGCAAATACATAATTACAATAATATACATTGTACATTATACTATCTGAAATCAAAGAAAAAAAAAATGATTTTATTCATAGAAAAAAAACATCTATTTATATAAATTTCTCAAAAAAAAAACAGCAACATAAAAAAGCAAACTACAAGAAATCATCAATACTCACATTCCAAACACAAACAGTGATTATCACGAAATGAACAATTCAAGGCAAAACAAATAAGGATCTGTCGCTCAAAACGGTGACCGTGTTCCGAGAACATGGCCGGTTGTAAATCTACTTAATTGCCAGTGTATAAAGCTCTAAACATTTCACACAATATTTTTGGGTGCTACCTCCTACGGGCGCAGGAGCTGGGCAGTAAAACAATAAAACTGTCCTCTTGTACTGTTAGGCCCTTTGTCCTCTGTCACAATCGGCGACATTGCTCCTAACTGCTGCCATTGTTTCTCAATGACAAATGAAGACGTTGAACAACATTTGAATTTATTAATATGTACTGAATGCTAGTGATTTCCTGTGTTAAACTGTTATATTTGCTGTTTTTAATAAATATGTGTTTTACTGATTACTAACAAGTGAACCATGCTTCGGCACGAATGAACCGGCTTGAGACCACGGCATCACAGAAAACCGACGTGAAACACCGCTTGCGTTGTATGAGTGAGGTTACCGTAGACCCAATTACCTCCCTTTCCAATCCCTGATATCCTAACAACCCTTAAATTCCTAACCTCCAAAAAGCCGGCAACGCACTTGTAATGCCTGTAGTGTTTTAGGTGTCTGCTCGTTTACCGGCTTATAGCATAATAAAAAAACATCACGCCTGTCGCCAAAAGAGAACTCTTGACTCCTAACTCATAGTAAGAATTATTAATTACAGTCATACTTTTCCCGACCATTGTATAAATGGGTATCCTTAACATTAACAATATTATACGACCCGAGTATCCCTGAGTACCTCCTCTACCCAGTGTAAATTACCACGCTTATAATACCACACGTGATCAGATTACTCAACCAGTAAAACAGTCATCTTTTATTTTTGAACCCTTGTTCTATAGCAAATGTCTTAAATACCTAGAAAATATTTGTAACCCTAAAGATGTTTTTCTAATGGGCACTCTCATTACCTTGCATTTTAACAACGGTATATTATTCAACCCGCCACTACTGGAGCACTTAGTACATTCAAAATGTTCAGTGCCGTAGTTTTTGTTCTACAGTGATACGACCTTCAAACCTTCAAGAAAAGAGCATACTCCTTTTTAAAAAAAAAAGGCCGGCAACGCACCTGTGACTCCTCTGGTTTTGCGGGTGTCCATGGGCGGCGCTGATCGCTTACCATCAGGTGACTCGTTTGCTCGTTTGCCTCCTATTCCATAAAAAAAAAGAATGTATTTTGACTAACTATAATATTTACCTCGTATTTCAGCAAAACATCAAATTTTCCATGAATACGGTAATGTGAAATGAAACTTATAATGAAATCCTCGTTAAAATGAAAGAGAATTATTTCAGTTATTAATGAGTTAACCAACACACAAAGTCAATTCCTGCAAACTGTTTTAATAACGCGTGGCATTTCATTTAATTTCATTTCATTCGTTTTCACAATGAAATCGAAATCTCTTCACTGTAATTAATACTCGGACGCGAATATTTACCATTAATTAGTGCTCGAATGATGTAAATTGAATTCTGTGTACGTGAAATATAATTATATTAAAGAGGATTATTTCCATATACGTATTATGATGTACAGTCGACTCTCGTTAATTTGAAATTCGAGGGACTCTAAAATATTTCGGATTACCGAATGTTCGAATTCGAATTACCGAATGATCCGAAGTTTGAGCTTGCCTCAGAATTTGGGTGCTTACATCTGCAAACTCTGAGATCTTTCTGTCTCTTTGACGCCGATGAGTTCGAATTAACAAGTCATTTGGTTACGTAGCACTGACTTTTTTTGTTCGAATTATCGAGTGCACAAAAATGTATTGATTTATTTAGTTCGAAATATAAAGAGATTTTCTTGGGACTTCATAATAACTTGTCATTACGGAGAGGTTCGAATTATCGAAGGTTTTAATTATCGAGAGTCGACTGAATATTGATTCCATTGAAATATTGTGTGGATATTGGAATGCAGATATTAATTACATTTTGTAGATTTTGTGGAGGTGTTATTTGGAATTGGTGGAATTAATTCATGTTACCTACAACAACAGTAGTTGCTGTTCGTATGTTTTAAGTACGAGTGTTTTATTTTATACCTATTCTATTTTATTTTTGCAGATATACCATGTATTTAAAAGTTTTATTGTAGTTTAATTCCAGTAATAGCCATACATAGACAAACATTATTGTCAACAAAACAAAGAATGTCACCTTCTAAAGGAGCCATTAAACATAACACCTCAATAAAATGTTTGTAAACACGCAAAGCGCTCCAGCTGCGAGGAGCAGCGAGGACCAGCTAAGACAATGTCCTCGACTAATGGCTACCGATGACTCACGGACTATAAATATATCATTGTTAAGACTTCCACCGTGCTTACAGGAATCACGAGCGATTGTTGTCCCTTCTATGCCAAACCAGACTAATAATTTGTTCAAAACAAGACACGCTCTTCGACTCTATACTCCTGATAAAGGGTCGCAGTATGAGGTCCAAATGAGCGACGAAAGTCCTCTATTGTTGATTAGAAAACAAAACGGCGTGTCGACACCCTCGCATCTATTATTTAGTACTGTTTCAATTCCTGTACTGTCATAATGTTCGACAAAAACACGGAACGAATGTCACCCTTTGTGATGCGTGCCTTAAAACGATAATGTAGGCCGTTATTCATATATTATTACTTCTGAGTTTCTCCGTTAGATATTTCTTTCAAATAAATGTTTTTCTTCTTTAAACACGAAGTTAGAATTTATTATATCGAGAGCTTTCTTCATAAATAAAAGTAAATACTATTCGAGTTTCCTTCTTTTCAATCTACGTCTGAAACATGGTCTTTTGTACTGCATCTTTCAAAGGTAGCAAAGAAACAGATCGTCGTCTAAAACCATTCATTGCTCAATCGTCCGTTTGTAGAATTAAATAAATCCGCCTACTTGCGCTAGCTTGCAAATAAAAAACGTTTTATTTTAGTCAATATTCGACAAAAACTAGGAATCTGTGTTGACTTTTTTGGTCGAGTGATCAGTGGACATGCACGACTTTCGCGTTTGATAGAAGCTCTGTGGACAACGGAATGCCGCCGAATCATTTCTCGTGAGAACCGATGAACGGCTACCAGCGTCAAGTGCCATCATCAAATATTTTTGGGTGATTGTAAATTTTTGCTAAGCAAATGCTTTCGTCACGCTACTAAATAGCTTTCTTGAGAAGCAATTTTAAATGTCTACTAAAATGTTAAATGTCATTTATTTTCGAGAGTCCTGAGAATTGTGTCAAGTCTTGATTAGATTTCTTTTGTACTATTACATAACATTTTTATCATTAGATTTCAATTAGAAGACAAGTAAAAATAATATTATTCTCAACTGGTAATTACTTTCGCCCTTTTTTTTTTTTTTTTGAGGGGGAAAATCATCCAATGACTTCTCCCGCCTTGGGCAAGGCAAAAGGGAGTGTCAGACTCTTACTGACTAAAAACCACCCCGTTCCTTCTCCTGCTTTTCGACCCGAAGCCCCGGTAAACCCGCTAGGTAGTCCGCAGCTCCGGATCAGGCATCAGCCCTGCTGGGCCCCATCTGTGGTGGCCTGATGGCTCTTTGAGGCGCGCGCGGAACGCGACGCGCCGCACGCACGGGTCTCGATCTGGTCGGGTGGCGAGCTACCCTTGCTCGCCGTCCGCAGGCCCGCACTTACGGTAGCCGGAGATCGTCTCGCGATCCCCTACGCCCGGAGTGTCTCTCGCGACGGCTGGGGCGTGAGGAGGTTTGTTCTCTCACGCGCCCCGCCTCCTCCTTAGCTAGCATGACTGCTTCGCAGAAGGAGGAGACGGCATCCCAGTCCCTCTCGCTCCGCACCATGGCCTGAACCAGTGCCGGGCGCGAGAGGTCGCCGTCGCCGACCACATCCCTGAGGACTTGGCGGTGCTCAGCCCACGCAGGGCATACCGCACACCGCCACCGTATGTTACTTTCGCCCTTACAAATATCATCCAATTAATTTGCGATTGATCCTACGAAGGTCACAAGAAATCATATCTGAAATCTTTAAAAACGCCAACAAAATTGCAAAAGAAAGTAAGAAATTAATTACTATCACATTCCCTGAGCTCGAGAGACAGTTTCAGCAAACAACCTGTCGCGTTTTAGTGGACACAACTCAATCAGGTAGCGACAGTGTGTCCAATCCCTATCGGGTCGGATCGTGACACGTGCGTGAATTATCCGCTGTGAAAATCGATCTAGTACCGATAAGATTTTTCCGAAAAACCAAAAGCCGACGTCCGATTACTGACGTGACGATCCCCACTATCCCTAAAATCCGAGACCCACGAAGCACCTGCGATCACACCCGGCCGGTATAACTGTCGCTGATATTTTTGAATATTTAATTGCCGAACAGTTAGCCCGTAATTCAATTTTGTGATTTTTCGTTCTCACGCGCTGTAGTGTGAGAACAATCAGCTAGAGAGTTTTACATGTTTTAGTAGTCGTTAGATACGATTACCGCTGTCCGATACGCAAATACAAGATTGCTATGTATTTATAACATGCCGGAAATAAATGCGGTTCATATAACTATTGTTATGTACCACGGTGATAATTCAATTATTTATAACATTTGTTTTAAATGTTGGGCTTTCATGAATGAATTGTTAGTAGCTGAGTTTGTTAGTATGACTCATATTGATAGCACTTGAATGTTATTTTATAGTTTAGCTATTAAGAAATCATAAAAATAACTCGTTTTGGAACGAACCATTCTGATTTTTTAACTTATTTAGGTAACGTGAGAGCCTGAATATCACTGAATTTGTTAAGAAAAAATGGTGGATTAATGAAGGAATGTGGACATATTAATCCTTATTCATATTAATGTCCTCGAACAGTAGTGGCGTGGTGTCTAGTGCCACAAAAACCCACATCCGCCTCCACAAAGAGACCCCGCCCAGTTTTTCCAACAAAGTTGATTCGTCATGTCCAATTAAAACGGAGCCACGATTTTTCTCATCGGCGTTCGTAGATACTTGGATTTAAAAGAAATAATGGATAGGAATGTTTGTCATCTTGCTGACCAATATATGATTTACTTTTGTATGAAAGAGTGTACAGTAATATAGTGTTTCAAATATTATTGTAGATATTTTCTGTAAATAAATTATTTGATTTTTTTTTTGATTTAAATGTAACGACTCTGGTGGTAAATAACAAAAGCTTTTACGATACAAGTATAAAATTGTAATGTCATGTTCCTTTAATAAATATAAAAAGACGTAACGTGGTTTTTTATGGAATAGGTGGCAAACGAGGAGACGTGTCACCTTATAATGGTAAGCGATCAGCGCCCGCAACACCAGAGGAGACACAGGTGCGTTGCCGGCCTTTTAAAAAGGAGTATGCTCTTTTCTTAATCTTTTGTGTAAATCTATTGTGATTACGATTTTATTTAGCTTGACCAGTTTGTCCTGTCGTCAGATCGATATGATATTTGGTACACACCTTTAATCTTGATGACCATACAAGCAATATAAGCTCATTAAAACCGTTCAACATAAAAAAAACTATTTTTATGTATTACTTGTAAAATACTTACTACATAAATAGCCATCATCCATATGTTTGTAATCAACAAACAATTTTAAAACTTATCCCTCTCTACTGACAGTCCTCTAAACTTCCTATCCAAACTTCTCGAATCCACGGCACAAACGAATATCGTCGTCAAGTCCACTGCGGTTCCCACGCGTGTGCCTTACCGAATACTTTTTGCGTTGAACACTCCGTTTTTGTGGTAAAAACCTGACTGAAATCACGTTTCTGATTCAAAAGCTTTACTGTGTTGATTCGCCTTCCGCGTTCATCGAGCGCGGCTGACGTCGGCGTCAACATCGCGTCGCGACGTCAACATCATCGATATCTTAAGTGACCACGGTTTGATGGATTATTGTTATAAGTGGAGTCTAGTTAATGTCTAAGCTGAATATACTGAAATATGAAGTCTAGTGGAGTTTTATTTTTATTATAATTGGCAGTATTTCTTACCCCTAGAAAATAAATAACGATATTTTTTTTATTAAAGCATGTTTTCTAATTTAAGAAAAGTTCAATAATAAATGTTGATTGATTTCAGGGAGAACTTCATCATTTGAAGTTACTTGTTATTTATTTCTAATGTTAATAAGATAAGTTATAAGCCGGTAAACTAACAGACGGATAACTTAATTATTATGATATCGGCTTACTCACGTGACATTTTGACGAGGAACTGGACTAGTTTCAAGCCGATAACATTATAATTAATTTAGTATGTCTCACGAAAGTTACAATAAGACGGATAACTTGATGGAATGCAATAACCGTCGCCACCTGAAACACCAGAAGTATTACCAGTGCATTGCCGGTTTTTTGAGAGTTAGGAACTTAGGAATTTAAGGGTTGTTGAGGAATCGGGGATTGGGAAGATTAGGAGGGATATTGCGTTTTAGTATTCCTGACTACGATATTTTTTTGTTCCCAGTCTTCAAAACACTAAACGACTGACTATTCTATAAACTTTTCTAATACAAAGACCCTTGTCTGTCTCTCAAACTTAGATAATTACTAGTTAAAACAGTTATTTTAGTTCCAACAATGTCAACAGAATTAGAGTAACAAAACAATAGCCTAGAAGTTTAAATCGTTAATTAAATAGTAGTGAATACTCGTAGGTCTTCGTGTTGATTCTAATTAAATTAAACAAGTAACAAATAGATGGTCATTCACCTTGTAAAGTTATTTTGGGATTTAGGGAGGACAAACATCAAATAAAAGATTAACTTCCTCGTAGAGCAAAATCTTCCTTGCGAAGTAATTGTCCCTATTTTTATGGCTGAACTAGTTTTAGTACGGATACACTTCTGTAGGAAATAAAGAAACGTTTGTAATGAATGAGCCTTCGAAAATGTCGTCAAAGGAAAAAAGGCCTACACATCCAACTCTCTATCTGAAAACACAATAATCACGGTACAAAAATGATGAATCTGTGGTGATTTTTCCGTGAAAGTCGGGCTAATAAACAGACGCACACACTTTTGCATTAATAATCTCAACTGCACAGTCGGTGCGGTAGCTGGGCAAATGACTGCCGCACTACGTGTCACGGGTTCTATTAACGCACGGAGCAACTCTTTGTGTGATCCACAAGTTGTTGTTTCGGTGTTTCGGGTCTGGGTGTGACGTATATGTGAAATTGTATGTTTGTAAAGGCACTCACGATACAAGACCAAAGTCCTAATGTGGAACAACGTTTTTTTTAAAAAATATTTGACCTAATATCGAAATCCAACATTATATTCACAGCTACGTAAACACGATAGACGACAATACTAACAAAAACAACAAAACCCCTTTCATAAGGATTTCGCAAAGCGTCTCTTTAGATTTAGGTGATATCACTCGATACTTAATACCCAACATTTCATCGTTCCAATAAAGACTTAGTGGAAATTCACTGAGACGAAAATATATTATGAAGAGCTCTTTTGATCGGCTAGGCCAGTGTTTCTCAAATTAAGACTTACGGATTTACGGCTAGGCGAGGCGTCGTAAATAAAGTGTGGGGTGGCATCGCAACATTAGGTAAGTACCTCCATTTGTTTATTTTGTGTGAATACAAATACTTCATCAATTAAGTTATAAGTACTACATTAAGCTGCTCGTTGGCCGAGTTGTCGTAAGTGCGACTGCCCAACAAGGAATCTCGGGTTCGATTCCTGAGTCGGGCAAACTTTTACTGGTTTTCGAAACTTTATCAATAGTAGCACGGAGTCTGGAATTATGGCAATGTGTTCACCACCCTATTACATGGGACCTATAACACAATGTTGAAAAGTGGGTGTACATTGTATAGCGGCATTACGTGCCCTAATGTGCACCACTATCTACTCTTTCGGGGTTAAAAGAGGTGACGTTGTATATGTATGTGTTGTGTACTACATTTAGCAATAGAACATAAATCCTTTGCGCTCCTTCAACTTTGTAGTTAAACGGAAAAACAGAAAAACTTGAAGGATCACTTTCATATGAATCTTTTTTTAAATAAGTATTACTAAACTTTTACATTAAACTATGAACACCTAAATCAGTCACGAATATAGTTAGAGAGAGAATAGTTTGAGAGTCGCTGGCCTACGTTATTAGTACCACCAACATAACTATGTCAACATATAATACTACTACCCTGAACGGACATTGAACTGGACTTATCCCAAACACATACATAGAGAACTATGTACCTATGTTAATTAAATTCACAAATTAAAATGTTTTCCACTCTAGATTGGAAAGGGATTATTTGAGAACACTTGAACCTTTGATTAACATTTCCGTACCACCCGACCTTATTGTTTGGTAAATAAGGTTAAAACTAATATGGACTTTGATAGTTAAAAGAGAATACCAAATAGTCATCAATTTGCATAGTTTACACTAGAATTAGTAACTAAAAGATACACTTGTGTTGTGTTTCGTTGTGTGAATGAATGAGGTTACTGGAGACCCAATTACCCCCATTTCAGAATCTTCCCAAACCCTTAACAACCTTTAAATTTCTAACCCCCAAAAGGCTGGCAACACACTTGTAACGCCTCCGGTATTTCAAGTATCCATTGGCGGCGGCGATTGCTTACCATCAGGTGATACGTCTGCTCGTTTACCGGCTTATTACATAAAAAAACAGTATTCAAATAAGTAGATCAAATATTAAGGAAAATAAACTTTACCTGTCTCTGGTTCTTCTAAATCCCTATGAAGGTTGCTGTTCTCCTTTATTTGTGAAAATACTCCGTAAAAAGCACATAAGTACACCATAGCGGGTACCCAGTAATCACATCTGCTACTACGTACAACCTTGAGGAAATAATACTTTTATCTATTCTAACAAAAATATATCCGGAAAAGCTTCAATAGTAACCCGGATAAGTAACATTTATTATCCACTTTTATCCCTATATCCGTTATACTTACAAGGTAAGATATAAAAATATCAATTTGCCCACAAAAAGACGGTTTTACTTATTCGGAAAACCGGATGAATATAAGCCTGTCATTTTATTGTGGAAATAAACCAAAGTACGAATAGTCAGTACTACATTGTCATTTATAAAAATTGTGTGTTTTTAGAAACAAGTAGTACCTACGTAAAAAGTTTTGATGTTAAACGTGTTTTATTGGGATTTTATTGCATGGTCATCAAGATTAAGAGTGTGTACGAAATATTAAATCGATCAGACGTCAGGAAGGGGGTTAAATGCCAATTACAGACCGTTTAATAGCAGATATAGAGTTCATTACTGATCAGCATTTAAAACACTGACGTGCCAAAATATCGGTTCCGGTTTGAAATTATCAACACTACTTCCAGTCTAAATCTAGACTAGATGTAACCGACTGCCGCGCAACGTGTAGCGGGTTCGATTTCCGCACGGAACAACACTTTGTGTGATCGACAAATTGTTAATTAGGGTCTGTGTGGCACGGTGGCTGGAGTACCGGCTACCGCGCAACGTGTAGCCGTGAACAACTCTTTGTGTGATCCAAAAATTATTGTTTCGGGACTGGGTGTCCTGTATATGTGAACTTCTATGTTTGTAAACGCACCCACGACACAGGAGAAAGTACTACATAGTGTGCAATGCTGTTCAAAAAGAAAACCAAAATCTCTTAACAACGTGAAATTATTAACATTGTTAGCTCATAAGTGCATCATACACAAAGCCTACAACTCTGCCTGCCCTTCAAAGCTATTCTCATCAGTGGTACCGCCCACTCCCAGTATGATACGGAATATACGAGTCTTCAGCATAATTAGTCGGATTACATGCGGGGCTTGTATTTGACTGCCTCATTACGCCCATACAATGCTGAAAGACAGCTTCTGGCATTGTCTATATGTGTAGGAATTCCTGTTATTGTTGCTGATATGAATACCGTTTATAAAGTGATCGTTTCCTAGATTAACATAAATACTGGTACATTTTTAATATTGACAAAAAAACACATATACATATGTACGTTATGTACTCGTATCACCCATTATGTTATAGTTCAATGCACATAAGTATAGTAAGTGTCAAATTTTAGACCCCATATTTTCTTTTTAACTAATTAAAGCTTTCCAGAAAACAGAAACATGTTCAGCAATCCTTACCCGACTCGGAATTGAATTGGAATACATAGCAACATATTCGCAATACTGTATCTATCTTTACTCTCAAAAATTATCCACAATCACAATGATAACTTTTAATCTTCTCTAATACAATGGTAGGTACAATTTGCAACCTAATTTGTACGACACATAGTTACAAATTCAAAAAACCATATAGTTCCTCCGGCCATTGCAACTGTTCATAACCGTAAAATGGTCACATGAATTCAACTGTAATGCTACAAGGTTCATTTAAAGAAAATATAACAACAGCTATAAGCCTAACATTTACCTGTATATTTAAGTGATATTGCAGAAGAAAATCCAACCACATTTCCTACGTAAGTACCTAAGTAAGTACTAAGTAAGTTTTCCAAGTTCCTTATCTTAAATATTTAAGTCAGAAACTTGGGTTTGCATGTGGAAACTTAAGTCTGAATTCGAGACAAGTGGGTGGGTAACTTCAAAGTTAAATGAGACTTTTGCACTGTCTCAAAGAAAGTTAGTATTTTAAGACTTGAATATAAAAATATTTCATACGTATATCTTTGCAGTTTCATATGCAACATTATTATACACGGAATATTAATGAAATATGCGAATCGAGATTATTTATCCCAAAAGAGCACAATAATCTTCTTCTATTCATATCTTTGATCTGTATAACAAAAGATCAAGACGATTCTACTTTAATAATTCCATTGACTTTTGCAATACATACGTAAAATATGATGAATTTTGAAAATCATTCAATGTCCATTGCTTAAAACCTAAAATATTTACCATATTTATTAGTTTTTGTCACGTTTTAAGTTCTAATGATATTATTAGTGCCCATGCCAGTTTAAAAACTTATATCATCCACTGATTTCTCACGCTTTTGGCGATGCGAGATGGAGTGTTATACTCTTAATGACTAAAAATTACCCCGTTCCTACTCATACTTTTCAAGCAGGAGTCCCGGAAATCCCACTAGGTAAACAAGTAACTTCGGGTCTTTGCAATGTACTTAAGTTCTTCTATCGTTCAAAACAGTACAAACTTTCCATTCAATTTCAATAGATTTTGGAAATCAGTATTAAACCTGGTCATCATTAACAAGAATGTTTCTGTGTCAAAGAGATCCGCTTGTCTGCCATCGACGTCTAGATAGACGGACTAACGAAACCTCAAAGCTACGATGATCGGCACGTGTAGAGCTTGCCTATTGAATTAATTCACCTGTATTTGACAGCCCTTAGATAAGCCTAAACAATACTCGTACGTAATGCCTAGACAATACGAAGGATATTGCTTTAACAATACTAGTATTATGATACTTTATTGTAGTACAAGCATCATAAGATTGGGGTGTTTTAAAAAAAATCACAGACTATTTTCATTAGCATTCATTTATTCTGGGTAAACCGTTATTTTACAAAGTGCTTATACTCTATACATAACTAAATCTAAGTTACAATAGTATACCTATAAATAAATACATTATCCATATAAAATCACAACTTTATTCAAGGCAATTTTAGGGTCAATCTTTTAGTATAGTCGCTAACAGAAAGAAAACAGATTATTTAATTCGTCACTAAAATATGTACAAATAAAAATAGATCTAGAGAAAAAGTTATCCATCTTTTAGCAACTATATTACATTTAAATATTAGGAAAAGTTACATGTCTATTGTTATTTTAAAACATTAATTCAATATTGATTACTAACATTGATTATATCTAAAATACAATATACATATAACAACTTATAAAATGTAGCAACGATCTATACCTAAAAGGGGATAAAATCTACGGGAAACATTTTATTTAGTGCGCTTTCTAGATGAGGAACCATAAAACATTATAATATAAAACATGCTATGAAACTACGTATTATATAATACATCTCTATGATACAGAAAAGTCTAATGAAGGCTCTGAAAATATCTATCGGATACAATATACATCTTTATTGCGTCGTTGTAAATATAAATATTCTTTAATAAAGAAATTTTATTAGATTCGGTATTATGAAGGCACATTCCGATATGATCTGGACCATGTATTGTGAATCTAAATATAATTTAATAGAAACTACTGTTTCGTAAGGCATTTGTCTAGTGTACTCTGCCCATGTCCATACCACCAAGTTGTCCTAAGTAAGGATACCCAGACTTGGCCTCAGTGGGCGAGTGCGCGTGCGAAGCGTAGTGAGACGCGTTGGTGCCGAAGAATGAACTGTAACAAAAGAAAAATGAATATTAAAAATCTTATATTTCATGTTAGCGCACCGCCTTATATTGGAGCTCGTTATATCCAATAACTATTAATAGCAGATACTTCTAAAGCCTACACGTAGGCGTCACGTAACAATGCATAGAAGACTACATAATTCTTGGTCTTTTTACTTTGATGTCGCAGACACGTCTTCCATATTGTCAATATGCTTCACAACATGGAATATCTATATTGCATTATATTAAAACTCTGAGCGTGGGATACGGGTTGTATTGCGTAATTTAATCGCTTCATAGGTTCCGTTCGGTGAATAAACGTAGTATCGAGAATCTATCGATTACACTAAACATAATTAAATAATAACACAGTGTAAGCTTTAATGCCGCCTTGTAATTGTGACTCGTACCGGCCTACCGAACTACATAATTTACTCGAGGTCTCTATATGCACAATGAACAGTGGGATTTTCGGAAGCATTTCGTGACCGGGCGTGCAATAAAATTTTAATTTATAGTTAATACAGTGGCTAATACATTATTAAGGTACATTAGTGTCGTACATCGCTCATAAACAACGAAGGCCGCACGTAATGCTACGATCACAATGAAAACCTACATTTTGCTGCTCTGAATAGCATAATTACTTTGGAAGGCAGTAAAAACGTTTTCTTTTGTGAATATTATTCTAGGTAGTTCCGAGAGCTGGCTAGATGGTGTAGGCAGGACTATTAGTTATTAGTTATTACTTAACTTCATCCCGCATACCATAGTGTATCCTTATGGTAAATATGTGCATAAACATTTTAACATGAGAATGCAACACGTGCGAAAACAATAACCGGGCGAGTGTTTCTGTGGAGGAAAGTGTTCGAGGCAAGGTGGTTGCTCCGCGCCGCACGCGAGGCTTACTGCAGTTTAGGAAGTCGAATGCAAATAGCTGCAGATAAGTTTTAATACCGGGTTCGCGTTAGCATAATGCTTAGGTTCACTGCACTAATGTCACGTTCGGCCTCTCATTAATTGCCGAGCCGGCCACAAAGCAACGTGTGTTTATCTGTTATCCGCTACGTATTGTACCGGCGTAGATTTCTAATATCAATAAATGATCGGCCAGCAGTACTTGGAAGCCATTAACCTAAACAAACGCTGTGTTGTTGCTATTTCCAAGTCAATGAAATAGCATAAATGTTACTGAAATTTCATGAATTAAGAAATATGGGTATCAATAAATAAAGGGCAGCTGATTGTGTTTACTTTCATCGATTATGCGAATGAAATGTGTCGTTTAATTAAACATTTCAGTAACGGACGGCGAAGAATTAATATCAGTAATAATGAAGCGGTATTTTTCTCTTTAAAACAACGATACGTACAATTTTGAATATTATTTCGATTCCAAAAATTGTATAGGTAGTGGTGAGTCAAAATTATGATTAATATGATCGGGGTATCGATATCCTATGTAGGCAAGTACAGAAAGGTTTTTATATTTCAACGTCGATAAAATAACTAATCGTTTTACACTGTGTGTAACGTGCAGTGATCAAGTACACCGTAATTTCAAGTAAATACTAGTGTAATAAAACCACCGGAGCGACAAATAAAATAAGCTATGAGGTGACAATCACAATCGCTATTTATGGCCAATGACTGTCCAAGTGGCCATGTTAATTATAGCGATAGGTAATTACGTACGTATCTCACTACTAATACATAGGCCGCTTGCTGATTTATTGTGACTCATGGACATTGTACAAAATATAGCTTTTCCGGCCACACCAACATTGCCTACAACCGACAAAGGTTCCATCAAATGAATTTCCTTCTATTATTTTCGTCAACAAATAGATATGAAACGGCCATTAGCCACACTTTCGGCACACAATACAATATTTTTGGCAGACAAAAATAACAAATAGAGTTGAAACGAAGTGTTACGTCAATCAAGCGCGCGTAAAGGACTAGATAAGACATACCGACACGCAAACGTAGCTAACCCATATATTATTAGTTTGTCTTCTATTGTACAAGGAGAGATATTGTGTGTGGTCCAATGTAAGGTTTATAGACGTGCTTTGTCTCGATAACACAGATAAATGTCGTCGCCGTATACAGTACAAAGCGACAATGTATTTGTCACATTGTCATTCGACAAATTCACTTTGGTAGTTACATATGCCATCGACACGGCACGAGCGAAATGTTTTCTACGACCCTCTTTCTGTTGTAATAAAACTCCGGTTTCAAAGACGATAATACATCGCATATCGTAACATAATTTAAAATAACTAAGTAAAAATTTAATTAAAAATCGATGCGAAATCACTATAAAATTCGCAGCCCTATTGCGTTCACGATCGGATCGGCGTATTACGAGGCGCGCGCTGTAATAACCACCCGCGCGGCGTATAATGGCCGACTTCTTACACTCTTAATTGATTAGCGGCCGCTTCGGCTAATGATAAAGGAAGGTGAAAAGAAATAAAACGTACGCACCCCGATTTGCGATCGAGCCCACGCCCGATCGATAGCCACCGGACGCGGCATTACACGCATCCTATGTACACGGTCGAGAATCACGAGCTCACGACACGAGATGACGACGACAGCTCGCGTCATACTCCTCACTTGTACATATTGACTAACACGAAATGATGTCATTGCGAACGTGCGCCCTAAACCTACTATTAGTGTAACAGTCATATCTGGTATCCACATAATAGATAGTTATTTAAATGGTTGGCAGCAAAGGTCACTTTATTGTAATTGCATATTCATCCGTATAAGCTAAGCCAGATGAGTAGCTCGACATCAATAATTCATAGAACTACTTAGTTGCCGTCGGGGATTATTGAGATGTTTGAAGCTGTGTTTGTTTAATATAAACGTTACGTTAAATTAGAATTAATCAACTTACCTATAGTTTTCAGGCCAGGCGCTGACTTCTGCGAGTTTGTTTTGCGGGTGTCCGCTGAGTTGCCTAGTGGTCCAGTGGTTGTGTGCTGACATGGCGTGCTCTTGCTTCGAGTAGTCTCCGTAACCATACGGGTGAGATACAGGTTCACTTGGGTTCGCATATGTTGAGTGTTGGTAAGTGAGTGCACTGCTCTGGTTTGCAGAAGGACTCGTCGTGGTTGGACTCGAGCTCGGAGGGGTTGGCTCAGTAGGTGCTTGCAAGGGAGTAGCAAGTTCAGAAGAGTGGGAAAGGGGCGTTAGGTTACCAGAGGAGAATGAACTTGAAGTTGGTGGATGGAGACTGGACGCTGCAAGCGCTGACTGGCATACAGAAGGAGCAGTTAATGCTGATTGATGAAGGGAAGGAGCTAGAGCGGAGTTCAGGACGGAGCTAGTACCCAACGCGGATGAATACGATTGTTGCCAAGAAGCACATTGAGCGTTGAAAGTAGATGGAGGCTCGTATTGTTGGTGCACTGATGGGAACGCTGACTGCAGAGACATGGTGTTGAAGGCGCTCAGTTGTTGCGAGTTCAATTGTTTTCGAAGTCGAGCTCTTCGGTTAGAAAACCATACCTAAAGAAAACAAACTTTAATTAACTCCTTGTTAAGAATAATTAAACATTACTGATTGCTCAATGCAATCTAAGCGAGGAATCCAATCAGTTAATTACGTTTATAATTAATATTGTTACAAAGTCTTCACATTATAAGGCTTCGATCGTAAGCCTCGCAAAAAACATGATTTGAATTTATGCGAGCAAAATATTATGATGCTTTGACAGTAGCTGCGATTGATACTGCTATAAATATTACGAATGCCCAACTCATCAATAGATAATTACAGTGGTAAGTCGATTACACTGTCTTATAGAAGCCTACAATTACGAGGGGCAACAAATTGAACAAAAACTGATAAAACATCGGTAGCGATGAACAACATATGGTAGCTCTTACTATTGTTGTAATTAATTATAAAGGTAATTATGTTTTTTTAGTGCCACGCTTTTGTAGGGGCGGGAAGTGAGTGCGGCCAACAATGGGATTGTTTGATAGCGTTCATCTATCATTGATACTCCCAACCTGTTTCGGGTTGGCTACCGATACTCATTGTATCGCATGCTCTTGAGAAAACAAATTACAGGTTCAATCAGACGTGTTAAAAAGTTGCTTGGCGGTTTCATATTTATACGGTCTATATCATTATACTCGAAGTTGAAAACATTGAGATGTGAATTATTTCTGGAAAAGCAACTATTCTGAAAGATTTTAAAGATTTCAATGTTATTCATACCTGAACTCTAGCTTCAGTTAACTTGGTTTTCTGTGCGAGTTCTTCCCTGGTGTATACATCAGGGTACTGAGTCCTGGTGAAAGCGCGCTCCAAAGCCTCCAGCTGGTCTCCTGAGAAGGTAGTCCTAGATCTACGCTGTTTCCTCTTCAGCGTGATTCCTGGCTCCGACTCGGTATCTGAGTCTTCACAAGATGATGGACCTGATGGGTAAAAAAATACTTCGTTGGTACAAGGCGGTAAGTGCGGAGCTAAAATAAGGCATTAATATCATCGAGAGACTAATTCTACGGTTGCTATTAAATAAATGTTATTAAAGTTTGTTCCAGATGGCCTCAGTCACATAGATGACTTTTGAAATAACATGAGTTTTGTCGTAATAATTTTGTAATAATTTTTATTGCGACTTTCTAACATCATTTGTTTTTGTTTTACGTCGATTATATTGGACTACCGCGCGGACCACACGCGGCCTCGATTAAATTAAACGTAACCACATTACACTACGCCTCTACTAGCCTCAAATGAATTCTTCGGGGCCTTAATAAATATTACTTTATGCTAGCTGATAATAAAATGGAATTAGATTATAGAGAACTTGATCACGTTATGAACAGATGAGGCATCGGGTCCAACATTTTTTGCTGTTCGTACGTTTGTTTGGATCGGACAAAGGGAAAATAAACAAAAGTACAAGTATGCAAATTTTCAATATGCAAAACTTGTTCGGACCCTGAAATAATAATCAACGGCCGATGTTCCCAAAGTCCGCGCGTATGCAAATATTTCCACGAAAAACTCGCGACCGAAATGTACCGTTACCCGCCGTCACAGGACAGGCACGAACAGCAAATTTTCAATACGCGAGCTCGCGCAGTAAAGGGGGCCGCTTTTCCAGTGTAGATATTACTTTGGCCGCGCACAACTTAATATGCATAATCTTATCGGTGCGCAGAATCTCGCCGGCAAAACCGCGCTCCGTCACTGAACCGGGATATTAGGAGCGCCATTTTATATTGGATAGCTATACGGCACAAGACGTGCAGTACGGACAGATTGTCGTAATGCAAGCCCCGCGGCCAAACGCGATGGGATAATAACACCTTTGGATACTAATTTCATTTTTATAACCTACAATTTCGAAGCCGACACAAGGGGCGCTGCCGTGGCGTGCGCGCGCGCCGCGCCCGCTTCACTTTTACGTGGATTATTAACTTTATACGCCATTTTGTGAAGTTTGCAAACGTTCCGACAGTCTCATTATAAGAATAAATTTATAATAATAGTATGCTTTGAACTAAATTAAGTGATTATGGTCTCGAATCAGCGTTAAGGACTACGATGACACGGCGAGTTATGTACGCGTCATTATGTCGAAGGTTTCGTCAGACACTTTTTAAATTACTGAATTGAATCTGTCAGGGACTTTGAAATATTACTAAACTTTCAGCAGTACCTATCCACGTTGACCTTCGTGGAAATAATAGACTCAGAATAAACCACAGCACAGTTAATTCTTTATCAAGAGAGTAGCACAACAAACTAGAGCAATATAAAGTTTTATGCAAACACACTACGCGGTATTACTTTTCAAGCGGTAAAGTGCTCCTTCAAACTATGCTACCAACTGATACGGCAGACTGCCTAAGGTCACTGCAACATGTTTGTTCGCATTGTGAATTGTTATTGAAAACATTGCAAATTGAAATCAATTCAATAATGCAAAACAATGTCTAACAATCCGAGGTAAGTATTATTACTTACCTAGAATACCATCAATGCTGTGATTTCTTCTAGGATCTGATTCATCCCTTTTGCCTCCTCGTATTAGTCTCGAAATGGAACTCACAGATGGCGCTGTGTTTTTATCACAAATGCCTTCTTTAATTAGTTTATCTCTAATTTCCCAGGAAAATATACCTGGGTTTTGTCTCTTCAGCTCTTCTATCCTGTTCTCAACTTCAGGAGTTGCAACTCTTGGCTTGGACCCACCAATGACACCGGGACGAATGGAGCCCGTTTCCTGGTGACAATAAAGAAGTTCTTTAGTCTTACACCTTCTCTCGTGTTCCTCGTGATCAAAATTTAAACTATATCCAATAATTTTTATCGATAAACTCGAATATGTGTTGATTTGTGGTTTCCTCACCTGGTATCTGTTGAGTATCTTGGAGACGCAGCCGTGCGAGACGCGGAGCTGGCGCGAGATGACGCAGGGCCGCACTCCCGCCGCCGCCATCTCCACGATCTTTAGGCGGATGTGGTTCGGCAGCGGACGACCATTGATGAACACGCCACCCAACTGGTTCATACGACCCTGACCTGTGGAATTAAGCAATCTCTTAGCATTATCCCAATATAAATAAAGTTTTCCCTCACAATACCTAACTCACTAAAATGAACATAAACAGGGAACGTGTATGGAAACCAGTTACGAATCGGCTTGGCTATAAAAGCTAAGCCCTCTGATTGTGTGTATTCTACTCGTGAAGAATATATTCCAGTATTCTTTATGTTCCTGATTCTATGGCGTACTCTCATCTTTATAGACGTAAATACATCAATATATTAGATTATTGTGAAATGTTTTGTGGTGCTGTCGCCCGAATGGAGGCTCGCCTTTATATTGGATCTGTATTAGTAGGCCAACCAGTAGCTATATTAAACTCAAATAATGCGTAAAGTATGAATAGCAACAATACATTATGGATCACAAAGCTGCGGCACGGTTGCACGTCCGTCGCTCCTACACGCTCTACAATAATATGTACCTACGTCATCGGTAGGCCTCGATCACCTCGTAATTATACGTTTCATTGGCAGTGTTCTCAAGCAAGAGTATCCAATTTCTTTTACACGAGTGCGGTCAAGCAGAAACGATAACACTTAAACTATTTCTGGCCTTTGTTGGGATCGACTTGTTACATTTTACGAGTATCGACTTCTGTTCTCACAAAAAATA
Organism: Spodoptera frugiperda; assembly: GCF_023101765.2. Taxonomy (NCBI): domain Eukaryota; kingdom Metazoa; phylum Arthropoda; class Insecta; order Lepidoptera; family Noctuidae; genus Spodoptera; species Spodoptera frugiperda. The sequence goes on from NC_064216.1 coordinate 5,946,391, forward strand.
TATGTTATTCCTAGATTAAATGAAATAGTTTCTCCCAAGTTCTTGTTGTGTGGAGAATCACAAAGATTGATGAATCATTCTTGATTTTCAACAGTCAAAAGAAAGTCATCAAATTTTTAATTGGTATTTTATAGCGATGGGTATCGTGAGCGGTAATTAAGTTGGCGGCTTCAATGGTGTTTGCGAATAAAATCCCTTGGAATATAAATTGTATTATTTCTGGATATATTAATGTGGTTATGTGTGCGTAAAGTGTCGCTATTATAATCACATCATTCGTGCGGCCGGTGGTTGGGAGACCACCTAACGTCAAAGGAAGCCGACAGTCGTCGATTTTTGCAACGCCTTCGTGCATGCATGTTAACTTCTATTGGAAACGAGATAATGATAAAATATATCTATCAGCTATATTATACAATAGCTAATGCCATCAATGTGATTGTGAAGATGTTTTTTATTAAATAACAGTAAATCTATTACAAGACAACGACAGATTTAATATTTTTTAATTACGAGTCTTCTTTCATGTTGTAGAAATTGTCTACATCTTGTAAAAAAAAACAGAAAACATGAAACTATTTAATTTTAATTGACTTTAGTAATCCCTGACCGCATAATACTAGTCAAAAAAATATGTTACAGTGGCATGTTCCACTTGTGAAGGCATTTATAGTTTATCAATTTCAAATAATTCCTCAAAGGTTCCGCCTCATGTAAGGCCCTAGACCCCTACTGAGAACCACCAATCAATTAGACAACATGTCAACAAGTATGTCCTTTGATAAGACAAGAAACCGATACGGATATAAATTATACAATCAAAAGTAGACCATAACACAAACAACTTAGAGTTAATAACTGTATCCATCAATACAAACTCCCGAACGAACAGGAAAGCTATAAAGAATATAGGATTTTGAACCTTCTTTCTGTGGACAGTAAAACTATTATTGTTTTTATAATGAAGTGCTTTTGTGGTGTCCGGAGTCACGCCGCGGTTCTGCAAGCGATCCCCATATTTTTTGTAGGCGGCCGTAGACGTTGCGGTGCCTCGAAAGCCCATGTTTTTGAGTGTTAATTTTATGTTCCCGAAATATTTATGACGCATAACGTGTCCATAACAACCCCGCTATACAAATGTGGGTGGCTTTGTAGTAATGTATCACTTCATTATAATATAGTTCTCATTTTGGCGAGATACTTTATAACCGTCATATTTATAGCTCTATTGATTTTTTGTCTAACATGATACATTATATTGATGACGATGAAAGATCAAATCCCATATATCAATACTTAAATTATTTCATTAATATAGGATTCTCAATTAAAACCAGACATTGAAAATTGTGAATGGATTGAATTTACCGAAAAAAACAACCAGCTAAACGTGATTCGGATTCCTATTTTCAAACGAACTAACAGGATCAGTCAAACACGCAATTGATGAAAACATCACAATAGAATTCACAAAGAGCATCTCGAGTGCACAATGCGTAATAGAATTCGCAAATATTGTAACGCTATTAACGCAAAAGAAGGTGAAGTTAACAACAAATTCAAACATTCATTGGAAACTAATCGTCCGGAAGTGCTTTCAGATCATGCACAAGTTGAGCGCAACAATAACATCTACGAGGGTGGTACGCCAATGTTAGCCACTGCGAATACAGTTGAATTGACATGAAAAAAACTCAGTCACTAGGTCGACGTCGAAAATACAGTAGCCGAATGTATCAATTATACCCTATTTGTCAATATTTTTTTACTCACGCGTTTTATTCATAGCAAGCAAGTCTCGTCTGCTTGAAACATAATCACACACTAAACTTAGACATAGACACCGTTGCACCGTTGAAGTATAAAATTTTCTCACAATCACATAATCGTGTTCCGATTCGTTCAACCGTTGCGTTCGTGTTAGACGAAATTGAAACAGAGTCAATCATTTAATGCTAAACGTAAGAGGCAAACCGTGACCGAATAAATGAAGATTCTGAATTCACCATTCGCATTTCTGTGTCAACTTTAATTAACAATCACATTTTCATCAACCTTCGTAGTACTTTCGGGTTATCACTTCCATTGTCGGATACAGATTGAATTTCTTAACCTTCCATCTTTGCTATGACGAAATTCATTTTCTGTTTGTACAACTTCTATTTCTTAATTTAAAAACCGCGTCAAAGTACGTTGCACTTTGATTTGCACTAATCGGTACGAACTGAAATGGTGCACTTTGTTTCAATGTATTGCACTTTATATTGTTGAAACGTTTGATGTCTTAGGGAATTGCTATTGCACTAGCAATGGGTTCTACACGGGAATGACGGCTAATAAAAGTTATGAGCGCAATAGGCGTAAAGATATCTCGACCTCATACCAGGCTTCGACGTACACCTGGGCACACTATAACTGCTTTGATTATTTACCAGTTAGAATAGCTCTTGCAAGTTCATGAAGGACTTAAACAACCGCTCTTTCACTTGTCAGATGTTTATTCATTTCGTTGGAACAAGAAGTCCATAAGTAATGTTTGTCGAATGTATTTCTTGTAGTTAAATTAAAACAATTGGCGAACTTGCCGCAAGTTCTTGATAACAATGGTACAGTGATAGTTTATAATGTTTTAAGTCGATATCGTATTGTGTAAATAAATCGTAAACCCCGTTTTCACAATCATAATATGTTTCTGCTTGCAAATCAATTTCACGTAGCGACATTAATGTGCCTATAGTAAAATTTATATGGGGCTTTACGTCACACGCCATGCCGCTTTCCTTCCACATGAGTTGTACCAACGATAACTGTACGACGAGTGGGTTCTGCGAAACCTGGTCATAGTTCAGGAAATCTAATTAATGTTCCAGTCGTTTTTGCCTTCGTATTGCAAATTATGAAGCTACAACTCGTTTTGTACGCACTTCTACGCCGCGCCGCCGCTTGCGTCGCCGTGCATCAATGATGTTAACATGTAACAACATTAGAAATTGAACGTTAATGCACATGCACTTGATTTATTAGTGTTTGTAGTTTACGTTATAGACAATGAATAAACTTAATTGGAGAGCCAAATCTAACTTTTGTCGTAGGCCTGCAAAATATTTGCTAATTCGAGTTATGTTTTAAATTTAAAGGTATGTGCGTATATGCTTCAAGTTCAAAATTCATGCAGACTTTTGGTATACACATTTGTCTAGGAAAATAAAACATGTGTTTTCGTGGTTGTTCATATAAACGTGAGAGCGGTACAAACGACTACATACTCAGCATTGTAGCCTAGCGCTAGTGGAATGTCGTGAATTAGTTGCGAAGAGGTGCCGTCAAGCTTAACACTGGTCTCGAGCCAAATTATTTTCACCAGCCATAATACAAACAACAGAAGTACAACAATACTAGAATAAAGTCACATCGTAAACCTAGTGAAAAATAAATTGCAATAATATGTAGAGCGATTTAAATCCGCAATGAAGCATGCACGGAGCATACAAAATCTAATTCGATCAACAAGAAGTTTCCAACAATACATGGTCCGCTTTAATAACGAGGTAATCCATTTCATTGCCAAACTAAAAATAACGATTCATACCGATACAAGATTTCTTTTCTCGTTAAAAATCATCTGTACACTAATAAAATAACCTATTACTATCCGAAATCAAACAACAAAGAGAGGTGAAATGCCATCTGAATAGGCATTAGAATTGGGCGGCGTTCACAAAGGCTGTGTCATTCCATTAAGCCTTCTTCAAGTCTTCGAAGTATTCTGTGTGGCCCGTGGTCGCGTGGCCGCTCCGCCACTAAATGTAGCAATCGAATATCAAATCAATTCTATTATACTCTCATACGAGTTACATCTCAGATACCGACTTATACGCATCGCGGTCGGACTTTGGAAATTCTGAATTCTGTTTACTTTGTAGATGGCGTGAAATTTTCATTTCAAGCGTGTTTCTTTGTAAGAAAAAACTGTTATAATATTTATGAAAATAGGTCAGGTAATTTTAAATATTGTTATTTTTTAGTTCCAGCTTCATGTGACATGTACTGTGAATTCCACATCTCAGCAAGTGGTACTGTAGCTAGGCCGGCAGGAACACAAAACTTTTTCTAATTTGTTAAAACACGAGTCGCCCCATTGAACGCGTTGCCAACTGTTCAAACTGAGGCAACGCCTTTCGGCATGTCAGAGCTGAATATAATGTACGTACCTACGTAGGTAATGAATGGAACTGAATATTTTATTTCAATATAATAGGCTATGTTTGAGAGTGCCCTGTTTGACCTCATTCTGTATTCATAACGCGTTATGTACTAATTTGACGGATTCTTTTCTTTTCTTGCACGAAATGGACTCTTTGACGTCGTCACTTGCCGCTTGGACAAAGGATTTCGCTTAAGAAACTAATAAATATACCCGTAGTTGTTTGTGCGTCAAAAATACCTCAAATTGATTGCGTTGTTTGGTCCAATCAAGCCTGATTGTGGTTATAGCAACGTTATAATATTTCATACTAATTTTTGGAGATGATATCGCGAATGAAAAGGTATATTGCAGATGAAAATGGCAGATGTGAACTACCACTTGTGCAAATAGCCAGTGTAAATATTATTTAGTTCTAAAAATGTTACTACCGCAGAAAGTATTATTTCGAGTTCGGTGCCGGAATTCATTATTAAATTGTTTAACACAGTAAATATATGGACCACTATTTTTAATACTCGCTGTAAGTATTCAATTACTTTTTAATAAAGCTACTTAATTAAGATTATGAAAATGATTTTGAATTCCAACAATGAGACAAACATGACGTGACTTATTTCATTTGAAATTCAATTTTAATCAAATATTTCTTGGATCAATTAATTAATGAATCAAACAAATCGAACTAAATCAATTAATGTCAGTCAGGTATAAACAAAGTACAATAACATGACCTGGTGCTCCAAATTATTGAATTAATCTAGAAAGCTAAACCTCGAACTAGTTCTAATTTCGGAGCTAATATAATTACTAATCCGACAGTCAAATGCAAAGCAATTATAAAAACCCACAAGTAAAATTGAAACTGGAATGTAATAATTAAAAGGAAAAAATGATTGTGTAAGAGAAAGGTGTATCTTTGCGACAAAGAGGCGCTTCGCCCTCGGCTCTTTAGATACAGATTCTGATCTCATGGGCCGCGGTTAATCTGATAATCGCTTTAAAACGTTTCAACACCTAAGCGAGTGTATCGATGACTTCGGTTTTGATAATCAGATTCGATTAGCTTAGACAGAAATGATTTTAAGCAAATCATTGATGATTCATACATTGTTTGTGTTGCTAATTGGCCATAATTGTCTTACATTACTCATGAGTCGAATTAAAACTAGTACACGAACACAACCAGATCTATTCGAAAGGAGGCTCTTTTGAGTTTCTCCATTATGCGTATTTCATAAGCAAATTATCTAATAAACTGATTTTGATTAATACAACATGACGTTAAATCAAAGGTCCCGCTTCAAATATCCGTTATATCAATTTGTTTATTAATAGATCGGCATAAGTAATGGCAAGTAAGCGCCCTGAAGGTTGATCGGGCGGTGAGGCATTTCGCCGGCCGCGGGCGGAGGCGGGGGGCGCGTCATATTATGCGGCTAAAAGAGCCTGTCGGTGCCTTTGATCTGCGCGGGCGCGCCGGCAAGATGTGTGCGTGTGCGCGAGATGTGCACCGCTTGTCGGCCCGTGATATGAATGTGACTAAACCTTGATTATGGTACTGAACCCCACATAAAGGTCAGAAATCCAATGCACCGTCATGTAGGTAGTATCATTCTTATAATTGGCTCCGTCGAAACTGTTTAACTCTAATTGAGAAGAGAATTTACGACTGATCCGAGTAATTAACAACAAACGTTATAGCTGTCGCAAATCTTATGTTGCAGCCTCTAAAATGTTTATAGCGAGATTTATGAAAAATGCACTCTCGTTCGCAGAGAAAATTACAAGGTGCAACGCGTTGGCGATCAGTATCGCGCTTCATCGCCGTCACCTAGCCGCGGGCGCATCTGATCGCGGCGCACCACTCATCGCAGATATTATGCCAACTAATATCGACATTAACTTCCATACTTAAACTATACGCAAATGCATCATTATGCACTGTGTCTTGGCATTAGAAAATTCTGATATGAGACATAATGCTGAAGATTAATCTGCAACGTGGTACTTCGACTTTTATAAATCGTAAGCACCTAAGCAGATAACATTAATCATGGATCTCATAATTCAAAACAAAAACAAAATTAATTTCTACAAATTACAAATGGCCGCATATTTGTAAATAATCTTTCATCCTCTTAAAGCGAAAGCTTGAACAAACGTTTTGTGATGTTCACGGGCACATCAGATGGACTTATAAGACACTAATCCCGATTTATACTTGTACTTCAGAAACTCATATAATTTGAATTCGAATTAAAAATCGAGATATTTTTTTAATATTTCAAAGAGGTCTGCACGCCTACCGCGCCGCGCCGCTTGCGCACACCAAACGTGACTCATGGAAGAAAAGCACGAAACTAACATTTTTTCAAAGGACTTTTTCCCATGTTTTATGTATATCTTAAATACCGTTACATCCAAATGATTAAAGTCATGTTTAAATGGAGCATTTATGTTTTGAAAACTTTTTCTGATTTCAACGTAAATTAATAACTTAGTAGCGCTTAGTAATTTCTAAGTAAACAATAAGTTGACTTGTTAAAAGTTTCTGTAACATTCAGAACAAATTACTAGTCCCTAAGTGTGAATAAAATATAATAAGAAAAAAATATAAAACTGAGTATCCATACGAATGTCGTCGGCATTCTTTAATGTTATGGCTCTCCTCTCCCAACCCTTTCAAATATGTTTATCTCTTTCTTTTTAATTTACCTTAGACGAAACAGGTCATAAGTCGAAGTGACATTTTTAACAATGCAGTCGAAATGTTTTCGTATGCTAATGATTTATGTGTAAAACCGTCAGTGCAAGAGCTTTTTGGACCAGTATTCGTTTTATTTATACACGGTAAGCCTTTGAGGCGATCTTAAAGTCCAGCCGCGGGGGAAACAATGGAATATTTAATTTAAAACCTTATGAAATATAACACGCCGTACTATATGAGTCTTATAATAATATCGGACACCGACCATGTTCAGACATCAGTTGTCAAATTTAGTAATTGTTTTTATAGACACAAAATTAGAAAAGAAACGTTTAAAATAGTACAAGGAACTGTAGTTGCAGCAAAAAACTGAAATGTGTACAGAAGTAGAATACTATTTACGAACGGTTGTCCGTGAAACTAGTTGTCCATAAAAAAATGTCGCCGGTAATAAACTCCGATACAGAGAAACGACAGGACGCTTAGAAAACAAAAGTTATTCAGTAATTTTATGACGGGTAATAATTTCTCTTAAATTTTAACTGCAACGATTGTATACAATCTCCACAAATATCTTCGGATGGTAGTTATCAACTTTTGTTTTGTATTTTCGTCGTCAGAAAGGGTTTTTAGATTTGGCTCTATTGAGCAAGCCACTTTTAGTTGTACAATCTTGTTTTAGTGAAATAATTTTGTGTATTTGTATGAAATGCGTGTAGTTATTTCGGAATGATGTTATTTGGTTGTGCAAATACATGTTTATAAATGCGATAAAGGTGAACACAAGAAACAGTATTGTAAACCTTAGAACAGTAACAATAGACCTTCGTATAGCTTCGAAAAAAGTGATAATTTCAATATTGCTAGATAAAGCAATATTAAAATATGATCAGCTTCCTTTATTCTTTATCAATTAAGATCAAGATCATACGGACAATGACTGGTATGACAATAGATCAGTCGTGACAGAAATGCTTTATTGAAACAGAGACAAACAACTTTCTATAGCTTACGGTCCTTGACCATTCCAGAAAGTGCAGCCTAAACAAGGTTCTGTTATAAACAAGAAAAAAGTAGACTATAGTTTATTCGTTTGCCCTGTGCCCGACGCGCGAAGATGAAATATTGTTATATTGGTAGCTGTAAAAGGCACTTTGTAATTTCTTCGTGATTTTATAGTTTTATGATCGTTTCGGGCCCTTTAGTCCGAAACAGCGGTTGTCTGTGTTTATGGCATAATTTAGATCCAACTGGTATAACCGACACATAATCAGCTGCTAAATGTCAGCTAATCATGGGTGAAACATCGTGTTTTATTTATTGGCCCTGTTGTGGTTTTAGAGTCATAATTTGAAGTTTAATTGATTTGAATAAATCTGATGCTTATGTTGTTCGAAGAAATACAATCCTAAATAGGGCAAATTGGATAATAATTACTAATCCTAAATTAAAGCAAAGTGATTAAATTTATAATAATAAAACAAAATAATATATTGATAAAAATAAAAATGTTAGTGCCACTCTCAGTGAAACACTTGCTAGTGTTAATATAGCAGTTAATAAAACAATTAATATAAATGTTTAACAGTTAGGTACTAAAAATGAAAAACTACAGAAGATAAAAATAAACAATACACATAAACAAATAAATGCAGATGTACTCGCTGATATAAATAACAAAGTATATGAAAGAAATATTACGGTAGGAAATAACTACATAGTATCTGAAGGCTTACCTTGAAAAGAGTATCCGGTGAAGTACGGTGTCATATTCAGTGTTGATACAGCCATGGACGCCAATAAATTATGAGCTAAGTGAAAAAGACGAGTAGCTCTAAACACCAAATTAGTCCGAACACATGCAAAAGTCCCAGAAGATCACTATTTCAGTCTTTCACTATCACAGCAAGAACGCAGACATAATTACGTAAAGGAAACTGCGTGTGTCTAATCCGTGTTACTTTGAAGACAGCTCAGTGCCCACTGACGTGTGATGTAAAGATGTATTTCGACTCTCAAGTGTAATCTTTCACAATCAACGGACCAACAAAAAATGGTCAAACTGGCCGCCTCCGCAGCCTTCGAAACCGCTCCACCTGATTGTTTGTCTCTTTCTACCAGCCGACTGTTTTTGTCATCCGACGAATCACCGGTCGCTAAACTTTTAAATAAAATACCCAATTCTGCTGTAAACACTTATAATATAGATAGATTATCAAATTTCCTATTCGTCAAAAGAAGTGAAATTTAAATTTCAGCTGTTATTTTAGATTTTCATAAAGATTTAACCATCGATGGCGTACCGGGAGAGCGACCGGTGTGGAAACGAGATAGCACGAAGCCTCGGATCCGGTATCTTCAAAGCGAAGAACGCTTACATTAACAATGTGTGAGTCGCGCCTGAGTCGCTGTTCCGTGACGAAAAATACGAGGCGTGTTGCCACAACGATCTATGCCTACAACGATCGGGGATTGGTCAAAATTTGATTGGGGCGGAGTTTGTAAGCACACCAAGAAAATGTTACAGCATGCTTGTGTGAGTTAATTGCAATGTAAATCTGTGTTCGTGTACAGGACACATTTAGTTTCAATGTGTATGATTTTTCAGTATTTTATAGTGTAACTCTCGGTTCTGCCGACATTAATGTTATTAAGTTCTTATGAACTCACCATAGTCTATTTTCTGAAATAATGTCATAATTAACCATATTTATAATGTATTCGACGATTTAAGGTTTAAATACAATAATTTAAACTAATTATTTTTGCTATACATTCATCTGTAGTAATAACTCTATTGGTAGTAATAGAAAAAAATACAGTCACACCCTTATGCTCTTGCGCTCATCCCACGTTGCGGTTACAATAAGACTGAGACAAAAACAATGTCCCGTTTATTAGTTTACCTGTCTACAAAAGGGTTATTTTATTATACCAATACAATTTTAACCGTCAAAATTAACAGTTCTATTTTAAAACCCTTGCACAAATATTGCACAAAAATTACAGTTAGATACAATTTCATTCCACCAAACCAATACAATATCATAGCTAAATTAACTAATTAATTTTAAAATATGAATAAATTAAATGAGTACGTAATTAAAGTAAGTTAATTACAAGTTTAGAAGTAATTAAGTGAACGTGTCATTGGTAGGTAAATACTTATTGTCTGAGGTTTTTAGCACAGTCACAAGGCCGGGGTTTCATAAGCGAAGCAACGTAAACCTACCTCCACACCAGCGAGTTAGCATAACAAAGCTGTGCTAAAGGCGAACCCGCATAGATAATTTGTTTAAGTCCACTTAGTTTTATTGGACGTTTAAATATAGATGGTCTTCTGATAATTAGTGTGGATTATGGTTTGTGTGTTTTGTGCTAGGTGATATTTTTTTTTAGGTTAGGTTAGGTTTTGGTGTTTTATTTGAAAGTGGTATAAAAGAGACTTCTATGGGTCAAAAATGTGTAATCTATGTGTAAAAATTTGTAATATAAAAACAAAGCTAACAATATCAATAATGTTAAATCTAAAGAAAAAATAATTGTCATTAATGACATAATTTCTTAATATAAAGATAACGCTAGAGTTCAGAAGCAAAACAAATTGATACTTAATACAATATTGGGGGAGACTGGTGCCTAGTCTGTATTATTTTGTTTGTGTGTAGAAAATATTTAATTATATTCTTTCATCATATTGTAACCCTCTAGTATTATTTTCTTACTATTGTCTCTTAAACATAAATAAACAACCCAATTTTTTTCAACATTTTTACTTAACTACATTGCAACTTTTAAGAAAACAATGAACCATACTTTTTTGAACAAGAGACGACTCGTCCATACATACATATTTAAAAAACTTAATTTGGAACAAGACCTCGTTCAACACAGGCAGTACAATAACCAGACCTAATTTAAAAACCGAACAACGTCAAAATTTAAAAACAAATGTACACGAGCCTTTAATAAACAAGACAGGAAACAATGCAATATCGAAACGAACAGAAATCGTCGATTCATTAACACTACAGCCTTGAGTTGAGTTACCAACATTTTTAATTAAAAATCAACCAACGCTTCATCGCTCTTGCGGTTTACAAAACCCTTAATTTGTATCTGGCCTATTTGCACATTAATAGCTTTAGAAGAGGTTACTCGATTTAGCCTCCACACAAAGGCAATTCGACGTAAATATCGTGGTTACTCCTATATTGTCAAATATTTGGGACATTCGTGCTCCATATTGTCTCAGATTGAAGCTGGTATGCTCCCCTAATCAACTCAAGTAAAGCCTTTTGTAATTAAGTCATTGTGCCTAAGATTTTGGTTTTAATATTCGCAATCTAATTAAACCGCGCTCCTTAATTCTCTAATTAATATTTCTTTAAATATAAATGTCAGGATAAAATCGTTCATAACAATTTTTATCATAGGTACCGACAAATCGATTGTTGTAGAACAATAAAACTGCTATGACAGCTTCTCCCCGTGTCTACCCGACATATAAGTTCACACTAATAACTTACGGTTGCAATTAAACCCACAGTTGTCACTTCACGCGTTATTAACAATCTTCATACGAGACTCGTCGCTTGCGCAGCGCACAAAAAAGGCGTGAAATGCGCTGAAATCGTTGCGCATACGCTTCAGGGCCCATTGCGCGCCAAAGATGCCGCTGAAACTATGCGCTGATGGGCCGCACACGAAGGCGGGATGTTTATTTGTACATGATTTTTTATTGACAATAAGAAATAAAGTGCTTTAAAAGTCTTATAAGATTTTTAGAGCTTAAGAAGTTTAATTGTATTTCTTATAAGACTAAAATGTCTTAAGTTATACTTATTTGGATTTTACACATCACAAAAGAACATTTATTAAAAGATCATGAGACGTTTTATGTATAATCGGTGCGTATACGCATGTATCTATAGATAATTGCTAGTTCTCGCATCGCATCGATGAACCTCCATTTTATGAGTAACTAACACTTTCCCATGAGTGGCCAACAAGCTCGTTTTACTTCACAGCATTATCCACTTAGAGATATTTCCGAATCGAACGAGAAACAAAAGTGATTAGATAAACGGCTTTTATACACATGAAATCAGAGATCATAAAGCACTAATTACAAATTGGTGTAACAAATCTGTCTTGGCTTATCAAAGCGGGAACACGTGCAGATAAATTATTTGGTCCGCTATTGTTTAGACGCGGCTGGTAGTGTTTGATTCGCGGTGAGTCACGGGCCGCGTAAATAACTGGGCCTGTTTTTGTACAGATCGCTAATGAGGGGCGGTCGGTGGTCGTCCCGCCATAAATTAACATCACGGATGCGACGACGTCCACGCGACGGTCTGCTAATTGCTGACAAAAAAGTGTTACACGACACATATCATTATGAAGGAATAAGGTTAATTAACGTTCCTACAAGTGTTTTCGCACTGTCGGATCAGATAAAGACCCGCTCGTACGAGAATCATTAGTCTGCGTAGGATGTATTTATGTGGGCGTGTACCAGATTACCAACAATGTTTATTTGATTACTAATATAAACAAGGAATATAATTAAAATGAGTCACCGTTAAAATTTGAACTATTTCCTTATAAAAAATCGTGGTTCAAATGAACGTAACGCATTAATAAGTCAGAATGATATGTCGTATGTCGTAATATAGGCCACATGTCACAGCAGGTCCGTGGCCTGTCCGTAATTAGTTGCATTCGACATGCCCTGCGCTGTTCCGGGGATATAACTCATAGACTTACAAATATATTTCATATTAGACCACACTAATGATATCAATGTTGCCTTTGGGGACCACCAAATAAATTGGAGGTTTAAGTTTTTAAGTGTGTTTCTTGTTTTGTAAACGTTGATAAATTATTGCTAATATTTTGTCTCGAAATACCTAACAGTTTTCTTATGAACCATCTGAAAGCTCAAATCCTAAAAATATTAGTTTCTAAATTTCTCATGAGAATTCTAGAGAAACAAATTATTACATCACATCTGATTTCTGTAAAGAAGACATAAACATAAAACTAATTCCAAACGACCCACAGAAGAAATTAACTAGTGACATAAAATGTGTAAAAGATCAAAATCCACGTCAAAGTAAATGTAGTGAAACGTAGCTCTGGATATATAACGCACCGTGTGAAATGAGCCCGCCCCATGTGTAAAACAAACACTCGTAAAAATATGTCCAAATGACATGTAAAATTTTTCTACGTCACGATAACATATTGTAATGGTCCGTTACGAAAAACACTAATAGTGTCTCATGCAACAGGGGCATTAGACCGCCCTTGAAGACATGTGCCGACGGATTAGAGTCCATTATAGGAAGGAAAATCCAATTCACTCAGGGTGAATTGAATAAGCTAATGGGCTGTCCACAGAAACAAAACCATAGAAGCGACATAAATGTTAATTTCAAGCTTACCTGTTCTTTATACACTCCGTCGACGCCTCTAGGTAATTGAATAATTGGCTAATGTCAATAAAAACTTACCAAAACCAATTAACGATTTCTTAAACTATTTATAATACAAAAAATATGTTTTACGACTTAGTCACGTCGTTTTGTTATACCAAACAGGTTATATCCTTAGGCAGATATATTGCATATTTAAAGGCTTCCTCAATTTTAGCACATCGTGTATTGTTTCTGAAATCTTTTTTGATTTGTTCAACGTTTCCTTATTTCGTAATTTTATGAGTAGAAATAAAATTGGATTGCTTCAATCAATAGGTCTGTTCATTCCTGTCGACGGGCGACGATAATATTATGGTGTCACTTCTAGTGGTGCATGTGACAACAGTTCCGCGGAGCTCACGTTCCATATTTAACACATTTGAGTTGTTTCCACAAACAGTCGGTCGCGGTGGAGGCGTGCGCCGGCGCGGGCGGCCACATCACACATTTCTTAACATATTTTTTATTCGTCGGCATCCTCTCAACTTGACTAAGGCTAATGACTAAAATTAACATTCACATATTTTATTAATTTTCTGTAAACCTGACATTTAACTGAGAAAGGTCGCGCGAGATGAACAATTAAATATGTTTTGACGGCTTTACCATACGATTAATTTCCGTGTAGATGTAATTAATAAATAGGATTCAAAACATAGAGCATCGATAACAGGAAAGGAAGAATATCTAAATATAAATGTACTTAGGATTAGACACGCTAATATCAATTACGTCAAACAGAAACAACCTAAGCTTTATGTGGTCTCAAGTCAGATTCAACTTAATGGTTCTTACATTCCTCCCTTTTCAAATAGAGTCGTGTGCATAGTTGTGTCCGTTGAAGGCTCTGAGCTTAATAGCTGTAATGCAGGCAACGTCCAGCCGATTTGCATGTGAGCCGGTGAAAGTGGTCCTCAGCTTTCAAGCGCCTTGACAAACGCACCACGTTGAAGAACAATGGGGACTGGTTGTTTGTAGAGAGCTCAGTACCACCATAGCGCACACCTACATACCAATGTCCCCTGCTTGTGTACAGTTAAGTCCATTGTATCGACTTATTCGATCTCTTTCTAAATACGCAATCTTCCAGCGACCTGACTTCTTCTATTAGTCTACATTTAGATTTACTACTGACATAATTTTACGGACATTGTCCCAATATTTGGTGTCTACCACTAGAGTCACGTTGTCAAAGAAGCAAAAAGAGTCGTTTTATGTGCATACTCCAAAGCAGAAAAGATCTTTCATTGACTAAATTGACAATCAAATTCCGATAAAAATACTTGAACTAAGATAGGAATCACAAAAACAGTGTTAAGTAACAACTTCTCGCTTTTGTTCGACACAGTCGGTGATTCCGCATTCGGGTGAACGACAACTCCCTAGACGCCACTCGATTTTGTTTTGACACACTCGATCGTGTCACAAGGAATCCTGCCACTGTAACTTCATAATATCTGATACATCACTTCGTGAACAAAAACCGAGACGGAGTGCTCATTCAAATCGTTTTTTGGTATTGAAGTGTGAATGAAAGCTCATAATAACTAAATATGAATCAGCACATTTCGAGGTGCCGAGGAATTCAAGAAATTATCCTTACAATTTTGATTACGTTCAGCTTCCAAAATGTGCCTACTATAATAATAGTTCTTGGACACTGATTTCAATAATAGTATCAATTAGTAGATAAACAATTGCAATTATTTTTCTCGTATCGATATTTTGCTATTTAGCATACAGTATTATCTTTGATGCAAGCACCTATTCATCTAGTTATAGTCTTAAATATAAAATAGGAAGTCGTGTCTATTTTAAAACTGCAAAAATAATATTTATCGCCATCATACATTTACGTACAAGTATACAATATGCAAGAGTCCTACCAGCTGCTTTTGGAAACACTGAGATTCCCCAAAAAACGAAACGCGAATCGAATCGCGCACATCGTTCGCAGGACAGTCGCATGCGTTCAGCGTTCATCGTACAATACCGCGATACAATAGTCGATAATTTGCATGACGGCTTTTTATCGATACTATTGTCGACAATCCAATGGCAGCTGCACGTTCAACGATTCTTTGACAGATTATTTCGATAAAATTTTGTCGATAAAACTGAAAGTTTCACGACACTGAGGTGTGTGAAGTCCTCAGTGAACATAATTTTAAGGGCGCGTAAATACTTACTTTGAAAATATTACTTTACCGTGATGCGTAGAAACTGGCTTCAAAGGTGCTCTCGTTTTATTGCCGTGAAATGTGCTTTTAGTATCAACTTTCGGTCTCTAAGCTAATTTTTCATAAATAAATGTTAGACTTACACATATACAGTCGATATATCTTCTGAACTTATAACATGTGAATAAGAAAATTATTTAGTATTTATATTTGTAAGTACAACAGGGACGCATAAAGTTCCAATAACTAAATATTATTTCTTTAAAACTAACAACAGTGAAAACAACGTAAAACTTCGAGTAAAATAGACATGAAAAATGATACTAGTGAACGGAGATGTAACAGTAACGATCACTATGTATACAAATGTCATTAACATACTGAACGGCAATAAAGCATTTATACATAAATTTACACCCTTTTTATGCGCGTCCTTTGACGCGGTAACACATACGCGACTGTTCCTTGTGATTTACTATTATTACCAGTAAATAAAAAGTGGTAGGGGAGCAAAGAGGTGGAGCGAAATGCTATTGTAACACTGAACATGAGTAGGGTGCGAAAGATAATGCTCAGGACGCCATCGACTTAGTAATTGATTCGCTTATGTCGCACGCAACGAACTTTGCTGCAGTCATTCAAACGTACCCCATAACTCGACCAAACTCGTGCAATATTCGAATATAGTCAGTGCTCAAAGTGTCCATAAAAGTTCCAGTATTAAAATAAATAACATCGTAAAGTGTTGTGCATATGAAAGTCACGTACAAGGAAAAACTGTATAAACATTGTGATCGTTATATTTAATCATGATTTCCTCAGATATTACATTCTCTTCATACAAAAGACGATAGTGAAGTGAAAGAACACAGAGCCGTAATTAAAAATATTATAAAATGGATTACACAACAGGAACTACGTCTTCGATGAACAATATGAGACCAATTTTCGGCGCGTACGCCTTTCAAGGTGAGCATCGAATTATTATTGTCCGTAGACACGAAAGGATCCAGAAAGATGAGAAAAAAGGCCCGATATGGTTAATTACGATGTTCCCAGGTACCAATAAAACAAGCAATAATACGTCGGAATCAAAGACCCGAAATCAATATCGACTATTGCCTAAACAATAAAAAATTGGGCACAGCACATTACATTTATTTTCCATGAACGGTTCCGTAAAGAATTGTTATAACATTCCTATCGCGGACTCATGTGATCTGTACACTAATGTCTCTCTCGTTGTTACCATGCCGCATGTTGATTTTTTAATTATACTGCTGGACATGGCATTAACCCACGCGACGCCGAAGCTATAAATGTGACTCGAATCACAGCACTCAATCGATTAGAAAAATTGATAGCAATACTTATCTTGGGATTATCTGAATATTATAAACTCGCTTAACCCTAATAAAATCTCAACGACGATGCAGACACAGTCATATTTCTATTACCTACCTATTAACGCGGAACTCTAAAAAACGAAGATACCTTTCAAAGTGCCGCTTATTAACCTCTCATCGACTCCGACCGTAAAATGTAAACTCGATAAAGCCACCAATTAAAACTAAATATGAGAATCTCAACAATCAAAGCTCGAGCCGCTACATCTGACACCGAAAAACATTTCTCCAAAAAATAAATCGCGTTTTTTGTAACGAACGCAAGGTCGCAAACGCAGCATGATTTTCGCCTTTCGACAACCGCGATTACAAGCGGCCGCGTCGATCACTCGGCGGGTCCCGGACTGATCGAACCACAATTCTGAACCTTAAATAGAATACTTACCACGAGCGCATTTTCGATCGTCAATACGTTCTGGTCAGGACGGGGTAGGTGGTGATAATAACAATGCTTTATGAAAAGGTTTAGCCAACTAATTTGTTTTTTCTCGGCTACTGTCGATCTCGGTAGCGATGCAACCTTTTTTTGTTGGAAGAGATCAATCAGTCAAAATAACAGTGTGATACCGCCTTTGATGCGATCCGGCCGGCCTGTTTTAATCTCCACTGATACATGATTAGATCACCGATGATGCAGCAAAGCCGAGTAACTGATCTGAAATTGGACGAATCTAACGCTTTACTCATAGATTAACTGATGGAATCTGTCTTATCTTTCTGTATGTATCGTGGTACAATGTACTTCAATTAGGAACACTAAATGAGTAGCCACTTCTATTATACTAAGCTCATAGTGCTAGCCACATCCCAAGAAGTAATTCATGTGTGTATATAATTGTGCCCATGTACGTTCATAGTGCTAATCGTTTTGTAAAAGAAAACTAAAATAAACGACCTTCATTAAAATAGCTATTACCTCAATTCTAATTGATTATAATATTTACTTCCGAAGCTAGATAAACCACATGTCGGTGTGGTAGCTAGCCACAACAATAACGTTGCGGTTTTTCGAACTTGAAACTCAAAGTAAAAGGACTATGAAAAAACAAATGATGTCAATGACATCGTAATGACCGTCCATCATTTCACAACGCCGTCAAAACTGTCTCAGCGCGCGGCCATGCAGATTACATGCGTATGTCGGTAATACCTTTTTCACCCAAAGTACTTTTTGCCGCATCTGATAAAATTCGCGCTGATGTGTTGTGTTCACGACAATGAGAAATGAGATATGAAATCAGTCCTCTTTTTAAAATGCGATATAAAGCAGTTTAATTAAGGAAGCATTCAGAATGAACTAAATTACGTAATGATAGTTACCGTGTGCAAAAAGCGATTTGAAACTTGATTACCCGCCTTTATTATGCTGGTTACTACACACCAGCTCGATGAACTATTCAGTTCTGTCCATTAAACTAAAACATTCATTAAATCGATCGTAATAAGAAAATAAAAGTAACATCTCCGTGATTGTGATTTGAAATTAAATCGGGAGCTGTCTCATCACTATGAGCACTTCCATTGAGAGAAAACACAATTGTAATCTCAGAGAAATGCAGAAGCTTCTATGATTAATTACATATATGCTCTGTGTTCGTTGTTTATTTGTTGTGTGTGTGGTGAGTTCGTGAGATTACTACAAAGAAGACAGCGACATACCATTCTCGTATTAAATTCTCGTCCTTTGAGTACAGTCTGTTCCCAGCGTACATTATGTGATGTAAAAATAAATACCTTTTTGTAAGCTTATATCGGATTTTTACAAAGCGATTTCGGAATTTGCGTAAAACAAATAAAATGGTGGAACTCTCTCTTCTACTGAAGAACTTGTACATGCCTTTTGTTAAGAAATTAGATTCCTTTGTGGTGAAAAGTTCTGTATTAAAATATTTATTGTATAACTATTTGCTCAAAAAGATATTCTTACGAACATAATCTAATAAAACGGACATTATTTTAGTATTTGTATAAGTACTTTTTTTTAACTAATCAAATTTTTTAGAACGAAGCTTTGCTTTTCGGACTAACATATTTTGGTTTTTATGATAACATCAAGAGCGATAACTTGTAAGTTTTAATAATGTTTTTTTTTTACTTTTAGACTTACAATTTACGTCAAAGAACCTTCTTCTTTTATTTTCTTAAAAGCACTACTTATTTTTATTTTACAAAACCAAAATTAAAACAGTTCGAAAGCTGCTCATTACAAACAAATGAAATTTTAACGCCATTAGAAATCGCGTAGGAATCCCAGGAATTTTCTTCGTAGCGTTCAATTTTCTCTATTTTCTAAAGCGTTCACTTGTCAGTCTGTTTGTCGGACGACATATCTGTCGCGACAAGAATGCAGATAATGGATGAAAAAGTATAAAATTCCTATCGAGCCAGTCCGGCGCGCCGCCATACTGCCGTGCCGCCCCGCAGGCACAGGACGCAACGCGACTGATTGAGTTATAACTTTATAAGCTATAAAGGCAATTCCATTCCGTTTTTGCACTGTTTTTCACTTGAATGCCATGTAGTAAGGCGTCTACTCATATTTAATATACATTAGGCATTGAATGCCGATCTCAGATTTGTGCTTCTTGTCCGCACTGAACCGGAATGCGTGTCTTGTTTATTTTGATTTGTCACCTTTGATATATGGATGGATGTAGTACTTTTTGTTATTATCTGAATATGTTATTATAGTTAAATGGAATTCGAACACTGTTGTTCTTGTTGACAATTGAACTATGTTGATTGGGGAATGTATTAATGTGTGTAGATGTCCAATGGGTAAGAACAAGACTTTACTTTTTATAATGCTCTGTATAAAGAACAAGTTGTCTCTAAGCTTGGTATTTGACTTTATTTTCAAATGAAAGATCTGTAAAGCTTTGTACATTTAATATAATTTTCGAAAATTTTCATGAAAATTATTTGCAGTTATTGCAAGCACAAACAATGCTTATCAAATATGAACAACCCCAAACAGTCGAGGTTTCTGTCAGCAGGAGTGAAGTTTTCCTTTTCACGTGTTTATTGGAGCGAAACGAAAACAATACTACTAGATACTGCGCTGTCAGCCGTCAGACGTGCTTATGTTTGGGTGAACACGTAGGCACAAGGAGAAGATCGTATGTAGGCTTCAACATTTTCATGTAAAACCATTTTACAGTTACATTCTAAAGTGACTTTGATTTTACTGCCTCGTTTATCTATTAGCGAGGTATATAGTCGTAGTTCGTGGTATTAAATAGGTAATTGTTTTTCGGTCTTCCCAGCATAGAGTGGACCTCTTCATTCTAGTCGTAGCAGGTTTGGGAGAGTGACAACACCACTTTATACATTATCTTCTACTGAGTACACAGCCAAAACCAACTAGCCTTTCCGAACCGGTTTGGCAAGTATTAGCAAAATCGCTGCTAATATATTACTTGCAATTAAAAAACTGTGTAAGGATACTCGGTCTTTTGGACCACACGCTACAACTTGCTAACACGATACCAACAAAACGGACAGCTATTCTTACAATTCGTTCCGACACGTGAGAAGACAAATACATCGCAAAACTTGTTCTTCTACTAGTATGAAATTGACACTTCATCAACCAATTATAATATCATCACTTGGAACTATAAAACGAACGTCGTAATCGACAACAAACATTTTATTAGGCTAATTGTGCACAACCAACCATCTGCAATGTTAAAAAACGAAAGGATGTAGGCACTTACCTGACAAACTACATTTTAACGTTTTACACATCCAAATCTGACTTTAATGATCATGCTCATACAACGAACTCCTAATATCCACATACAAAAAACAATATCAAAGTCGAGACATCCAGTCGCCAGTGGAACTTTGAATCTGTGCGGTTGACCTTATTACCGGGTGATAGAGTTAATTTTCGTCTGTTTTAATGAAATCGTATTATGCAGAGTTCAGTGGCAGGTAGGCACAGCGGGCACAAAGCCGAGTAGCCGCGTCTTATAATCGAGAGTGCCTCCGGTTTGATAGTTAATTAAAGAAGTGAATAACATGCGGCAATGCAAGTCAGCTGCAATCTTCGTCATTGTACGAGATGTCCTCAGAGCGGATAATACCGTCAAAATAACGTTGTTTCAATCCTAATCAACCAAAAGCAATTATTTCTGTATCGTTTATTTGCAATGAATATTTGTTGCCGATCATTATAGCATATAAGGAAATTGCGATTTGTATTAATTAATACATTGGGAGGTTGATATTTCGATGAAGCCGTTAACATTATTGTTTATGATGTACCTGCTGAGTTTGTACGAAAAGGTATCGTGAGGTATTCGGAGAAACAAAGGTCAGGGTTATATAAAGTTCGTTTTGATATGACTGATCGATGACGTTCGTGTACGCAAAGTAATTGTAGGAAAGAAGGCGGTGCGAGTCACTCTAAGTTTTACATCGACGCTTTGCACTACGCTGTCAGAGTAGACCCAGTGACTGTGAGATGGATCTATGTAGGGTACTACACAGTACGTCACGAAATTGGCTCTACTAACTATTAAATCATTCTGACGCGCCAAACATATTTACGAACTTGACCTCATGGCTCGAATCAGATAAATCATGTAACCAACTGTTATCAAATTATATTTTATGATTATTACCTACGTTGAATAATCGAAATCAAAAATCTTAAGCATTAATCAATTCAACTCGTGCCTACGAATGTAAATCAAAGTAATATATGTATCAAAATTGCAATCGTAAATTTTCTCCGTCTATTCATTGTCACTATGATATTTTGAAAACAAAAAGCAACTTTAGATACGCAAATAGGTAATATTTTGAGGCAATAAAACCGTTATCGGTGAAGTTATCGCTGCGCAACGGAGCGCATTTTGCACGCTTCTAATGAACGCCTTATGAAACAGGCAATTTATCACATGTGGCCTTATCACAGAATGCACTGATAAATTTTATATGAGAAGAAACTTAAATAAACAATAGCCATTATTCCAGCTAACTACCTACACGTGTAGAGGCACTCCATCAACTTGAAAGATTCAGGTGGAATCCTAGAGAGCTATTTGTTTTCCAAATTCTGTATCCCTTGAAACAATTGTGCGGTTTCACTCGAGGTAGGCAGTACGTGACTTGTTATTTTGTAACGTTTCACACAAACTCTCATTACCAATTCGAAAAAGTTGGTATTTCAAAAGGACCGTCTTTGTCGGCGCCTTGTATCCACAGTCTGACCATGAATAAATCAATGAAAACAAATAGTATTCGGCTACTAGTGTTCCTAAAAGCTTTTTCAATGATGTATGATCTGCTATTGTCTCAACTCCCGTTTTGTTTTACACTCTCAAGTATGTTAATTTATTCATAGTCATATAATAGGTAGAGCATATTTTCCTGCCAAGATGTGCTGTACATATAGATAGGTCCGAGGCGTAATTTGGTAGACACCGAAACTAATTTATTTAACAAAGGACGGACCGACCGATAGAGCACTTTTTATGCGTGTACAAACATATTATTACGTCCAAACATATACATAGCTACGTATATCAACCTGTGGATTTGTTCGTAGCACTGATCTTTTGCCGTAGCGATTGTAGCAAAACAAAGCGGCCTGGCGATATGCTAGTTTTTAATATCGAGTTTAATAATCTTATTAATATTAAATTTGAAATGTACACTCATACTGGTACAAATTAGTTTTCTTATAGACATTTTTTTAACTCTGTAATGATTTGTACTACTTATTATTGTAACTCGGATCGTTCTCGTTCCCTAATACACAGAATGTAGTGTCTACACAAACTGAAATTAGCTTTGTCATAAGGGAGACATGTTACAGGAAACTCTATAATAGACTATTGTTCGCAATAATTATTTGCTATTCACGTCAACACAGAGATTTCACCTTTGTCATTTAATGTCCAATAATTCAAACTAGACGAAATCTATCCTACTCCAGGGTATGGTTAGGTAACAATTGTATTTTTAATTATGTCATCCACAAAGTAAAGTTATGAATTTGTCTTTAAAAGCTATGACTAATTTATCTCTCAATATTCCATCTTACTAGTATTATAAATGTGAGTATTTGTAAGATGGCTGAAGGGATCGGGATAAAATTTGAAATAGGGGTAGATTATGGTCTAAAATAACACATAGGTGCTGTTTGCGAAGCAGAAGCTAAGTAGTTAAGTGAATAAAATAAAACTGGAAAAGCATTAGACTTTTTGGGAAATGAAAAGTTGAACTGTTTAACCTGTATTCACTTCAAACATTTTTATATGAGTATACGTATGTAAGTTTTATATGTACGTATGTGAGTATGTAAATATAATACAATTGCATCTCTTTCAACAACATTTAAGAAATACGTGACCAAGATAGTTCAAAGAAACGTAACAATTAAAATTGACCGGAAATTAGAAATTCCTGAGATGGATGGATGGTGTGAGGTGAAAAAAGCGTTATCTTTTTATGACAAATAATGTCACGAGGACTGAGAAACATTCCTGAGACGTTTACACCTTCATTGTTGACAGAATTATATGACATTTAATGACATATTTTTATAACGACACTGTCAAATGTCAGATTAGAAAAGAAAAGTTTTGAATGTCCGCCATAACATTTTAGTGCTCAGAAGATATATTTCATCTAGTTATCCTTTTACAATCGTACATAAATCCATATATTTACTTCATCATCATCATCATCAGCCTATAGCAGTCCACTGCTGGACATAGGCCTCCCCAATTGTTCGCCACTTTGCTCTATCACTAGCGACTCTCTATATTTACTTACCTATTATTGGTTTTTGAGATTTTCCCATTAGGTACCTTGTACATAACTACTATATTATGCTTATTTCAAATAGAAAATGTAAATTTAAAGTTTAGTAAAATTATTCATTGTATTTAATTTTATCTTCATTGCAATTAACATAAATATAATTTACTATTAAATATCTTATCTTATGTATTGTGAATAGAAGGTAGTAAATTGTATGCACAAAAGCAATAAACATTGACACAATCTGTATAGAAATAAAATAGGTCTTTCTATACCTATGTGAAATAACTTTTCTTGAAAACATTGCCTTAATTGGCTGGCCGCTTGTTAAAGAAATACAAATTCAAAATAATGACATTACAAATTATAATATAAAATATTATATGTTATATTATATTTCCTTTCTTATCTTTTTATTGCGTTCAAATACAATTGCTACTTTCAATATAATAATATGTTATAATAGTGAATGTTTTATATAAACAAATCGTTGTAGAATAATGCAATTGATACCTTAGGATACTGATTTTATTTCAATAAATGATGTTCCTTATGGCTAATTATTTTAGACCTATTTTGGAATCAAATCACAGATCTGACAATTAATGTGATATTACTTTACTATTGGAAAGCTTATATTTCAGGGAGTACTATGTAGGATAGTTTTAATCCAATATTCCCACAAAATTGGGATCGATTCTAAAGATAATTCAAAAATCCTCATCGGAGTCGTGAAACCTAGTTAAAAAATTAATAAAAAAACAACTTCTACTTCAACTTAAACCTCCTAAACGTAACAAACATTTATCTAAAAACCGCATCAAAATCAGTTCAGTTAACCGTTAGATAATCGCGGACAAACTTACATACATAGGTCAAACTGAGAACCACCTTATTTTTTTAAAAGTCGGTTAAATATTTTTTCTGAAACGGTTATTATTTATCAGTACTAAGTTTTCCTGTTATACTTTGAAGCAGTAAATCTATTGTGTAAAATTATAACTACTTTTTAGTTACTTCTCATTTTGTCAGAATTTTGACAGTGTTATGTAAGTAAGTAATACATAATATTGACGATGTTTCTTGTTAAGAATTATCTTGATACCTATTGATGCAGTTATATCAGAATAACAACTACAAGTGTTGAGTTGTTCTTTGCTAACGAGCGTAGCTGCAAGCGACGTTTGGATACCGACTAAGGAAAAATGTTATTGAAATTTTTATTTTATTTTTAGAGTAAAATATTAGTTTTTATTAGTATTTAATTTGTTTTTAGAGTAAGTATTTGACCTGAATAAATACCTAAACCTACCTAAATTAATTATTATGTATTTCGGTTTACTCACGTAATTATTTGACGAGGAACTCGACAGACAACGTGAGTAAGCCGAAAAACACTTTCGTGAGACAATTCTATATTAATAATAATTATTTTAGTGTTAAATATTATATGAATATTAAATTATTAATAATTTAGTATGTCTCGCGAAAGCAATAGTTTAAATACCAAAATACAGGATTTTTGTATTTTTTTTATTTCCATTTTTTCATTACAGCACCTGCAATTGCATCTCAAAAAATAATAAGATGCCTTTAAAATTTATTTTAAGCCTGATGATAATCCACTTTATGTCTGTCTCCATCATCATCATTCAAACTTAAACTATTATTCTAACACCAACGTAATTTCAAATCTATTTCGTGGCTATAATGAACTTGTGCAATTCGATCGAAGCCGGAGCTCACTATTGGAAGAATGAAACCCAATTAATGTCAGAACGGCTTGAATGTCACCAACCCTTCTCTAGATTACCTCAGAAGCTTGCTATTAACTGCTCTCATTCACTGTTATTGTTCTAAAAGAGTTATTTTTAGGTCCTTTGTTCATTTGGATTTGGTTTATAAGAAGTTTGAACGTGTTTAGTGTATTACGTTAAGATTTTAATCTAGACCAACCTTGTTAATTGCAAGAATATGTCCTATTTGATGTGTTGGTTCTCAAAAAAGCTATTATTAACTCTTATTACTTGCAAATATAACCTAATACATTGTTACTTAAAGTTTAGTAATAGTTTTCAAGTTCAAATGCATTTTCCACTGAATAACGTAAAAATACATATGTATAAATACAATATAAATCTATACGTCATTAAAACGATTAAAATCCGTCGTAGCGATCGTAAAAAATAATTTCAATAATTGCTGCCTCCAAGTCTGTCTATTTCTAACAACAAATAATTGGTTCCCAAGAGAGCCTATTATCACCAAATACTTACGTTTTGTACTGTGAGAAACAGTAAGTACTCCAGTTAAGATTACATTTTTAAGAAAAAAATTGTGAGGAAATGAGTCAGGAGTGGAATGAGGGTCGGTAACGAGAATGACGCGCTTCAGTGGCCATAGTGGGGCTTCCGGTCGCTGGAAATGGACATCACGGGGAACTACACCTGCTGTGCCAACGCTAACCACCTCCACAAACTCATTAGGCAATAAAACAGACCTACGAAATATTCTGAGAAATCATCTCAATGCTGTTAATATGAAATTAATTTAGAACCAACCCACACATAAAACAGCACGTATAAAATAGATTCATATTACTTCTCAGTAACAAACCCAGGTAAGCCAGTAAAACCCTCCAAATATTACCTAAATTATGGTAAAGTTATGACAATACCCCACACAATCAACTCGGCAAACTTAATGATGACTAATGATTGCACGAACTAATCAAAACGAGGAAGCTAATAAAACGAAACAGGACACTGCCCAGGAACGCACACGAAAAAACATCGGATCGGACATTTTTTATTTTTCGTTTCCACATCCCAAAAAGAACGATTAAAAAAATTCGGCGCTAAAAAGAATAACACTGTGAGTCTATTACTCGTATAGCATGTCATCGACGGTTCATTAAAATACGATGACTTAACACAAACACCATAGTGGACTTCATTGATAGCCTCTGACGTAGGTTCGAGTGCACAAAAACTTCATTCATCTGCCAAACAAACATGACCCTTAACGTAATGAATTAAGAACGTCAATTTTCTTTTGGACCAAGAATTCACTGGTTCGTTTTGGAATGAAAGATCGTTTACAATAGCATTTCATTCCGTGGAATCCATTGATAAGTCTGATGCTACCAGTGTTACAGGACGGTTATCTCACGGACTACAAACTACAACAAAGGTGTGCTGTTAGAATAAATCAAAAGTCGGAACATTGTTTAGAAGATTAAAAAGAAACGCCTACTGGATTTCCTATAGGAATTCAATCTACAACTCGTTAATGTACTCAATTCAAAAATGTATAATATACATACTTATAAAATGTGTAATATACATACGTTTATGTCCTATTCACCTGTGTAGAATTGTAGAAATTATAGTTGATGGAGACTTAACCTCTACTAATCACCTCATAACAACCAGTTTTTCAGATTAGTATACCTACATAATCGGTCTGCTCCGGTGATTTCAAGAAGTCATAACATTACAAGGAAAAGTAACAAAGTTATCATGTAATAACGAAAGCGCAACAAAAAGTTGTACTGACAGATTTATTCCGCCATTGGCAGTTTTATTTACACTCGTTTGTGTCGAAATAAATACAAATTAAAGTAAAAAATACATAGTAAACTGTACGAACAAAAATCATGTGGCTGGGTGATTCATTCAGAGTTATTGAAGCGTATAATGCTAAAAAGAACACTATGTAACCACCTAACGCTATAAAGAAAATCTTAAGTCAAAAAAAGAAAGCTAGATTAACTATTTACTTTCCAAAACCGTGAGAAAACGTTCTCCTCTGAACTTTCAGTGGGTACTTGAATTATAAGCAAAAAAACAGTAAAACGAAATGTTACAGTTACAAATTATTGTGCCGTGAAAATTACAAATTCAATGCAAAATTGAATGCTTTGAAGGCACTTTGTGAGGCCGATTCTGTTTGGAATAAATTAATTATGGCAATTTAAGTCGATTTTCCATCGTTACCAGCCGGCCGACACCGTTCAAATTACAATTTTGTACTCTCGACGCTCGGTATTGTTTAGCTTGCAGCAAGTGCTGGTGGATATCCACAGGTTCATCTCTGTCTATCCGGAATTTCCGGATGTAACTACTAGTTTACAGTTAAACAAACAAGTAAACTATAATTAATTGCAGCTAGCACTAAGTTATAAGTATCGTTTATGACTTTTTAACTCTTTTTGTGAACGTGAACATGTACAAACACATTTCTCTAATACTCTCTATTACTAACATAATACATTCACCTAGAAAAATTACTTATCTTGATACAAATATTTCCAACAAACCCTTTTTCTCTATTTACTTAGCCTAAATCCAAGCAAAATTAATACAAATACAATAAACCTAAAAGCAGTACTCCACAGGCTTATTGATCACAAAAGGGTTCACTTATTTACAATGGCTATTCAATTCAATGAAAACCTTTAGGATATTCTATTTGCGTACAAAATATCGCGAACGAGCAGACGGAAAACGACCACGCATGCAAAAATGGGCTTACAGTGATTTCTACGGCTCTCAGCCTCTCACAGCTTGTTATAAATCCTGTTCAAAGTGAAGTGTTTTCTGTAATGTTATTGATTCTAGTTACTGGGTTAGGGATGTTGAAGATACATATGTAAATACGATGGTCGTATACGTACTTACATAATAATATGTATTTTTAATACGGACTGCTTCGTTGGTCGAGTGGTCGCAAATGCGACTGGGGTCTCGGGTTCGATTCCCGGGTCGGGCAAAGTATTGCTGGGCTTTTTTCGGTTTTTAGAAAACTTCTCAGTCTGGAATTGTGCCAAGTATATGGCAATAGGCTCATCTCCTATTACATGGGACTTATAACACAAATGGTGAAAAGTGGATGTACAGTGTTAGCCGTAATGTGGACCTCTGCCTACCCCTTCCGGGATAAAAGGCGTGACGTTGTACGTACGTATTTTTAATATAAAAATGTTAAACGAAACATGGACCGGTGGTGCTAATGCTTTGGCAACGCTTTTAATCAACTTTAATTAGTATAACTTTACTAACAAAAAGTGGTACATGAAATCACCAAATGGCAATCATTGGTATGAACAATTTTATACTAATTAGTCATTAATGATCAAAGTAGGTAGTTTCAGAGATCAAAAAATTATTAAAGAGTTCTTCATTTTCTAAATCGTCAATAGGATTTAGGGGATAAACCTAGCTGTCTGAAAGTCATAGAAAAACATTTCGAAGTTTAAGGTTAAGCCTAAAAATGTGATGAAAGTATAAATGGAACGTTTTCAGTAAGTCAGAAGTATCAGTTATTTATCAGTTGGGTCGCACACTTATAGTTATTATCATGACCACATATAAACAATAAGTAATAAATAAATAGTAATATCGTTGTTTGCAGTAACTTTCATTAATAAACTGTCGTACTGAAGGTAGCAGATAAACCAATATAATAACAACGGGAACTCACAACTTCTGATATTAAAACACATGATTTCCCTTTGAAACGGAACTTGTACGAGTATGGAGAGATATTAACTTTAAATACAATATAATATCGCAACAAATATTTTTCTGAAAGGCTACCAGAATTCGATTTTCTATGATATTGTAAACTGTTTTCTAGAATAGTAGCCATTTTTCTTCCTAATTTGAAACTTTAAAACGATTTGTGTGACAGATCAATCAAATGTATTGGCCATTAAGTTGCAGTTAAATTGGTATTAGAATTATTTATGCGTGCATTTATTTAATTGTATGTAACGCTTTTACATGTAATTATAGACGCAGGTTGCTTCCAACCAATTTTTTTAACAATAATAAGTATTACTGCTGAATTTTACTGAAACTACTATTAGATATACTCTCAGTCTAATATTTTCGTGAGCCTATTTATTTGAAATCCAATTATCAACAACCAAACTGCAGAACGTTTTGGTAGGATTTTGATAAAGGAACATAATTTATAGTGCCCAAACGTCGATCATTTCACTCAAGTATACCGACCCAGTTATTTGACATTTACTACTTCAACGTTTTGATAAAGTCATTTTTGGTTCTAATTGCAAATTGCTCTCTAGAAGGTAGGTCGATAAGGCTATGTGGTATTCAGGTTTACCATAGCAAGGCCTTTTGAAACTAGTTCATAAGTGATGCGGTTAACTTTAGTCTCAAATGTTATAGAAACCACATATTGTGGTTGTAGGTTATTTAGGTTAGTTTAGGTTGTAATATTTAGTGCTCTATTAAACACACACACATTACTTTCATGGCACCTGTTATTCGATGAAGGGAATAATTGAGATATGGATGTGTGTGCCCGTACTCCAACTTATCTCCAGTTATATCTTTAATCTCGGTATTTATTTATTTAGAATATACACAATTAGGTGAAAATAGTGGTAAGTAATAAGAGGAGGTCACTTTCCACGAAGGTCGAAAGCTCGGCTACAAAGTGGTAGGGTCCAGGATTTTAAAATTTATATTATTTGTAATCATTTGGGTAAGTACTATTGGTTTACACATCCATGAACATAGTGGTATAAGAGGCGGTCAGTTTTCACAATGGTCGAAAGCTTGACCACAAATTGAAAGAGTTCAGAATTTTAAAACCTCCATTATTTGTAATCATTTTTGGTACTATTGGTTCACACAGATGGTACTAATATACAATTACGGAAAATACTGAAATATACATTCCATTTACTTACTTTCCAGGATGCGCGATGCGATCGATAGAATACCATGCCCAGTGAGGTGATGTTATTTGGCATTTTGGTTCATAGATTGAATTAAATGATATTGTAATCAGCCTAAAGCTCAAACGCAATGCAACGTGACACGTGGTGACATTAATTAACCGACGTTAGATTAATCAATCAGGTTCGGCTTTACCCAATATATCATCCAGTGGACCGTTGACACTGATAATGAAGTTACGCGGGATTAATTATATTGAGAATTTCAACGTAGTACAATGTGGTTTGGAAATCTGTAGTAGGTAATCTGTAATAGGTACAGTTGTGCAGTCTCTTTTGTGCCTTTAGGCTTAAGTCATTCTGTCTCCTGCATTAAATCCACCGAGGGAAGTGGAAACTATCGTTTTCTTTTTCTTCTCCTCCAATAATATCTTCTGATTTATTCTATTGCGAAATCCAAGACAGTCGTTCATGTCCCTAGGACGCGTCTAAGAGACATCCTAGACATGAATGACCGGACTTCAGTATTCCGGTGTTTTCTTGGTTGTATCTACTGTAGATCCTGGCTTACAGGACTTGTAGCGGTTTTGGGAGAATGTGGCAGGATTGTCCTATTAAAAAAATACACAGCACAAAATTTTAACAAGTACTCTAGGTACTTTTCAACTACCTTTACTATTTTCGTGAGTGTGGTAAAAGTCTAATAAGGCGCACACATATTTGGCAGAGACTGAGCAACAGGTATCTGAGAAACTCCAACCTTGTAAACAGCAATCTTCTACCTACTTGCCAAGGGTGCAGATTATGGCAAACGCTTTTATGTAAAAGCCCATACTCCACCAAAAAACTATCAAGACTATTGATGATATTGATTATGGTGATGGCGATGACAAAAATCTTGTGGAAACGCTCTAATAATTGCTGGCTTTTTAATATTTTTCTGACAACCGTAAACAGGTTGATGCGTAAAAATAAACACATAAATATTTTTCTTAACATTATTTTTAGTCGTAAAAGCTACTGTGGACTATTTTTATTCAGGCCAAACCCACGGACATGGCTTTTAAGAACACAAATAAAATTAAATAAAAATAACAATAAAATGGAAGATCAAGGTAAAACGCAAAAGGTTTTTGGAATCGACTGAGTTAAAAATACATAGCTGAAAAAAGTGCTGTGTAAAACTTTGTCGTAGCACAGTTTTATAAGATTTTCCTTATTTACAAAAAATATTATTATTAGTACTAGCATATATACTGAAATCGGATTCATACTAAAGTTAAGATGGTGTTACATTAAATATTATGTGTACGTCTGCCTATCCTCCCAGGGAATGTAAAGCGCAATATATCATTTTATTTTTTAAGGTAAAGTTGACCTGGTTTTTTTTATATAAAAATGTCTATTGTTCATATAAAATCATCGATGTCATTATGTTATGGGATTCAAGATAACACATGTAAAAAAACATAAATGATTGACATTTAATGTCTGGTAATTAGTCGACAGCTTAAAATTAGCATTGACTGGTTATTTTTTGACAATTAAACCTACATTCACTATAGTCACTTTACAGTAGAAATTATGAAACCTGATTCTGATTTAAAATATTTAAGCCGCTTATCATTTTAATAATAGTTATACACAAATCAGTAAACCTGTAATAGCATGATACATGGCGCCATCTGTTGACGCAACTTCAGCTTACAACTTTCAAAACAAAATATAAATCAAGCTTTTCTTTATTTATAAATGAATCATGCTTTGATATCAATCTTATTTTTCATGAACGATAATTTCAAACAATAAACATATTTTGAACATACTTTGTTTATAAAAGCTCATAATCCACATCACTTGAAACAATACACACTACATAGTTGATTTCAGTGACAAGCCTTCAATACTTACATAAAAAACAACTGAAAGTATCAGTATTGCGCTCAAATATTCGATACTGAAATAAAAAACCCCTCGAATACCGAGCATAGTTTATCAGAGAGAGACAAATATATTTCTGTCGTTCCTCGATCAATGAGTGGGCAGAACACGATCCCCTCCATCGGCGCAAGCGCCTGTTTTGGTACCACACTCGGGTGACAAACATTTCCACATGATTTGAAAACTGAATAAATATTGTTCTAGCTCAGGGACGAAATAAATATAATAACCTATTATATTATGTGCTCGGTTTCATAACGTTTTGTGTGATTTTTTTACCTATGTTTTTTATGATATCTGTTAGAAAAAGCTTTATAATGGTGTCGTGCTGTAAATGCTGTAATAGTACCTAGGATTTAATAAAATTATAAAATGTTTTTGAGTGAGAATTTTCTGGAAATTGGCTCTCCCCCACCGCATGGCTCCTCTACAGCCTCACACTGGTGTAGTGGGAGTGTACCATGCACTCACCAACACAGCAACACGGGGCCCTCTACACAGCCTCCTCGGCGGGCACACGCACACCACCACACCGGCCCGTGTCCGTACGTACACAGGCACTCTCAGTTCACTACACAACCTCCTCTACTGCACTCACGCGCAGTAAAAAAAGATAACGCGATCTATCGATCTTTTTCCAAATCCAAAAAACAACGTCGCCAGATAGCCTTCATGAATATAGTTGGGTACAACTGACGTCTAACATCGAACGCGTCGCTACACCACAGACATTTATTCCGATCACAATATTTATGACATCGTAATTAATTAAACATGTCGTTTTAATTATGTAAATACAAATGGGTGATAATCAATTTAAATTATGTGTTTTGATCTCGTTCGCTTAATTTAATGTAAACAGATATTTATCATTATTCGTGGCGTTTTACGGTGTTAACGCTTAAATGATATAAAGCTCGGCGCGATGTTTTTTGTTGAAGCTAGCTGATACTAGTGTGGCGGTAACATGTTCGAACTGACTCGACAGTGATATAAACTTTGAGTTCGCGATTGTTTATGGAAGCGTACTGAACCGAATCTCATACCATTATGGAACGTCACCAAAATGGTATGGATGTGTGGGTAGGTAAGGGTATATAAGTTTTTCTTTTTTTTTAATAACCATACTTGTTAACAAATTTCCTTTAACGTTAATCTAATTTCTTGTGTATTGGACAGTTTTCGGTATTAACAAAGTTTAAATTAAAAATGTCTGACCTAACTTTTGAACCTTCGTCAAATCTAACTCGAAAACTATTTCATGTGCCAAGTTGACGAGCCGAATGTCGCAGCGTCGGAGTTTGCTTTAGGTTCGTGAGTACAATTCACTCATAACGATAAACTCTTTAAAGAGATAATTAATGTGGAGGTTAAATTAATAGGTGTATGATATAATTGATATAGGTAATTTCATCCAATTAATGTGATTTATGTATGTCTATAAAAGTCTATTTTACATAATAATCAAGTGTTTTTCAATTTGTGCGAATACATAATAATTCTTAAACGATCTGTATAATTTTAATTACCCTTTTTGGAACCTATTATTTTCGGAATTTTTATCCACAACATGTTCAGGCCGTCGGAGAATTGACCAATCAAAACTATGAAAGAAAGCACATGAAGAATAGTTTTCCTTGCAAAACTAAGCAAGAGAATATTATAATAATGCGCTATATTGTTAGGGCAAGGGCGCGTCAACCAGTTGGGCGGATTGTTCATCAATGGTCGTCCGCTGCCGAACCACATCCGCCTAAAGATCGTGGAGATGGCGGCGGCGGGAGTGCGGCCCTGCGTCATCTCGCGCCAGCTCCGCGTCTCGCACGGCTGCGTCTCCAAGATACTCAACAGATACCAGGTGAGTGACAACTTATGTAGAAGAAACATGCAAAAAAATCATCTTCACTTTATTGGCCTACATTTCAGTCTGAAAAACTTAATTTTTATAATAACTATCGTGGGACATACTAAATTAACTAAACATAACGGTTTACTCACGTAAATATACTGAGAAAAGCTCTACTAGTCTATTACTACTACTTACTACTACCACTCTACTATTCAAGTCATATAGGGATCCTTGATCATAAGACTGTTCAAAATGAAGAATCATAGAGGAACTTCTTAACTAAAACTTGAAAAATTAATTTCAAAAGAAATTGTGCAACCTCTATCAATATTTTTGCTACACCTTGAGTAACTGTTCCACAACAAATAATGTTTGAAGTAAAATTTCAGTAAATTATTCAGTCAGAATCTTGATAAAAACTTGTCTCTTACAAAATAATAAAGAAATATATCTTGGGTAGGTATAAAAACCAGATACTTAAAAGTATCCGGTTTTTACAGCTTATCGGAAGTTCTATACACTGATTATTGCTTCGTCTAACGAAAACCAAAATGTCCTAATTATAAATAATCAATCGTACATGAAAATTATGTCTTGCTAGCCAGATAGACGAAAGGAAGAAACAAATCTCAATCATAATCGCTACATACAAATAAACATAATATTATCAATACCACAAAATATGGAGTCAAGCTCCACAAGTTCAAGTAATGTAGCGCCTCGACAATATAAAATAAAACACATCGAGGCGATAACTTACGATTGCGACCAAAACAACATTTCCGATGTTATAGACATAAGAGTATTATATGGTCGAGGTGCCGCCTACGTATTTTAACTGGTCAGCCGGCAAACAATCGCCATTGATCTGCTGTTCAGCCGAGCCTGAAGGTTCGTTTTCACCACCGCTCCTATAGGCGCTATAGTACACCAACACCGGCATAATAGCGATTGTTTAGCCCAGGAAACGTTTCGCCACGCTCCGCGAGTATAGGGAACGACCTCAGCTACCTACCTGCGAACACACATCTAAAACAAAGTAGCTACACCGTCTAACACTGTTTCTATTTACGTAGTACAATGTCCCTTACGAACCCCATCGAACAATCTTCTGGACAAACAAAATATTGGCACAACATTTACATCGACAAATAAAAATATCCAACAATTTCAAGACGTTTTTGTTGAGTAAATAGACAGTTACACTTTCAAATGAATTTTTGTTTATCTGTGAAATTCGATTTGAATATCGAAGCAACGTCTTTTTTACAGCATTTATAGTTTTTTAGGTCACAAAATACGATGTTGCCAACCTGATAGAGAAATTCTTTTTCTATACATAGTTTGCAATTTGAATATGAAAGAATATTCAGCTTCAGTAAGTCTAAAAAAACGTATATTGTTGTCCCAAAAACTGATATTTTAAAGAAAATATTATACCTAGAGTCAGCTTTTTGTATAATAAAACAACGATAACTCTCGCCTAGGAGACGGGTTCTATTAGACCAGGCGTGATTGGAGGTTCGAAGCCAAGGGTTGCCACACCAGAAGTTGAAGCCAGAATCGAAGAGCTCAAGAGACAGAACCCTGGCATCTTCTCCTGGGAGATACGGGAAAAACTCATCAAGGTACATACTTTTTTTCATTATTGTGCTTTTTTCCAATTATAATAATTGTCTATATTTAATCGGTATAAATATTTAATTATATGTCACCTCAAAAAATTTGGCTCAAATTTTGTTTCTTTTTAAGCATTGTGTCGACTTGCTACAAAAAATATCATTAGGCTTTTTAAAATAACTGCCATACTTTTACTTTTTATAGACGTGTTAGTGCGATAGTTATAAAATTATAAAGAACCATTTAATTTAGTAAAATCAAATACTTACTTAAAGTATTTAGTAAGTAAGTAAAGTAATGCTACTTTGCTTGTTGACCGAAATGTTGTAAACTAATAAACATTTTATTAAAATAGACCATTTTATAAACTTTGAACAGCTTATAGTTAGACTAGAGCTCAGCATTGAAACTAAACTTAATAATCCTATTTTCGAAGAGGGATGGAGTTGGTTGAATAATATTTACTATAATACCAAAGCCCCATTCTGGTATTTACGCTACGTAGCAGAAATGAACTTTTGATAAATATAAAACGATTTACTCAATTTAATAATCTTTCATCGTTAAAGTTCAATACTTTGATCTGTGGCAATAACGAATGATAAACTTAACGCTGGATGATAATACAATACGTTTACTCATTCAAAACTTATTTCTTATTTCATTCAAAATTTGAGCAGATCAACTAATTCCATTTTCTAACTTAAGTAGCAATAACTTCGTATATAAAACATGTCTCAAACCGCACCATTAAATTACAATAAAAGCAAATCAAACAACGAAATCAGCCATAATCGTTTCTTTGTTTTACATCCCATTGCTGTCCGACTGAGCTCATAAGTTAAATTGATAATAAGGCAGTGAGAGACAAACGCGTTGGGTTACAGGAGGGCGTGTCCGACCCACCCAGCATCTCATCCATATCTCGACTGCTGCGCGGCGGAGCGCGCGATCCAGATGGAAAGAAGGATTACAGCATCGATGGAATTCTTGGAGGTAAGTCACAATGTTAATTGTGTCTGGAAATAGATCTATAAGTTAATATTTTACTTCTGTTAAATATTTGGCCCCTAAATGTCACTGTCCACCAAAGCACAAGCTCCTCCGTAACGCTGATTATCGATGCATAAATCAATTTAACTTCCTATAATATAAAAATATTGTCGGACCATCAAACATTGCACAACTTCCCATCGCCCACAAAAGGTTACTTTGCAACATTAATGCCGCAACCTGTCAAAGCTTTCTCACGAGTCGAGTTCAAAAAATCAATTTCCGCACACAAATCTTACTTCGTCATTGTTGCCATTTGAAATATTGAAGTTTGTTCTCGAGGTTTCAAAGGGCGGCGTTTTGCGAATGAGCCCAACGCCGGCGAGGTAAAGGTGACCGACAAAGTGTACCGCGGTCACCTGCCGCGCGTCTCGATAGTGCTGAAATACGAACAATCTACGTAACATGTTTTGGTTGTAGTGTCATTGTTGCTCCATTTTGTCGCCAAGTTTAATTGTCCTTCGAATGTCCCGTACCTGTTACCGACAAAACTCCTCAATGAAAGAACTGCCGCCCACCGCGCTTTGATCTTATGCAAGTATTCACCACAAACGATTTCCGCAACACTGTCTATTTTCAATGTGACGAATTGCGAAGTCTAAATATAAATAGAAATCATCAAATTAACTGCTAGAATGATTTCGATCAAGTAGCTGAAAATACTTTTGATTGGTGATCGATCTATTCATCTAATTCAGTTGACAATTCGCAATAAATTGATTGTGATGATTGAGGAAAGAAATATTACTTTTTATTTTCTGCAATCTGAGTGATGGCTCCATACGAACAATTTATTCATCTTTTGAGATAAGAAAACCAATTATACCGATACAAAAATATAGAACGTAAACTAGAGCAAATATTTTGAAACGAAATAATATAACAAAGGTTGACATAATTATATTTGTAAAAATGATATTAAATTTATTTCATTTAAATATTTCTTTAGAAATAAATATTAATATCTTCAAAATTATTGCAAAATCTCCGCAATCTGCTAGACCAATTGTAATAACTTATTTCTCAATTCTCAAATATTGATTTGACGGTACATTAAAATGAAGATTCTTAGGAAGAGAAAAAAATAGGTAAATAAAGTTAAATACTGATTTAAAAGAACCGTGAAAATCTTATTTACCATTTCATTATGTACTGCTAGTAGGTATTTGATAAACTTTAACGGTTGGAATATGCAATCAGAGCAATAATTATGGCATCATAACAAA
Source organism: Spodoptera frugiperda (assembly GCF_023101765.2). Classification (NCBI taxonomy): domain Eukaryota; kingdom Metazoa; phylum Arthropoda; class Insecta; order Lepidoptera; family Noctuidae; genus Spodoptera; species Spodoptera frugiperda. The sequence goes on from NC_064216.1 coordinate 5,984,554, forward strand.
TTTATGGCCCATTGAAATGTAATCAACAAGTGTTGCCAACGTTAGCGAAACTTATAGCAGTTGCAGCTGGAACTAATATTTCTTAGTCTAGCAACATTATTGTTTGTTTGTGTGTTTATTGAAATGACATTTTGGATTACCTAAAACTTAAACTTATTTCACCTATATATGAGTAAAATAAGATAGACAATGGGTAACTTAGGAGTCAGACATTGTTCGTGCGAGTATAGCCTTTTGTCAGTAGTGGTCACTTATAAACTGTGATGTGATGTGATAGAGTGGAAAAAATACAGGCATTTTTATTTATTTATTCCCCCAACTGTAGCTCACTCTTACGTAAGTTGAACAAGTAATCCAAAGCTCCTACATAATTTATTATTATCAGCCAAGACAGTTGGCTGATCCAACTTGCCCTTGTTACTCTTAATGCCTATAAGCCCATAATACTAGTAAGCGAGCCTATACGGTACTGGAAGAAAAATCATAAATTTTCTGGACCTAAAAGACTAACAATAATAAATTTTATTTTAGGCTCTCTTAGACCAGTAAAATAATAAATCAATTTGAGAGCTATAATAGATAGTATTACCAATTAAAATTAAGCAAATTTTGGGGTATTAGTAAGACTGGTATTATTTGAGCTGAGGATATCTTACACTAATATTATAAAGCTGAAGAGTTTGTTTGTTTGATTTTTTGTTTGTTTGAACGCGCTAATCCCCAAAACTACTGGTCCGATTTGAATAATAATTTTTGTATTGAATAGTACATTTATCGAGGAAGACTATGGGTTATAAAACATCACGCTATGACCAAAGCAGCCAAGCAGAGCGGTGAAACCGCGCGGAAGTAGCAGTCTTACATAAGGTCAATAACAGACAGATAGACAGCCTAACTGGAAGTCATTGGGGAAGCCTATGTTCAGCAGTGGACGTCTTATGGCTGATATGATGATGATGAAGGCCAATAACTTCAAGTACTTCAGTTAAAACCTTCCATTATGTAAATTTTATTATTTTCCCACGACATCAGAGATACGTTATAGATAATAAAAATGATCATTAAATAACTGCATTGATGGCTTTAGTTCATGTGCATGAGTGCATAATATATTGCATTGCTAATCAACTTACAGATATTAAACACTTTTAGGGCTCTCATAAATATTATGGAGAGTATAAATATATTATAACTTCATACCTCTTCTTCCTTATAGTAGATAAGTAATAAGTAATGTCTATTGCGAGTTATAAACGAGGTACAATTTCTAATCTTATATAACAGAATAGAAACATCCCCTAACAAGCCGCGTTGTTATTATTATTTGTGATCGCTCTGATGATTGTTTTGGAGATTGACCCATTTACATCTACACCAAAACTATACTATACGAAAAATCCATTCCTTTGACGTAGGTCTAACCATAAAATAAACGATGAAAAATGTTTATATCATCAGAATTAGACACGATACATTTGTACAGAAGTACCTTCGATATACAACATTACTTTAAGAACAATCTGCTTTCACAGACGCATGAGAGCATCAAGGCAAAACAAAAGAGTGCGGGAGGGCGATAAAATCTCGCATTTGTTTAATAACATCGGTCGTTAGAATCAACTAATGTCGCGGACCGCGGGACCACAGAGGCGATTATCGAAGTGACGAACAGAACACTCACTCTATATCTAACTCCGGTTTAGCTTTGGTTTCTATGAAGCTTTTTACATAAGGAATATTTTGTTTATATACAAACACATTCCTATACTTTGTGTAAAAACAAATAAATTAGAAAGTTACCCAATAAAAAATTAACGCTTTAGTGACAACGATTTATTTTGATATTTGAAATTATATTTACAACAATTATATTGACAAAAATTAAAAAATGCACAATTCGCATCCTCAACTGCAAGTACAAAATTCGTCATATTCCAAAGCACTTGATCTACACTTTCGCTGATGTACATACGCCATGTAAACCGCATTCAACGTCTAACACGCGCGGCCTCACAATTATTTAGTGGGCATTTATTACCTCGCGTTGTATTCAAGACAATTTTGTCTCATCACATTATTCAATGAGAGCCCTCCCAGAAAGACACGAGGCACTCCGGAAGTGGTCGAGAGCGACCGACAAAGAGGAGGCGGAGTACTTTTGAATGAGCATTAACAAGCTTACATCATAGCTTTATGGTGTCTCTTTATGACCCCAGAGAATTTATTTTAATAAAACTATTGTAGTGTGTTTGAAGTGATTGAAGTAATGCTGTCATGAAGCTGGTACATTTGCTGCATTAATCCAATTTTTTTAAATGTTTTGCCACACATCCATTCATCTCAAAACCAGTCAAAGAACTCACAATACAACGTTTTGAATCAATGTCTGGTCAAGAATAGAGGAATCCTTTCACGTATTTGTTAGCCGAATAATGGCAGCTTAAGCCAATTACGTATAGTAAACCACAACAGAGCGGTGAAAGCGACCTTGTTATAGTAATAGTTCAGCCATCCCGCTTTTACCGATAAACCGCAACTGAAACTTTAGTAAAATTTCAGTAGGATAAAAGAGAAATATTACTGGAACGCTGAACAAAAATAATTGTAAGGCTTTTGAAAATATCGGTACTTTAAATATTTAAACTTGAAATCATAACACAGAAAAAGAATGAAAAGTATTTAGAAATAATACATTAAAATGAAGAAGCTGTCGAGCGTGCGGCAAGAAACAAGCAACGCCGCCCACAACACGCAGACGTGCTAATCCAACCATCTGTTAACATGGAAACAACCCGCTGAAACAAAGGCCGACCCGACCGTTTTAATGAACCCAGATTATGAAGGTGTTAAACCTCCGCCGCCGCTCTTTCAACTCCCAAATTATGACTTTTGAGTGGAGCCGCGCGCGCGCCTCTTCACGGGGTCACATTTCGGCAATCGCCAAAGTTTCTCTCGCCCTCTCCCACGTACCACTCATCCATAAACCTCTCGCCTTTCTTTGAACATAAAATCCCTCATAGTTTTGCTTTAGTGCACCTCCACAATGAAAACAAGCGGAGTGAACTTTACGACCACGCCATAAAGTTTTAAATCGCTCTCGATTATTTCGTATTTTCGATTTGTATTTAGCCTCATACGTTATGATCAGGACTCGTAACAAAAAAGACTAAATAAATCTGTCCCTGTCTCGGCCAGCCGGAGAATTTGAGCAATGTAAATCATTTTATTACAATGCCTTGTTTTTTATTTGTCGCAACCTTTGTGCTTAGAGATGTTGCCTCGTGCGTTTAATTATGCCGATGCATCATTATGGAGATACGAATTAGTTAAATAAAACCATTTATCATACAAATATCCTCATATTTAAACTTTTGCAAATAAATAAGACTCTCTGATAAAACATTTATATGTAGGCTTATTTCTCGAGGCTTGTTATTATCCCGCAATTGTTTTTGAAACTTTTGTCATTAAATAAAAGTAGATGCATAAACAAAGAAGCGTTTTTCAAATGAATTTATTCTGTAACAAAATCACTAAAAAGAGATTAAACTCCAATTTAGTCTAATTTCAAATGTACATATATTCTACAGAAACTCGGTGCCATCAGCATCCGAGCGTTCAGTTCCCTACTTACTTGTAACCTTCATAAATTGAGTGTTAGCTCGCATGTTTGCGCACACCTCCCAATTTAATTCTGCGGGTGTCGTATTAAACCCGTGCTTTCGCCTTACATGTCATAAATCCAGCTCGCGACACCAAAATATTGAATGGTGCCAAAATGTCACCCGAACAGCAAAGAGGCCGACAAAGGGACCGCCGCTCTGGGTGTTCCTTATTCCGTGCCACGCTGAGCCCCTATTTTTTCATATCATTCAATTTTGACTTCTTTCAAAAGGCTATTAATATAAGCCGCATTTTTTGAAATCAGTTTTAAGGCCAAAGCCGTGTATTGTTGCGGGTGTTTTTTAATCAGTTTCCGTAGGATACCGCTACCGATTTATAAATGAGATCGACCCGCGAGCCCCGCCGTTCTTGATTTAGGCGAATTAAAACATGATGTGGGTTTACACAAAAAACACTCCGTTAATAAATAACGCGTGTTACAAAAAAGAGATGAAGACAAATTGCTGTAATATAACGTCAAATAAATTATAGGATCGCCGCAACGTGACAGTTTATCACGTTCTATTTTATCATTAAGATCATCAAGGAAGACTTGATAGACAATCGCTACAAGGATTCGTTTAATCCCAACATGTTTTGGTTCGTGGTTCAAACGTACCTTATCAATGATTTAATCCAAGTTTATAATTAACTTAAATACTTCACTCGTTTTAGAAATTACATAACGTTTATTTTATTTATTAGGGACACAAAAACAGTTGCATATTTAAATTTAAAATATAACCTATTACATGATTTTATAATTGTAAAGTATAAAGAATAATTAAATTTAGTTCAGGATTGTGCTGAAATTATTTTCGTAATTTTTCTAGTTTTGGTTAACCTCGATCCTCACATTATTAAGCATCAGCTTGATACCTATTGACGTAACACAAAATCAATAATAATTTTCTTTTAATCTTTCCAGGGCGAGGTTCAGATTCGTCAGACATAGACTCGGAGCCAGGGTTGACACTCAAGAGGAAACAGCGACGATCTCGTACCACATTCACTGGAGAACAGCTGGATGCATTGGAGAGGGCTTTCCATCGGACCCAGTACCCTGATGTTTACACTCGTGAGGAGTTAGCTCTGCAGACTGGACTCACTGAAGCTAGGATACAAGTAAGTGTCTTTAACTGACTACTTAAGTTTGTTAATGTTCATATTATCAGACATTACATGTTTTGTCCTTTATAGATATAGGTTTACGTTTAAACATATTAGATGTTACACCCGCAACATATCTCGATATGTTAAAATTTTACTAAAATTAATATTTATAGGATGTATGCAACCCTTATCCCTCATTGCACGGTGGGTGCGGGGGCTGGACAACCGGCTGCCACGCAACATAATTAGCGGGTTCGATTCCCGCACGGAGTAACTCTTTCTATGTGATACACAAATTGTTGTTTGGTGTCTGGGTGTCATGTGTATGTGAAATTGTATGTTCATAAACGCAACCACAATACAGGAGAAAATCCTAGAGTATATCATCGAGAATACCATCCTACACTCTAGTTTTGATTATGAATATTAAAAACAAAATTACTTGAATCTAAAGATAACGATCACATAACAAAACAAACACACAACATACAGATTGTCATATCAACACAATATTATCTGACATGAACGTTAGTTAGTAAACGTACATACAAACATACAACTGTCGCTTTCAACGTAAGTGTGATCTACATCAGGATTAATTCTGGTTTACTTTTGTTAATAATAACAAATATTATTCGCACGTAGGAACACTTCTCCTCTGATAACAGCAATCACTCTTTGTTGTAACGACGTAATTATATCTCTTAAGATTTTGAATGACGCAAAGAACGTGAGGAAAAAATTTAATCGTACCATATTTCCAGGTATCGCGGCAAAACTTTTATTCAGTTTGGAAAGCAAAGAATACTATGGCCTGTTTTCGTAGTTAATCTCTCGCTGAGATTAGAAAAAATGCTATCTTAAATTTTCCAATTAAGAAGAGTTTAGCCAGCCCCACTAACAGTGTTGAAATTTGTATTTACTAGAAAATTTTACAATGTATTATTTGTTTTAATTTCCAGGTCTGGTTCTCCAACCGCCGTGCGCGTCTAAGAAAACATACTGGATCCAATCCAAGTCCTGGCATTGGTGGCTACTCTTCCATTCCAATGCCTCAGATACCATGCCCCTATCCCGCTGGAGAAATACCTTCTCTATCTCAACACCATCCCCAACACCCTGATGCCTGGCATCACCAAAAATATGCCAACTATAACCAACTAATGGCTCAGTCCCAACATTTGAACCAAGCCTTCCAAAACGCAGCGTTTCCTAGCACTTCGGGATCCACTTTTAGCCACTTAGTGCCCAGTGCCAATGGCCCACCCCATAGCCAATTATTGGAAAGTGGCATTCCAAGAAATGATTACGCTAGATATCCTAGTAGCGAAATATATAACAAACCAATTAATTATTTACCAAAAGAGGCTGAAGTTGACGATAAAGTAAACAGTGAAGAAGTTATTGAGCCAAGAGAAGAGACTTTTGATAAACCGACTGGTGATGAGTATAGCAAAGCGTTACCAAATAATGACTATCCTAAAGTTCCTGCTGATTATTCCAAACTTTCTGCGGATCCATCTGTAGCTTCTAATTGGAGTCCGTCACACAATTCACTGAATATGAGCCTGGCCGGTCTGTCAAGTGAATATAAGTACATGAATGATCCTTACTCGTTCCCTAACGTATCAGATCCCCTGTCCCAGCACAACTATCCAAATCCACCGAACACTGCTAACAAGTACTGGATTTGACATAATCACTAGGAATTTTATTTAGTAAATATTGTATTAACTTTATTTAATATATTTATATTACATTTTAGTTTAATAATTATTTTAATAAGGAACGTTTGTGAGAAATTACCTCTATTTTGCATTCCATTTAATGATATACCTATTATAAAACCAAACATTTGTAAATTGTTACTAAGAGAGTCATTAGATAATAAAGGGTTAATTATTATTATTCAGTTGTTTTATTCAATGTACAAATAGTCTTATACCTATTCAATTGGTTTCTATTTACAAATTATGTATAATATACCTATTTAATCGTTATAATAATTAAAACATTAAATCAAATGCCAGAACTTATTTAATTAAATAAACATCAAAGAATAAACAACTAATATCAACATTGTACAAATCTAGAATTCATTATTATTGGGTAGTTACTTCTAACAATGCTGCACCGTCTTCAAAAGGTACCGGAGCTAAGGTTTCACCGTAGACTGACTCCGGTACAGCGGGAGTATTAGTGTTTTCTTGAACAACTGAAGGTGCCACAGTGGTCTCTACATTATTTACAGCATCAGAGGCTTGTCCAGAGCTAGAAACTGGATCAGCCGATCCAGAGGGAGATACGTTGCTTTCAGATGCACTAGTAACATCGATGGGTACGGCGTCAGTTGAACTTAAAATAATTCCCTCCGTATTAACGGCAACAGGGCTCTCAGTTACACCTGCATCGGTTGGAACCGCAACAGCATCAGCTGGAGCAGGGTTAGATGATTCTACCACCGAGTTTCCCGAGTCAGCAGGGATTGCGTCAACGGGAGCTACGTCGGTAGGGGCAGTGTCAACGGGAGCTGCATCAACAGGGGCTACATCAACAGGCGCAACGTCAACGGGGGCTGCGTCAACAGGGGCTGCGTCAACAGGGGCTGCGTCAACGGGGACTGCGTCAACGGGGGCTGCGTCAACGGGGGCTATATCAACGGGTGCTACATCAACGGGAGCCGAATCAACGGGAGCCACATCAACGGGAGCTGCGTCAACGGAAGCTGCGTCAACATTGGCCGCGTCAACAGGAGCCGCATCAACGGGGACTGCGTCAACAGGGGATGCGTCAACTGGGGCTGCGTCAACGGGGGCTACGTCAACGGGGGCTACGTCAACAGGGGCTACGTCAACGGGTGCTACGTCAACAGAAGCTACGTCAACGGGCGCTACATCAACAGGGGCTACGTCAACGGGAGCCGCTTCAACAGGGGCTACGTCAACTGGTGCTACATCAACGGGTGCTACATCAGCGGTAGCTGCATCAACAGGGGCTACGTCAACAGAAGCTGCGTCAACAGGGGCTGCATCAACGGGAGCCGCGTCAACAGGGGCTACATTAGAGGTGGCGGCGTCAACTGGGGCTACATCAACAGGGGCTGCGTCAACGGGAGCCGCGTCAACAGGGGCTACATCAACGGTGGCGGCATCAACAGGGGCGACGTCAACGGGAGCTGCATCAACAGGGGCTACATCAACGGTGGCGGCATCAACAGGGGCGACGTCAACGGGAGCCGCATCAACAGGAGCTACATCAACGGTGGCTGCGTCAACAGGGGCGACGTCAACGGGAGCCGCATCAACAGGAGCTACATCAACGGTGGCGGCATCAACAGGGGCGACGTCAACGGGTGCTACATTAGCGGTGGCTGCATCAACGGTGGCGGTATCAATAGGAGCGACGTCAACGGGAGCCGCGTCAACAGGGGCTACATTAGAGGTGGCGGCATCAACTGGGGCCGCATCAACCGGGGCGACGTCAACGGGAGCCGCATCAACAGGGGCTACATCAACGGTGGCGGCATCAACAGGGGCTACATCAACGGTGGCGGCATCAACAGGGGCGACGTCAACGGCAGCCGCATCAACAGGAGCTACATCAACGGTGGCTGCGTCAACAGGGGCTGAATCAACGGGAGCCGCGTCAACAGGGGCTGCATCAACGGGAGCCGCGTCAACAGGGGCTGCGTCAACGGGAGCAGCGTCAACAGGGGCTAAGTCAACGGGAGCCGCGTCAACAGGGGCTACATTAGAGGTGGTGGTGTCAACTGAGGCTACATCAACAGGGGCTGCATCAACGGGAGCCGCGTCAACAGGGGCTGCGTCAACGGGAGCCGCGTCAACAGGGGCTACGTCAACAGGAGCTACGTCAACAGGAGCTGCGTCAGCAGGGGCCGCGTCAACAGAAGCTACGTCTACGGGGGCCGCGTTAGCAGGAGCTGCGTCAGCAGGAGCTGCGTCAACGGTTGCTGTATTAACAGAGGTTACGACGGAAGTACTGTCTACTGAGACACCCGCATTAGATGGGGCAGGATTAGATGATACAACTACTGAAGCATCTGCACCAGCGGAAGCAGAAACAGATGAACCCTCTACTGAGCCACCAGCGTTAGCTGGGGCAGAGTTAGACGACACGGCTACTGGGGCATCTACACTAGCGGGGGCAGTAACAGATGAGCTGTCTACTGAGACACTGCTATCAGCGGGGGCAGCGTTGGATGATACAGCCACTGAAACATCTGCACCACCGGGGGCAACAATAGATGTACTATCTACTGAGACACCAGCGTCAGATGGGGCAGAGTTAGACGACACTGCTACTGAGGCGCCAGCATTGGCGGGTACTGCGGAGGATGAACTGTCTACTGCTACACTGCCGTCAGCGGGAGCAGAGTTAGATGAAGCACCGACCGAGGCGCCAGCATTGGCGGGTACTGCTGCGGATGAACTGTCTACTACTACACTGCCGTCAGCGGGAGCAGAGTTAGATGAAGCACTGACTGAGCCGCCAGCATTGGCGGGTACTGCCACGGATGAACTGTCTACTGCTACACTGCCGTCAACGGGAGCAGAGTTAGATGAAGCACCGACCGAGGCGCCAGCATTGGCGGGTACTGCTGCGGATGAACTGTCTACTGCTACACTGCCGTCAGCGGGAGCAGAGTTAGATGAAACGCCTACTGAGGCGCCAGCATTGGCGGGTACTGCCGCGGATGAACTGTCTACTGCTACACTGCCGTCAGCGGGAGCAGAGTTAGATGAAACACCTACTGAGGCGCCAGCATTGGCGGGACCTGCAGCGGATGAACTGTCTACAGCTACACTGCCGTCAGCGGGAACAGAATTAGATGAAGTACCGATTGAGGCGCCAGCATTGGCGGGTACTGCCGCGGATGAACTGTCTACTGCTACACTGCCGTCAGCGGGAGCAGAGTTAGATGAAGCAACGACTGATGCGCCAGCATTGGCGGGTACTGCCGCGGATGAACTGTCTACAGCTACACTGCCGTCAGCGGGAGCAGCGTTAGATGAAGCACCGACTGAGGCGCCAGCATTGGCGGGTACTGCCGCGGATGAACTGTCTACTGCTACACTGCCGTCAGCGGGAGCAGAGTTAGATGAAACGCCTACTGAGGCGCCAGCATTGGCGGGACCTGCAGCGGATGAACTGTCTACTGCTACACTGCCGTCAGCGGGAGCAGAGTTAGATGAAACGCCTACTGAGGCGCCAGCATTGGCGGGACCTGCAGCGGATGAACTGTCTACTGCTACACTGCCGTCAGCGGGAGCAGAGTTAGATGAAACGCCTACTGAGGCGCCAGCATTGGCGGGACCTGCAGCGGATGAACTGTCTACTGCTACACTGCCGTCAGCGGGAGCAGAGTTAGATGAAACGCCTACTGAGGCGCCAGCATTGGCGGGACCTGCAGCGGATGAACTGTCTACTGCTACACTGCCGTCAGCGGGAGCAGAGTTAGATGAAACGCCTACTGAGGCGCCAGCATTGGCGGGACCTGCAGCGGATGAACTGTCTACAGCTACACTGCCGTCAGCGGGAGCAGCGTTAGATGAAACGCCTACTGAGGCGCCAGCATTGGCGGGACCTGCAGCGGATGAACTGTCTACTGCTACACTACCGTCAGCGGGAGCAGCGTTAGATGAAACACCTACTGAGGCGCCAGCATTAACGGGTACTACGGGGGATGAATTGTCTACTGATACACTGCCGTCAGAAGTCGGAGTATTAGAAGCGGAGGAGCCAGTTTGGGTTCCAGTTATCCAATTGGGAAGTACGTTTGACAAAAATTGAACAACAGTTTGAAGTATGGTTCTCTTTTGTTCAATTGTTTGTTGGGCCTCGGTCACCCACGGTAAACTGACATTTTGCAATAAAGCAGTCTCGTTATCCAATTCGGCTATTTTAGCTTCTAACTCTGCACTAAGCCTCTGAATGTACACGGCATTCACGTGACTAATCAAATAATTATGGAAACTATCCGGTGCACCAGTATCATTTAACAATTTGTTTTGCACTAGTTGTAAAACTGCTTGGCGATATTCAACCTTAGTACTATTAACACTTAAACCAAGCTCTTCTGACAAATATCTGTTCACGGCAGCCTGCTTCTCAATGTCACTGTTGTTAGCAGTTAACCCGTACCTTGAATACACATAGTTCTTCCAAATATCTTCCAAATCCATGGGATCATTGTCCTCTGTGGACTCAGAAGAGCTGTCAACCACCGGGTTATTTTCTTCGGCAGTTTGCTTTTCGATCTCTTCTAGATGTTTTTGAATCTTTTCTTGGCGTTTACGTTCTTCTTTCTCAAGCTTTTCTTGCCGTTTTCTTTCTTGTTCTAGTCGTTTACGCTCTTCTTTTTCTAATTTCTCTTGCCGCTTGCGTTCTTCCTTTTCCAGTTTTTCCTGTAGTTTACGTTCCCGTTCTGCTGCTTTTTCTTGCAACTTTCGTTCCTCTTCTTCAAGCTTTTCTTGAAGTTTACGTTCTCTTTCTATCCGTTTTCGCTCCTCTTTCTCTCTTTTCTCTTGAAGTTTCAACTGTTGTTCAAGTTGTTTACGCTCCAAGGAATCGTCATTGTCGTCATCGTTTTCATTTGTATTATCATCATCATTACTTTCATTTGAAATATTTGATTCATCTGATAAAGATCTAGGCTTCCTGAGCAAGATGCCTGAAGCACGTTCATTGGGCAAATATTTCGCGCTCACCAGACAAAACAAGGACACCTGTAAATAAAAAAAATATATATATAAATACTAATAAACTCTGACCAAATTAATCACAATACATAACTCTATTTGACTCTAATATTACGTATAACAATAATTTGGTCATACATGTTGAACACAAATAAGTAAAAGCTTTGTTACACGTCACTAAACCAATGATTGTTACTAATTACTTAACTGAACCTTCTAAGATCTTTTAAAAATAAAAACATTTAAAATAAGCATTACTTACAAGAAGAAGTAAATAAATGATCCTCATTTTGAACCGATATTGTATGTTTTGATTGTGATATTATTTATTTTCATTAAACGCGAAATTCGTTCGTTTCACACTTCAAATAATGTGTACTTGTGTTTCGTATGAGCTCGTTCGTTTAAATTTGTTTAGAATTTTGTAAACCTGGCCTTTTATACTTCAACGAGTAATTAACATAGATAACGTTAGATAATGGCTCCCACTGAGATAGCTGGTGCGTAGTAAAGTCTTGGCCAAACAAAATGTTTTCGCGACGTCTGACTCAAAGTAAACACAAGCCATAATTTTATGACGACTATCTCATCAATGCAGCAAAGAAAATCCTAACTAAATGTTACATACAAACAAACGGATGTTTGTTATCATTCAACGTAATAATCAGAACGGAAATAGCTTTATGTGCGAATTAAATATTACACGTAATATCCGGTGGTAACAATTATAGTTAGAAAGACAAGAACGGTCCTACTAATTGGGGAAATAAAGGTAATTAATTGATAGTATAAATAGTCCTATCGGCCTATCGATTACTCGAAAAGCATATGATATTGATGGGAAAAATGCGAACTTTTATTTTAAGACTAACAACAGTTGTTTGTTTATCAGATTTCTAGTGTAAAGTGAAATTCCAACATCGATATAATTAATTATATCTAAGAAAATATTTACTGCACAGCGCTACTTAGAAATATTTGCACCAAGGATTAGAAAGTGTACCTGGGTTTTTCAAGTACTAAGTGGGGTATTTTGCATAATGTGGTTTACAAAACCTTTATCATGATTTGCTTTGCGTTATCTCTCATTACACTTCGGGTCAGTATCTCAAGATTAATCATAGCATCGAAGCATTAGTTCACAGCACCTGTAGTACGAGTTTGCTTTACTTTAACAGTATTTGAAACAGAGTACCTTCGGCGGTCCGATTGGCCGGTTCGAATAAACCCACCAATCAGAGTGCCAAATGCGCTCTCGGATTGATCTAGAATTTGATTTTTTACTCTTACATAGCGTGTCAAAATGAGAAGTAGTAACATATAAACGCAAATAAGTTTTTTTATGCAAGTATCAACTGAGTCTGGTGTTAACGACATAGATAACCTTTTTGTATGACTACAGGAATTACAATTAGTTTGTTTAAGTAGTGATACTGTATCTGGACATCTTAAGTATTTTACTTTTTACTCGTCCGTCCACTAGCTTAGTGCCCGATTTCAAAAATCATCATTAGCTCGTTTTCATGCACTTGACTATTGGAAACAGGCCTCTTCAATAGCTTTAGTGTTTAATTCTTTAGTTTACAGTAATGTCAATCAATCTACAGCTCTTTGGATCCAACTACTACCAGCCATCTTGCCAAAACGATCACTCTATCTAACTAGAGAGTGCGCTTCACTGCATTGACCTAAAAGTAATCTCCATACTAAAACAACAGTACCTTAACGGTCATTGGTTCTGCGAGCAATGTGACCAGATCAGTGCCACTATTGCTAATCCTTTCTACAATGCAAATGTTAAAATAATACCACAATATGCAATTAAAGTCATAATGGATGTCATGTAGCCTGGTAATATGATGAAGATGACGATGATATAAAGAAACAAACTTCTCTTATAAGTACTACTTTCTATCAGCGGCTTCGCCTGTCCCGCCCCATGAGATAGACAGCTCATACCCTGTCTGTATAACAACTGACTGCACGGTTGGCGCGGTGGCAAGGCAACCGACTGCCACGCAACGTGTAGTGGTTCCCGCACGAAGCAACTCTTTGTTGAATCTATAAATTGTTGTTTTGGGTCTGGGAGTATGTGAACTTATATTTTTGTAAACGCACCTACGAAACAGTGTGATTAGTATAAAACTTATATACAATTAACACACTGCACTAATACCATTAACGGCTGAAATCATTAACTGATTTTAATCCAAAATATTTTATCAACTTTACTTTTGAACTTACTTAATTCAATTCAAACCTATCCATTAATCTAGAGATTAAAGGTGCTTTTCCACCAGAGATGCGCTATGTATGTTACGAAGATCTATAGATATAATAGAATAGCTATGCTGTAAAATAATGAGACTGTTCCCTCTGATACTAGTATGTCCTGTGCGACAAAGATGCGTTGTTCGAGTATGCAATGAATCAATAGTAGTGAAATCCATAGCACACATCATAGCACGCATTCATAGCACACATCTTTCCATATAAAAAACCTAGCTTTGCTGGATCCATACCAATGAATATAATTGGTGGAAGCCAAACGTATCCACACCAACGTAGCATAGCACTACGTTGGTTCCGATTGGCTGGTTCCCATCTCTGGTACCGACCGCACCCAAAGATTGTTTATTAATTCCGTCCTTAGGTACGATCTGTTCAAGGCCCCAAAATAAAACCTTGTACAATTAAAACCTCCACTGTCAGGGTCAGTAAGGACAACATTACGCTATGAGATCACGTGCATTTACCTTTTGTCTTGTAACTTATCTCACAGATTACATTGTTTGCATGCTTCGGCTATTGTACACCAAATGAGTCTCGGAAATTGAGCATTAAAATTCTAAGAACCTTACGCAGAATGTTCGAAACAGTTACTTAAATATATTTGTAATAATATTACAAGATAGTAATGACATAGAATGATGTCTTTTGTAGCCAAAGCCAAGTGGTTTTATTATAATTATGTCCCATATAGTCAGAGGACATTGTGATCATATTGCCATTCAGTCTGATAGATAGAATAATTAAAACTATTAATTTATGTTGAAAATAAACAATTATACTTTACCCAACACAAGAATCAAACCTAAAACCTCTTGTTTGACATGGACACATTCAACCAGACACCGAGGCAGTCCGGGTAGGCAACAAGATAATAACATTACATTGTTACGTCGAGTAATGCTTATTAGATACGACACACGATGGGTTTTGGTGACGTATTGTCGCATTGTCGGGAATTAGGGTGGTCAATGTATTTTTTAAATTGGAAAATCATAATTTCCTCTCCCGCCTTGGGTACGAGAGGAGTCTCAGACTCAGTGACCAATATCAATGTGTCTATTCTTGCCGTCCTAGTTGGGAGGTTCGGGGGGAGATTCAGGGATTGGGAATTCAATTGGACCTCCGGTAATCTCACTCACATGACGAAAGACAATGTGTCGGTTTTATTTGAGACCGTGATAGCAATCCGGTCTTCGTGTCGAAGCATGGCTCTTTTAAACTTGAAACCATGTGACTTAGACAATACGAATGCTACTTAATTACAAAAGTGCACTTTTGCTGAAAAATTTCTAGGAACTAGAAGAAATACCAACATATTTCCGATTACTTAGGAATAAAAAATGCAAACTCATCTCTACAATAGCTAGAAAAACCAAAGCATAATGATTGACGTACGATGTTATCGTGTTACAAACATCTTATATATAAAAATGAATCGCCAAAAGTGTTAAGCGCATAACTCGAGAACGCGTGGACCAATTTGGCCAATTCTATTTTTGTAATATTCGTCGAATTCAAGGATGGTTTTTACGGCGAGAAAATATCAAATAATTGACGGAAAAGCCCTAAAAACAGCGGGTATAATTATCCCATACAAACGTTTAAACATAGCTGAGCCAGCGAAAATTCGTACCGCTTTCGCGTAGCAATGATGCTCTACTTTATTTTGTATAGCTGGCTATGTATGAGTCCCTAATCAATTTGAACTATTAATCTATAATATCCTCAATATCAAAAATTATACTTTACCCATCACAAGAAATAAATCTAAAGCCTCTTGTAATTGTACCGCCATGACCCACACATTCATTGGTTCAGACTCATATCCAGAGGCTTTCATGACATCATTTGGTAGGCAACAAAAGTTATAACGAGACAATTTTTTGCCTACATTGTTAGTCAACTAAGCTATAATGGCAAACGTTTTTTTTTTTTTTAGTTTTAAAACCACGAGCTGGGTGCAAAATATGTCGAGTGACGTGATGTGTCGCATTGTTGTAAACAATAAATCAAATACATAATAATAGTCTGTAATCCGAAGACTTAATCAGCAACATTTTATAACATGTTGTATTTTATAGTTAAGAGGTGTTCTTGGTAAAACCTATCACCTAAAGCTGGCCGTCGATGGCTGTTTAATGTCGAGGTTTCAAGTAGTTTTAATTTGAAATGATGAGTATTGTGGCAGTACTCTTGCCACATTGTGATCAATTTGCTATACAATAACCTGTATACATATTTCTATTCTTACAGGGTTTCAAATACAAACATGGGTTTGCCAGTGCCTGTTGAAAACTGTACATTTTTGGGAATATCGGGGATTTTATGGACACTTCAGCAAGAGAAGCAGTAAAAAGATCGATTGTGCAATGAACAACTCTCAAACATGTTTCCATCACTCACAATTGATGATTCACATTCGTTCGCATTATTCACAAAGTGCATTAGACCGCATCCTATCAAATAATCACAAATTGTCATCAGAACCAGGCGCCTGCACGACTGTGAAATTATTGAATCCTACAATATGAAAATATATTTTGTTTTTTTTTTTTAAAAAAGTCCTTTTCAGCTGTAGTGAGATCAGGAAATGATGGATTCATTTTTAATGGAGGATATTATAGATTCCAGTTCAAATTGAATAGGGACTCATACATAGTTATACAAAATAAAGTAGAGCATCATTGCTACGCGAAAGCGGTACAAACATAATCTCATAAATCTATTTCACAATATAAACGGGAAAAGCGACATAATATCGGCTTAAGATGCATTACTTACACACACATGCATAAAAATAGGTAATGAGACAATATTATGCAGAAGAAACATTCATTCAGAGAATTAGTATAGCAATTTCTAAACTATGAAGATAGGCATTCTGATAATACATAAGCATTCTGTTATATACATTATATCTATTCTATAATGTATAAATTCAACGAGGGAGAAAGTTGGGCATGTAGTAGTAGTAGATAATAATCTAAAATCCGTAAGGGATAAGCTGGTGTTCAAGTATTAACGACTAGCTTCTACAAGAGGCTTCACCCGCGTTCCCGTGGGCCTATGTCTTATTCCAGACCATAATCTACCCCTTGGCTGGAAGGAGTAACAAACAAACAAATATATCAACTTTTGCAATTATAATATTAGTAAGATTAGTAGGATAAACATTTATTCACAGAATTTATTATAGAACGATAGCAATTTCTAAGCTATGTACCTATATACTTTGATAATAAATTAATAAGTATTGTAATACATGCATTCTGCCTATATAACATACAGAATTCAAGAACTTGACTGAATTCAATACATATAAAATTATAACGCGGGAAAAAGTAATTCACCGGTTAGCCTTAAAGATACCTAGTAAATAGATAATCTAAAATCCGTAAGGAATGAGCTGGTGTTCAACTATAATAATATTACCTATTCATTTATAAGACAATTTAGCCTTTCATAAATCCTAGCTAATCTAGCAATTACAAGTAAAATGTCTTACATCTACTTTTCTGCTTGTAAAAGACATTAATATCAAATACTGACAAAGCTCCTGCTACGAATTCAACTCCCGAGTCTCATTGATCATCTTGTTTGCTATTCTTAAATTAAAAGGCGCTTGTTTGAGGGGAATCGAATCAACATAGACATTAGACAAGTGTTTCTATTTTTAAATGTAACGAATATTTGTTAACCTATTTATTATACATAATTTCTTCGGATTTTTGTATATGTATTGTGTACCTACTTACATTTTATACAACGTGTAAGTACCTAGTTGACACACAAATGTGTGTATAATAAATACAAACCAATAATATAATGATAAATAATACATGGATGTAGGTACACCCTTAATCCGTTAATTTTATCGCGCGTGATATACTTTTACCAATTTTTCCAAGAGCCTTTATACATTTACAAACAAACGAACATTTATAAGGTTTGGCTAAACACACATTCTTATCTGTCTACTGTTTATTTAACGAAACACAGTTTTAATGCTAAAGTAAACGATTGTATACTTAAAGTGCCTATCATGAAATACTGTATTCAATGTTTAAAGAAGCAGAATTGTTTATTTTAGTTATTTCAGTCGCACTAAGTAGTTGTTGTGTCTCACTCGTGGGATTTTCTGAAAAACCGCATTATGAATGCCTACGCATCTTTCCATTTATGACACGAATTACGAAAGAACACCTAGATCGTCGATCTAAAATAAGTGATCAGCGCCAACCATGGACATGTATTCATGGGTGGCGTTGATCACTTCATCGTCATTATCAGCCCGAATAGTCCACTGTTGAACAAAGGCCTCTTCCTTAGTCCTCCCCGTAGAACGATAAGCCTGATCAAGTGATCGGGCTTGATTGAGTCGATATAAGTATATCGACTCAATCCTTCCAAATTCAGACCCAAATCTGAAACCAGACATTTCCACTTACTCCCAACTAGTTCGACCTAATTACTAATTCATACGAAAACCACAATAGTTCACTTCGCATCGAGTGCTAGATACGAATTTTCTAGTTTCTCGAATTTAATCGTATTTTTCGAATCTACTTATTATAATTTCTAACACTAGTAGACTTCCCGGAACTGATTTGAAGCAGATTATAGACGTAAAGGTCTCTGCAAAATTAGCTCCACTACAGTGGGATTATCCGCAGCCCACGCGCGCCCCCTAACGGACCCATTCAATTAGCCACCGCACTAAAGCACTACAAAATTCTATGGAACTCGTATTTTTATAAAAGAAATTGCACGTGTATGATAAAACCCTGATTGCGGGGTGGTTATAATCCCCGGTAGCATCGAATCGATGAATATTTTTTATCCGTCGACATTCAACGGATTAACGATTCATCAATTTATAACGATAGCAATCACTCGCATCCCTTTGTGTCGATACCTTTGATACGTTTGATTTTATTTTTAGAGAGATTATTGGTACACGCTCTGAACACTTCATTAAATATTCCAATAACTCCTCTAATATTAGACTTATCTGGTTAAGCACCTAAATATAGATGTCACAATGTTATCAAATGTACGTATGTATGTATTCGGAACGAGGCTTAATTCCAATGAAATAGAAATTCAAATATCGAATTTACAGTAAAGGAGGATGCCAGAGTTTCTATGAAATCTGATCCCACTTCCAATAACTATGTGAGTTACATCAATGGATAGGTAATTTTGCGCTGAATAAAAGTTACTATGGGGCCGCCCGGCCAAGTTCCAAATCTTAGTCCGTTCACAGCCAAAACAGTAGCCAAGTAATGCTATTTTTGCGTCATAATTGCATTTGGAAACTTAGGCATTGCATCCTCCTTTGTCGAAATGAATCAGCGTGTTGATCATGTAGATACAACTATTTGTTTAGTTGTTACGACACAGACGTTACAAGAAAACATATCAGCACACAAATACTGTAATATTGTTAAGTATTAAGATGTAATCTTTGTTATTTTCCACTAACAAATATTATCTTTAGTTTATTAATATAAGACGCTCGACTTTACTGTCGCTACACAACTTCTGAATTAAATAAATCTCTTCATCCTTTGCGATGGACAAAGTGATTGCTTTCTACCTGAATGGCTAAATCTCTTTGAATCTAGTCATGAAAACTATTATAACTTCATTTATTTTCTAAAGCTGTAGACAAAATTATACATAGAACAGGGTAGATGACTAATTTTTATTTTATCGTCCGTCTTGCATACATACACATACATATCGACACGCCTTTAATCCTAGAAGGGGTAGGCAGAGGTGCACATTATGGCACGTAATCCCACTATGTACACCGTGTCTAATATTTTTTCTTTTGACGGAATACTATATCGATTTTTAATTTTCTTCCCCGATCGTCATCCCTATTACCAGGTTTTTTTTCGCCAAATCAAAGGTTTTACGTTCTAGATCTGGTTCTAATATTGTCCATATGAATTTATATCGTAGTACTAGCCATAGTAACGACCCAGGAGGAAATCCTAGTGTAGGACAATATTTTTTGGTAACAAAAACAACATATAATAGTGAATAGCAGAAGTTTTATAGTGGCTAGACATTGGACACGATTCGCGAATCCTTTTTATTTCTGAAAAATAAGAGGCTAAGCCTTTATGACTTTTGTTACACAACAATAATAGTCATAAAAACTCATAAACTCTTTGAACGGGATCTCCAACCTCTATGTTAAGTATACTAACATATTTATTTGATCATATACAGTGGTTATCTTAGAACGTTTTATTAGAATGATGTTTACGTTTCAATGCAAACGTTTTGTGTTTGATTTCCATAGTACCTACCCTGATTTATTGATCAAAGGATTTTATTTATTAAAACTGTCTCACTGTAGCACTTTCTCTAGATTTGTTTTCAATGGATTAATGGAAAGATATTACCTAATAGCATTTACAAAGTACACAACAGAGACTGGCTATAAGTACTCAAAGGGCTTAGAACGAGTTTGTTTTTCCTTTAACGAGATTGAAACGAGAGCGTGTTTGGCGCTCTCATTGGTTGGTTTATTCGAGCCGTCCAATCAGAGACCGAACGCGGTGTCTTTTCGATTTCGTTAAACGTAAACCAAACTCATACTAAGTGTACAGAAGTATAGGCTTTTTACAAAAACATAATAATATATGTTTAAAGGGAGAATCGCAACAAAAAATAAATTCCAAAGTTTGTTTATGATATGATATGTCTTTGGGAATACCCCAAAATCACGCACTAGTAACAAATGTGCACCTGTATGTAAACTAGTTAGTGGTTAAACAATGCATTAATACAGCTTAAGTTCTTAAAAATCAAGATAACGTTGCGAATCAAATACTGCTATACAGAGTGTCCCTAAAGTCGATGTCCAAATGGCACCAGGCGATCAGCAAGTTTTCAACAGTTATCAGAAAAATATTTTTGCTGTATACTGTATATCCGTATGTACCAGTAACAAAAATATTAAATAACTATAACCCAAGTATCAATACCTATATAACTAGTACTTCGCCTATGTGCCAAAGGAAAAAAAGTAGCCTTTGCCTATGTTACCCGCCAGCATCCTATACATATGTATCTTCAAAATGTAAAAAAGAAACTCGTTTACCTAGGTCAGTGGACGTTGCACTGTGAAAGAAAGACAAACAAACTCTCAATATCACATCATCATCATCAGCATAGTCAGTTCATCATGCATAGGCAGACGCAGACCTACAATCTGAAATTCAGTTAGCTTTGTTTTAGATTGCGAAACAAGATAACAAACACAACCAACGAGTAGAAACCGTATTAAGTAAACCAATTTCGTCCTGTCCCAATTTAGTGCTATTTATGTAGAACATCAAAGATTTTAACAGGAACGGAATAATTATTTTGTTTAATTGAAAGAAACTTTTGATACATATAAACGTAATTATTTGATGTCGCATAAATTATTCCATTAGGAAGAGAGTGACAACTCCCACATTTCACATATTTTTCGCCAATTACGTTTATAGTCACTACAGAAAATGTTATTCTCATTTTAATTGGAGCCAGCTAATATGAAATAACAAATTTTCCATAACCTCTTTGAACATGTCGATTCAATTAATTTATTTGATCCTAGGGTCGAATCCAAAATATGTTCAAATCAAACTACAATATCAGGACATTGAAAAGATTAGGTTCTCTCCATAATTTACAAAACAGGACAATGTCAAAGGGCGCAAAAGGGCCTAAAATACAACACAACATTATTGGGCAATTTCTAAGCGGTCCCCGTCTCCGATCCAGCGCTTTTTGTACCCAATTAACCCTTAAGTACAAACTAATCTAATATTCGTCACATGTTATGCGGGCTCTTGTTATTGTAAAACGTTTACTGACAACATGTTATTGATTAAACACATCTTATCAGCTTTATGGCACCCCACACTTTCCATTTGGGAAAACCTCAGTGTATACAGTGCCTGCCTAAGTGGTATCGTGTAATCCTAACGTCAAACAATGCGCGTATATAAGCAGCGTCTTGTTTTCCAAAACATTATTAACGAAGTGTAACTGTCAGTAATACGAACTCGAATAATAAAACGAATATTACCAAAATGTCTTCGAAAATCGTTCTCGTTGTTTGTGTTGTGGTAAGTAGTCACAGAAATATTATCTGAAATCTTAAAACTCTTATTTTAGGTCCCATTTTTAATTGACTAAATTGAGGTCAACAATAAGTTTTAGCTCAAATATCAAATGTTGTGGAAACTGAAGAAAACAGATTCCTCTATCTGAAAACGAGCAACAAGTAACCTATTTTTCGCCAGTTATGTGTTGAATCACATACCATAGGGATTTTATTATTCATGGAAATTCAGGGCTTTCGCTACTAAATATTCAAATTTCCAACAGATCGCTGTAGTGGCAGCTGTTCCTGCCCAAACTGGAGGTGGTGCCGGGCCTTGGGCTGTTGCCGGTGGATGGGGCGGAGCTGGTGGACCAGCTGGCGGTTGGGGAGCAGGATGGGGTAACGGAGGCGCCAACCCTTGGATCCCACCATGGGTAGCCAGCGCCCCCTGGTACCCACAATGGGTTCCTTGCACCACTGTAGGCAGTTCCTGCCAGGATTGTACTACTAGGTTGGTGTGCACTAAGGTCGGAGGCCTACAGCGTGCCTGCACTGACCCTACCCTGCCCTACTGCAACCTGGGAGAGTGCTCAGCTACCCCCTCGGCTGAATGTGCTCCAGCTGACGCTGCCAGTGCTGATGCCGCTGCTCCTTCTACCGCTGCCTAATCGAATTCAATGTGTTCAAATTTTCCGTTAGTCGGTTAGCGTTCCAATTTTAAATACTCTATTTGACAATAATGACTGTTGACTATCTGTTATTTTTTTATATTAAATTATTTTCTTTTCTGAATTGTTTAAAATTATTAGTACCAAATTTTCTTTTGTTTATTATCGTTTTTGGCGAAACTTTAAGGACGCGTTCTCAAATCTGACGTAAATAAGCTATTTTTCAGTACATATTACGACCAAAAGAAACTTAACTGAACATAACTAACAATTACAATAGATAGATCACTTCTTTATCTCCAAAATATTGATTTGTAATGTGAAAAAAAGTTGTATTTTATTATTGCAAACACGATTTTTCTTTACCTCTTCACACAAAATTGACAAAAAAGGGTTGAGTTTAGGAACATTTTACTGCTACTACACGCATAATTCTGAATCTCAAAAAAATATCCCGGGGAAGCAGACATAATCAAAAATTATACTATGGGAAAAAATTACGAAAATATTTCAAATTGTCTCGGAAATAAATAAAAGTTCCCGTTTAATTTTTTCTCATATTTTGCTGTCAGACATCAACTTTAAAGCGTAGCAATAAGGGTTATTTTATTTGTTTACTATTTAGATTTATTGGATAGAAAATGTCAAATGAAATTTCAGTCCGCGCTCGAGCGCTGTCGTGGGTGGACGCTGCGTCGCCTGTTACAAAAAATGGCCTTGAAAAAGATCGCTGTACGAGTACAAAATATTTGATATTATACTTCACAAACCAATCTTGATATTTTTACCGACTTCACAAAAAGGAGGAGGTACTATGTTCGGCTGTTTTTTTTTTTACACATTCTGTACGAGCAACACTTTACTGAATATAGAATGTTTCGTTATATTATTTTGAACATGAGGTTAAATCAAAATCCAAGATGGCGCCGACAAGATTTGCCAACTTTCCACCATGGGTGTCATTTTCATGGTTTTTGGGGTCGCTTATAGCGAATATGGAGTCAAAATCAAAATCCAAGATGGCGCCGACAAGATTTGCCAACTTTCCGACATGGGTGTCATTTTCATGGTTTTTGGGGTCGCTTATAGCGAATATGGAGTCAAAATCAAAATCCAAGATGGCGCCGACTAGGTTTGCCAACTTTCCATCATGGGTGTCATTTTCGTGGTTTTTGGGGTCGCTTATAGCGAATATGGAGTCAAAATCAAAATCCAAGATGGCGCCGACAAGATTTGCCAACTTTCCATCATGGGTGTCATTTTCATGGTTTTTGGGGTCGCTTATAGCGAATATGGAGTCAAAATCAAAATCCAAGATGGCGCCGACTAGATTTGCCAACTTTCCATCATGGGTGTCATTTTCGTGGTTTTTGGGGTCGCTTATAGCGAATATGGAGTCAAAATCAAAATCCAAGATGGCGCCGACAAGATTTGCCAACTTTCCGACATGGGTGTCATTTTCATGGTTTTTGGGGTCGCTTATAGCGAATATGGAGTCAAAATCAAAATCCAAGATGGCGCCGACTAGATTTGCCAACTTTCCATCATGGGTGTCATTTTCGTGGTTTTTGGGGTCGCTTATAGCGAATATGGAGTCAAAATCAAAATCCAAGATGGCGCCGACAAGATTTGCCAACTTTCCATCATGGGTGTCATTTTCATGGTTTTTGGGGTCGCTTATAGCGAATATGGAGTCAAAATCAAAATCCAAGATGGCGCCGACTAGATTTGCCAACTTTCCATCATGGGTGTCATTTTCATGGTTTTTGGGGTCGCTTATAACGAATATAAAGTGAAAATCTAAGTTCAAGATGGCGCCGACATAAATGTATAAATGACCATGCCAGATCCTGCCCCACTTAATTTCATCAATGTACAAAAAATGTAAATTAATCAAAATTATGCAATGAAAATAAGACCCTTGGTTACTTAATTATTATTCTGATAAACTTGCGGATAAAAATTAGGAAATAAAAAGAATTTTAAAAACCCAAGGCCTATTTCCTGTATTTATCGCGACCCTCTGCGTTTCTTAGTACGCTTGCACAAGGAACAAAACGAGTAATTCAATAAAAAAAAGATTTATTAATGTAATGTGTACGAATTTTAATATGAATTTGGTTTTAATACATACTGCTAGTTAATTTTTTTTATATAATATATATTATAATGAATGCATATTATAATTATGATTTCGTGTTTGAACGTTAGTGATTAGATGTAACGAAACCTCATTGGCGTGCGTGTGTCATTATGTCCAAAAAGTCATTATTTGACATTCGCTCTGTCTGTTCTGTTTACATTGTTGTTTCGTTATGATTATGAATTAAAGTAGGATTACTAAAGGTGATATTGGTGATGAGTGATGACATTCCTTCCTTTCATAGCTAAACACCCTATGATAGCATTGTAATTTAATTATTTCTACCATTATAACTGCAATTAACCTAACCTAAATGTAATATTTTGTACTTAGATTCATATAGAAACCGCAAGATCTAAAGGCTTTTAATCATGTTTTTAGTTATCACTAATAGAGCAGCAATAGAATGCTACATTTGGCATGTCTGTACACTATATTTTTTTGGTGGGACAAAGCTCTATAGAGATTCTGGCATTGTCATTTTTCGACATGAGTGTCATTGTTGTGGTTTTTGGGGTCGCTAATATCGAATACGGAGTGTATCATTCGATTTTATAAAAATTGTCTTCTTCCGGAATTAATTGACCCAAGACAGGCAAGAAATATGAATTTACGGGCTCATTCCTCTAATATTCAAACAAATATCGTGAAAATAAAGAATTGATGTTTAATTTATTTTATGTATTTTCTTTGTTTGTTCCACCCAGGTCTTGTCACGTTCGTTACCATAATTTTTTTTTTTGTCTTGGCGACCCCGAAAACCATTGATATAAAACCATAATAAAATATACAATGTGATAGGGGTGAGACTTCTAACCCGTTAAGGCTGAGTTCTACATCTAATTTTATCGACAAAAGTCGGGGGTCGAAGGGGTCGAATCCCCTCCCCCTTAAAATTATGGCAATTTTAATATTTTTTTTACTTTTTTTGATATCAAAGGTTGTATGCGTCGTAGAAACAAAAAAAAACGACAAACGGTAGCTAATAACCTTGGCTAACTAATTCATTACTTTTTTCAAATGTTTGATAATGTTTTGGTGAGAAAAAAATCATTTGTGAATTATTTTTACCGAAAAAATCACAATTTTTCAATATTTTCAATTAGGGGTTCAACCCCCATATTATTTTTTTTGTCGATAAAATTAGATGTAGTACTCAGCCTTAACGGGTTAGAAGTCCCACCCCTATCACATTGTAGATTAAAAAAACTTAAAAACATGTTTTTGTGATGAACCGAACAAAATAATTTTAATATTAATACTAACAGTAGGCGGAAAATTTAGTATTGTTTTGAGAATAATTAGTATAAAAGATATGGCGAAAAAGTGCTCATCACGCTAAATATCTTTTCTTGAAAGTAGATTCAAATCTCTTCAGGTTCGGCTGGGCTGGAGTCCATGTCAGGGATTCTACATCCTCGATTTTCGTATGGCGCTAAAATGTGCTCATCACGCTGAACAACTTTTCTTAAGATAGTATATTCATATCTCTTCAGGTTCATCTGGGCTGTTAAGTGTCCACGTCAGGGATTCCTGACCCTTGATTAATTTCTACGAGGTATTAATTTGCCACCGGTCCTTGATAAGTCTACAAAGTTTGAACGAAATCGGTCCGTTTAAAATGGGTAAAAATCGAGTTGGAAGAGGTCGGTTATATAGAAACATACAAACAAACACACATACATACATCCTTTACATATGAAACTAAATAAAAGCATGTAAAAAGTTAGTTTTGCGTTGGCACCATTTGATTTTTGATTTCGAACGCTTACTTTCCGAAAACTATGAAAATGACACCAATCGAATAATCCGAGCCCAAATTCGGCACTGAACGGAATTGAACAACACATAAGGGTAGTTCTTCGAAATTCGATTCTTCGACTGATTCATATGGCCAAAATTTAATTCCACTTTAAGATCTGTAACACGTGTTCATATGAAAATAGGTATACCAAATAACGTATATTCGAATGAGGGACTCGTTTTTAAAAAATAGTTTTCGAGATATCGACATTCGAATATTTTCTGCCCAGATGAATCAGAAATTGTTACAGATGAATCTGTTGAACTATTGAAAATTGTATGTAAATGAGCTCTGTATTTATTTTAATTTCACGTTCTTTTAATTTCTTTTTAGCATACCATTTTCGAGTACTTTCGCACAGAGAAATGCTCGTCATTCATCATCACGCTTGCTCAGGGCGGATTAGCAATTTCAGACTCATATTAATTACATTCCTCAAAAAAAAAGTTTTTAAATTATAGCTATAACCTTTTTAGCTAAGTTAATTTAAAAATAAGACTAGTAAAAAATGTACAGAAGAATCAATCATTTATTTTATGATTTATATGCGGTTTTTACCATACGAATCAGGCACAGATGAATCAGGATTTTGCTTACAATCGTGCATAACTCATCGTATATACAGACTTCATTCTTGTCATTTTTCTACACGAATGTATAACCAAAAAGCTTCACACGAAAAATAGATTGAAGTTTTAAAACTGTAAAGTAAATTTTATAAAATAGGCATTGTAATCAGGATGCCATGTAAACCAAACACAGATGAATCAGATATTTACCTTAGTAACACCTGGATCTAAGCCAACCAGGCGCACGTCCGCCTCCTAGCTTGTTCATTGCACGCCTGGTTTCCCTCCGCGCAGGAAGCCAGACTCTCATTATTAATACCCGACCAAGTATGGTCATGCGCAGCTTACGCCACATGAATCAGTATTATACGCCGGACACTTCTTATTTATTTATTTATAATCATACAAACATAGTTATAACGTATGAATATTTTTTTTGAAGAGGACAACTCATCTCCTTTCTATGTAATTATAATTTATATTGAAGTATCAAAGGGAAAATGCGAAATCGACTACTTTGTTCCGGAAAATGGCAAACGGACACGCCATATGAATCAGAAGAACAAGCTTTAAAAAAAATATTTTGTACCTAGACTGCAATTATTTAAAAAATATTATTTGTCCTAGTAACTGATATAGCTAAACTATACTAAAAAAAATATTACATGCCGTTTTGTTAGTTGGTTTCAAAAATATTCCCATAGACATCGAAAATTTTGTCTCTGAAGAACTACCCATAACACAAAACATTTGAGTCTACGCACGCACTAAACAAAATAAAAATATTAAAAAAGAAAGTAAGAAAATATTCAAACTTTCAAAGTATCAAGTTCATTTTGTCATAATTTCCGCAGCTATCCGTGCGTATGTGTGTATTGTCGAGAGTCGTGTCAATGTAGTGATGCGATTCGATACCTGTCAATTATGAGAACGCGTCCTTAACTATTGTAATCAAAATTGTTTTCATAAAATACATTAGCAATTACTGTAAGTTAACGTACTTTTATTTAATTATTCCTAGTTCGTAAATACTCGTAAATAAATTATTATTTTAATAAAGTTCTGTATTTTCATTTCGTTCAATATAAAGTCGCATTAATCTGTAACAGTAATAATAACTGAAACGCAATAAGTAATTTTAACTCCACACTGTAGTTAATGTACACATAATACATAGTATATCTACTCGAATGTAACCCTTGTAATTTGTAAGCTTCTATAAACATAGAATATAGGTTTAAGTGAATACAAACGTATTCACTTATATTTGTGATATGCAAAAATACAAAAAAAATTGTACGATTTGTTTACTTTCAGGAGCTTACCTTTATTTTAGTACAACACAAAGCCCTATATCGTACAACATCGTATATAATACGTATCTTCCATTTTCTATGCAACACGCACTTTTCACTGAGTTTAAAGTCCTATGCAACGATCCAATAATATTCACTGTCCACATGACAAAAGGCAATTAAAATATCACATGCCAATAAATTCACCTCCTATTACATGGGACACAAATGGTGAAAAGTGGGTTTACATTGTATAGCGGTATTACGTGCCGTAATGCACGTGTACTCTTCTGCCTGCCCCTTTGGGGATAAAAGGAGTGACGTTGCGTTGCCAATAAATATCGAACTACTGAGAAAAGGCCTCTTCTCACACGTAGAAGAAATGAGTATTCGTGTTTCGACTTCTAACTAGTATGAACCTAAATTGTGATGTATGTGGCGTGATAGATGATGTTTTTCATGTCCTGATGGAATGTGTCCGGAATAGAAGTGTTAGAGTGGGTGTTTTTGGTTATAATCGGTTCTATAATGGGTTAAATCGACGTTGTGAACAACAGTCTTGCTTGCCCAATTTGTTATAGGGCAAAAATGTTATACAAATTGATGTGTAGACCATAAGTCTCGATCATAAGTAGGTACGTAAATTGTTTTATGTTTAATAAGTTAATGTGATTCTAACGGCTCTGAAAGACAAAACCTTTTACATAATTAAATAAAAATGGTATGAATACATTCTTAATTAAATAATGCTGATTATACGCTTGCACAAAGCGGGTAAATAATGTTAAACTTTTAACTAGAAATTATAAGCCCAAGCATCCTCGCATATTTTCCCTCAGCATTTGTCAATGGTTTCTTAGAAAGAACTCGAGCGTAGGCGGTAGGCGAGCACCCTAACGTCTGGACTACAACGACAACTTTTTAACCGAATTCCTGTTACCTACTTAAACTGTTTATTACATATTTTTAATGGACTGTTATCAGAAACCTGATTGCAAAACAGGCTTAGAGACCTTGACAGTTCTTTGTATTAGATCCTCAGAATTGGTATTCTTCTTTTGTAGATCGTTGCTTCTAGTTTTTATTTTCTCTGAAACGCGTCGTAAACGTGTTTTCATCAACACTTCACATCACACAATTTGTAAAACACAAAATTATAGTAACTGTTCTACGTGTTCTAAATTCGAATCAGCGGGCCCAGTCAGTGTGCACTATGTCGACCATACAGTCAATAGTAGCATCTATTGTCTGAGTTAAGGTTTCTTGAGTTAAGATTAGGATTCCCCATTTGCTCCTTATTAAATAAATTTAATAGCTCAGAAAGGCGTTTTTATGATTGCATTAATATTTACCTAGGTGCATGTAAAGGTATAGCCGCATCACACGCTTCTGGATTTTCCTTATTAGTATCGTCAGACCATTTTCCCACACTATCAAACGAACTTATCGTAATAAACTGTCAAGATATGTAAATTAGATCAACATGAGTGACAGTACGTCTACTGAATATTTGCTATTCGTCATACTATTCGAAATCGAAATTACCAAAACTCAATATTGTCACGGGGTAGTGACGAAAAAACGTATTATAGATGATGATTGTCCCCCAAACTCTTATCCGTTGGCCACTTGAAACTATTGAGTTGTAAACATATTATGATAAACTGATAGCTGGTATGTATAAAAAGGTAGGTTTGTTATTGATTTCATTCAAATAGATATCTCAAGATGGCTTCCGTTCGTAGCGTTCTAGTTCTGGTAGTGCTGGTAAGTCATTCATTTTCATTAGAAACATTATACCTACATATATTCTTTTATAACTCTTGTAATGCATCTTATTATCTAACTAATATTATAAATAAGAATATTTGTGCGTTTGTGTGTTTGTTACTCAATCACGTCAAAACGCCTGAAAGGATTAGGATGGAATAACACATAGGACATTTTTATCCCACGGAACCGCGGGCGAAGCTGCTGGCAGAAGCTAGTATGAAAATAATACCAAACTCAAGCTACATCGACAACGTTTTACGATGTCAATATTAAAACTTACTCCATACTTCAGTAGATGTAAAGTCATAAAAGATTCCTTGTACTACACATTCTCGTTGAAAGTTAGGTAAGGGAAGATACTTATACTACCTTTTATAACCAAAACTTTAATACAAAAATTTACATTCACAGTGCATCTTAGCTGGTGTATACAGCCAGGCCACCGACGAAGAAGTACCGATCAATGCTGATGAACTGGAAAACATCATAGATGAGGCAGAAATCAAATCGAACAGTGGCAATACTTGGGTCCCATGTGACTTCTCCGGCGTTTCAACAGAGTCCTGTTACGACTGTAATACTAGAATCATCTGTAAGAAAATCGGTGGCCTGTTGCTTGAATGCCCAAAGAACTTTGTACCTTATTGCAATGAAGGCAAGTGCTCCAATGAACCTACTCCTGAATGTGCTTAATAAATGTAATTTTCTCTTGAATAAATGATACTTTACTACAAAAAGTTCTTTTATTACACAAAATAATGTCTATTCTACGTTTTTTCAAAGGCTCGGCTCAGGTGTTTTGGGTAGTAATTGTTAGTAATGGTAATTTCTATTAGGTTACTTATGTCATAAAAAGGAACCAAGGATATTCTGAGGACACAAAATACAATAATATTTTGCTGAACACGCGATACTAACCCCGACTCTATCACACTTCTATGGAACTAGAGATTAAAATAGGTATCAATTATCGTAACATAACAATAAGACAAGTATAGAACATAAACAAATTCTCTGTTTTGACAAAGAAATCTATACAAACCGTTTAAAATATCAACTAAATCAATGACAACCACTTAAATTACCCACAATTCCTAATCTTGACGAGTCAAAAATCAACGGATGTTTCAAAATAATCTAAATAGTTTCTAAGGTAACATAACGATAGTGATTCAGATATTTAAGGTTGGATTTCCCAATTTCTCCCAACTGTTATCTTCAGATAATCTAATCTGAAATCATAGACATTCATACATAAAAAAGTCAGATAAACCTCTTTTATCTATAAAAATGTTTTTCACAAGAATTCTGTAGCGTGTGTTCCAAGCAAAATTTAAGTAAAATCTGAGAACTAACATTGGCTCACAAACACTCATCCTATGACTTCCCCCGCCTTGCGACGCGAGAGAGAGTGTCAAACTCCTGCTTTTCAAACCGGAACCCCGGTAACTCGCTAGGCAGTCCGCAGTTCCGAAACAGTTATACATACATATACACAGTTATATATATGAACATTTTCCTGAATTTCATTCTTTTTGGCAAGAATTTTCCTCTAACTAATCCTTCTACATATTTTGTTTTTACTAACAAACGCAACTGAACTAACACGGACTAATATGCACACATAGAATTACCTCACTTACGTTACTCGAAAACAACAACAGCGTGTGTTTATTGATACAACAGCAGGAAAACCCTGCGGATCGTTGGAGATTTCCCTATTTGTTCGAAGAAAGATGTTGTAAACATTAGATAAATTAATTAGTATAAAAGGTAAGGTTTGCACCATGCACCATATAGAAAGTATTCAACTAACAATGGCTCACTTTCAAAACGTAGCAATTTGTTTGGCCGTGGTATGTACTACAACACTTTCCTAATATATTATATGTTAAACATTTAACTAAATCCTCATAAACAAGAGAATGTCTTAAATTGTAAAATTTTATTATACTCCAATTTATTTATTAGAGGATGTTGATATAGAAATTAAATAGAAAATGTTACTTCATCTGCCAAAAATCAAACAAACAGTTTAATAGTAATTTTAAAATAGCTATTCCTTTTTCATGTGATATATTTGGTCCTACGATAATCTGAGTAATTCGCGTACAAAATAATGGAGTACTAATTAAAAAAGTACTAATAACATGTTTTTATCGTTTCAGTGCGTCCTAGCCGTGACACTGGCTCAATCATCCCAAGGGGGACCACACACTTCCCAAGGTGGTCCAAACACCTCCCAAGGTGGCCCTCATCAGAACCAGGGTCGATCCCGAAGACAAGCTGAAGTCGGTACCTTCGACATCACCCAATCAGTAGCGAACTGGACCACTTGTAACTACCTCGTCGACCCGAAGATATCCTGCCGCGATTGCCACACAAGGATAATCTGCAAGCCAATTGGAGGTCTTCTGAAAAACTGTGACGAGCCTAGCAGACCTTATTGCAACAATGGAATCTGTTCTCCTGTACCAAGTGTTCAATGTGCCTAAACTTTCAACTGGTATACCTAATACATCATCAAATACCTTTGAACCTCGGCTTTGTTTCATTAAAATCTTTTATTGGCATCACAAAAACTAATATGATACAATACAATCTAAAATTTTAATATTTTTATCTTTTTGATTCTACAATAAAAATCTTGTATTAAAACTGTATTCGTTCTTATTTTAAATACCGTACTTACTCTTACTCACACATAGATATACCGATGAATAAGTGTCTATTTCAGTAGTTAAATTAATTCTTTTGTAATCAAAATACATTCCTTACAAAGATGTAACATAATACCTACTGGTCCAGATTTAAAAAGAGCTTCATTGAAATAACATTTAAAATCTTGAAGCACAAAAAGGCTTGTAAGCCACGGATTAATTAGTAGAAGTAGCTTTACTCTCTTTGAAATGGAATAAAACGAATTAGTTAGCTCAGTTGCTCAGAACTAATTAACATCATGTTACAGGGTGGCCAAAAAACACATTTTGTGATGTAATGAAAATTCCTAGCCGGAATATACTGCGGCGTCCAATATCTTTCAACCCATGTCAGCCAGCGATGCTCATTATGTACTTGTATTACAATCGAAAGGCTGACACCGAGAAAGATTTTCAATTGTAACTGAGCATTTTAGGGATATTTCACCCCTTATCATCTTTGTATGAACAAATTTTCGTATTTGAGTACCTAAATACTCATATTTGAAGGATCGTTTATTTAGCTATCAGAAATAGAACTCAAATCTGAACCCATTCATAACACAGGATAAAATGATAGGACTTTTTAAAGACGGAAAATCATCCTATGACTTCGCTCGCGATCGGCAAGGCGAGAGGCAGTGTCAAACTCTTACTGACTAAAAACCACCCCATTCCTACTCCTGCTTGTTAAGCCGGAGCCCCGGTAAACCCGCCAAGAAGTCCACAGCTCCAGGTCCGGCATCAGTCCTACGGGGCTCCAACTGTGGTGGTCTGATGGCATTTAGAACCGCGTGCGGAACATGTCACGCGCACACGTGCATGTTAAAACGGCAATGTTAAAAAAACACCTAAAGGTGCTTACTATACTGACATATTATACATACTTTTTATGTAACAATCGTTGGAAAAGATAAAACTTTGTGCATAGCGACACGCTGGAGTTACAATACAGTTACAAATGGAAAACAATGAACTATCTGTAGTTGAACAGAGTTGTGGAATGCGGCTTTGAAACTTCACGATATTATTCCATAATGATCTATGAAAATCTGCTTCAACTATTCAACGTGTGTATGAAAGTAACTGATTCAAACTCAACTATGTGAAAATAAAAAGGAAAAAGTGTTGCGTAATAAATTGAATCATTTATTATGCTAGGAAAGTTTAGGAGAGCTCAGTCAAATGGATAGTTGCTCCACTCCTAAACTTTGATTCGTTTTATCTAAATATTGTTATCTTATATGAGAAAATAAATGCGTGTGTAATATTTTTTCATTGTCTGACGGACTAAATATATTTTTAATTTTCATACCCCGTCATCATCCCTATTTGTTGGTCCAAACTTAGTTACCAAAGTGAGTAGGACTTCAGGAATGTTTGTGGTATAAACGTAGACTGACCGCTTAGGGATCAAACAATAGGTTTGTTTACGCAAAACTTTTGGATTATTAACAAACAACCCTGATGAAATCCCACCCACTGCCAAGACATACTTATTATATTATGTAATGTTTGACATAATTTCAAATCAGAAAGGTCACGCATAATTCCTCAATATAATTTTTAATACACGAACAGGAGGAGCAAAACATTTGTTACAATTTACAAACCGTCTTGTAAGGAAACTGACAGAATAATATGGCGCAGAAGTGATCTCGCGGAGATGTCAACATTGCCACACACGCGCTATCTTATCACAATTTGTGTGTACCGACAAATCTTTCACGTTGATCACGTTTGTTTTCTACCTATCAATTACATAAATGTCACGACTGCATTCACAATTATGTACGTTTGTTCTAGGTGTGTGTCTGTATTCCCCCATTGTGTAAGACAAGCGAGGTGGTGACGTCTCTGTAAGGAATAAAAGCGCTTTCATGTTCAGAGCTGTGATTGTTTACAGGAAGCCATACTGTTTGCTTTTGGCTCATGTTTAGATGGACATCAAGGCTGCATTCTATGATCAGAATATATGTTTTATAAGTACAATATACTTTTTATCAAAAACTGAGATTGTTGTTTTTATTTGACATCATTACACACACATAATATTATGGTAGTTTTTCTCCAACGTAGATGATAGTTAACATTGAAACTAGGGACCTATTATATTATTAGTCTCGCTAATTCAAAAACTAAAATAAAACTGATTTAAAAACATCCATAAAAAGAAAGTCATACAAAGGCCAGTATTTTTCCCAATTGTTAAAAAAATATAATCTTATAAGGATGTGGTTATACGAGGAAGAATGTTGTTTAACGTACTAAAAATATTGTGAAACACAGTTTCATTATACAAAATGCGTCCCTATAGAAAATATATATTTTTAATCGCGTCACAAAATATCTCGGCAGTGGCAAATTCCTGCAGTAGATATGCATTTACATCAAAATATTATGATAACGCCAGTACGCGCCTGTATCTTTTACATGACGTAGAATGATCAAAACAAGATTTATTTGACAAATCTAGGTATTCATTTCAGTATTTTCTAATACTTTTAACGATATCTGATCAATATACAATGTGATAGGGGCGAGACTTTACCCGTTAAGGCTGAGTACTACATCTAATTTTATCGACAAAAAAAATAATATGGATGGTTGAACCCCCAAATGAAAATATTGAAAAATGACGATTTTTTAGGTAAAAATAATTCAGAAATGATTTTTTTTTCACCTAAACATTATCAAACATATGAAAAAAGTAATAAATCAGTTAGCTAAGGTTATTAGCTACCGTTTGTCGTATTTTTAAGTTTCTGCGACGCATACAACCTTTGATATCACAAAAAGTAAAAAAAATATTTAAATAGCCGTTTAGGAGGGATTCGACCCCTTCGACTACTTTTGTCGATAAAATTAGATGTAGTACACAGCCTTAACGGGTTAGAAGTCACCCCTATCACATTGTATAGATAGGTTCAATTCGTCAGACATCATTAGGTCCTTAATTTTGTTATTGTTCTGAACTTTTGAAAACACTACACAGTTTAGAAGACAACATCACATTGTTACAAATCCCCTCACAACAACGTTGAATAACCTGAACGTGTATATGTATCTACCTACTGAAATATAGAAAAACACTAATAAGGTGAAAAATTCCAAACGATTTATTATCATAAACAATAGTACCATATCTATTCAAGAAGTAAAAATCTCCTTTACCTGCAGACAATAACGGCACATGGATAATTTACATAATATAAATACTCGTACATACAAATGCACACTTATAAGACAACCCTAACAACAGAAATGTATCGATTAGCATATTCTTTATGTGTCAATCGTATATAAACCCAGCGACCGACCACATCAAACAACTTCTTCATCTGAAGAACACGAGGAACTAAGCAAACTAAAAAATGGCTTTCGTTAAGAATATCCTGATCCTGTTCGCTATCCTGGTAAAACTTGTTACATTAATTTTAATTAATATTTTATTTTCTTTGTTCATCAACTATTATTTTCGTGCCTACAGATCCCGGCGGCAGTCCTAGCTCAAAATGGTACAGATGTGCCTCCAAGCTCGGATGGACCATCGTCTGACTCTCCCCACGGTGGTAGCTCCGAACCACCGATGCCATCATCAGCGTCAGGACCATTCGATCACTTCTCCTTCAAGCCTCCCAAGTTCGACTGGCCTTCCATCCCTGGAATCTCCGGAGGCGGTCCTCGCAATAAGAGGGCTGCAGCTGAGCCTGTGGACGCGGAACACGCTCGCCAAGACCATGCCTTCTTCCGCCGTGTGATTAGGTGCAACTTCTTGACCGAGGTAAATCATTTAGAAAGCTAACAATATTTCTAGTTTAAGGTACTTTTTTTTTCTTTACTTCTTTTTAGGATTTTTTTAGTTGCACCTACTTAAAATGGAATCAATAACAATGACTCGCAATTGTATTCTTACTCTTTACTCGTTTATATTTTTTTAAACCTGGCACGACTTGAACGGATCCTCAATCCCTACGCCAATTTAATCCTAATGTTTTAACTTCTAGGGAGGCTTCAGATGCACATCCTGCAACACAGTCCGCCGCTGCTACCCCTTCAACATCGGCACAGTCTCCACCTGCAGCGGACTGTTCCCATACTGCAGGAACGGACAATGTTCCATGACCAAGGGAGCTCTTTGCAAGGACACTACATCAACTTCAACTTCTTCTTCTACTTCTGAATCTACTAGCACCTCTAGTTCCTCGAGTTCTTCATCCAGCTCTTCATCATCGAGCTCATCTTCCTCAAGCACCTCCACCTCTACCACAAAGAGCAAGTAATCTGGAGAAGTTCCTGGTAAGATTTATATTTAGTTCCTGTTCTATTTGTTCATTTGTATAATCTTTTCTTGTTCTATCTATTAGCATTGTGTGATGTACAAAATAGGAAATTATGTTTAGAATTGGTTTTACGTCATTAAATGAATTCTGTAAATTATTATCTTTTAGTCTTGCTCTATTACATAGAATCATGTGTATTTGTATTATATGGTTTTATTATCTACTTTTACAGATATGATCGTATTTGGCAGAATAAATCAACACAGAAATTGGAATTTATATATTGATATGTTTACTTATTGATATTGTTTTAAACCGTATATCCAATAAAATGCTTTTGAATTATTTTACGTTTTCTTTTCTGACTCCTATCTATCTACACTTATAGGGGAATGATTATGGGGAAATATTTCAAAATCAAACGATAATATGGCACGGTTTTCTTTATTTACAATAACACATTACTAAATTCAATGAGTATCATCAGTTACAATATTCGTTTTAAAAATATTTTGATTGATATCAGATATATCATAAAAATTGAAGATAAAACCTACCAACTACAGATATAATTTAAAAATTATTATCATATTATTATGGTCACACATAATTCATTTATTGTCGATATTCCAAATCTGTCTCACCATATCCGCCGATACAAATATTTCTTTACTTCACGCTAAAATATTCAAAACATTGATCCTTTCATTTTAAAGCTTAAGCTTGATAATAAATAATGTTCTAAGAAATTTCGAGAATATTATCATTTTATTTGTCAAACACAGCTAGTTAATCCTATTCAATAGTTGATATTTAAAGATACATCAAGGATATGACTGTTTTTTTTTTTCAATACGATAACATTAAATGCCCCACGTATTCCTTAACCTGCGCTGACTTCCCCAAAATATATTTCAAATCTATCTACGAACTTCCTCTTTCAACCCTCAATTTTTGTATGTTTGCTATACCTAGAAGAATATTTGTATAATTTCAGTATATTGATATAATCGTTAACACAAATATTTAATCTCTAGTATAATTTAATATATTTGCGATTGACATCTTAAAAATCTACAATTAAAGTTAGGAGTACGATATATCTGTCTTAAGCTGGCCAAAGTCGTTTGTTGTAAAAATGAGATCGCTTAACATAGACTTACAATTAAAGGTCAATTAAACTAATAATCACAACATTTAACATATATGAAATACAAACAGTTAGGTATATTATATTGTTCAGAATTATTGTCTAATTTATATCATAAATCCGTGTTCCCTACGTCATGACAACGACATGAGAAAAGAATCAAGATCATGGTTTCATCCAGTTCCAAAAATCAATTGATAAAACTTCCATCATTCATGCTAACACCTTTATGTAGATTCCAAATTACGATCAATCCTATCGTTGGAATTGAATGAAAACGTGAAAGAAAAGCCGGCACACTGAATGCACCTCAAAGTTCATTCGCTAGGGTAGCCTGAGCTGTAGAGCGTGGCGTCGCCTAGCGGGCACTGGCATAGCTACTGGTTCTTACGACGGCTTGGTAGACTGCTGTTGCGGTAGCCTTTTCGGAGCAAGATGTTGTCAACGGCCGGGAGCAACAAATACCTCTTGCCAGACACGTGGTATGGAACTTTAAGCGACCTGAAGTAGTAAAACTTGGGTGTCTCCTTGGTGTAGGACTGCCAGCGGTTCTTGGCGAATGGTTCGACGTAGTTAGGTGGTGCGATCGGTGGTAGCGGCAGGGGGCTGGAGTGCGGGAGGTCGTTGTTTAGCGGTTGCCGGAGGATCCGACCGGTCGGGTGCGAGTGAGCAGGTATTGGCGCCGCCGGTAGGTCGGCGTCGTCTGAATCGACTGCTGTGTCAGCTTCGGCACTAGACCGATATTCCCTGTGGACAAACAAAATTATGTTACATACTACACTTTCATTGGAAATTTTAAAGACATCTGGGTTAACGATTTATTTGGACAGTCAGTGACATCACTAAGTACATATTTGTATAACAGTTTTTCTTTCCCTAATCTTCAACAGTATCTGTACAATAATAACAACAAGTATTATTTGCAGTTTGCACAAAGATAATACTATTTGCAACTAACTACTTAATAGAGTAGTTTAATGTACTACGCTACCCACTCTGTATCCCGGTACATGACTAACTTCCGGCAAACTTGCGGCGACGACAACGCTAGCTTACAACTCCACGTATAACTCAAATACAGTTTCACAGTAACTCTGTTGCCACTAAAACACTATTCTGAATAGGAGAGATGTTCATTCACCTTAGGTAGGTATTATTGCAAGCAGACCAAAATTCGAGCACATTTCTACTGAGTAATTCAATATGTCACTCACCTAATTCCGAAATTCTCGTCAGCGGAATGCTTCCTGTAAAACAAATCTATATTAGTCAACATATCTTTGTAGAATAACATCAACAACCAATTTTTAACAAACATCAAATAGTATTCTAACATTTATTGGTCAGTCCAATTTGTCTATATGGCATCCAGTGCATGTAGACATCATGTAAATTAACACTAAACATTTATGCATGCGACGATGTGAAGAATCACCGTTTCCTCTAAAACAGAGCCCTTCCAACCTACGTGCAGCATTCTACCGCATTCTGAGCGTCACGGTTAGTCAATCTGATTTGATTCTAAACATCAATAACAAGAATGCACTAGTAACATTTATCATGCCTCTATACTGTCGTTCGTCTAGACAATCTCCTAATATACTAAAGCACATAACGACTGTTTGTATTCTACACAACGATATTCGAACATTACGAGACCTGTATAATTCCTGGCTAGGTAACAACAACCTGGCTCGTCCTGATCTACTGTAACGTCCTCCTGAGTACCTAAACGAGGGCAATAAACCTAACCGAGCAAGAGAGCCAATATGACGTTTCTCAAAATTTTCGCGAAGTTCATCCTCATCATCTGGAACAGAAGTAAATAACACAAAACTGTTTACTCAAACTCTACTCCTGTATTAGGTTTGAGTTTGCAAACGAGCGTTCCACAACATTTGTTGCATCTTTTTACTCACCTACGGAACGTTTTTCTCCTTCGATATCATTTTGCTCGATCCCTTCGTCTATATCCATCGGATCAGGGTAGGGCACGAAGCGTTTGGTCCTAGTAGTAGGTTCAAAGTTGGGTCTGTATAGTCCATGAATTGGACTACCAGCGAAGCTCCTCTTGAAATACGAGTTGTCGTATTCTTTCTGGTTGTAGTAGTCGTAGTATGGATCAAAAGGAGTACGCTTAAACACTTGAGACATTGATGGGAACATGTCTGGGTTTACGGATTGTTGGAAATCAAACATTTCGTTGACATCTAGTGGATGATCAATTTCAGCCAAAGGAGCGATGGGATTTTGGTAGAAAGGGAAATAGTATTCTTCTTCATTCGGTTCGTCCTTCTTGTGCAGCAGACCATTGCGTGCCAAAGCAGCAATATTGCGTTTGTCATTAGAAGGATTATACTGTCCTCGACCCACGCGGTAACCGTCCCTGGCAAGAGCTTGAATGTTCCTCTTCATGGCTGCATAACTGCGGAGCCTTGCAATCGAAGCGACATTTCTTTTTTCTTGAGATTCATCTTGATCTGGGTCTTGCTTGTCTGCTTCTACATATGGAGATCTATAAGTAGGCAGTAAGCCATTTTTAGCAAGCGTAGAAATGCCTCGTTTGTATGCTTTAGAACTAGAACTTCTCAAGTAGCCGTCTCTGGCTAATGCTGCGATATTTCTTCTCGGGAATGTAGGCCATTGACTGTCAGGATCTGCTGGCAAACTTTCCACCTAAATGTGAAATGAAGAAGAATATTATTATTGTAATTAATATACGTTTATAGTTGTACCGTACTACAAAACCACATTTTTAACTAAATTTAATCGCTACTTAATAAACAACAGACCTGATCAATATAAGTGGAGAATGCGACTGCTAAAGTGGCACACAGTAGGAGACAGCCGCGGTGCTTTCCGCTGCTCGACCGCACGTTGTACATCTAAGTTAAAATTAAAACATGAAATAGTTAACCGTACAATATTAAACTATTCTTCATTTATGTTAGAACAGCTAACATATTTTTAACTTCACCCATAAACTGAATTAATTTAACTTCGACCTTAAATCCAAAAAGTTCACTCTAAATCAAAGACCAGAACAATTCACACAATCTAAGATTTAATTACCGGAGTTATACAAGAGCAAGGCATAAATTAGTCGGGATCAACATCCCGAACAAAGCAAGATCGTAATCGAATTAGTCGCATAACTATTCAATTTGCAACTATGATTAATGGCCCTGTGACATTGAGTGGAACGAGTTACAAGTTGGGAGTAAATCTGTTAACAGTGCCAGGGACTGGAATGAAAGGTCGTTAGGGGACGGAACTTGGATAATAGTCTGCCACCGGGATGGGTATGAAGTTGGCAGATTCAATTACGTAGAAGTCCGTTTGAAGCACCTGAACTGCTTTGAAACGTGAGGTGTATGCGAATCGTGTTTTTATTTTCAATTGTGTTTCTATAGCTTTTATCGTTTCACATATCACTTTGGTAAAATGGAAAGGAAAAACTGATTTTTGTATACTGTATTATCCTTTTACTGTATTATAAGACAGTGGTGGCGTGCCTATTTGTCAAAAAAAAGTGAAAAATGTACATCATCTACTGTAAAT
Source organism: Spodoptera frugiperda (assembly GCF_023101765.2). Taxonomy (NCBI): domain Eukaryota; kingdom Metazoa; phylum Arthropoda; class Insecta; order Lepidoptera; family Noctuidae; genus Spodoptera; species Spodoptera frugiperda. The sequence goes on from NC_064216.1 coordinate 6,026,399, forward strand.
TCCAATAAAAAAGCTGCAAAATGTTTTTAAAGTGAATGTTTAGTTAATAGAGAGTTTTCGAGATCTATGACATACTCGTATGTGAGGCATTGTTAGATGTCCATACTGTGTACACATAGTCTCTAATAAAACAGACAAAGTGCTATATTCCTACAACAAAACATTAAACAAATAATTGGTAAATAATCTTAAATAACAAAGTTATCTCATCTATCTTCTAGAGTTATAAATCTAAGGTAATTTATCAAGAAACTTGAGGCTGCTTGCTAAACTTTTTTAAATACAATTTGTACCACTATTACAATGTGAAAGGACACTCGTTTTCTAAAAAAAAAAACTCAACATTTTACAAGGACCGAGACTCTGGGGAAATCTATATCGTGATATTTATATGACGATACGAGATTAGGTAAATCCGCTGTAGGTATAATCATAGAGAGGATTCCATATGATCCCATTATAATGATATTATAGGAATCCCCTTGGATTTGGTATTTATCGACCTTTAATACATCCATATTTTGTGTGTGATATCTACTGAGCACATTTTTGGAGAAAAAAGTAAATGTAGTAACTCCTAACAGCTGAAAACTCTCTTGAGAAATCATCTTGCAAATTTGATTAATAAGAAATATTCCGATACAGGACTATTTTACCTTATATGGTTAGTCATGGTACGAGTCAATGAAATGTAAAAGGAAGCGAGGCTATAGTCTTACCAACCAGGGACTAAATCACTATGCCTGCTTAATAACAAAATTAAAACATGGACTAATATTTTCCGACCCGTTAACAGTCAAACTTGAACCTTTATTGTTGACTCGGCTGTCACAGTAGTCTAACAGACAGACAAGTTTAAAAAATCCATAGTATCTAATTAGAACTTTCCATTACACTTAATAAACAATTAACCAACAATACAAGTGCAGCTATTTCTGTAACAGCCTCTTTCAAATTATGGGAAGTGTTCGTAGTGACGAAACACAAAGATACTTTGAAAAGAGGACGTCTCAACAAAAAGTGAGTGACTAGGTGTCGAGAACCTTTGTCACAGTTGTCATATCAGAAAACAGTCAAAAGACTCAAAAACTTTCTCAAGAATTTCATCGAATATTCTTAATTGAAACGGAAAACTTCGTCCATAAGGAAAAATTATCATGAAAAACTTGTGACTCGAACCTTCGCTATCAATCAGATGTAATTTAATTTCGATTAAGACATTTCGTTTATTGAATTTCAGCAATTCAATTAAGTACTGGTCCAAGCTGATAATTATTATGAGGTCGCTTTAATAAATGCCGACAGTTTAGCGGTTTAGATAATATCATTTATTTTTAAGACGAAAATTAACGTAATTAGGTGTAATAACTAAAAAAATACTTTGAGTAAGTTAAGTACCATACATAATTAGATAGACGAAATCATATTTTTAAACAAATACAAAAAGTTTTAAAACGTTGGTCTGTAAGGCTGTAAGAGATTGATATTAACCGATAACGACACCATGTATAGTGAGTTTGTGAATATGTTGTTATGTATCATTGAGTACTTATTTTACCTGAAATTAACACTGAACTGAAGCGAAAATAACATAATTTGGGAAAATGTACTTATGTTGTTGTAGTTAATATAAAGAAACGATAGCGCTAAGGGACATTATTTTAAATTAGTTTCTGACAGCGGCGTCGCCCGCGTTCTCGTGGGGTAAAAAATAATCTATAATATAGTTAAAAAAAATATAGAAAAACAATATTAGCGCGTAAATTTGGTATACAGTCAGGGTATGAAACCTGTATTGTATGTAAAATAAGTTCAATAATTTCTGTGTGATTGATCCAAATAAACAAACTTTCACATTTGCAATGTTAGTGTGATAACCATAAGAAATTCATTTATAAAATCTATTTATTCTTAGTTTCACCCACTAACTAGTTAGGCAGTATCGCTGTCTAGTTCATTCACGATTAATTTATTATGCTAGCTAAAGTTTAAATTGGATTTTCCTATCAGAGAACTTTAATGATAGCCTTAGTGATAAACTTTCTCCATGTAGTGAGCCAGATACCACGGATTAAGTTTATTTATACAATAGTTTGAACAAACTGAATTTACATGAATAACTAGCCATGAGCCCCGACCCGCGCGAGTTTTTGCGATTTTTCCGATGAGTATTCCAAAATGTATTGCTAATTTGCTTTGGGACGAGCACCTAGCTTTACTGGCAGACAGACTGACGGACAATTCAATTTGACGTTTCAAAAGTGTCTAATTAAGGATTAATTTGTAATAAATGCTTTGACTTTTGACTTTTGAACCTGTTTTGAGCAGTCGTGATGATTAACGCTCGAACCTTATCCGTCTGAGAAGAGGCCTTTGCTTAACAATAGGCACTTATGAGTTGATTCCAAAATATTTCGTGAAATTTCAAATGATTTCGTACAAACTGACAATAATTAAAACAAAAAAAAATATTTATAACTTTGTCTTATTATTCAAAAGTTACGCGCATATCTACGTAGATTTCGACAATTTATTTATTGTGCAGTTATTAGATTTAAATAGGAGTGATTTGTTTTACAACTAATAAATATTTTTTGCAACAACTTTAATGAACCAATAGAATTCTTAGTAAAACAATTATTGAGTTAATATCTACGCTTTGTAAACTTTTAACGAGTTATAAAAAAGATATTTTACTACAATTTTTGTGTTTTTAGTTAGCACGCAGTTGTGAAGACAGTCAATTTGTATACCTATATTTTATTTACTTAGTAAAAAAATTCATGACACATATTGCGATATGATTTTTATGATTTATTTAGTAGATATTATTTTCAGGACTTGGTTTCCAAAACTTCCTATGCGACACCGAGTAGTTCACCAATTGTTTAATAATATTTTAAAATTTATTATTTTAATGACAAAAATATTTTACAAACTTTTGATTTTAACGCGACTGTTGAAAATTTACTTCCGAAACAGAGAAAAACTTGGAGAAAACAGCGCTTCACGAACACTTACCTTTGCAGAGCCCCGTGCCGGGACAGCACACTTTTTTCAAACTTTAGACTAACTTCGAACTTGACACTGCTCTCGATATTAGTTACTTAGTTGGCGGTTCTTGGCGGGAATGGTTGTTGAACGGCATCAACAGTGCTTTTATAGAAAACTACATGAGGCTCGCGCATGCGTGTTACATGAGGGAGGAGCTTCCACACTGTATTCTACATGCACTTTAATTAATAAGCTATAAGGTCACGCGGTACTGATGTAATTATGAACACATTTTGCGAATATCGTATTATGCAGGAACTATAGGATAATGGAAGTTTATTTTCGGCTGAAGACTTTGTTATACTTACTCATAATAACCATCAATCAATTTATGCTTGTTATCACATATCACAACGACACGTTACTAAGTTGGGTGCGATTCACAGCATTAGCAAGTGCTAAAGGATTTTAAAGAAAGGCGATTGGATTGATAATGAGAATATTATAATAATTTTATTTTGTTTTTTTAATTTTAAGCCAAGTTGCATACAGATAATAAAAAACATAACGTCAAGCCTTTTAATTTTAGATGAGTTAGGCAGAGGTCCACATAGATAATTAGTATTATGTACCTATCCATATAGTGTGCCTATTTAACTGTTTGGGTACAACACCAATTGCAGAAAACATCATGCATGTTCCCTGCCTTTAGACTAGCTAATTACCTACCTCCAGGATTAAGAGCAACATAGAAACCACATGACATTTAAAACCCCATCAATAATACTTATCTAAACACCAAAACTTTTAATTTAATGAGGTTCAATATAACCCTTGAACAAAGTTAAGCAATTAGAATATTCGCCGTGAGATAAGACCCTTGTCCAGTGTTTTGATGTTTAATTAAAACATTCGTTTATTTTACCTTATTAAAATATTAGTTTTATAAGTAGCTATATCAAACTCTACCATTTTATGAAATAAGCTTGTAAACAAGCAGACGGATCACCTGATCGTAAGCAATCGCCGCCGCCCATGGGTACTTGAAACACCAGAGGCGTTACAAGTGCGTTGCCGGCCTTTTGATGGCCCGGAATGTAAATTCCGGAATCGGGGATTGGTAAGATTGGGAAAGGAAACAATTACCCATTGTGCCTCCGGTAACTTCAACACGCCACGCAAGCGTTATTTCACGTCGGTTTTCTGTGAGGTCGTGGTATCACTCCGGTCGAGCCGGCAAACCTGCTTATTTATACTTATTCTGCTTCTAAAAATGGCCTGTCTACTGAAATAAAAAGCAGAAAAATATTGACCTGTTTTGACCTCAATAACACATAAACCAAGAAAAACCTTCGTCACAAGAAAATACTAACCAGAGACGCTAAAAATAGAACCTCATTGAAATGGCCCTTGTGCCCAGATACTATTAACTACGTGAGAAGCTTTTCCACTTGTTTCGTTTAGTTTTTCAAGTAAAAAAAAATTGCTCAGTACAATCATACCTATTTTCCTTTACCAGAAATCTTTTTTTTACTTTATAAGGTACCTATCTGTGATCTCTGTTTCAAAATACAAATTCAAATTAAGAAGAGGCATTTTTAAAGACCTATTATAAAATAATTTGCCAACAAAATTATTTTTTAAGACCCAATTCTTATTTACTAAATATCTGGCTGGTGTTGCAAAAAAAAATACCAAATCGCCATAAAGAAAAAAGTTAATTTCTTCGTAATTCATAATTATATGGCCGTGACAACAAGAATTCGGCCAGCAATGTAAAAATTAGGTTGTATACTCAGATACCTACTAGATAGATTCATGCTAAAATACATTGCTTATTTAGCAATGAATCATAGTTAAGGAAAAGAAAAGAAGTATGTAGGTATATAATTAATTGTGTTTACTGGATCATAATGCTTCGCGATCGTAAAAACCGATCACTGGGATTCGTTCAGATTCAATTTCCGGATCGAGCAAAGTAACATAATATTATACTTGCATGGTAACAACGTTCTTACCTATTATTGGGATAATTTCTTTTTCTTTTATTTTCCTACCCGCTTGATACAATCGTAATAATGTATTATTTTGATCTAACTGTTACATAATATACTATATCATCTTGAAACAATTGGGAGCTTGCAAAATAGGGTTTTGCCAAATAATTGGCATTACAAATATAATACCAAATAAAAGGACATAATTAACAGAAGCCAAAGGAAAATATTTTTAACTTTGATTAAGTAGTTCATTTAAATTAGGAACGTAATGAGACTGGAAAATAAACCAAAAATGTTTTGTTTTAATTGCTAAAGAAACTGTTTCCTTCAGTTTAGTAATTATGTATTAATTAAGTCATCATCATCATCAATATTAAACATATCACCTATACCTAAGTTGCCGTATTGACCAATGGCCTCTATTTACATGGAGAAGAATTAAACATTATTCACCACACTTACGATGAGGGTTGGCAATTTCAAACTTATAATTAGAAATTATAAGCCCAGCTTTCCTCACGCTATTTTCCTTTACCGTTTTTCAGTAGTGTCTAAATAATCGTAGAAAGTACATATACCTAACTCGGGTCATTTATAAATCAAAAACATTACACTGCGATGTGAGGCTTGCAATAAGAACGTCATTTGTGACCTTTTCAGCGGCGATACTTACTCGAGGGCATTCCCAGGGGTCGGGAATGTCACGGCCCGCTAGTGGTAACAAATCATGCGCTGATTGGTTGCACCGGGACCAAGGATATCCTGTTGCTGTCGTAGTATGATTTAAGGAGAGCCCTCAAGGAATCCTGGCTGTCTGTATACCATTCTATTGCACACATACATAAAATAAATCTAATTAAATGCAATTTGTATTATGTCCCAGGAACTGTACAATATTTTATATCTGCTTGGCTTATTAGGTGTTTTCCCTTTTTACCGACTTCAAAAAAAAGAAAACCTAAACCTAACAAAATTAGGGCATATTTTTTTATGGCACCGACTTTTTTCATATAACATTCGTAAGAATTCGGAATTCAATTTTGAAAAAAAAATTAACACACTTGTTTTTTTTTCTTCTGCATCGTGGGTGCGTTTACAAATATACCTACAATTTAACATGCACGTGACACCTAGACTCGAAACAACAACTTGTGCATCATACAAAGAGTTGCTCCGTGCGGAAATCGCACCCGCAAAACATAGCACGGCAGCCAGTCGCCTAGCCATCGCGCCAACCGCGCAGTCACTACTATTTAGTTATGTATTGTGTTGATGCTTTGCGCACCTCTACTTATGTTAACATATGTGATGTTACAATAATACCATGCACATATTGGCATTGAATTAAAGGTATAAAATAACTAACATTGGAACTTGAGATATTTACCATGTTTATCAACTTTTATGAGTTTCCGATATTTCGGCACTGTTGCAAGCGCCATGATCAGGGATAAACATGGTAAATATCCCGTATCAAGTTCTAATGTTAGTGTTAGTGATGGTCACTAACACTAACAATAGAACTTGAGACGTCGGTATAAAATAAATTCACATATTTAATAAATAAGTTATTTATTTAGGTAAGTTTAAGTTACTTAACACATAAATCACTTTCGAACAATGCTTTCGTATCATATTAATTTCATAATAACGGACTTTTTTCATTTATTTTTGTTTGTTTCGGTTACATTTACTTTCGCTGGATCGTTTGTCTGTTCGTCTGACGTCATACTACCGTCTATTCTATTCGGATCGTTCAACTGAGTAGAGATGACATTCGAAGTACTCTCTTGTGGTTTGGAGTCCATATCACTCAATGCGGCAGGCGCTTCGGTAGTCTTGTTTATTAGATTGAACTCTTGTTGTACATACGGTGGCAATGTGCTGCTATGACTAGTAATGGAGTGGTGGTCAGATTCTAATAACTCACATTCATTAGACTTAAACCTTGAACAGTAGCCATTTCGACAATATGCGAAGATGCCAGCACATTGTACCAGTAGCGCGAAGTTGCCAGGGTAGCAGTGAAGTGCACTTTTGCAACTCAAACATCTATAGCCTGGCTGTAAACAAAAAAAAACTATTAAATAAAAAAAAATAATTTGGTCCTAAATCAGAGCCTTGGGGTACACTACTAGAAACATTAAATTGTAGTATGGTAAGTATGGCAGACAATGCATTAGTTCTCGTTACTAAAAGATAATAAGACCTATAACAATAAGAAGAAATAAAATTATAGAGACCCTGAAGTCACTAACAGGATCTTACGATCTCGACTCAAACGGGCAATCAAAACTTTATCCCAAATCAGAAAATGTATAAAATGTGATTTACCTCGCTTCTGTAATCGCAGGTCCAAGGGTTGTAATGGGCTTTATGAAGTGCACTAGCATAGACGTCAAAGTGCGTGAAATTATCTGGTCGGAAAACTGGAACCTGTCCTGAAACAACAATTTTCTATGGTCTTTTGACTAAACTTTTGGTATTTAAAAGAAACGGTAATTTCAAGTAGGTAGTACAACTTACCCAACTCCGTCTTGCCTTGAATGGGAGCCAGATTAATCTGTAAACAGAACAAAAACTTATACGTATATCTTCTTAACTTTAAATAATAATAGTTAACTTCTTATATTTACCAAGGCAGTGAAAATAATTGGCAAGATCATCTTTCCAATTTCTACCCAATAAAACGTTTGTCGCGAACTCAGAGGCAAGTAGTTAGTGAAACACGTAAAACGTCGCTTATATACTGTGGAATTAATTACCGATGTAAATATGCCAAGATGCACGACAAAGATATTCACGACTAATTTACTTTAAAAAATCTTGATTTACAATAGGTATTAATCGTTTGTCATTTTCATCATTTATAACACAGTACATAAACTACCTAAAGAATGTATTTAGATTAAGTAGAGTAATTTTCCACATCCACAGCATAGCTACAGCCGAAGATCTCTATTGAGAAGATTGAGAATGATTGTGATAAGTTAATCGGATTAAAATTATTTCAATAGGAGACATCTAATAGACTAATAATACCTATCGCGTGTCATATACATATGCAAGAGGGTGTCGACCGCACAATGAAGAAAAAAGTTTATACATCGTGTGTAGTCACTTCACTCACTTTCCTACCGTCACACACGACTAATTACAGAGTAAAAAATCTGAATAATTAAGTAGTAAAATAAAAAATAGATTTAACTACTACAAAAACTGTATACCTAAGTGCAAGTAGGTAAATTAGTGAAATGACACACACCTACTCTATGTATACGTTTAACTGAGATCTCAAATGATCCGAGTGTCTTTTTGTTAGATGTTAATCTCTATGATTTATGACTTAGGCGTGAGTTTCCCTGAAACAAATCTATAACAATCAATTCAAGGAAGATAAAATGCAAAAACGACCACTCTCAGTAAAATATATCGTAATTTATTGTAAAAGAATAAACAAAGTATAAAAATCTTGATAAAATATTTCTCACATTATAAAACATTGGACGGTGATACAATAAGACACTTGATTTCATAGGTATATTATCTTACAAGCTAGTTTCTAACTGGCACTTCAAGCTGTTCAGTTTGCTTTCCACATATTTCAGATCATGGATTCTTTCCAAAGTATTGACATCGGATGGTTCACTTATATTAGCCGCACTGTCTTCTAGAGGCATCTCTACAATGCTAGCGTTTACTGGAATGTTCCATATATGCTTGGTTATTGTCGTATTCTGATTATTAACGTTGATTGTCAATACATTTTTCGATTCAATATTAGTAGCGTGCTTTCCAGACCCTTCTTGTCTTGTGTTGGGTTGAGTTAACTTGGTGGTGGATAGCATGCTCGTCATATCGTTCATTTGATTTAGAATATCTGTAAAAAAATGTTAAATATAAAACTTTTTATGGCCAACACAACTTCCTTTAAGACTGATTTAAAATTTAATATTGTACCTGTAATTTGTAGACTTGTAGTTTCATCCATTAGGTCTTCTTTCTCATAATCTCCGTTGTTTTCATCATTGACCTCTATATCTCTATAGACAGGTACCTTGCACTGTCTGTTTAACACCGCCCGTCTCAACGACGGACGATTTCGAATCGGTGAAAAGTTGTACAGAACTGAGAATGACGAATCTCTGACTCTACCCAGTTGTTTGTTTACAAACACTGTTTCATTACAAACAGCGTTTTGTTCATGATCTCCCGAGTTATTAAACAGTTGATCCAATTGAACGGAAAAACTCAGTTCGCTACACATTTTTGTCTTCAAGTGTTTCGTTAGTTTCAATAAGGGGAAGTTTCTTGTTGACGAGCGGACGTTGGTTCTTGCGAAAATGCTTCTTGACATGTTGGTGGGTTTTCGTGGCGATTGTACGTAAGTATCGGAGTTCTTAACGACAGTATGTGTAGCATTCTTGTAGCCCATCTGTGGTTCTTCTTCACCTTCACAACCAAGCCACTGATCCTCATTCTCCTTAGGGTGATGCAAACTGTGAATTCTCGACACCAGTGTGTACAGAAGTTTCAACCTTTTCACAAGTTGATCAAATGACACTTCTTTATTATTCTTCGGCATTTTCACGTCGTATACGAAGTCGTTATCCGTACTCAGTAGATTACTCACGATCTTGCATTCTTTTTGAACTGTAAAAGTAAATTATCATTATAGTTTACTAAGGAATAATATAAATGTTTTGTATGGTTTCATTAGCAATCCACTAACTAAGAATTTATACCTTTATCCAAATCAGACAGCAATACCAATAGTTTTTCATGGTGCTCCAAGGCATCTGGCTCATACTTGTCGTACACATTGAAGAAGTCATACACCATGCATCCCATGTTAATGACTGCACATACATCTGCATTGTTGTAGCTATTGTCTTTCAATACTGCCAGTACTCTCTGATGCATCATTTGCTTCGATTTCTGAAAACACCGTGAAACTTGAGGTAATCCATGCTTATAAGGAATGAAAAAGTACTTTTCAAGACCAAATATGTCGATCACATAATACTCTAGCCTCTTTTAGACTTTTCCAAAGACTGAGAGTTATTCATTACTATTATTTTGAAAATTACCATACCTCAGCAAAAGCACTTGGATCTACAATCAAGTACACATTATCTCGAATATCTTGAACTTCATGCTTCCAAGAGTTGATCAGCAGAGTGGCATGGTGGCTGTCTGGTGACATCATCAATGCTGGGACCAGATGAGGGTCTAAAGCTTCCAAGCTAGCTAGACCACTTCGAAGTGACAGGATCCCTGGAAATTATAGAATAGCAACAATTATGTCAAATCTGTTTGCCGATTAATACAGTATACTACACTGACAGACAGACGGATAATTAAATTTTGATGTGTGAAAAGTGCCTAATTAAGGATTAATTGAAATAAATACTTTCACTTTGACTTAATTTAAAGGATTGTTTGGATATACAAAAGTAACTAAATCATTTCTTGATTACAAACCAACTTACTATTTTGATCAGAAGAGCAGGAAACAGCAAAGTTCCCAATCTGAAGCAATCTTTCATTGTACAAATCAAAATCCTTGACAAAAGAGCAGTTCTCTGTGACTTCATCTTCACTCTTGAGCAGACAGGAGCAAGTTCCTTTAGTGCCATTATTGAAATGGTCTTTCAGAATAGATATAGGAGACTTGTTGTAAGTAAAACAGTGTGCTACTAAAGCCAGTAGGGCAGTGTTTGTGTTGGTCTCTAGGGCATACAAGACATCCTTTAGCACATCAATCAGAACATTGACGTTTGATGGCATTATAGGAAGCTTCAATGTGTCTCGAGAAGCTTTAACTGTTGAGCTCAGATCCCCTTCTATCAATTCACCGAGTAGTGCTTTTGTTTCTCTCAGTACCTGCAAAAAGAGTTTAAAAGTATGAATATATGTCATTATAATTAAGCGGATTAAGCCTCTAGAGATATACTTTTGGTCCTTTTCTTTACATATCTGGTAGTAAGACTATAGCAGTATTATATAGTTGGGCCATTACAAACAACGCACTTGAAACACCAGAGGTGTTATATGGCGGCATCTATGGGCGGCGGCGATCGCTTACCATCAGTTGATCCGTCCGCTCGTTTACCGGCGTGTATTTCATAAAAAAAAAAGTATTTTCTCTAAATAATTACTTACCACTTGACAGCGAGCCTTCACAATATGCTGATCATCAGCCAGACAATATCTGCACAGAGTCATTGCTGAAAGTAGGAGTTCATCAATAGACACATGTAGCTCACTCACAGACTCCACCATCTGAAAACATAACAAATAGTTATATGAAGATTTTTAGCTATTAAAAGCTCTGCCAATCTACAGTCAAAGTGTTTAAAATCTTTTAATAGAGCACTTCTTTCTCTTTAATGTTCTTTCTTGTTTCTTCTTTCATTTACTGCCACGATTATTTTTTTGAAGTTCATAACGGCGTGTTCGAGGCATTGAATGTGTTAATGTCTCTCATGAAATTGTGAACTAATGCTATTATGACTATTTAGTGACTGTCTCAGTAGTCTAGCAGTTAGACTATTGAGGAACTCAAGTATGATTTATGAGTCATGTCTTATTTCAATTTCATGTTTAACAAATTCTTACTAAGCACAATATTTTCTTCTGATACTATGCTAAATTGCTTAATATGAATTATGAGTTACATTTTTAAAGTAAATAGGACTACTTTTTTAAAATGGACGAAAAACATCAAAGGGGCGAGGGAGTGTCAGACTCCTACTGACTAAAAACCTATCCTACATCCTACTGACTAACCATTCTTCTACTCTTGCTTTTCAATCCGGAGCCCCCGAGCCAGAGCCCCTGTAAAATTGTACTACTTACAGTATCCTTCCATTGATCATAAAGTTCCTCAGATTCCTTGTAATCTGTCTTATAGACAGCATCAGCTAGTTTACCAAGCACATCAAATGTGTGGTCGATCCAGTTGACAAAGTACATTGTGGTCACATTGAAGGAATCATTGGCACTCTCATTCTCTTCAGATGAGGTTGAGGTTTTATTCAAATGGTTCTCAATGACTAATAATCTGTTTATACACCATGATAGTCTTTCGATGGTGTATTGACGACTTTCCTGGAAATATGAAATAAATAGCTTTAATCCCTTTATAATATTCAGTTTTGAGAAAAAATGCTTTAACAACACTCATTCAATGGATTTAACTATAATATTTAAATAGTAGTCTTTCACTTCAACAAAACAATATTGTGTATGTGTCGAAGTTCTGAAAATAATATGTTATTTGCTTATTGCAAAAATGATAAAATAATGTAACTAGCATATAACTATTTTCATACATCTATTGAGAGTTTTACCTGAAGTAGAGTTTGATGACGAGCTTCTACTTTGAAGATGTCGAATAAACTGATCAAACATTTATTGATTTGACTCGAACATAATGTGTAAACATCTCGAATTTTTGTTATATTTTCTTCGTCGCCATCGTAAGACAATAGTTTGTTACGCAAACGTTGCGTTAGCGGATGGATTTTGTCCAGTAAAATACTCTGAAAAGGCACAAAAGTTTGGGTGAAATATTTATACAATAAAGACGTGCGAAAGTTATCTCATATGACCATATATCTATTACCAAGATGTGTTTTGTAGCAGCACGAGCATCTTGGGGAATGTCTGCTAGATCTTCAAAACTTTCTTCCATGTTCACATTAATTTATAAAAACTTAATATTTTTAAAATTCAAACGTTAACGATGTACTCGGATAAGTAAACAATGTTGGTTGACATTTGACAATCGATCGCGGCTGTCAATGTCAAGGTCAAAATATCCTTACATCAACCCTGCAATCCTGCAGTACTTTCTCGGCATTTTTCTTTTTACGTAATTAAATTTTGATTAAATTTTTTATGTAAAATATGTTAATAAAGTAGAAATCAACAAGTTATAACTTATATTTACATATCGCATTACAAAAAATACTAAACTGTTTTCATTTTCCTCAAGCTACATCCTTATCTTTGACAGACAGATGTCATGTCAAAGAACGCCATATCCATTGTTATTTCGATTCCGGAATAAATCTAGAAAATATTATTCATAAAAAGGTTTAGAAAGTACGGAACAATGAGTGAATTAGTTTGGGGAATTAAAAACGGCGATATCGATCAAGTAAAAGACATAGTAGAAAACAAGGTTAGTGAATCTGCTTATATCCGCAAATCGGTTATTTTTCAATGTGAAAATTTACTTAGTAGTTGGCAAGAGAAAGCAATGTTTCTCATTAATTTGCACTAATATTCTATTTATATTAATTAAAATAAACTACAAGCGGGGACTCAATTCTACATCGTTTCCAACTAATATAATCTTAAATTATTGTGCAATAATGCATTGAATATGACTGAATTGGAATAGGCTTATTATAATGATTACTGCCTAATTATGATTACACGCCCTCACTGCAGACATGGGCTGATTAGAGTCATTACGCTTATATTCCTCACAGTTACTCATATATCTCTTTCATTTAATAATCACTTCAACACTTACCAAACAATTATAATTATACTTTTTCAGAAAATTGATGTCAATGCTCTAATTGATGGAAGGGTCCCTCTTCACTATGCTGCTGACTATGGTCAGACAGCAGTTTTGAACTATTTGCTGGACAAAGGAGCAGACCCTAATGTAAGTGGGAAAAGACAAACAACAGATGTGTAAACAAAGACTGCACCTATTTATTTTATCTAATTAAATTGTACATTTCAGATGTTGGACAAACATGGCATTTCAGTACTGTTAGCAGCAATTTGGGAAGGTCACACGGACTGTGTTAAAACATTACTTAAAAATGTAAGTTACTCAGTACACAATGAATTCTTTTTGCAAAATTAATATGCATGACTTGCAATTTTACAGTAATGGGTTGCAATAATAAAACTAATCTTTTGCAAGTAAGCCTTGAAATTAAATAACAGTAATTGTTAGTCATTCATTTTCCGTTATAAGATTAAAGAAGTTGCTAATTCTCTCTGTAAAATGGTATCAGGCAAACCTGTTGTTGATTATTTTGGTAGATTCTTATTAGAAACTTTTGTTATATTACAGGGTGCATCTAAAAACGGAAAGACCCCTGATGGAACACCATACATCGAAGCTGCAGAAAAAGATGAAATCAAGGAACTTCTCACATAGAAATGAAACATTTTATACCAGAACTATATAACAAGTAATCGCTCAGATTTATGTTTTGATGCTAAGATAAAATCACTAAGATCAAACAATAAATTAATCCCATTATATTTTTACAAGCATTTATTTACATTGTAATGAATTATTTTTATACGCTCAACATATTGATCTATAAAATATGTATTTGATTATGCGTCCATTTAGTAGTGTGTGTATCTATAAAGGCCTGACCTCCCTTATGGGGGTAATAACAGCAATCACCTGAAATGTGATGGCTAGCTCATCCTTCCAGTGCTTGCATGAGATTTGTAAGAAGCCCCATAATCTAAATTTAGCAAATAAATTATTTAAATATTAAGGTGTAATTGCAGCAAATAAGATGTAATTTTTATCGCTAAAATAATAAACTGATATAAGCAAACCACATTTTATTTTATCTTTATATAAAAGTATGAACTGTTTCTTGTACCCTTACACTACATAATATTATATGCTTACTAGATTTTAATCCTTGTTTAAACTAAAATCCTCTTGAGAAGGTAAACTTTCACAATGAGTGAGGACTTAAGACTAAACTGACTAAACCCACTCATCAAATAAATATTATGCCCAAATTATTTCAATAAATAATCCTATACAAGTATCACAAAATGGCAGAAAAATGTCTTTGGATAACAATATAAGAAAAGTGAAACAGATAGCCTGTTATAAGTCCCCACTTCCTGGGTATTTCTTATACTTATTGTTTTTAGCCGGGGGGCAATAGCAGGCATTTTTCTGAGCATCAAGATATGATTTACAACCAAGTGTTAGTGTCCCAGTAAACAATAATTTTGCTGCAGCTTTGCAACCTGAAATGGAATTATACTATTGTTAGTAACACACAAAACAATGAAATTACTAAATAATAAACAATTATTGTTATGAGCACATCATACCTTTAGTGATTGTGTCCCCCGCAACATTCACAGTTTTATAACTATCACAGTAGTTATAAAGGCACCTTTTGAAATCCAGATCACAGGTTTCTTTACCACTGTTACATGTATCATAGCAAATATCATGACTATCACAGCATTTAGTCATTTCTTCTAATGGCAAGTATTCTGATGCAATCTCAAAGCCAAGAGATCCACAGCCATCTGATTTAGGAATATGATTTCTATTGCGCACTGGTCTAGATCCTGAAAAATATATGAATTTCGTCAGTGAGCAAGTAAATTTGGGTGTATGAAACAAATATAATTACTAATAATCTTTCTACTCCATTCGTTAAATAGTGTTATAGTAAAGCATTCTAAACATACCTTCAGGGCAGTTGAATATGCATTCCTCTTCTACTGCTGCATCAAAAACTTCATGCAATGACTTGAATTTTTCAGCCACTGTAATAACATTCTTAAACATATCTCCGAAAACTGACTCAGCCGATAGTACCGCATCTTTTAAATTCCTTAACATACTAGAGCCCATGCCAGTATAGGCATAAGCTACGAAAGTTAAAATGTAAATCGCAATCTTTCTGTATGGAATCTCCATGTTTGTTAAAATTACTGCGATGGTTTTTTGAAAAATAATTACATTTTCAGCAAAAGCTGCTTTTAAAACTCTCTACCCAGTGCTTGGGGAACACGTAATTTTAAAATCTTGCTCTTGGAAAATAGCCAAAACAAAAACGTCAAAATAAAACCTGACTTTAATTTATGTCATCGTTCTTTAACAGCTGATTTAAATAGTCGAATCATCACAGGAAGTTAAACCAATTTAGTCGATATACGAAATATTTTTTTTAATTTAGTATGGCAACATTTTCTGTTGCTCAACGTCCGGTAGCCATACTGTTTTAAAAAGTTATCCTTTTCCGTTTTGTTGTCGTGAAAATGACGGGCTTTAGCAATAAGGTGAGAAGAAAAAATATAAAAATTTAATTAAAAGCCTTAAAAATCAACAAAGTGAATATAAAATTAAACTGCCGACTTGAATGTGATTTATATTATATCATTTTAGTAATATCCGACGTGTGACAAATTCGACAACATGCATCGAGCGTGCATCACACGTGCTTTTTCGTGTCTAACTTTGATTATAAGGAGTTATAGTAGAACACCGTTCGTATTAACTAAATTACAAAAAAGTCCGAAACTCCAGCTTCAAAAATAGTGATAATAACCACTAAACTCTCGAATAGTGTTATAACTTTTGAGGTTATGCTGTACGTCAGCGGCGGTTAACTTCTGTGAATTTTTGTGTTCTAGGCCATAGTGATCGATGGCCGTGGCCATCTCCTGGGCCGCCTGGCCGCAGTAATTGCTAAGGTCCTGCTAGAAGGTAACAAAGTCGTTGTCGTACGATGTGAGCAGATCAACATCTCTGGCAACTTCTTCAGGTAACAACATTGCCCATATTTGTGTTTGTTTGTTGCATGTAGTCATTATAATTGCTTTCAGTTCAGTGTATTTTACTTCGGTAGCGTTAAAAACTACAAGTCAAGTATTATACAGATTTTTTAGGATAGCACATTGTGATGTTTGTCTATTGATAAATCCACATTGATGTAATTGAAATGCTTTCACATGAACATGTGCATGCTTGGGGGCTGGGACATAGGAATACAGGATATAGTGTGGTATTCCTAATTCCTTTTGTTAGTGTTCATAAAGGAAGTCCAACAATAAGTAATCTCTATTCTGCACATCTAATAATAAAATGATGTTTCATTGGGTAATTTGCGACTGAATATTGCAAAATATATGTTGTTAACTATAATATTTATCTGATAATGTTTACATGGCTTTATTAAGATGCTGTACTTATTTCAAAGTTGTACAAATATTTTTTATTTTATATTCCAGGAACAAACTGAAGTTCATGTCTTTCCTCCGCAAGAGGTGCAACGTGAACCCAGCTCGTGGACCTTTCCACTTCAGAGCTCCTTCCAAGATCCTGTGGAAGACTGTCAGAGGTATTTATTATAACTTTCAGTTACATTCTTTCATTCTTTGTTATTTTTGTGATAGGTAGATAAACAAGCAAATGGATCACCTGATGGTAAACAATCATTGCTGCCTATGGACACTTGCATCACCTATGAAGTTAAATGTGTGTTGCTTTTGAGTATGGTATCGGGAGAGTGTGATAAACACTATAATGACTTCTCATTCAAAAACCTATGCTAATGATTACTTATATCCTACATTATTTGATGTTTATGATGTAAAAAAAAATTATGAAGCAGAACTAAAAACAACATCATTCAACATTTGTAAAGTTCAATGCTAATGTAGTGTGTATCTCACAGGCATGATCCCACACAAAACTGAGCGCGGAAAGAGCGCGTTGAGGAGGCTTCGCGCGTACGACGGTTGCCCACCACCATACGACAACCGCCGTCGTGTTGTTGTGCCTGCCGCTCTCCGTGTCTTCTGCTTGAAGCCCGGCCGTAAGGTATGTCCACTTTGTTAACATTTATCACTTATCTTTTTGGGATTAAATTGGGGAAAATGAAAACGTAAAGTTTTTGTAAATAAATAAAACTGCTTTGTCCAATGAAGGATTAAGTTTACAATGATGTTTCATTTGGGTAATTTGCGACTGAATAACCATGTTGCAACTTTTTATTTTTCTGAGAAATCATTTAACCCATCTCAACATTTGTTAAAACTTGCAAGTATTAATTGAAGTTAATGTTGTTGTAGTACTGTCACGTCGGCCGTCTGTCTCACGAAGTAGGCTGGAAGTACCGCGATGTCGTCCGCAAGCTGGAGAACAAGAGGAAGGTCAAGTCAGTCAAGCTTATGGCCTACGAGAAGAAGCTGAAGGTTTGTTTCAAATATACTAACAATTTTTTTAATTACTCTTATGCTATTTATCCTTTACTTTGAAATGATGATTACATTCTTACCTACATTATTTGAGTTCAAATGAAAAGAAACCTTTACTGAGCAATATTTTAGAGAACAATATGTAGTAGTGTAGCTTGAGGATGTATCTAATAATATTCTTTTTGTCTACACAGAGGATCACGAAGGAATCCGGCGAGAAGGTTGCGAAGACGACAGCACCATTCACCGCAGTGATCCAATCCTATGGATACAATTAGGATTAAGACATAAATATAAAAACCTTTGGTTGCCCAAAACTGTATTTTTATTATGATCCCATCAACCTCTAAATATGAATATCATCATGTAATAATAATAGCTAGAGTGCTTCTAGCAAATTATAGTTGTATCTAACAACCTATTCTATTGAAAATTCATAAAAATTGTAGATTATGTACAGTAAAACGGGGTGAATAGGGATTGAGAGGTGAATAGGGACAAAAGAGGGGTGAATAGATACTATGAAGAATTTCCCTATACCTATTCACCTCTCTTCTGTCCCTATTCACCCCATTTTACGGTACTGTATGTACTTAAGTCAGTCAATGGATCGCGGGTTCAATCCCCGATATAACCATATGGTTGGTTATTGGTTATTCTGATTCAGTACCTAGTTTTCGTTAATTTACTAATCCAAAGATGTAGAATAGTGAATTTACTAGATCCAACGTGACGACGTCCTTATATACCTATTTAATTACCTAGTTATTCCCGCACCGATTCGGCTACTGCTCCACTTCCATTGATCATAACGTGAGCCTGTTACTCATAGACGCATTTCTACCAAATAATATTAGGGATGAAAAATTTTGTATTTTCTAGGCCATAGGTTCAACATATTATATTCTATTTGTAGTATGAAATGAACTTTTATTTTAGGCTTTTTATTAAGATTTTGGAATACCTTTTGCAAGATTTTCATGCAGTCTACACTTCACACGATACAGTATACTTGCGCAAGTATAGTGTATCGTGGCTGCCATAATGGTTTCTTTTTATTAACCAGTCTTTAGTCCATACTATTCGATTTCTCTTGTGAATTTTCAGTTTTTCCGTAGCCAAAATAAAGCCAACTAAGGCTACTGCATCATCCATAGCACAAAACAACGCAACCAGGTAGCTCACTTTCAAGAATAATATTATATTGATTTAAATGGAGCAGGTACGCACGCTTGTACGAATATCAGTGAAATTTGTGGTCGGCTTCGAAATACGTGAATTTGTACAAGTCCAAGCTTGCGCAAGTATACTATAGGTATCGTGTGTGGCTGCCATAAGGGCAATGGCGTTCCAAACTGGCCGCGCCGCCGTATTATATGGGTTGATTGGGTTACTCAACCAAGCAGACACTAGATGAAAACTCTGTAGAGCAGTGTACATTTCGTTGGTAGCGGCAACCATTCGCGCCACCGTGGTATCCCGGTAAAATATAGCCCCAAGACAAGACCGGTCAAGCTATTTTACCACCATAGATTATTATCAGGATACGTCAAATGAGATACTAATATTAAATACCTAACTTTAAGATTTTATAAACGGGCCTATTCCAGGCTAAGATGAAAAAACTTCACGACTCCGCTGGTTTGAGACCTGGCAATAAAAAACTAGAGGTCTTTATTACTATTACGAAACGTGCTTTACGTAACATCGTCTAAATTTCCTTACGTTATATTTTAATAAAGGATTAAAGGGGTGGATATAGGTACTGTAACATACCTACTATTTTCATAATCAGTGAAAATCTCGTTCAAGTACCTAACTGTAGGTAAATGGTACGCGTCATGGGAATGCGGGTTCGAAACCTGGCAAGTGATGTGACTTTTTATTACTTACCAATCTGACTTTTTCTGAGGATTTATAATATCAAATTATAAGCTGGAAATTGCCTACTCGCCTTGAGCAAGCCTGGTTAATGCTCCTACTCCTCCGTTAAAAAAAAGACCTTCACTCAGCTAATACTGACTTATATTAATTCCATTATATTAAATTAAACGAAAACATTATAAAAAGCATGTCCTTTGTAGGTTAAACATAGTTAAAACGATACAGAAATAACCCATTCTGTATTGACGTCATAGGAAATCAATTTATGGATTCCATTTATTGCTCCAGCGGATTCGATCAGATAATTATTTTACGCGCAGGGACAAATTTTCTTGTGCAGCTGTGTCCTGCGATAATACTTGCTACCCGCGACAATACAAATCTGAACGGTTTTGATACTTTTAACTTTTATTAAAAAAATAGCAACTTAAGTTGCTATTTTACTGTATCCTAAACCTAATTAGGTTTAGGATACAGGTATATTGGGGGATTTTGCGGATATCCGATATTTTTTTAAACGCACGGTATGGAATTTGGCCCGTGTGTGAATGATACTAGATTTACCCCTATAATGAGTGATCACCTATACTGTATCCTAAACCTAATTAGGTTTAGGATACAGTACGGGCCAAATTCCATACCGTGCGTTTAAAAAAATATCGGATATCCGCAAAATCCCCCAATATACCTACTTAGTCCAACTCGAGAATCGAACCCAAGACCCTATCTTATCTAGGTATTTTGTCTGAACAAAGTTAGATATTATAAGTGGGATACGACATAATTATGCCTATCCTTATCCATTCATCCCTTGCTATCTAACCAGGGAATATGGTTTAGAAACAGACCCAGACCCAGCCTTCATTGAAAAACCAAATCACCTAAATAGAATTTAGTAAAACTACCTTACTCCATACATTTTAATCATTGTCGTTTTCATTGCATTGTGAGTATTGCAAATACCTATCCATATTTAGATAAGGTAAGTACTAATTGTCAAAAAGCAGTCGGACTTCAGTGCTATAGAATTATTCTGAATGATGGTAGATGGTAGCCGTAAAGTAGTAAAACTTAGGTACCTAAGCTCGCTTCATCTTCGTAGAGTAGTGAGCAGTCTAGGATCTAAATTGGATAATCCTCATTGAAATCGCATGGTGTGTGGGAAGCTGAAAATTGAATGCGTTCTAGCGCCTAATAAGTATTGAATCGATAGTCTTCGGAGCCGTATATAAGCAGGCCCCAGCGTTTCAAAATTCAGTTCGGAAGCGTCCGCCATCGGTACACTTCCAACCAATTCATCGCGAAAGGAAGAAAACTACACCAAACAGCACACAGTTACTATGAATAACTGGCGTTTACTACTACTTGCGGTAGTCGCGGTTTTTCAACCTATCACATCTTTCACCGATCGTAACCTCATTGATGGAAGGCAGCAGTGTTGCGATCGTCTTTCACCAGCTCTGCTTCGAGATACGAGGTCTCCGTTTGATGGAACAAACCGGCTCGCCAAAACTTCTTCTGTTTTAAGACGTCTGAACGATCGTGAGGACATTCATGAAGACCGACGGTATGAACTGAAGCAACGCGACTACAGTCGTTCTGTGACAGAGAGACCATCGATAAATAACAGAGAAAGAGTTTTACGACTAGAACCCTCTGTTACAGTCAGGGCATCTCTTGAGTCACGGGTGGACGGTCGAGAGAATTCCTTTAGTCGTGGACGGCTTCTAGATGTACAACGGCAGGCAGCCGCTCGATCTGCTGGAGACCTAACACGTAAAATTGTACTTCGTACTTCTAGGAATGCCGTAGAACGCCGAGATGACAGGATTTCCACCGAGTCAACACACGATAGGATGTTTAGAGATGATCACCGAACTGGACGTAATCTTCAACGAGAAACACAAAGGGAACAATTCAGATACGAAGATCGTAGACTCGCCCGGAACACACTTCAACCTGAAAGCAGTATGATTAATCGACGTGTTACAAGGGAGAGGCTTAGTGTGACCCGACGTGAAGATTTGCAACCCATTCGCGAACAGATATTTGGAGAACGCCGAGATATCAAAACTGAAGATCGACGCGAAATGAGGCTATCTGCACGATCTTTTGACTCAGAAAGTCGAAATATCCGTGAACTCAGAGACGAGTCCAGGGCAACCCGAACTGCTGATGAAGAGCGACGACATGCTCGCGATATGAGGAGTGTGCCTGGACTGAGTCGATTTGTTATAGCGGAACGACGATCTACTGATGAAGAACGCCGAAATACTCGGGAAATGAGGGTCGTTATTGATGAACGCCGAAACTTCCGTGATACGAGGGTGGAACTTAGATTAAGCCGATCTGCTGATGTAGAACGTAGAAATTCCCGTGAAATGAGGGACGAACCTAAGCTGAGTCGAACTTCTTCCATAGAACGCCAAAATACCCGTGAAATGAAAGATGAATCTAGGTTAAGCCGATCAGTTGACGAAGAACGTCGAAACTTCCGCGATGTCAGAGCCGGACTGAGGTTAAGGCGATCTGCTGATGAAGAACGCAGACATACTCGCGAAAATCGAGATGAAATTCGAACCGGTAATGATGAACGCCAAAACTCCCGTGAAATGAGAGACGAATCTAGACTTAGCCGAACTGTTGCCGCAGAACGTAGGAATTCTCGCGAAATGAGCGACGAATCCAGACAAGATCGACCAGCTCTCGTGGATCGCCGAAATATCCGCGAAATGCGAACCGCATCCAGACTAAGTCGAACTGCTGCTGTAGAACGCCAAAATACCCGTGAAATGAGGGACGAAACTAGATTAGACTCATCTTCTGAAACAAAACGCCAAAACTTCCGCGATATACGAAACTCTAGGTTCACCCGATCTGTTGATGGAGAACGCCGCAATACCCACCAAATCAAAGAAACTACAGACGAAGAACGCCGAAATATCCGCGACATGAGAGTAGAACTCAGTAGATTTGCTGGTTCAGAACAGAGGAATTCTCGGGAAATGAGGACTGAATCTAGGCTAAGTCGATCTGCTGACGTAGAACGTCAAAATACCCGCGAAATGAGGAGCACACCTCGGCTAAATCGGGATACAGAATCAGAACGTCAAAACTACCGTGAAATAAGACAGGATTCTAGGTTAAGCCGATCTGCTGATGAGGAACGCCTGAACTTCCGTGATGTAAGGGCCGGACTGAGACAAAGTAGATCAATCGACGTAGAACTAAGAAATACCCGCAAAGTGAGGGACGAATCTAGATTAGGTCGATCTGTTTCCGAAGAACGCCGAAACGTGCGTGAAATAAGAGAAACTACTGATGTCGAACGCCGAAACTTCCGTGATTTGAGGAACGGAGTTCGACTAAGCAGATCTGTTGACGCAGAGCGTAGGAATTCCCGCGAAATGAGGGATGAATCTAGGCTAAGCCCATCGTCGGAAACAGAACGCCAGAACTCTCGTGAAATAAAGGAAGAATCAAGACTAAGCCGAACTGTTGATAGAGAACGCCGAAATACCCGCGAAATGAGGGAAACTACTGATGAAGAACGCAGGAACTTCCGTGACGTACGAGCCGGAGTGAGGCTAACCAGATCTGTTGATACAGAACGCAGACAATCCCGTGAAATGAGGGACGAGTCTAGATTAGATCGATCCGCTGCCATAGAACGCAGAAATACCCGCGAAATGAGGGAAACTACTGATGAAGAACGCAGGAACTTCCGTGACGTACGAGCCGGAGTGAGGCTAACCAGATCTGTTGATACTGAACGCAGACAATCCCGTGAAATGAGGGACGAATCTAGGTTAGGCCAATCCGCTGCCGTAGAACGCAGAAATACCCGCGGAATGAGGGAAACTACTGATGAAGAACGCAGGAACTTCCGTGACGTACGAGCCGGAGTGAGGCTAAGTAGATCTGTTGATACTGAACGCAGACAATCCCGTGAAATGAGGGACGAATCTAGGTTAGATCGATCCGCTGCCGTAGAACGCAGAAATACCCGCGAAATGAGGGAAACTACTGATGAAGAACGCAGGAACTTCCGTGACGTACGAGCCGGAGTGAGGCTAACCAGATCTGTTGATACAGAACGCAGACAATCCCGTGAAATGAGGGACGAATCTAGGTTAGATCGATCCGCTGCCGTGGAACGCAGAAATACCCGCGAAATGAGGGAAACTACTGATGAAGAACGCAGGAACTTCCGTGACGTACGAGCCGGAGTGAGGCTAACCAGATCTGTTGATACTGAACGCAGACAATCCCGTGAAATGAGGGACGAATCTAGGTTAGATCGATCCGCTGCCGTGGAACGCAGAAATACCCGCGAAATGAGGGAAACTACTGATGAAGAACGCAGGAACTTCCGTGACGTACGAGCCGGAGTGAGGCTAAGTAGATCTGCTGACACAGAGCGCAGACATTCCCGCGAAATGAGGGACGACTCTAGGCTAAGTCGCAATTCTCGTGAAGTAAGAGATGAATCCAGGCGAAGCCAATTTGTTGATTTAGAACGCCGTAGCAAAGTACAGCACGACAGACTAGAACTTAGCAGGAAAAATGAAAATAGGCAACGAGAGCTAGTTGAAGCTCGTTCGCAAAATGTACTACTGTCCAGAAATCGCGACCAGATTTCAATGATAGTCAACAAAATGGAATCAGAAAAAGAATTTACCACAGCTAACTGGCAATATGTTCTGTACACATTGCAAGCTGCCTACTTGTGCGCCCTCTTCCTGCAGTTGCTGAAACCAAGCCACACAGAGAAGTCACATATCAGGTAAATAATATGTAATTGAATACAAAAATCGCAGAGTTCTATGTAAGATTCAATATGTAGGTAAGTCATGTTAGCTTTCTTGATGAACTGACAAAGTGATTGTTCTTTTGCAGGAGTTTCAGTTGGCTGCCTGTGTCTTCTCACTACAACCCCATCAAAGTGGACTAAACGGCGACGCTATATTGACATTTATAATCTCTACATGCTAATGTTGTAAGCTTATAGAATATATTCAATGTTATTACGATCTCTTATTCTAATATATTCCTAAATAATAAATTATCGTGTGTTATAATAGTGGTTGTTTACTTATTTACCGCGCCCTTAAGATAACTACTTTAGATAACTGAACTTATAAACAAAATAACTGTGAATAAACATTATCTAACCAAATGGTATTAATGAATAAAACTAAGATATATTAAATCTGATTCCATTTATTCTTACTTCACATATTTACTCTATTTGCAAGCTTATACATTATTCTACAGATCTAGAGTATCTGATTTCTTCTTATGCTGCCCTTCATACCAAGCCTTTGAAATCATTCTCTTCATTTCATCATCACCAGTCTCATACCTGAAAGTAAATAGTATTTATTGTCCATATTCAAATAATAATCATTAATTCAAATGCTATTGTAAATCATGGCTTAATAGAATATTTTAATCAGACCAGTATATGACATCATCAGGAATTTAATGCTTATTATATTATCTTGGTGTACTATCTCTATTATCCATTTTTACAAACTGTTTCAATGCCAATTGTAAAGCTTATGTTTCGTAAGATATTTATATTTGTCTAATTTACACCATAAAGTGCATAGCCACAAATAGGTTGTGGGGTGCAGATAGCAAACTATTGGAAAAACCATTCCCTTCCTATTGTTGGGTAAAAAAATGTAGAGAAAACAAATCAAGACAAGGGCCAAACAAGTATGTGGAGTGTGGACACAATATGTACATCCACAACACATGAGAGAAGTTCAAGACAAAAACTAAAAAACTTTTTAGTTTTTGTCTTGAACTTCTATCAATTTGTAAATCAAAGCAAGTTTTATCAATATTTTGAGATTGAAGTTCTCGTTTAGACAAATAATTTCTATGCAGCAAATAATCCTAGATAATGTTGCTGGAAAATTTAAACCCAACAATAATAGTACTTACATATTCTTCATAAGGCTCATAATAGATTCCTGTGGATCAGATTTGTCCATGTCAGGGGTGGCGGGCTTAAGTTTACTGTTGCGCTGGTCTTCAAACTTCTTCTCAAGCTCTGTCATGTGGGACCATTTGATGTTGGGGCGCGCCTTAGCCAGGAATATGACTACCATATCTGCAACCAAATAGTTAGAATAACATTATAACAATTAGCTAGGAAAATGAGAAACATTATATTCTAATTTAAAGTGATATTTTTTTAATAAAAATCATCCAAATAGAAATACATTACTTTTTAATTACATGGAAAACATCAGATAAATTTAAATATTTAATTGACAAATACTATAAAATTTTTAGTAATCTGTGTAATAACTAGGTGTGTATGGGCAATGTATACCTACATCTGTGTAAAATATTAGGAAAAGTCAGTGTACCAACATACCTGTTTTCTGTTTCCAATGGCTCTCTTCAACATTGATGGTGTCCAATAGTTTGTTGATAACAAGGAGGTAGTCTTTATTGTCCAAGTTTTCAACATGTAACTCCATAGATTTGTCTGTCAGCTTACAGTAAACTTGTTCCTTGGGCAGAGACTGAACATCCTTTAGTGTGACAAAAACTTTTATGTACTTATCAGACTGATCCCAACCTGAAAAAAATAAATATAAGTTTGAAAAAAATGCTTCTTGAAGTTAGGTATTAAAATAGATTGAATTTAAAAGAGAACAAATTTTAAGTCTCAAAAATAAAAAGTTATACCAAGTTATTATACTAATCAGTAGGTTTTTCATTATTATTTCAGTTTACCTACAAATTCATGTTAGAAATTCCAATAAGAAAGTTTAATTAAATTATAACTTCAAATAGGATTCTAGTTCTTATTAATTCCAATTAAATAGAGGACCAGAATAAAAATGTGCAAATCTAGTAGCATGACATGGCTAAAACTATGATGTTTCAGGATTTAATGTCTCTACTGAAGTACTGACCATATCCATTCAGTTTAATTTGGTATCTCTTAGGTTGTGAAGCCGCAGCGGTGGACGGTGCCGGCGAGCTTCCAGCTTGCGAAGATTGTGCACTTTCCTTCAAATTTATCCATTCCGTTTCCAATTTCCTAATTTCTAAGGACAACAAATCTTGAGCCCTCTTTCTTTTAGCCTGTTTTAGTAGCTCATTCAGCTCATCAATATCACTGCGTAACTATAAATAAATAAATACATGTTTTATTGAAATAACTTAGGTTATAATATTTAAATGTATTTGACTGGCGTCAATTTCAACTTATTACAAACCTCTTTCATTTTAGCTTCAGACATTTTTACGGCTGTATTTGCTTCAACTTTTAAGAAATTTATATACGTAATTCACCAATTTATATTGTTTACTGGCACTAAGCAATTATTCACAATTAAAGCGTACTATTTCACACAAAAAGAATTATAAAAAATTGTTTGAATTTAACTCGGAAAACACACACTTTTTGCCGAATGAATATGAATGATTCAGAAAATCGAATCGTTCTAGAATGCGAACGAATGAAATACAGTTCTAGAAATAAATAATGGGTAGTTTAGGGTTAACATTATTGCCACCCTGAAAAAAATAATTAAATCGATTATTTTTATTAAACTTATTCATCTTTTCACTTCTTTCAATATTCCTTTGTTCCTGGCCTTTGACCATTTACCAATTATTATAGGCATTCGCTATTCACGAACAGAACAGAATCACTGCCTGCCCTTCCAATTTATGGGTTACGGTTACAGCATAATGGGGCTTTCGGAGTAACCAGATGCTGAGAACCACTCGCATAAAAAAACACAAAACTAATTTTAATAGTTATGCCCCTTTGCGGCAAGCTCTTTTATTTGGGTATGTCCGGAGGTCTATGACGCCCTTGCCCGCCTCTCATGAATTTGTTGATGTGTGAAACCGCCAGCTCAAATAAGTTAGGTAGTTTAGCTTGTATAGTTGTGAATAAATACTTGAATACTTGACAGCGGCGCGTCAATCGCAACCGCAAGACGCCAAGCTATAACTGATTCAACTATGCGAATTTACGAGTTAAACTACCTAACTTATTTTAGTGAAAATATTTTTTTGTTAGTCAATCATATTTCTCTCGAGGGAGGTAGGAGTCTAGGAAGGGGGAATTCTAGGTAGTCCTAGAGTACATAGAATAGGTAGGGTGAGCAAGAGCTTCAGAAACATAATTACTCAATGCTACCGATCCCATAGATTAGTCGTTTTTGGTAGAAATTCTGACCTCCTGTCCAGTTTTTACGCCAAAGAATCAGTGTGAGTGCGAGTTTCTTTTCACCTATTTGATCGCGCTAACGTTAACTATGATTTGCATGGGATAGGCACGGGTAAATTCACACTAGGAAATTCACACAATTCATACTCTGGTATGTATTGTATGAGCCATGTTATGCAATAACCTGTTAACCCACAAAAATATGAATTTTAAGTTAACGCCATCTAGCTTTTGTAGGCTGTCTCCTGAACCCTTCAAAAAATGTTGAGGCATGTACTAAATTTATAAAAACGCCATCTACCAAAAATATGTTCCTGCAGTTTGCGGAACTAGTCTTCAACAATTTTGCAATAATCGATTACAAACCTGTCACGACACGCGCGCTTTTCTTCTGCGACAATTACTTTTAAAATTTTGTTTTCAATAAGGGGCCTTTCAGTGAAATTTTATGTAAGTGTAGTATTGTGTAATATTCATGAAACTGTGGGTTGTGTGAATTTCATCATTTTACAAGAGTTTTTAAGTACCTACTTGTTGCAACAAGGCACAAGGTAAGTTTTCAGTGTTTGCTTATAATGTTTTCTCCTGTTCTATACAGTCAATAACGCACTGAAGTGGTGTTTCTCATCGTAAAGAACCATGTAATTGGAATGAAATTAAATAACTTCCCGATAATTACGAAAAAGCTGACAATTTAAATTTGTGTAATTTGTAACTGGTTATTGCTTTAATACTCGTAGTTTAAACGAAACGATTAGTGTATTTATCTTTTTTATATTATTCTATAATTTAATCCAAAGAGAAGCTAATATTATTATGAGGGAAGGTTACAATAACATATAAGAATGTCTATATAAACTCGTTGTAGGCAGATGATAGTAATTTATAAAAACATTAAAATATTTATTTTTTTAGTAGGTTATTGCGAAATTGCTATGAAAAGTTTTAGGTATGTGCTAAAACCTTGCATCGTATAATACTTTTCATATAACGAAACTAAAGCCAATAATAAATTATTTTCAGGTATATAACATGAACTCTAGGGCACAGAAGCTTGTCGCGATGGCTCGTGACGAGCATTTATGTAATAAAAACGATGAAAAAGAAGAATCTGAAGAAGAAGAATCTTCCTACAATGGAGCCGTAACAACTTTAGCACAGTTGAAACAGGATTTACATCTTAAGCGTCATAATACTGCTTCACGTTCGTTAACTTATAAACATTTTGAGCGTGACTTAAGCTATAATGATTTAAATGTAAGTAATATAGAAGAGTCTATAGATACTTCTCAGTTAATACATCTGGATGATTTAGACATTGTTCCTAACAACCTTTCTAGTATGTTTAATGATTACGATGACGAAGGAAACGAAATTATCGCGGAAATAGAAGTAGTAACTTCTAATACTGATAACGTTGTTCAAGATTCCATAGATATGTCTGCAACACAACTGACTGAAAATGATAATCAATCGAACATTTTAAACTGTATCGAACAACCACAACCAATTCGTGAGAATGTGCAGCAATTGGAGAGAAATAATATCGGTAGACCCAAGCGCGGAAGAAAAAGAAAAGTAGAAGACCAGCCTAGAAAAGAGCGAAAACGAAGAGCCAATGTAAACGAAAAGTATATCAGTGCGAAAGGAAAAGAAGTATTACCAAAAGAATTCGACAGTACATACCATTGTGATTGCAAAAAGAAATGCACAACGATCTTGTCAGTTGATAGCCGGAAACAAGTATTTGATCAATTTTGGTCTCTTGGGTCATTCGAAGGTCGATGTGCTTTCATTTGTGGTAAAGTAACACAAACTCATAAAGCTAGGACGTATACTTCGTCAAATTCAAAGAGAATATATTCACGAAAATATATGCTTTGTGATACCGAAATATGCAAACAAACGTTTTTGAAAACCTTAGGTATTTGTCAAAGTAGAATCGATGTAGCGATGCAGAAAAATAATAGATCATCTAATTTCAAAGACAATAGAGGAACAGCTAGTGGTGGCAAAAATAAAATCAATGAAGATGACATTAATCTAATAGTGGGCCATATTGATTCGTTTCCCAAATATATTAGCCATTATTGTAGAGGTAAGACTGATAGTCGTTATTTGAATACTGAACTCAACCTATTAAAAATGTACGATTTATTCAAAGCTAAATATCCGACAAATGAAAACCTACCGAGTCTTGCAACTTATAAGAAAATATTTTATGAAAAATTTAACCTCAGATTTAAAGCCCCAAAAAGTGACACATGTAAAACTTGTGACACTTTTGCAGCTAACATAAAATCATTAACAGGCACAGAAGCTGAAGAAGCTAAAAAGCAACGAGATTTGCATATTAATAAAGCATCAGAGCTTAGAAAGCAAATGAATGCAGATCTGAATTTGGCGTCAGAGAAAAATACTGTAGAAACACTTACTTTTGATATGCAAAAAACCCATCCTCTTCCAAAAATACCTACTAATATAGCTTATTACAAACGGCAGCTAAATTTGTATAATTTAGGGATTTATATAGGAAGTAGCAAACGCTCAATTTTTAACTTATGGCTTGAACATGAAGGTGGAAAGGGTACTCAAGAAGTTGGATCCTGCTTGCGAAAGTACATTTTGAATAACATAAAATCCCCAGTAACAGATCTAATCTTATGGGCAGATTCATGTGGAGGCCAAAATCGTAGTATTAAGTTAGTTCTTATGTTAATACATACCATGCAACATCACACATCTTTACAATCGATTACATTGCGGTTTCTTTTGTCAGGGCATAGCTTCCTACCAAATGATGCCAATTTTGGTGTTATAGAATCTCAGTTGAAAACGCAACAAAGGCTTTACACTCTAGAAGATTATGCAGAAAGTATTCAGAAGTCAAAGAAGAATAAGAAGTTTGAGGTTTCGAGAATGATACCCTCCGATATGCTCTCTGTCAGGCCACTAGAACAGGCTATAACAAATAGAAAAGTTGACAGTGCCAAAAACAAAGTTAATTGGTTGAAACTGCATGAGATAGTGATAGAAAAACCATTTCCCTATATTTTGAAAGTCAAAACTGATATTGCGCAAGAAGATGCTCAGATAGTTAATCTTGAGAAGGCAGGGAAAGGCCGTAAGCCTGTGCTAAAGAATATTAATTTGCCCGAATGCTGGCCAAATGGAAAGTCTTTGAGCGTAGAAAAATTAAGAGATCTAAAAGACTTAATGAAACTGATACCGAGAGACGCTAAACCATTTTATAATTTCTTAAAACATACTCCAGGTGTTTCTATTGATGAAGATATAGATGGATATCATGTTGAAGATATTGAACAGCTATCAGAGGATGGAGAAGACTGATTTCTTATTTTTGATTAATTATTTACCGCTGTGATTTCTTATCGATCTCAATTTTGTTGATTTTTTCAAGTTTATAATTATGTTCGTAAGTTTGCTGCATTTTTTGTTACCTTGTTCTACTTGTTCCACTGTTGGAAAAACGTCTCCCCCATTTTCTCAATGATTTTTATTAATTAACAATAATATGTCAAGGACTTGCAAAACATTTTAGCACTTAAAAATGCTCTGGTAAAATTTTGCAATAAACTATTTGGGCTTATATGTTTATTTCAAAAATCTTAATATCTTGATTGTAATTTCGCAATAAACAATTCATCATTATTTCATTTATTTTAATTTTCCCTGTAACTCTCACTCTATTAAGCTGTGTTTGAATCACTAGAACACATGATGACCTATTTAATAAGTTTTGGATAAAACCAGAATAGCTTATGAGTATTTTTTGTAGCTGTTAATTTCTTTGAGCTGAGATTTCTCCGGTTTAGGTTTTTTAGGATTGACACGTTATTGCATAACATAGCTCGTACACTATGCTTCGCCGTTTCACAGTGGAAGCGACCTGCTGGATGCAGGTATAACATATTAACAACACAATGTTGATCATGGAATTATTTATTCAATAAGTAGGTATACAGGTAGATTAATGGCATAAAGACGATAAGAGATTAAGCATCAAGCAATAACATCGTCGTAAAGATTTCAGTTCTTTCGGTGGGCGCGGTTGCGACGCATAGCACCTTGGCACTGTGGGCAGTACCATTTGCCTTTCGGTGGGGCGGTAATGCCCACACACGGATAGTGAAACCACTCATACGGGCACTGAAAATGAAAATGAAATATATTATATTTGAAGCGATATAATTACATAATAATGAAATGTGTTCTATTAAAAATAAATGCAGTACGATAATACTTACATCTTGATTATCACAGGCAACCATGTCACCGTATGATACCTGATTGCAAATACAGTAGCGAGGTTCGTTGGGATCGTACGTCCATTCCTCCTCCATTGGCTCTTCAATAGCAACATTGTTCACGACGTTGTTCATGGCCCTAGAAAATGAATTTTGTAATTAGTACTCATTAAATACAATTGATTGATCAAACCATGTAAATTAGAGTATTTCTAATACATACACAACTGTAGGTGAAGATGAACGACTAGCAGCTGATGCGACGGCCTGCTGAGAATGGGCTGACACGCCGGTGGAGCTGTAACTGTTGCTTTTCCTAGGAATTAGAAACAAAAAATTAAAAGCCATTGATGAAATCCATCTTGTAGGAGAGTCTAGTCACTTTGTCTGATTATACTGATATTATAACGAAATATTGCAAAGATCACATCATCTTCACAAAGCAAAAACTTTATTAAACACCTTTCACATAAAATGTACTGAATAGATCTGGATGACATTATTTTAGTCAAGGTATAGTAAAAGACGAAGAAAAATAAATTAACTCACTTCTGTTTGTTCCTCTTAGTAGAAGAAGATGAAGCATTGTGTCCATGAGCTGTAGTGTGATGACCATGAACACTGTTGTTTTGAGTATGGCTTGATGCCATGCCATGCCCTGTAGAAAGTAAATGAGTTATAGGTATAAATACGTAAGTTAATTATTGGAAATAGCATAAATTTCGAAAACAAGTAATGTGTCCACAAGATTGGTATTTAACACCTCAAATTCACCAATAATTTGGACATGTGCTAGTCAGTCCTCCGCATGGTAAGAAAAAACACTGATTTTGCTCTAATCGATCTTGGGCCCTTTCTACCCAGTCTGATCCTAGATTTAATTACAGCGTGGTCCACTTAATTTGCAACTATAACGCAAACACCAAATTCACGTACACATCACACCCAGACTCGGAGCAATAATTTGTATATCAACAAACAATTGTTCCGTGAGGGACTCGAACCCGCGACACGTAACGCAGCGGTTCGTCATCCAACCATTGCGCTAACCGTGCAGTCAAAACATTTCTGCAAAATTCCTAATAGGAAGTTTGTAATCAGTGTTCTACCATGGTCGTGATGTGTGTGGTGTGTCTGCAAGGTATGGTGTGCCAGTTCACCGCCCGCCACAGCCTCATACGAAGCTTTCAGGGAGGCCGTGCGGCGACCGTGCTGCATCTGTAAATATTTTACGTTGCAACATGACACGATACGGTCTAAAAAGTAACGAACTTCTAAAAGAACCATCTGTCCAGCTTCATATTTATAAAAGAGAAAAGATATCTTGTCTTGTCATATTTAAAAGCCTTTAAGTTAAAAATCTGAAAACTTTAAACTTTACGAGGATTGACACCAGCGCAGCATGAAAACTATATTCAAATGGTAAAAGTTTAATAAACTAACCTGTTGAGTAGCTGCTATGGCTTGGCTAGCGGCAGCTGCAATAGCGCTACCTGCATGACCTAAAGAATAGGAGTCCCTGCCCAAGGCAGCCTGGAAACAAGCAATAATTATATTATTTAAAAAATGCTTAAATTGTAACAAGTAAGGTGAGCCAGAATAATGCTATTTGGCATTCCATTGTATTTGGTTGACGCAATAGGAGATAGCTGATATGATATTACAATAATAATCTTGGTATTTAAATATACTTTATACATAGTTACCTGGATAGCCGAATCCGTTCTAGATAAGTTTCCAGATGCATGACCCCGAGATTCACGATTGCCCCAGCTATCTCTTCGCTTCTCAGCCCGGATGCGGTATCTGCAATTATTACATACATCATATTATTACATTTGGTTTTTAGAAAGTGTACATAGAGTTGCCTTTACAAGACACTCGCTTTTCAGCAGATTTTGTTATTAATTGCAATGTAATTGTGTTACCCGAAAATCATGTTAGATACTTACTATAAGACTAACAACCTAATTTTAAATAAATTTTAGTATGTAATAATAAATAATCTAAAGTCTCATTTCATTACTTGAATACACAATTTAAAACAAATAAAACTTAATCTAAATAACCATTAAACATCATTAGTTTTAATGTAAGATTACAAAATTATGAAATAAATAAATAGACAATTAAGCAGACCTGTTTTCTTTGTAATGATTGTTATTTGATGTGCTTGTGTGGTTGGTATTCACATCAAGTTCCAGAGACCGTTTCTCCAATAGCTCGGTGATTCCTTTGTTGTCGGCTTCCAATTCACATTTAAACTTATGTAGTTCTGTGTCTGTAAATATGAAACATGTTTAGTTAAAGTATAATAAATAGTAAAAGTATAATAATTACTACCCAATACATTTTAGATGTTTTGTATTCGCCACAAATAACATTTAAGAATTTATAAAAAAAATTGCTGCAAATCCCAAAATATAACAATAAAATAATGTTATTTTATTTTCTTACCTAGTCTGCGTAAATATCGGTCAACTAAGTCATACATCTGAGTTGCTAGAGACGTTTTTTCTTCAGCTTCTTCAAGGGTCTTGTTGTATCCACGCTTAATGTCAGAGAATTCGGTATTGGCCTGCTCAGTGTTCAACTCTCCGCGTCTGCACCCGCTAAAAAGAGTACGGACTCTCTTTTCTAGCGTATCCATGTTATCTGAATAATGTTTTATATGTTATTAATTTAATAAAAATAAATAAATAACAATATCAGGCACATAAACCTTAAATTCTAAATATATGACTTACTCTGAACTGACAAATCCATTTCTCTCATTTCAGTAAATCTATCTCTCAGCTCCTGCGGGAGATGTTCAATCACTGCAAAAAAATATTAAAGTTTCAAAACACTGCGATGATGATTACAAATAATTTGAATTTTCGCGCTACTTTTTTCAGGGCACGCCACAGGGGTACCAACACCTAAACTATAAATTACGTCATTGCAGAAGAACAAAGAATATCTTACTTTCCAAATAGTCTTCAAGATACAGCATTTTGGTAAGTTTTATTTACTTTTTATACAAAATCGAACTCAAAATTGGTTAGATCTTAACACAAGTAAAGCACAAAACGAAGTGATCGCGGTTTAAATAAACTACGCATTAGTATATTGACGTGTACAACTGTACACTATTACGACGTCACCGCACCATAGACTATAACGAATCCGATGCGACGAACTGCGGTTGTAACTAGTGATGGGCTCACCAGACTATTTGTTTTAATTGTTATTCATTTTGTGTTATCGATATACCTTTGTTTTATTTAAACTTATTTTATTGATTAATATTAATAAGTTCTAAAAACCAGTACAGTAAATTAAATATTTTGATATATTTTTAATAGTTAATTAAACGTCCTTTTTTGTCGGTTAATAAATAACGATTTCGTTTGTGTTGTGTAAAAATAAAGGTCAGTGGTAATATACAAAGTATGAAATAATAATGTTCTGCTGTAAAATAAGCTTTTTGCCTATACATTAAAACGTTTATTATAAAAAATATCTCATAAGCGACTTAACTTATACAACTTTTCTTGAGTTAATTATTATGTTATCGGCTTACTCACGTACTGTTTTGTTTTTTCTTGAGTTACCGTTATAACACTTTACCATTATATTATTCATTATTATAATTTTTTGATGATGACTGACTTGTTTAGATTCTCTTACTATTGATATTTTTTAATATGTCCTGAACATTCCATAAATATTCTCCATACTGAAATAAATTTATCTACAATCACCGCCAAAAAATTGTAAATACTTGTTAAGCGCTACTAATTATGGGAAAATTCAGATTCCATATATTGTATTCACGTGAACATTAAACTTATTTTTTTCTATCAGATCTATTTCCTAGACATAAAATGGATTGTGTTCTGGCTTCGCATTAACCGCTTCATTTTTCTGCTCTACCCTACGGTTAACTGTCAGAGAATGCCTTAAGGCATTAAGTACGCTATTCACTATCATTTTTGTGATGAAGATTAAATAAATAAATAAGATGGAATTCAAAGATTTAAAAGCAAAAAAGTAGTTACAAAAATTAAATATTACTTCAACCACTATTTGGTTATTCCACTAACTTAATAAAAGTCAAAATGGTTGAACGGATAGTTATAACTTATAACATGTCTAAAATTGATTTCAATAGATTATATTAGCCATAGCAGTATCATCTTAATATTTTCATATCATACATCAGGAAAAAATTCAGTCGATAATCGATTACAGTTCAAGGTGCGTCTAACAACAAACATCACTATAATGATCGCAGTGCTACCAACCGTATCATTTAATAACGATGCGTTCATGATCAGACTCAATAGTATTTCAAAAGTTGCGTTCAAAAAAGAATAAAATTATTGTAGACTTTTTGAACCTTTTTTTAACTTTACCTATTTAATATTTTTAATTATTTGTTTTTTTCTTTTATAGCAACAATGATCAGACGACCTTTAACAGAAATCACACTGAAACTAGATGATCTTCAAGAATATGAATCTATTCGGAGAGACCAAGGAAATAACTCATCGTCAAATAGTGAAATGCAGGAAGACACTCCAAAACCGTTAGATGTAGTGAAAACTATTGAAGAAATTCATAACAGAATTGGATATGCTCCTAAGAAAAAGCTTAGTGGTCCTAGTACTGTGTAAAATAAAATACTTATGTTAAGAAATAAAACTTAATTTGCGGAACAGATCTTTATTTGTATTTAAACTCTTCTAATTTAGTACATCGAAATTTTTCTTAATATTACATTTAAAACTAGTAGAATTAGTAAAATGATTTAAGCTTAATTACATAGTAACTTAAAAAAACTAGTGAGTAAACAGCAAAAATGATCGTGCTTTTAAATTACAAT
This sequence comes from Spodoptera frugiperda, assembly GCF_023101765.2. NCBI lineage: Eukaryota > Metazoa > Arthropoda > Insecta > Lepidoptera > Noctuidae > Spodoptera > Spodoptera frugiperda. Next base: position 6,063,638 of record NC_064216.1, read on the forward strand.
AAAATGCCACGTTGCTCCTTTCAGTAAAGTACCATGTTAACACCAATATTATGTTTCTTTATCAATAAATGACCACTTAATGAGATTTCGTAGTTTTATTTTCCCATATTATTCGCTGTATGGATGTATTACTTTATTAGGACTTGGCCCAGGAATGTTAGAACTTTTTGCAAAATCAATTCGTCGCTGCTTGTTCCGACGGCGCCAAAGAAGACAGCATAATCTGTGGTTTAAATAAAACAACACGTTAAAAACATTAAACAAAATACAAAAAAAATAACCACGTGTTTTTGGTGCGTTGTTCAGATCCGTAGGTGGGCCTTCGCAGGCCTTTGCCTTTTTTTTCATCGTAAAGTATTTACAGCTCTCGCTCTTTAAAAAGATCTTTGCCCCGCCTAACTTTGGGTGCGTTCACAAACACAGGTAATTTAGACGCGGAATAACAATTGACCAGGCCATTGTGGACCACACAAATGATTGTTCCGTACGGGAATTGAATCCGCGACACGTTGCGCAATAAGTAGGTAACCGGTCAGTCTCTGCGCCAATCCTGCAGTCGTTGTTACATAGGATCGATAAAAGCTAGTTAGTAGTAGTTAGCTCAGCAATCAGATGATTTGTCTTGCCATATGGAAATGGCTCACTAAGATGAACCATGATCGAACCAGAAAGCCTTATTCGGTAGGTGGTCGTAGAATTGCGCTTGCAGGAGTTGCAGCCGCTTGGGTCGACCACTAAGCAGGGATTTACGAATGGATGGTACTGCAGCGTGTAGGTATGTTTCTTATTTTAGCAAAGCTACACACCTCAATGTAAGGAAATAAACGATTTCAGCGACGCTCAGGATGGAGAAACCCATGAACAGTCCAAGCAAACCACCGCAGTTGGCGAGGAAGTCCGTTTGACCATACAATTCCGACCGGCGAGAGGTGATGAACTGGGCCTCTTTGAAAAACACCATCACACGGGCGTATGTCAGGCTGAAAAGGAAATTGGTATTTTAAATTTCATAAACAACGATATCAGCTTTTGTGCATTTTTTTGCCAGCGACCCCACCCCATGGAATTGTTATTTTCATCAAACTTGAAAAAAATACTGTAGTTTAATCGAGCCAGCGAGCATAGACAGCGTTATTTCCTTATTCAATAAAAGAGTAGTGTACATGACATATGCCGTAGGTAAGTACTTCTTTAATGTTTATATTAAGGTCAATCAAACTTCCAGTATTGTCATTAGGTATCTAAATATTAAAATCACAGCACTGTTGTTGGTTATTGTGGTTTAATAACACGCGTCATTAACGTATATTTAGTTTACACAAGTTTCCTTACAGTATTATATTAGATAGTAGGTACCCATTGTCGCAAATTGGTTGTAATTTAATGTCTCTTGTATTTTATGCGAGATTTTTTTTACAGTGATATAACAGGATTCCCCAAGGAATTATTTTGGGACCAATGTTGTCTAATTCTGTCCAATCGATATAAAGTTTTAGTGATATGTAAGTAGGTACCTACCTAAGTACGTGCTTATGAATAGCATTTGGTTATAAGTCTGCTAAACCCGAACCTGGACCTGTCTTTGTCAATATTATTCTATCAATTAAACGTAATTAATAGGCAGGTACACAAACATGTGTGTTTCTTACCACTGTTAGCAGTTTTACATCTGTTTAGTTTTAAAAACATTTCACCAAGAAGGTATTGACCGGGAGTTTATTTTAGAGAGGTCGTTAACGTTAAATCAGTCGTGTGTGGAACAAAAATTATACCTACCAACTTATTTTGAAATATGAATATGGAACGACATAACAGAATAACGTATAATGTGAAAAAGCATTTGAAATACGGTGAATATTAGTTTAAACTTCGTAACAGAAATTTTAACATATTTTTAGGTGGACCGTACTAAATTACCGGCCTAGTTAGGCACCTAGTTTTATATTCATTTATTAAAACAATTAGTAGGTAATAAAAAAATTTAAACAACGAAGGTCGATCTGATTTTCTATCAAATCGGTTATTTCCTATATTATATGTATGGAAGTACTGTCAGGATAGAGCGATTGCTGGTTTTGCAGATAAATCGAGCATTGCAAAATATCCTCGCTTTATTTATTCATGTTTGGATTATTGCAGATTTCTATCTTTTGATAGGTTGTCGAAGGCAGATGAGCAAAGAGGTAGGTACTCGTATATGTATGTTAAGTAAATCTTGATCTTAAATAAGAAACTAGTTTGAAGACTAGGCAGTCTTCAAACTAGTTGAAAGAAGAGGTTTGGTTTTCTATAGGACCTACAAGAAGATTTTTTATTATAGAACACCCATGATAACGGAAACATAATGACGTATTTAATGCTGTGATTTTAGGAAAACATAAATATTTAAATAAAGAACAATATGAACTCAACCTGCGAAAATTCATAAACTTACTCCTTTAGTTCTTCAGAAATGTTGTACAATTTGTAGGCTCGGAATATGGCTGCCCAATCATAGTCAGCCTGCGACGTCTCTGCTTCGTACTCGATAGATGTGCAGGCTGGTAGACACTGGCACCTAGAAGACACCGCCAGGGCTTCTCCAAGGGAATCAGAATCATTGCCCACTCGACTATCAAGACCCGATTGGATTTCAATTGTCACCAGTTCCACTGAAACACAGATGTTTTAAATTGTGTTAGGATTAGGAATTACTTAACGACCAAGAATAATAGATGAGATTTATCACTAAAGTACAGGACGTAAATAAATAAGTATCATATCTACTTACATACGTATAAGCGGATACTTCTATAAGATTCAATTTGTTTTAGTCTTAGAAATGCTAAAATAAATCCGCGTTATTTTTATTTCACTGCGCGGAAAGGCTTTTAAAGCTCTAACAATTGAAGGTATGCCTTCATGTTGAGAAAGTGAAATATCTAAAATTAAATAAACTTTAAAATATTAATACGAAACGTGAATGTTATAAAAATTGCATAGTTAAATATATGGTAAAACATATCATGCAATGCTAATGTCTTATGTCTTACGCAACAACCACCTACGATATTTCAAATCGTTCTACAAAGCTTAACTTGGTAAAAACATATTGACAGATAGATGTTGATGACCCACTTACTCTGAGCTGATTTTATACATTCTCTGCTGCCAGCATTGCACACCTGCATATTTGGCCCATCTGGAATGCAAAGTGCATTTTTATACCGTATTACGATATATTACGTAGTAGTCTTGTGAGTAAATGTAATTACAGTTACCTACTTCCAATTCTGTATTAAGTAAGGTATTTTAATAAGCTTAATGAGTTGAGTACTTGATATAGTGACAAGGAAATAGTTTTTTTCTATCTGTTACGTTGGCCCGATAGGGTGAACTTTATCATATGTACCTATAGTCCCATCAGGGCATCATATTAAGAGTTGCCTGAGGGACTATACCTGTTAAATGTCAGGGGGCAAAATCGGGTAGTAGTGTGTGTGTTCTCAAACTCGCCTGTTTAGTCAAGCGTGGAGGTTAAGACAAACCTTATGTAGAGTTATGAAGAGGGAGCCCATAGTCCTGCAGTGGCATGCCATGATGTGTAGGAGAGAACCTTTTTTTTTATGTTTGTTGGGTCTGGCCGCTATCTTGCCTGATGGAAAGTGATGATGCGGCCTACGATGGAGCACGTCTGCCCATAAGCAACCTATTCACTCGGGCTTTGAAGACACCCAGACAAATTGAAACTACACAAAATCCTATTGAAATTAGGCGTTATACTCACAGGGCATTCCAAAATGCACGCATCCACATCGAGTGTAAGTAAAGTTCGCTAGACACTCCATCTCACAGTTGGCTTGGGTGTACACTTTGAAGTAATGAAGATAGCGCTCGCTTGGAAAATAACATTGTCGCCTGTGAACGAGAAAAAGCAACCCATTGTTCGAGATTCGAGTCTTACTTCATACTTTGTGCAGTTACAACTAATTAGTTGAGAACATTATTTAATAACATTATGATACTAACTTTATAGTTTATTGTCTGAAGGAAAATGAATTATTAACACTGTTTCAGAATACTTATCTACGATTTTTTAAATACCTATTTATTTTTATAGTGGCTATCTTTACCCCTTCAAACATGAAAGTAGAAATTTAAATCTTCTTGCATTTAATTCAGTACGTCAATAATAAGATAGTCGCGTATTAGAGCAATGTACAACAAGTATTCGCCACGAAATTTCCTATTTAGAATAGGGCGTACTTACCTACATTAAGCCGTATGTATAAACTAAATTTAATTTTATATAACTGTAAGTTATAATTATGTTTTACATAATTTATAACGACATTCTTAAAGGAGATAGGCTTACACAGCATAGAAACCAACACATCACGCAGACGGAGTAGATGTATAACTTCGCACCAGATTCTATGGACTCGTTTCTCGATAATATAAAATAACTAATAGATGTTATTTATTATTATATTCACCTGGTAGGTTCATAAGGTTTGAGGCCGTAGGAAGTGGTCATCATTTTAGGTTTCACCGCAACAACTACCTCTTGCGATAGAGGCGATCGGAAGTATTGTTGTGAAAGCCTCGGCAGCTCTGCCGGATTGTGCAACAGTATCTACAGACATTACGGGAAATGTTATTTTATTATGTTTTACTTTAATATACGGAACTACACTTTGTTTTATGTAACGCACAATAGCTGTTGTACCTTAAATCCCTGCACTGGCCCCCTGCATAGATAATCCAGATCGATTTTTTTGGCTTTCAGTAAAAAGGTGAGTCCAGATTTTACACCATATCCCTGTAATATGAAATAATAATACACACAATAAAATGCACTAGGTATCCTAGAAACGCAATACATTAGAATGGATTATTGAGTGGTCATCTCATTGGTGTGAAGATAGGTACTCGAATAATTTCAAGCCACGGTCGGGCCTCATAATCATAAGAGCATTAACAACGACATCATTAGATAGGTATTGGGCATTTATTCTTGGTATGTGACAGCAAATTGACAATGGTTGTAACTTTTATTATACATACTTACAACAAAACAAAGTACGTTGTTATGATACGACAAGCAATAGTATAATAACAATAGTTTAATTGTAAAAGAAGCTTATGTTCAATAGTGGTTTGAAAACATGACCTAGGTATTTGAACGTATGATATTTGCAAACACTCACTGCGCCTCTATGAGGATACGTTTCTATAGGTGTTCCTGCCATGTATCCCTCTTCCAAACTCCATGATTCTGCTCGTTTATCGTGCTCCAAATACGGGTAGTTTTTATGTAAACTAAGAAATAACAAGAATAAAGTTACCGATTTAAAAATCTGCAATTTGTTTGTCTAAGAATAGAGAGTCATGCTATATAGTATATTATTGTCTAAATAAATTACTTACTTATTTAATCTGAACATTTCATCTGGTCCTAAAGTATTGAATGTATAACAAAGTCCTTCTTCTGTCAGAATGGGAGAAAACAAATCGGAACAGTTTTCGCTTGGTATGTCTTTCCATTTACACCCAAAGAAAACTTCCGTCAAGTTTGGTGATACCAAATCAAGCAATAAGTAAGTAGGGCAAGTGACCCGGTTGTGGCCACCGACCCCTTTGTGGCCATTTGGGCCTTCAAATATTTATAACTAAGGCATGGACAAATAAATTACTCTGTGATGTACAGTATTTAAAATATTGAATATTGTAGATACTGATACCGTTGGCAGCTTTAATGTGTCAAACTTCACTTCGATGCAACAAGTCATTCTTTTTAGTTGAGGGTGGTAAGATACCTGAAATTTTTTAAATCTTTGCTTATTGTTTGGATGTTTATGTTAATACTACATGAAGAATATATTGTCTAAGTGGAACTAAAGTTATTTTGTCGCCATATGTTTCTGAAGTGAGGGTACTAGAAGGTGGCCACTAATGGAGACAAAATTATGAATTTCCCCATCTTTGGCCACATGGCTGGCCAAAACTTTTGTACATAGAACTTCTAGTCATTTATCGTAATTTATTTTATTTTTCCTTGGCTTTACATATCAACAAATACATTTTTCATTTTCAGAGATGCAATAAATTGCCTTCACACAAAGGGGAGGTCAGTTTACTTTGCAGCTTTTACCAACGTCATATAAATGTTGATCTCTTTATTTGTAAGTTAAATTCAAGTGAAGTAATAATATTTCATATTTTCCAAACTAAATGAAAACCATTGTTTGTAAAATGTCAAATTTAATTAATAAATTTTGATTACTTTTATTGTATTTTTTGATGGCCAGAACTGGCACACGACCGTGGCCAGAAATGGCACGAATCTGGCCAAAAATGGCACAAACTCCCTTTTTTTTTTCTTTTTTATACAGTTATTTTTCTATTGGACGTTCTTTAAAAAAAGGATTTTCTTAGGCAAGGTCAATACATGTTAAATGACTTTTTTACAAGAAATATGTTCGTGATAACAAAAACTACAAGTTAAGAAAGCATCAAAGTCGACAAAATTCTTAAAGTGGCCACAACCGGGTCACTTACGATACCTATGTATAGGAAAATTATAAAAGAGAATTGAACGAAATAATGTGAATAAGTACAAATCGATGTAATACTTATAACAGGGACTAGTGGCGAAAAGTGGGTGTATATTATATAGTAGCATTAAGTGCCGTAATGTACAAGTGCCTTCTGCCTACCCCTTCGGGCATAAAAGCCGTGACGCTACTTACCGATTTAATATTATTCACGGTGTCGACTCCAGATGAAAATTTTCGTCCATTTGCGGGTGCAAGATGGTCATCGCAGACCATTGTAAGATCTTCAAACATATGTTGTCTACAAACATAATAAATTAGTTTCTATCTTCTGACTCATCCAAAAATGTTGTATATTTATAACTTACTCATATAGAGAAAGATTGTCCCGTTGATTCATGTACAGATGATAGTATTCCGTGAAATTAAACTTCCTTTGCATCGCTTTTGTTTCAAAACAGACTGTCACTGCAGGATAAGGAATCTGGAATCAAATTAATATATGAAAACACCCAAATAATACTCTTAGGATACTCTGTTTCACAATGTCTGGATAGCCGCTATGTATCAGATAACTTTGGATTAATTTGTATGCACTGTCTGTCACTAAGTTTATCGGGCACTTATATGAAGGTGGTGAAACAGACGTTTAGAACGATGTCCCATCATGAAGGATAGTTTAATGTACCAAAGAGGGAAAAGGAAAGAGTACCATGAATCAAAGAGGAAAAACAAACGCATGACTGAACTCACCTGCCACACTGGAGTAGGGTTCTCTGCAAAACTTACAATCACCGGACTTTCGTTCCATTTTATCCAGACTTTTCTGATCAAACCCGCGCAGAGGACTACACAGCATATGAACATGAACAGCCAGAATATTCTGGAATAAGTTTAGTATAGCTTGATAGTAATGCAGTAAATATATCTCAAGTAGGTAAAGGGTATGAAGGATAATTCAACTTACTTTTCCACATAGGTTCTTTCTTTCTCTCCAATGTATTTCAATCCATGGAGATTAGAATTAGCAGTATAATCTACCAAGTAATCTTTGATGATGCTACTCTTCGCTCTCTTTGTTTTTTCTTGTTTTTCTTCATTTTCAACAGTTTCAGGAGTCTTCCCGAAGCTTTCCGATCTACAATAATATTTGTTGTTAGTGATTTATATGGCATGTAGGACAAAGATTATAATTAACTTTGAATTTTAGGGTCCCAAGGTGTACCTCGAGTGTCGCCTCATGATGCTCGGCGAAGACTACATCAAAATATGGGTATAAAATAAAATGCGTTGTTAATTTGGGCTTGGTACCAGAAAAACGTCATGGCTGTTAATGTTAGCCCAAGGGATACATGTTGACCAATTAAGAAATTAAATTTAGTAGAATGCTGACTAATTCGTTACATTTGTTTCATTATTTGTTTAATGAATATTCAAATCGTAACAAGGTTCGCACATCACAGGCTGCTGAGCCCACCCTGCACGTCCGCAACATAGATGACTTTGTAGTTTTCATTGCAATATTATGACATTGGCAGCCCTACCCCGTTTCACTTGGGAGTGTTATGGAATAACATTAATGTCAATGGTGGAATTTAACCTGAATATTTTTGTAGTATAATTCTTGAACTGTTAAAATTAATATAGGTACCTACCTCGATGATTTGAAATAAACGCAATTAAAAGGAAACCCTTATTTTATGTTACTTTAACTTAAATCTATAAAGTAACTTTAGTTAGAAAAATCTAAAGACATCAAAAATGTTTAACTATTTACAGGTTTTACCTAATTAACTAATTTAATTACAAATGTAAGTGAAATATGGAACAAAGCTACTTCAAGTGGGTAGCTGATATTCGGCAAGATGTGTATGAATAAGGCGTTTGATAGTTTTCGAAAAAATAATATTAGGTATACCCAGGCAGACTCGCAGTCGATAAGTTTACTTTTTAAATTGCGAAAGTGGGTGTATGTAATCGACAGTCCGACTTTCCTACTACATAGTTTATTCTTTGGGGAATATAAAACGAGGCGATCGATGTTATTGCAACTTATATTATTAATGCGCAAGTGTGTTTGTTTGTCTTTCTTTTATAAATAGTACCTATTAAATAATAGTAATAGCGTACGGTTTTTGTGCCTGGTCTGGAAATAGTTTTGACGATGAAGGGATGTACCTATACCTAGGTAGGCTACATTTTCCCTTTGACTTCACGGGGAAAGCCATAGACCACAACTTGTATTCTAATACGTAAGCTATGACATAATGCGGAGGTAATAATATATCGCACTAATTTACAGAAATAAATATAAATTTCCCACGAGAAGTGTCGATTAGGGATTACTAAGTAGCAATACAGAAATTGATAAACAAAATACGAATTAATTAAGTTAAATACTTCCAGTTAATTATGGATTTGTCTATATATTTGTGGGCATTTAGGTAATTTGTTATTGTTGGTTACTGGTATCAACTCGTTCCAATTCCCTAAAGGAAACTAAGTACAATATTTAGTAAAACTTTGAAATAGGGAAAAAGGACATGTTATGGTAATTTATGGCCGCTTAATGTGTGTCCAAAATTGTGTAATGTTATTCAATGTAGGCAAAATACTAAAATATAATTGTCATAATATATTTACATGGTTTATAACTATGTACAAGTATGTAATAAGTGAGGAAAACTATAAAAATAACATAACGGACTCACGCCGCCGGCTTGTGAACAATTTATTTTCAAACCTGCTTAAATTATATGACGAATTCGACGCGTTGATCTTCCTCAATTCACAATCACAGCTAATTTCGGATTTCCTTGATGCTCCAATTAAGTTAGACATATTGTTTATATATGTTCGTTATTAAATTGCATTTAAGTACCTACTTACTTCACAACATGCCAACTGGGCTTCGCTTGAAAAACTAAGTTCAGATTTTACATTATTGTATTAAATAAACATAATAATAACAATAAATCCCTTATCAAAATGTTGTATCCACCTACTCATTATATCTATATTTTGTACTTATATTTTTTGATTTCCTCTCATTACAGACTATATGTAGATATTTATTATAGGCCTATATATTATAGCACTAGTAGGCGTCGCCATAGGCAGGAGAAGTTATTGGATGATTATCCCCCCATTAAAAAAACATCCACTCTTTACCGATCTTATGTTATGTAGTCCTATATAATATACTCACTAGGTTACTCACTCAAAAACTGGAGTTGCGGACAACTTAAGGGGTAATCGGGGCTCCGGCTCAAAGCAGGTTAAAGGATTACTTCGTTCCTTTGATTTTAATCGATAAGAATTTGAAACTCTCTCTCGCCTCACTCAGGGCGGGAGAAGTCAATGGTTGATTTTCTTTTTCTCCCGTCAAAAAAGTGTAAAAAACATAGGTACCTATCCCACCGGACCAGTTCTTAGATAACTTAGATATTGCACAAATATCTAGGTAAGTGCCTAATTGCCTATATTTTTAAGAGCATCTACTACGTACATTTAAAATTTTGTTTTCTGAGTATGCTCTTGATGTAGGTAGGGGTAGGTACATGGGGAGTCTTTCACTAAAGAAATTAACTCAAGCTTTAAAATACGGGACTTAAGTTCCTTTGCACAGAATCCCTAGTACATAATTAGTTACTCTTGTTATGCGGTTAATCCCGTTCCCAGATACTGATTCATAAACAACAAATTTTAACAAATCAAGTCCGGATGTTCCTTATCATGCGTATTTTCCTCATATTAATAAATGTTAAACTGTCAAACAAAACGTTTGTCATTGTCCTTCGATTTAATTTAATACGTCCTTATAATAGTTTCAGTTTCAGATACGCTTAAATGCTACTATTGACAATAATTGAAATTTGAAATAGGGAAAAGAGACATGTTATGGTCTTTTAACTTACAACTTAAGAAAACTTAGATGTTTGACAAAATTGTAAAACGGTTACCTACTCACACTCATATTATGTTTGAATCGCCAAAAATACGCACAGCAAATATTTTTATTTTGCTTTCAAATTTTTTGACATCCAACATGTAAAGTTCTGGTAAGACTTTTGGAGAATCGTGTTAAGAATAGGTTTAAGTAATGTGCTATTGTTTAAATTTCAACACAAACGCCCGTTTAGTCTGTAATTCACACCTACATACATATTACTACCAATATAAGACTGCTTTATCAGAGCATCAAGGGCCAAAAAGGGTCAAAATATGAAATAACGTCATGTTTACTGAGCCTCTGGTTTCCACAGATTATATTATTAACAATGAATTTTATCATATTTATAAAAATAACAGACAAACAAAGGACAAACAGTTCGTTAACTTCGGTACATACTGGTTTAAATACATAAGATAATTATTTTTAAAATACTTAGCCATCATTTAAAAACATCAATATATTTGTCAAACCTGTTGAAATTAAGTGCTGAGAGCAATGCAATGGTTTTTGCATAATCTCGGCTGAATCCTTTCTCTTCTGTTTTGGTTCCCTTTTCCGTTTTGCTGTTCACATTTATTAAATGTTCCATTCTACTTTCTAGCTAAAAATATTGATATACACCACTAAAACACTGACTAATGGTTTACATGCAATCACAGAATGGTTAATTACACGTCAACGGGATGAACAAATTAATGGCAGTCACTGATTCAAAGAAGATCAAGAGTCAGTTAGCAGAAGTACTACCAAAACACAATCTAATGCACTTTGAAGATAATGTGGACTACAACATACGTTTTCTATTTCAAAGCTACCGTAAAAATCTCACTTCATAAAATTATTGAATAAAATCATCGCTTTCTTCTTCAAACATTTGTAGTGCGGAAACTTGCAAACTTTACGAAAAACACTACCCGATTCAAGAATATTGCAGTTGCTGCTTCACTTATTGACGTATGGAATTCATATAAAATGCATTTATTTTTTTCTATTGTCTAACAAACACTACCGTTAGAACTGCACAACAACGAGTGCTCACTAGAAATGTTTATTAAGAACCTAAATGTTTACATGTAAGGCCCATTGATGTCTATGATGACATAGCACAACACAATGGCTGTTCATTGTTTGTGTACTTTTCTTACCAACATTGGATCATCAGTAATTTGAATTGTGCTCAGTACGTATATGGCAATAGAATCTAGAATCACCCCTATAACAAGGGATGGGATTGAGAATAATAACACAACTGTTGAATAGTGGGAGTTACGTCGTATTATAATGTGGACATCCTTCTACCTCTTACCTTACCTTTAGTAGAATGACGTTATGCTTTTTTTTTGTGAAGCTTGCTAAAGGATCTGAATGAAATTGACCAACATTTTGGAAACATAGTCTAAAATTTTTGAAGTAATTTGCATCCAAAAATCATCTTCAACTCAAAAACATTTTTGTTTTGAGACTCTTCACTTCGTTTTCTATCTGCAGGCTTCGTTAATATTTTGGCAACAGAGGATTGCTGTGAAAAAAAAATTGACCGATATTTAAGTTCTCAAATAGAGGACTCCACAGAAAGACTAGAAAGAGCATAATGTATGTTACCTACATGTAAATAGGTACAGAGATACGACCTACTGTTAATTCTTAAAAGTTAATTAGCTATTAAATAACCACACAATGGTTTTCAGTTTACAAAATATTGAAACTAAATTAGAACTGCTAATGTTATGTTTAAGCATGATATTAAACTGAGTACGACCTAAACGACCGTCAGTAGACAATGTTGACATTGATAGTGGCGTATGATTGGGGCAGTATCGGCGGCATGTCGTCGGTGGGGTTACCAGGCCGCCAGGATTGCAACGAGATTAGGCGGATGACGGAGCGGTGCGCGGCACATTCGTGCGTCGATCCGTCCGTCCCCCGCGAGTGGCTGCGAGTGGCCGCGACTTGATTACACTACGAGGGAGCGAGTGCGAGGCACTGACTGGCGGCGCGCCGGCCCGTACTACCAGTGTTTGTAAGGTCGTAGCCGCAGGCAGCCTCTCGCGCCGCCCGACGCTCGTTCACCAGTCTAAACAACATTTTTTTACCTTTTCTTTGGCGCGAAAAATCACGATGTCCGCAACAGACGAGCTCAGTGGTATTCTCTCGAGGAGGCAGGAGATCAATGACAAATTGGAGGAGGGTTTGGAGGTTAAGCCGAAATATAAATTCGTAAACGTCTATACGGAATTTCATGAGTTCTCCAGGAAGGAAATAAAACAATACGAGGAGACCTTCAACAAGTAAGTGGGCTTTTTATTTTATTAAACTCGATTCTGAGAGATCGGCAGAGCCGCATCTTCGCAGAAAGCTGTAATACAGCCGGCGTCACCTGACCTTTATTGCTGTAATTATGTGTAAATACTGTCGCTATCATATTCTCTAATGGATATCTACACTTTAATGTAAATACGGATCATGTTCTATGTGATCATTATAAGATCTGGGGGCACGGCAGTGTCCCCGGCAAGTTGAGCAAAAAAAGCGACACGGCCGTACCATCCTTTTCTCGAAGCAATTCGGGCCTTTTTCGACCCCCTATAATTCGGTTGTGGATAAAGCAAGAAACCTGAATCTTCAGTAACTAATCCGGCATTGTATAAACACGGAATATTTAAAATTTCAGTCAATTTGAACCAGTAGTTTAAGAATGACAACTTGTTAAAGTTTCTAAATTTTGTCACTCACTGACTCACCGATCATCAAAAGTCCAAGGCACTTCTAGCAGACTTAGAAGCTTCATATTTGGAATACATATAGAGTTTAGTGTCTTAATCATGGGAAAACTTAAATATTTTGTAATTTCGGTCCAGTTTTCCAAATACACCAACTGCATCAATAACTTTGTAATCCCATATAAATATATGGGATTACAAAGTTATTTATGCAGTTGGTGGTTGGTGGTGGTTATAAATTTAATAGGTGTAGATAGGTACCTACCATATGAGGCAAGGGAGGGGGTATAGGGTGGGTAAGGGTGTGTTTAGCCCATGAAACTGAACAACATTATTACTTGTAAAATGGTCGACGTAATGAAGGCTCTACAAAAAGAAGTGAGATCCCATCAAAAACATCCTGTAAAAAACCCAAGTCTCGCAGCTCAGTCTTTCTACCGTCAAAAGTTGTGAGATCCATGTAATACCAAGTCGGTTAATCTATTTAGTGTCTACTTGAAGGACCTTCTGTCTTAAGTTATTACATAAGTTATTATCATGCCAATATTAAAAATATTTAACGTTTTAAACAAATAGATCGACTTGGACATCGCATGAAAACAAAATGAATATTACAATATTATATTAGATTCTCGCGCCTCACGCGATTGAAACTCTCGTTCCTGTTGGTCGCTGGCCCGTCGTGCTGTGTAGTGTGATACATACTAATAATCAAATCAAGCGATGTCCAAGTCGATCTATTTGTTTAAAACGTTAAATATTTTTAATATTGGCATGATAATAACTTATGTAATAACTTAAGACAGAAGGTCCTTCAAGTAGACACTAAATAGATTAACCGACTTGGTATTACATGGATCTCACAACTTTTGACGGTAGAAAGACTGAGCTGCGAGACTTGGGTTTTTTACAGGATGTTTTTGATGGGATCATATTCTCTAATGGATATCTACACTTTAATGTAAATACGGATCATGTTCTATGTGATCATTATAAGAATGCTAATGACTGAGAGTATAAATGAAAGTGAAGCAGCAAAAAAAAAACAAACGTTTTTAGTAAACTGCGGGTAATCTCGTAGACTTGTATTTAAATACTTACATACACTGTTAGTTTTTGAGATATGTAGGGGCTCCAGCTAGGTAGGAAATTCGTTTAATTATGCACATAAAGTGAAAATTACCATTTGTGGAAAGTGGTTTCCTAGCATATTATAGCCTTCGTTCCTATCGAAAATAAATTAAATTAAAAGTATTGTATTATTTTATACACTGGATATTAGTAATGTCAATGACAAGAACATAGGAAAGGTACGATGTACATAAACACTAAATTGAAAAAATACTGAAAGAAATAAATGGCCATACTGGCATAGTACAAAATTACAAATATAACATGTCGCTTCATTAATGGAAATATTATGATAGTACCCGCATTTAGTACAAATAACAAAATAAAATTAGTCGCATTTGATACAAAAGACACAATACAGATAGGATAATAACCTTACAATAAATAGCGAGCAGATTCTGCGCTATCTCATTTGACCTTTAGATACGATTTGCTTTGTATAAATCATTTCAATATGAAAAGAGCAATGTTTCAAAATACATATCTTTAACCTACAAAATAATACTATGTTTTCAATTAGGTCGTGACTTTTAGTAATAACATTGTACCTAGTTACCTAACTTCAAATATATCCATCACCAGCCTTTAAGTTGTTCCCAGACAGTTCGTCGATTGTTCCCTTCTAAGAAAATATTGTTGACAGTCAATTTTCGACCTTATTCCTAAGGCAACTGTGTCCTGTTAGTTTATAATTAGGCAGGTAACTACTATCTAATCTACGTCCATAGCTTCCTAATGGTATAACGCGTTGATTTGTCGTTCAAAGTTGATAGTGCGTCGTTCTGCGGGGACGATGTCATTGGGATGGTACATTAAAACCATTTTTTTCATCTCATAATCTCTCTTCTACTTATTCGTCAATAAGAGCTTCTTGTCCATCACAATTAAAACCATTCTCTATCGCGAGCTCTTTAAAAATAATAAAGACACTAAACATGTTAACTACCGGTATTATAATTTTAATAACAATAAGAATAACAAAGTGAAAGTTGGTATAGAACACAAATTACATAAAATTGAGTTCATAATATAACGTTACATTAGTTAAAAAGAGTCATTTATTAGGTGAAATGACAACGCATCGTCGTGGGAGACAAAAATGAATAGAGTCACGGCATGTTTACGAGTACGTTGTGTTTATAATTTACATCATCGCGCGACTTTCATTCAACTAGGTAATGATATAACGCGACATGTAGGTACCCACTTATAACATTCACACGATCTGAGCAAAGTCTAAGTGCATTTGTTGCATCTCCGTTCGAAAATGTCAGCAGAAATTGCTATCTAATCAGATTGTTGTTACTACAAACAAGTCACTAGCTGCCGCACTCTGAGACATTTAATGATTACTTAAATTATTCCTTTGTAACGATTTTGTATTGAAAACAATTACTAAGGATTGGATCAAGTAATCCATCAATGTTTCTGAGCATGACTATAAATCCGCAATAATTAATTAAATTAGGAATAGTTCTAATTAAGGCACTATTTGTTTAGCTTTAATTTAAATAATAGATTTCATTATTAAATAATGTTTGCAATTATAATGAGCAAAGGTAATAAACTGGTTTACCTAACTATCTCATAAGGTTACAACCCAAAAAGTCTAGAACGCAGGTAATTGTTGTATGTTCCTATAACATTAATTACAACTTTACCTGTTAAGTACATTGGCATTAGTATCTATAGGGAAAGCTCTATTATAAAATGTTTACCAGTAATTTGCCCGTTTAGGAAGGAACAATAACAATTGTACTTGATACTTAATTAATGTTGGAAACAATACATAATGGAATAAAACGGTTTTTTGAAGGGCTTTCCAAACTAATTGTTTAATTAATTGACTTTATTAATGACTCGCTTATGTCATAATTGCGGTGTCCGTCTCCCACACAGTACGGGAATTCCTTTTTGCACATATACATACTCATTACTCAAGTTAGTGGTTAATAATAAGAGGAAGATTTGTACCACTAGTTTAAATTCAACAAGGTCAGAGTAAATAGGTAAGTACTTTCTAAGTCTGTGTGCTCCATCTTCGGTCACATTTTCGCGTCGCCGTCCTGGACGTAAGCGGGTTGGTGACCAAACGCACACAAAAAAAGTCTGTAATATATTGCCCCCAAAGTAATAAAATTAACATTTGAAGGCCCTATAGATGGCGTGGATGAGTAAATGTATAAGTACCGCGGGTAATAATCGTACTCAAACGATATGAAAGGGATCACAGCGGAAGTTAATAAAAGGGACACAATCAATGAAGTTCTAAACGGGCTCCGAGACACAGGAACAGCCCGCATCACTTATCTATGTCTACCACAATATCACTAAACAAACATTGTAAATAATACAAACATTTCCTTTCTGTTTGTTACTGAAACAATAACTAGTACTCATCGGCTACTTTCAAAGAAATCAAACAAATCATTCAACAATAACAACACTACACAATGCGATAGAAGAATGATCAATAGACTAGCGTAACCAACATTAGATGCTAAGAAAAATTATTCATTTTTATGGAATATGAAATAAAGATGATTAATTGTAGAATCGGAAGTAGCTTAGTCAAAATAAGTTAGTCATGTTTCTTAGCAAAACCGGAGGTGTTAAACTGTGCGACAAACCATGAATCACTGTTGACACAGTTGGTAATAAAGTTATAATGTAACCGCTACCACGTGCTGCCAACAGTTTACTAAATATTATGGTAATGTCAAATGTGCATGTTGTGGACACGCACTTTGTATTCAGAGTTCGGATTAGCCCAGTGTGTAACACGGTTTATGATTCGCACTCCTCGCTTACATTGCGAATCACGCAAAATATCCAGAACCGACCGTTTTTTTTTTTTTTTTTTTTTTGAGGGGTAAAATCGTCCAATGACTTTTCTCGCCTTGGGCGAGGCGAGAGGGAGTGTCAGACTCTTACTGACTAAAAACCACCCCGTTCCTTCTCCTGCTTTTCGAGCCGGAGCCCCGGTAAACCCGCTAGGTAGTCCGCAGCAGAACCGACAGCTGGCTTCATGAATTAAAAATAAATTTATAACAAGAGCTTCGCAATTTTATTGAAATTGATCAGAGTGCATTTGAGAGGAAGTGAGACGGAAGCGGGTGTTGATAAAGCTCGGGGCGACAAAATCAATGATCGCTATGACTCACTCTTTGCTAACTGCATTTTACGCCTTGTTTAATGTAGTTTCAACCTTACCCTTTGTTTCCGCGACGCATGTTAATCAACAACACGTAATGGGTCATTAAAGTTTGTACGAGTATGAATCACTGTGAGTAAACAGCTGATATTGAGATATAGCATATACATACTTAGGTACATTCACTTCTCGTAATGGGCACATCCGATGATTTAATAATTTGTGCTAAACACTTAATAGCTTCCTTGATGACGTGTCGATGACATCGATTCCACCTGTTACTATTACGAATACTACGAAACTGTAGTGAGTATTTACTAAGAAATTGCGTTGATTACTTGAATGAATGTTCCGTCACTTTATAAGTGTTTAGGTATTAGCGGACAAATATGACAAAGATAAAAATATGTACTGATTGTGGACATGTATGTGTACATAGTACTTACTTACCTACACGCCTATATCAATTTATATTTTATCTAAACTTTGTAAACATACAAACAATAACGTTAACTACTTACGTACCGAAACCTTGGCGTTTGTTGTAAAAATAATTTTATGTTTTTACGGTTAAATTCGTAGTTTACGATATATCGCTCCCTCTATTGTAAGTCGACATGCAAAACTACAATTTTTAAAGAAAGCGTGTATCAGTTTGCCTAATCTCATTGATGAAATACTGCCTATTCGTGTTTTATATCAATATATATAGCTGTAAATGTAAATAAATTGAAAGAACGTGACGTGTTAAAGTAGTTAGGTGTGGATATTGCGATTATATCGTTTCTTGAAAACCTTGAATAAACTTCATAGGCAATTGAAGTTGGGAGGAAAATAAAATATGTAGTAACGACATATTTAAACTATTTAGTAGGTCATATACCTTTTAACTAAATTTAAATAGGGAATTTCCACAATTTCCCTATTACATGGGAAAATGTACAGGATACACTGCAATAGTAACCCGATATATGGACGTGTGTGTAGGTAACAAACACCACTGTTCTACATGAGTCGTGTGAACGACTTTTTAAACATGTCGCATTTGAAATTCAAAAATATCCGCATAAACCACATCAGTTTAGGTATTTGCAGATGGTACCTACATAATCACATTTATTTCCGATCATGTATTACATAATTATGTATTCATGCCATCATATTTATATCTTATTTGTCGATGACCTCCTCTAACTCTTATTTAATCCGAGCAGCAAATAAAACCAACGTAGATAGGTAATTTCTTATTCAAATCTTCATAATTATTCCGTTTCTAGCAAATATCCGACTGGCAACAAATGAATATTTATAATCTCTTAACTCAAAAGTACGTTCTGCGCAGTAAACACAAGTAAAGTATAGTCATTCAGTTGCTAACTAGATGAATTCTTCCTAAAAAGTGGTAAAACAATAACAATCACACGGGCACATGGTTGAGACAGAGTTTCGTTTCACAGACAATTTACATTCTACTTGTGTAGCAATAGCATTGCAATTTGCGGTTTAGTGCAATGCTACTATCAGCTGCAAGAGAAATGAGTTCACTGTCAGGAGATACTGACAAGAAGAAAAACAACAGAGACGTGACTAACCTCTTAATATTGACGACACTGCTAAATTTGGAAATCACGTCGTCAATAAATACTTAAGCACCCATTATCATCAAGATCCAATTTGTAGTTCCGTAGTGATTCCGTGAAAAATTTTAATGTTCTGGCGCATAAGACACGTCTCTTTGGTGCAAAATAACGCAGAATGAAAGTGGTAACTTTAAAAGCTGAAAGTTTAGATCATTTTCAGAGCAAGACGAAATACAAGAACCTTACCAAACACAGAAAAGAAAATGACAAGAACAAAGATGAATTACAAAGTCAACTTAAATATCAAATAAAATTAATCCATGGAGCCTATGGTTACTATGATTGCTCCCATTAATCCTAAAATAGAAATAAACACATGGCCTAAATTGCTTACAACACACTAGCGTATTCCAAACTCCGTTGTAGATAGTAAGGCACGAGCTGTTGGAATTCAGCCAAAATTTAAATGAGTTTACGTAATCGATAGGTTGCTAATTGACGCTACGGTCATGTAACAACTGCAATCATTCATCTTATGCAGTCCTGACACAGAAAACGCGTGTACTAGTGCTTATGTTTCTTAGAAATTATCAGATTCAATTGCTTCTAACAGTAGTAATAATTATGATGAATGTAGACGTTGAAAGGCAAAAAATATGGTCTGCGAACTACAATTTCTTAACAGTCTATACGAAAAAGTATGTCACATGACATTAATAGAGAGAACTGTTCGCGACGACGACGGTTGGCAGTTACAATAATTGCGATATCACAAACATGGTGCTACCGTTGATAAGCCTCGTACGAAATGTGAACAACCTCGTTCTGGGTCTGAAGTAGGGATCCGAAAAAAGTAACAATGGCTCTCAAGAAAAATAGGGCAGTGGGATAACTTCACCGGCTTACACAGATGTTTTTTTGCAGAAATCAGCATTTAGAAGCAATAAAAAAATTTAAGGATGAAACTTTGGCTCATCTCATCTTTGTTTGAAAATACTTATAAGCAGCATCAATAGTGTTTCCTTATGAAATCGAGACATACAAGTCGCAAATTAATTATTCACCCACCAATTCATTTGAATAACAAAATGGCCTATAATTTTGATGGATAGACGGAGTCGCAGAGGTTAGAGAATTCATTAAAGCGCCTGGTCTTAAGTAGGACAAAATAATGGCATTTTATTATGACTGGCCTCCTTTCCGTGGGTGTTTATGGGATAGTTCCAAGACATCATGATGTTTTATTGGGTCGTGGCATGCGCGAACGATAATCGCGTTTTAAGTAGGCAAAGAAAATGTCTATCGATCGATAGGTACCTGCTGTATAAACGTAGGTAGGAGATATAGGTACTAAAGGTTCCGGGCAAGATACCCGAACATGAATGTAGATAGTACCGAGGTACATTGGGTTATTTGTTTATTTTACAAATGTGCTGCTACTACACAGAGACAATTGACACGTTTAGTTAGGCAAATAAAAGATAGGACGTACAATAACAAGGTTGACAATTTAAGACGCTAGCTCGGCCTAAGAAGTCTATTTGCGCTTGTTTTTGGATAATGGTCATTGTAATATTTAACAAAATGTAAGCCAGTTTCACACAAATCGAACATAATTTGTTAAATAAACACATTTAAACGGTGACTTTACTTCATTGTTATCATTTACGTCATTGGGGTAATTGTATAATAATACGCGGCCATAATATTGGTTATTTGTCGTCGGTCGTAAAAATACATGAGTCAGATGTCCCCCGCTGAGTGTCACTGTTTAGGGAACTCGGTATGAGAGATGCATACTTCCTTGGAATAACTCGGTTAGTAGTAAAGCAACGTAATTATGAACACTTTTGTGCTGTCTGAGTGCGTAAAATTAGACATATTACCTACATCCTACATTTTTAACGCTGCTGAATTTGAATTCTTCAAAGATTGTGAGACTAACAAATGACTTAATACCCAGACCTACGTATTTACAAACGGAACATTAGTTATGAGTAATATCATCTTCATACAAGCATATATTATATCTAGACTCAGTAACTATAATAAATAAAAGAGTGATAACATGGCAGTAGGAAGCGTTATTCACCGAGAGTACTGACCGTCTAGCAAGAGAAAAGCAGATGCAAATGATCGTTGATACTGAATAAGTAAAAGTGATCCGAGTAGTAAGAGTGGTAAGAAAATATTGCATCTAAACGCGTGTTCACGAGTGACAAACAAGTTTAACAAGATTATGAATGCAGGCATCGGCTTTCAACAGACAGGTCGGGGCTACACTATGAAGTCTATAAATGTCCACAAAGAGTTGCTAAAAGTCAACAAAACGTATCCAATATTAATAGGCTAGATTCCTACTAGTCAAAATCATACAGGAGTTGCAGCGGTATGGGAGGTTGTGGCGGGCTTGTCCCATTAAAAAAAAAAATAGTCAAAATCAATATTTTCTATGAACTTTGTATGAAATACTCTATTATGACGTCATCATCATATATCAGATTTTTACGTCAAATAGCAGACTTATTTCTAGAAATTTAGATAGAAAATATTGAAAATAAGGTAGTTCATCTTTATGAATGAGAGTGTGATTGTTTTTGAATATTTTATTGTATTGAATCGTTGTAATAATTTATTTTTGATCCAGTCATCATCCCTATTGTAGATATTCTAGACTTCTTTAAAACTTGGTTCTTTACCGATAAATTCTAAATTCAAATTTAAATCTGTTGGTGATCGAATCCTTGTGTTGAACTTGCGACCTTTACACAATAAGGCAGGTTTTCCAAAAATATATTCAATAGGTACGAATCTAAGTATAGTGTCGTAAATACTGCTATGTGTGTGGGTATCTTTAATCTTCATACGAGAGATTGTTAGGTTATCTTTAGCTCATTATTTTTAATGAATTCTTTAAGCATTCATGTATATTTTAAACTTATACGATTGTAATGTTTTTTCCTTAAACTTGATATTTGTTTAATTTTATCGATTTCATTTACCTTCCTATTAGGTAAAATAATTTAACTAAAAACAAATATTCTTAAAATAGTTATCATACCGGTTTGTAGCTATCATATGTAGATAAAAACCTCACTGCTTCTATTATTTTTATTTTTGTTGGCTTTCATTTTTCTTCGTTACCAGTTTTCTTGGCAATAATCCAATATAACTTAGATAGGTACAATTTTACAGCTAACGTAGCCAGAAACCTCTAGGGATATATCCCTAGAGAGACACTATACTGACTCAGTATAGTGTTTACCTATTGTGCTGATAAATTAAATAAACGAATACATTACTAGGTAATAAGAATTTAGTTTAATAACTACATTTATAAAGAGTAAGCCCCGAAGGAACGAACCAAGGTGCATAGTATGGAGATACACCTACATTTTTAGCCAATTATGTTGTCTTATAAGCCCAATGTAACAGTGGGCGAGCTTAATGCCAAAAACTAGGCAAACGTCCAAACTTTGTTCTTACCTCATTCGGAATTTCGTAATTGAAGACCCAACCTTAGTGGATTAACTTTATAATGTGTTTGTTTAAGTGCCTATCTAATTTAACTGAATCGATCCTTCAGTGACCTTTATAAAACGATCGTGAGGTATCGTAAAATTGAATTATACATTTTTAAACTGACATGGTCACTAACACTAATATTAGAACTTAAGACGGGATATTTACCATGTTTATTTGTCTATGAGTTGTTTTAGCACTGTTGCAAGTGCCATGATCACGGATGAACTGAGTTCATTTAATTTGCAACAGTGGTGAAATATCGGAAACTCATAGACAAATACTTAAATACCTATGGTAAATATCCCGTCTTAAGTTCTAATATTAAAATACATTGACTTTACTTGAGACTAAACTTTAACTCTAATGAGTTGTAGTTGACCCAATTAATTTGCATACAATCAAACGAACCTACATCCTTACCTAGTACTGTTTGGTTTATGATCTAAGACTAGCTTTTGTATTTAATTTATGAGGCGAACTAGAGTCTAGACTGTGGTTGCCTTCTCTTGCCTTGAATTTTGAAACGACTTCCAAGACAATACTACTTGTAACCTGTTAGTATAAGGTCCATGTCTAGAATTAGAACAAGTATCTATGTATGTAGGAGTTTGTGTTGTAGGAAGTAGATTAGTATCTAGATTTATTTTAGTGCAAGTACCTATCTAATTTGTGTTCGAAATTGACACCTACTTAATAGCCTTTAAAGGTCAACTAATAAAAGTAATATGCATATTAAAGTAGTCATACTAACGCTCTAAATCCTTTAAATCTGAAATGGATTGCAAGCAAACACATAAGACCTATAGGACGTCATTGAGATCTTCGTTTATCTCTACGTACCAGTCAATTTGTAATAATGTCAACAGTTATTTAGAGTCAATATAATGCATGAGGCTGTCCTTAAGATCATACCTAGGGCATATAGCGTACCTAGTTCTTTATGAATCAACTAGGAGTGGACATACCTACGCGTGTACAATAAAATACCAACATGACGTAGTTAGGTAAGTACATATCGTCTTGAAAGGATACAATAAATCACAGTTTTACGCTTCCCGTGTATATCTGCGAGTATCTATCTATGTACCTACGTATTATTATCGTTTCGCTACTGGTTGCTAACGGTTGCTAATGAAATAAGGGGACATATGGCCTTGCTTGTCCCACTCTATTGCACACTACGTACAGTTCGCACACATATACATATGTGTCTACATCTACATGCTACATGACTTGCTATCCATAGCAAATTAGCATTATTTTACGCTTTACATAAACTTTAGACGGACAGGTCAAGGTGGTACATAAAGAACAACAAAACAAGTAAGTATCCGGTGAAATTGAAAAATATGATGTAACATACATTATACACATTAAAATATAGAATACCTGTTATCTAAAACTGATAGTGACATTTTATTAACCTTTTAAAACCATCATATAAAACATGATAAATTAAAGATATCAATACCTACTTATGGCATTCTAATAAAAGATAGGAATCTATTTCTACCTAGTATAACGTATACTAGGTAGAAATAATTACGTAACATTTCAATTAAATCATTACATAAGTAAGCCGACACCCAGATATAATTCGGTTAATATCATAATTTACTGCATTTTTATCAGATATCTTGAGCGCGATGAACACAAAAATAAATAAAGGTACCACACCCAACTTAGGCGTGCATAAGTCTGAATACCTATGTACCTATTCACTATACATAAGTGGTCATCATTACTCAACTACAATTATATCCATTATACTTAACAAAACTGGTTTACCTTAGATGGAATAATATGTACTAAGGCGTGGACTAGCTATTATAAATGTTTTAGTACTAAGTACAAGTGGGTATCTAATTAGTTCCCTTCGACTAACTACGCCAACGCCACGTGGGATGAAACTACTCTATGATGCCATTTAAGTTTGTTCTGTGTAAAAGAAAATGGTTCGGCTGTTATTATGAATTAATGAATAAGTATTTAACTGCCGCACTGTCTTTTAATGGTTACTTAACCCAGTCCTTAGCATTTGTTTTCCGAACAAAATCCTTAGGTACTAGAATAGTTTAAGTAATCATTAAAAGTCTTTGAGTGCGGCAGATATATACTTAAAAAAATATTACTTTAAGGTAATACACGAACTTGTGTTGATTGATACCTGTATAATACGTTATAAAAGTACCTATGCTAGGTACTTGTTATGTTATGACTAAGAAAAAGAAATAACAAGGTACTTTATAGGTCTGTATCTAAGTACAAACACTACTCACGAACCACGAACCACAACAATTCACCAATGAATGTAACTAGGTGATATAGGTACCTAACTACCTAAGTGAAACAGGGACGTGCGGCTCATATCAACAAGTCTTTAGTCATGTTTGTTTGACAAAACAACTGGCAGCGGTACCACCACCAAATATGAAGTCACCATGCACTAAAATTAGCCAACGAAGCACCTAAAACTTAGTAATACGGTAGTTGACTAATAATATCAGTACTTAATGTTGTTAAAGAGTCATTTTCAATGAAATTAGATTGATAATATTCGACGTCACGTCCGTTCATTCACATCGACTATTTTCCTACTATTTTTGAGGACAATATTTTTAAGCACTTTCCAATAATGTTCGTCAATGGTTATGAATATATACCAATTACTTAGGAACATATATACAGTTCTTGCACGTGTTAAGATACTTTATTTTGGGGAGAGAAAAGTAGTTACTATGAAGGTATCTTATTTACTGCTATATTTTTGGAATAGTTACGTACGATGAGCAGAATTATGTGAATATGTCATTATGTATTTAACATAATCATAATCAGTTATAACGACGTAAGATTTATTCAGTGATATAACCATAAACCAAGCGATAACTTTCATAAATTCAAAATTTGTCGTAATGATAATGAGACATAGTTTGTTGATTAATTATAGATAATTTAGAGAATTTCGTGCTTTACGCAAACGTCTTTATTAATTTTAACTTCGAACCAAGTTGGGCGAAAGTGGCATGCCTATTTAAACGTAATAAATTAGCATTCCCCGTACATGACACTGAATAACGTAACGGTCATTCGTTCCATTATGTGACAAAATGTATGTCTTCTTTCTAATAGATGTACCTACCACCATGTTACTTACTTACTTTCCTTGTAGTTTTCTGTGACAAAGAAATAGTACGTACCTTATCCTACTTTTCAAAATGCACATTCATTAGGTACTGTCCTTAAATTGTTGTTATTTAAATTCATTAGCTTTTTATGCCTATATATAAATTCAATTAAAAACCTATTTACTACGTAAACAGCAATCTAATTGGGAAAGCTTTTACATTTTAATTACTGAAATAAATTAAGTAACTAAAAAGACTAAAGATAATAGATGTGGCCTGAAAAACGAATTAACGAACAAAAAATATCAAGCTACGTGTTTTCAGTGTGGATTCTCTATATTATTCTTATAAACCAGTAAAGAAAGTAGAAATACTGAGTGCTAAGATATGAAGGGCAGGCACATAATCAATACTATTTTCTTTGTTCCAGATTCGATGAAGGTCGCGACGGTTACCTTGACTTGACCGAAGTCAAACGAATGATGGAACGTTTGGGAGCACCACAAACTCATCTTGGACTGAAAGCCATGATATCCGAGGTCGACGAGGATGGAGATAACAGAATAAGCTTCCGAGAATTCTTACTCATTTATAGGTAAATTGATTTATTTCTTTTCACTGAAAATGCTTTAAAAAATATGAATATAGCAGAATTATAAAAGTTAGGAAATACCTAGCTACACAAGTAGGTGAAAATAAACGTAGTGCGTCAATAGTTTCACTTTTATCCTGTTTGTTGTTGAATCATAAGCATGTAGGAAGGTAAATACGAATTGTGGGAAAGAACCTTCTGACCAGTCCGGTCTAGGGTCTTATAAAATGTTAATAAATCGCATTTAATTGCCTACTGCCTGCGTCATAGCAATAATATCTATTATATTGACTCACATGCAAACTGAGTCACTTTATGAATTAAAAAAATAAATCACTATTGGCGTGTCCATATATGGAGAAATTAAAATCAGCGCCATGTTTGTGAATTAAGTTTACTCAATGAAATAATATTGACGCACGAAATTCTTACGAATTAAGTAAATTATTTTGAAACAAATGTTAGGCTGGTAGTAGGATTTATGTTCTGATTTTCACCACTCCGTGTTTGTTTTACAGGAAAGCCCGCGCCGGGGAGCTGGAGACCGACTCCGGTTTAGACGCATTCGCCCGACTGACAGAAATCAACGTGGACCAAGTTGGAGTGAACGGAGCCAAGACGTTCTTCGAAGCCAAGATCGAGGAACTCGCCAAGAGCAATAAGTTCCACAACGAAATCATTCAAGAACAGGAGGAGAAACGTCGAGAGGCCGAAGAAAAGGCGATGCGGAGGCAAAGATTCAAAGAAAAAGCAGCTGTATTTCAATAACTCTTAATGTTATTTTTGTAGTTAATCTAGTCTTAAGCTGTTACCATGGCTTTACTGAGAAGGAATACTGTGGACTTATAAATTGCGTTTATAAATACTTTCTTCTCTCTTATGAGATTCAGATTAAGTATTTTACTAAGTGCTAAAACGTGTAAATAAGAGTGTGATACTGATGAATTATAAAAGGAGAAAGAGATTCTCACAAGTAAGGAATGAAAGATAATATAAGCGTGCCAATGTTGGATCCATTATTAGGTACTAAATATATTTAACTCAGATCTAAAATAAATTAAATGTTACTAGTTAATTAATCAACTGTTCTTATAAGATAGTGTGTACTTTGATGGCCGAAATGTGTTAAAGAGACTTCGGAATACTACTAAGATTTTCAAGACCAAGATTTATCCAGATCTAGTATTAAAACCTACATAATACGGCCTAATTTAAAAGAGCTCAAATTAAAATGCATGTTGCCTTGTATATGTTATCATGTTAACAAAGATTTTATTTTAAGTTAAAATTGTGATGAATTATAAAGTTAGTCACAAAATAAATAAAGAATTTATGTATTAAATGTGTTTTATTACTTATTGTTACTCTCCTGACTACACAACAGTAGAAGAAAGTTATGAGTATTTATTTCACTGTAGGATCAAGTCATAGATTTGTATATTCCATTTGTCGACTTAAATTTTGTAGTAATTGTAATAACATAACACAATAAATATTACAATACATAAATAAACTCACAGTTTTGACCAATCAGGGCAGATAGAATTATATATAAAATGTTTAGTCTGCTGGAAGGCTTAGCATGACTGTGGTGTAGTTTTATTGTGTCTCATATACTTAGCGGCAGACAAGATATTAATAAACAAGTTCAGTAGATTTTAATGCTTAACCTAAATATCAGATAATGTTTACTAATCTAAATATGTACATTCACTGGCTCTCATCCATTTCAGACTCATTTCTGAATGTATTGTGTTCCTCATAAGACACATTTTGGTTTGCATTCTCATTCAGATCTATATATTTTCTAGTAAATGGTGGTAAGTTGGTCAAGTCTACCTGTTGAATGTTTGCTAGTTTCTTCACGAGTTCTGCATTCTGTAATAAAATGATATATAACATAAATAACACACATGTTATTTCTCGGAGACCAAAATTTTGTAGATTTATGGCTTTGGAATGTTCAACAAAAGAGTATTGTAATGTTGTTATAAGCCTTTCTTCAATAAAAAATATAAGTACTAACTATCTATGCTCTTAATGAACTGTTAACTACTTGAGTGTTACATATTTTGAAACACAGCAGGTAAATCTTACTAATGTTATAAATACAAATGTTTGTGAGTTTGTTTGAGTACAATCACATCAAAATTGCTGAAGGGATTGGGATGAAATTTGGAACAGAAGTAGATTATGTTCTGAAATAACAAAGAAGTTGCTAGCGGAAGCTACTAAAATTTAATTTTAGTTATAAATTACCTTTTTTATATTGGCTGCAAAATCTCCTGCAGGATTGGTCAAGTTTTTGATTTGCTCTAATTCTAATGATCTGTAAATATTAATTAGTTGTTGATTTTTTTACATTAAACTTCTTACAATAAATAATTTGTTACTCGAAATAGCTACCAGCAAATAATTTGGTCAGTACAAAAGCAAAAGCAATATTTAACTTCTAGCTCATTTTATACCAGTAATTGTTTTAGAACTGTAAAACAAATTATTAACTTTGATAAAAATATTTACATCAGTCTTAGAAGTTGATTAGCGGTCGTTAGTTCATTTTGCAGATCTTGCTGTTGATTTCCCTGACTCAAGTTTCCCAGCGCTGACATTTTTCTTTAAAATATTATTTTATTAAGTTATTGTATTAGTTTAAATAGGTAGGAACCTTATGTAAAGAGGAGTTATATTTGTATTTCCTACTGAAATATAACTTTGATTTGAACGGTTGATAGAAAACTTTCAAACAATAACAATTCAAACTTGAAACTTTTTGACAATTGACATTTGTGTGACATTGAGAGTTTTACTTTTTTTACCCGCTGTGAAAGTCTCGACAACGATACCGACAATTGATGTCTAAGTTAAAATTGAAACCAATAGAAAACCCAGTGCACTTGAGTAAAGATTAATTAAGTTTTATTAATATGTACTGCTTATGTTATTAATATGTTTTTAATAATTTGTGGTTATTAATTATGTGATACAAAAGGAAACGTGAATAGGCTACTTTATTTATAAACTAGCTTAGAATTTCAGTGGCAACTCCAGTACTGCCAACATAACATTAATAACTGTCAAAACAGTGTCAACAGTGATCCGTTCCGTTCCGTCTGTCTCTTTGTTGTGTTGTTGATTAAAAATACAAAACAATCTGAAAAAAATGGAAGAAGCTGTTTCTGTCAAGCATGAGGGCAAAAACCTTGATATAAAGCAAGAAAAACAAGAAAATTTGGAGACTTATAAGCTCGAATATGATTCGGGAAGTCAGGATAGCAGCAAAAGTGGAAGCGGGGGCTATCAACGATGGGCGCCCAATTTGAATGGTGTGAGAAAAAGCGCATTTACGCCGTACAAATCTGTGCAGTGCACTGCATTAACCAATTTGCAGAGAGGTACGTCAGTGACAGAGTGTATTTTTTCTGTTAGGTTGACTAGATCTATTGATTTCTAGCAGTTTCTTTGTGGGTTTGAAGTAGGTAAAACATTCAAGGTCGCTTTTGCAGGTAATACGCAGGCGCGAGTCCCGGAGTTGCCCCAGCCAGATTGTAGCTTACACGCTAAGGCTGGTCGCGGCGAAATAACTCGTGACGACGTGAAACTGGAGCAGTATGTTGACATCACTGATGAGCATGGACTTACTGCCCTGCACTGGGCAGCCAGCTATGGCCAGTTAAACAGCTGCCAGGACTTGGTGTGGTGAGTACTAGCTTTTACACTCCACATCCTTTGTTCTTTGTCTGTAGGAAGATTGATTTTGCTAGTATGGGACAAAGGGAGTAAGTTATAAGAGGAAAATGTTTTCTGAGTTTGATGTTTTGTGGTGTTATGTGGCTTAATTGAATAAGTGTTGGGATTGCATCTATATTTAGCCTTCTGTTGTAACTAGGTGTGGTGCTAATGTGAACATGCGGGGCCCCGAGGGGGAGACGGCACTACACCTGGCAGCTGCAGGGGGACACCATGAGGTTGTGAAGTTTCTTCTCAATGAAGGAGCTGATGCTGACATACAAGATGATGTAAGGATATTATGGTAGTTGACTTAATGTTTTTTTAAAGGACTAGTGTTTCATTGTGTTGCTTTGTTTTCAGTCCGGTAGCACAGCACTGATGTATGCAGCAGCAGCTGACTTCCCTTACACTTGCAATGAGCTCCTTATCCGAGGAGCTGATCTCACTCTTACCAATGATTATGACCAAGATGCTTACACACTGACCACTACCAATAACTGCAAACTGGGTAAACATATTTACAAGTCAATGAAATGTGAGCCTTTGTTGAACTGTTCTACTAATGATTATGTTTTCTCATTTCCAGCACAAACTGTGATAGAGAATTTTTTGATTGGTTGCCTCAGCAAAATGTAAACATAATATACTATTACTTATACAATTTCTGCTCATCTTATGTTGCTCTGGACAACCAAGACAGCAGATTCATTTGCCTCCAGGAGTTAAATGAAAATACAGGGATTTAGTTTATAATGTAAATTTATATATATTTTTAAGTTCATTATTATATACAATTACAACAATGTGACCATAAATAAGTATGACTCAATTACAGACAATATCAACGTCCATGTTTGTTTTATTTAAGTACCTTACAACAGCATTACTATACAGTATATACATTTATAAACATAAATGCCACTTAATTCAAACAAAAATAATACATATCACAAGAAATGCAATAAGAATGTTATTCTTAGAAGGCAGTTTATCTCTGATATTCGTTGTCCCCACCACCCTTTTGGTAATGTGCTTGCAAAATTTCTTATTATTTCAATTTCATATATCCATATCACAGTTTAGATTCAGTTAGCCAGTTGAAGGTCTGTGGTTTCCTATTGGATGATGGGTCAATAAGTATATTGATGATGCTGGGTTTGTCAGTGACTGCTAATGCTTTCTTTAGTGCTGCTTCAATTTCTTCAACAGTACGGCAGAGGTGTCCAGTCTCACCGAAAATTTCCATCATCTTTTCGTATTTGATCTCACAGCTGAGAGCAGTAGGTGGAGTGCTGGGAAAATAATTGATATGTTATGAAACAATCTTTAGAACTAGGCAACCAATGTTTGATGTTATTGAATTCGTATATACTCACCACTGTGTGAGGTCGCCACCTGACTGTATGTCTTCCATGACATCTTTAGGGAAGCCACTGTAGATGCCACTGTTGTTTACAATGACAATAACTACGGGCAGTTTGTAGCGGAACATAGTCTCGATCTCCATACCTGCGAAATATAATACGAAAATCAATCCGACGTATTTATGACTCATGACATAATGGTTATGCATTCATAATAATCGATATTGTAACATGTAATTATTGACATTCCTTGACAATATTGTTAGTGTTCAAACATGAAGCGAGTTTTTAATCATTGTATTCATTATTCTACTTGTAATGTAAACATACCAGAGAAGCCAAAGGCCGAGTCTCCTTCGACACAAATAACACGTTTTCCCGGTGCGTAGTCGCGGCACCACATAGCTGCGGCGATGGCGAAACCAGGGCCCACCTTGAATAAAGACATTATTATTTAGATTGGATTATGAGGACATCTAAATCGCGGATATATTTATTTTCAAAATTAAAAATCCCACACTGGCTAGTTCTAGTAGGATATTAAAAGCCGACATTAAAAGAAACCACCCAGACTATAGTAACTTTTATAAAATTAGTAAATTTGTTTGGTTCAACGATAATTGAGATGGAATTTGAATTTAAAAACATTTTAATGATACAACAAACTTGCAGAAGAAACAGTTTTTCCCAAAACAGATTTCAACTTACTCCCATGGTGCCGAAGGTGCCAGCGTCGAGCCTGTGTCGCGGCTTGTTGTTCAGCAACATTCCACGGCCGATGTCCATGGTATTCGCGCCCTCGCTCACGATGATAGAGTCCTTAGGAATGTTCGCCTGGACAGCTTTGAATACTGCGAAGTAGTTTAGAGGCAATGTCTTGTTGTTCGCCTGAGCCTGGTAGAGAAAAATATTTCATTTATAAATATTTCGTCAAGATAGAATAGAATTGCAACGTGAGAAAGGTGTTCAAAGGCTTTGTTGTTACCTAAAACAAGGTGTCAATTGTGATGACGAAGGAATCGTAATAATATAATTCTGATGAATGCAAAATCTATTATTAATAAAAATATCAATAATTTGGTATGTTTTACAGTAATAGAACATAACAGACTCAATAGTAAATATTAAAAAATGTAGTTTTACCTGGACAAACTCTGTGTTAGCCTTCTGTTTCTGCTTGAGTCCTTGCCACCAGTTGTTGCTGGCGGGCTGGAGGCTGAACTTCTTCTCAGCCAGTTTCTGTGTGAGGGCCGCAGCAAACGGCTTGATGTCGGAGTGGACCGCCACCTCGGATTTGATGCTGTTGTGGAACTCTTCTGGGCTTATGTCCACCTGGAACCGAGTAATATTTTGTTTAATGATATCATATGATTGATAATGATTAGGTTTATTTAGATTATCAGTAGAGGTTTATATAATTAAACTGAAGTTGATTTGATCACGCCTCTTTATTCCTCGAATGGATAAAAAGGTGCTCATAATAATGTATTATGTATGTAATATGCTCAAACCTGTTCCTAAATGGGAATAGAACACATCATGAGTAGGTAATTGGTGAAAATTCATTTTCATAATGTGCACTTCTGCCTATCCTCTCAGGGATTAAAAAGTGATGTTACGTTAGCAATTTATTTGAAGTAGTGTATTTCTGTATCTTAGTTTTACATTACCTGTATGACTTTGACGTCGGGTGCGAAGCGTGGCTGTTGTCCGAAATGTAGCATCCAGTTGAGTCGCGCGCCCAGTAGTAGGATGACGTCAGCCTTGAGAAGAGCTTGCGTGCGCGCAGTCGACACGCAATACTCTGACTCGTCCGGTACCACTCCTTTGCCTGAATTTGCGAATAAATAATTAAGTATTTTGTTAGTTTTCAGAGGTAAGAATGGAGTAGTAATTGAACTGATATTTGTAGCTAGAGAATAAATAATGGCAAGGTATATTTTAACATTTGGAAGCCGAAAGCGAAAAGTCTACTACTACTACTATCCACCTAAACGGAGAATAAAGGGCTCAATGATTATGTTTGTTTATATGAAGCAATGGGAGCCATGTTATGATGTACCAAGAACAATCAATTTTAATAGTATTCAACAAAAAGATCCATTATCATTCCTTGATATTATATAGAATTCTTGACGTCTCATACATACCCATAGGTGTGGGTAAGAAGGGCAGTTTAGTATTTTCGACAAGCTTGCAGATTTCTTCCTCGGCGCGTGCATGGGCGGCGCCTTTACCCACGATGATGAGGGGACGTTCAGCTTTAGACAAGAGGTCCGCGGCTTGTGACACTAAGGCAGGGTTGGGGTGCGCCAGGGCTACTGGAGGCGCGTTGTAGAAGTCCATTGGCACCTTGTCTTCATCAGCTTCAGCCTATATTAAATCAAACAAAATTAAGTGGAAGCTAGACAAGATTTTTTCACTTACTTTTTATGTGTTATGCTAATAAAGTTTACTGCTAAAATAACATTTTTATATCTCCTATTGTCGCTTCTTAGATTAAATTAGCATCTCATAAACGTGTTGTTAAGAATGAAAATGCAATTAAGTAATAATACTTTGTACAGTTGACTTTTATTTGACTGTTGCAAAACAAACTATTAATCATGTTACGTAAATGGGATTTTAAAGACAATGAATAGACCATCGTACTGTTAATACCAGTAAAAGTGTTTACACGTAAATGTTCACATAGCTATTTTTATTATGTATTATAATAAGAAAATGTGATAACATAATGAAACTTACGTGGAGGTACAACTACCAAAAATAATCGCGTCATGACCTTGTCATTGCAGTTTGTATTTTCCTACTGACATAATTAATGTTCTTTTGTAATGTAGGTAAGTAAGTAAGTAGGTAAATTCTGACGTTTAAAACTTATACATACGTATGCTGATATATTACCATGAGTAAAGTTCCAGGCATGTCTAGGTAGGAGACTCCAGGGCGGCCTGAGGCGGCGAGGCGCACTGCTTTCTCCACGTGCAGTGGGATGAGACGGGGCGACGGTGGCCTGGCAGCATACTTGCAGTATAGACGACTGGATTCCACCTGTGAACATAGATTTGTTTAATAATTACTCATTTTCATTGAATACTCAGAAACTCATCATTAAGTGCACCTGTCTCCCATTAGGTAGAGACAATGGAAAGCCAAATGGCACAGTTTTTGTATAGCTACCTACTGCTTTTTTGGTTTAGTTAACGTTTTATGCATATGATAATATTACATTCATAAGTTTTAAGATAACAGAGTATATAGGTAGGTAGGTGCACAGGTTTATCAATTTTCTGTACCTAGTATCTATACGTGTGGGCGGTAATCTGAACGATGCATCAATACATGTATTTAATAAGAGTTCAATTTGTTGTTGCCAAGCACAATTTTAATAGGTTGTACTTAGGTACATATTCTATCTAGACAACATGTACGACTAAATGAGGCTAGGGCTTATCATAATTATAATTACAAGATATAATATGCTAATAAGTACTAATATACCAATAATCTTCATTCAAGGACGTTGTCAAGGGAAGCACTGAAGTACAAGCAAATACTAATGACTTATTTCTTTCAAAGATTTTGATAATTACAGCTAGATATATAAGGTTTTTGCGATTTCATGTTAATGTACAATAAATAATAATTATCTTGTTAATTTAAGGAAACTCCTAATTCATTGAATGGAAGCCTTAATTTTTAATGTTTAAAAGTAAAGCAACACTAATGAATAATTTTATTAATTCAAGATTTGAGTCTAGTCAAGAATGATTAAGTGTAATTTAATTCAATATTGTTGAAGTATAAGTATGTATGTATTTGAATGTGTTCCTTAAGCAACAGTTTTGAACTTTGTACATGATAAAAATTAACAATTCAACAGTTTACCTAACAATGACAATTCAATCTAAGTAAATACTTGTTTTGTTTGATATTTTATTTTATTGTTAGATTATAAACTTGGAATTTGCACTTAATCTTATCGTTCACGTAGATATGGGGGCATTACATAAGTTTATTACAATAACATATTAAACTACAAAGCTGAAAGACAAATATAAAGTCAGTGTGGCGTAAAATTGTAAAAACGTACCTATATAAGTAAGTATTTAACTGGTCTTACTTGCATACTAATATGTTAATGTATATTAACCTTGACAATTATTAAGTTTTAACTAGTTTTAAGTGATTTTGTATACCTATCTTTTACATAACAATTATTAACGTCAATGTTTTACCGATTAAAAAAGGCGGAGGTACTATTTTTTAATTGTTTACGAATATATAAGTTTGTTATACCTGAGGCCATTCTTGGAAACCTCCAATGCCTTCATGGTCTTGAGGGCATGAGCCAGCAATGACTATAAGTGGCCAGCAGTTCACTTGAGCATTGGCCATACCGCCGATGCAGTGCAGCAAACCGGGCCCAGACACAGCCAGACATACACCTGGTTTGCCTGTAATTTGAACAAATACATTACGTCACTAACTCCATTAGAGATATCCTTCAGAAAGGTCATGAATGTAGTACTTGAAAGCATTGTATGTAGCTGCAATTGATTAATGTGTGGGTGGTAGGTACTTTGTGCTTGTTGGTATGGGGGCTGTGAGTTTGTGTGTATGTGCATTTAAATATTTGCATCTACATGTTGTCTGAAATATATAGCTGCTGTATTCTTATATGAGGGATAATAATATTCTCTGTTTGTGTTTACTTTATTCAGTACATTATTTACTACAGAGTAAAACTTATCAATTCATTTTTAAAAGTAGCAGGATGTATAGAAAACAAACAAGCACATGGAACTTTATTTATCTCAGTTATTGATATCAACCGAAGCACGTAATAGTTATCATTATCATAGTAATGTAATAATCTATAATCTGCTTTCAGATACAGATAAAATACACGTTTTTCATATATTATTATACATTAAAATAATTTATTGGCTTAATGCTTGAATCCTATTATTATATTCTATCTTTAAATCTTTAAAAATAAGCTTATCACACTTAAAATCTTAGTCTTATGTACATTGTGTGAAGAAGCACAAATAGATTAAAAAAAACCATGTTTCATTCTTTTTAAATATAGCTGGTGTTTTTAAAGCCAGCTCTAACTGAACATACTTCATACCTATGCTATGTATGTATTAATATTGATTATGATTATAAATATATGAAGTTTGGTATACTGGTGTATCAGGTAGCAGACCACTTAAAATTGGGAATAGGATTAGATAATCACTAATCTGGCAGACAGTGATGAAAGCAAGTACCTTAAAGGGGAGGTAGACAGATAACAAACAGTGGGGTGGGTGGCAACAAAGGGAGGTAGGGGGAGTTGTATATCTTTGTACTTTCAATTACAGTACATGTCTGTGTACTCTTGTACTTATTGATATTACTGATTACTGATAAAACAAAATGTTAATAAAGATTTTTATAGAATTTACCTTATACATGTAATATAATAACTCTTTATTTATTACATAGGTCAGTGTTTCTACAACTAAACATTTATTAATATTGTTAATTATGTTAATTAATAACAACGCAAATGATTTGAATATTTATGATTAAAATTAAACTTTAATATGTGTTTGTAACATGTATATTATGAATGCTGATGTATTACATACTATGCTCATTTTATGAAATTAATTGCTATTGTTTTAAATTAATTGTACAAGTACCACAGTCAGGTGATGTTGTGTGTAGATAGAGTGTCTTAAAAATTGTATTTGGAGTTATTAATAATAATAAATAATTACCTGTTAGGTATCCAACAGCCTGTGCAGCGTAACAGGCAGCCTGTTCATTGCGCATGCCCACATACTTCAAGCCAGCGGATTGGAACGCCAGGGCCGTCTCAATCACAGGGATACCAACTATGCCAAATACATACTCCACACCCTAGAATATATTATATCTTGTATTAATTAACTTTACAGGTGAAGGTGATGGAGTTTTTAATGTGAATTAACATATTGGCATTTAATTCAGGTCAATGCCCTTAAATGGAAATTATTTATTGAGATTATTTTAATGAGTAATATTATTATAATATAATGGACATAAGGATATTATATTAGTACTAAATAAACAAGAGGAAAAATAAGTTTAAAGTTTGTTAGAAAGTTTTATCACTGATGAAAGTTCAAAACTCACCTGTTTTTTCAAACTCTCAGCTAATATCGTATTTCCGTCGATACCCATTGCTTGATTCAATCTCGGCGATATGTGGATGGAGCGTTTAATTAAGAACTGGCTAATCCTTCCTAATAACATTTTATAAAAAATATGATTATCAGTAATTATAAAAGTTATCTGCGGAAACGCGTTCAGAAACTAGAATTCAATAAAACCCGATACACTTGTGCGCTGCTCATGGGTTAGTGAAAGTTTACATGTTATCGTGGGAAACATTATTAACTCTGTAATCTTCCATACCCCACTAAAATATCACATTAGTTATCATCCAATAACAGCACTCACCACTCAATTTACGGCTCTAAAGGATTACAAGAATCACACTTCACAAAAATAATCTGATATCTGAACACATTGAAGTTTGACCTAAAATAAGATACGAAAACAGATAAATAAAAATACACTTTGGACTTCAGATTTAGCGCGTCAAAGTTAATTGACGTAAGACTGACATTACTGACAATAACAATGGTGTTGCCAAGGCGTAAGTGCTGAAAACAACTGACTTTCAGAGCCTGTTTATGCTTCTTTTATACTCTTTTTTTTATGCAAATTTTTAATTATCTAAAGGTGTTGATGCATGACTATTTTTACTTTAGTATAAATTCTTACTGTTTTAATATTGTTGGATCCAAACAAAAATAGCAGTAATAATAGTTAGTTTCTACATAAGTACAAAGTTCAAAATCTATAATAAAAGTTTAATTGTAAGTCTTACGTTTAATATCAACACAATCTTATCAGATATTAGCTACAAGTTAAAACTGGTAGGTACAAGACGTTCAGTGTTTAATATAATGCCTGCACAACGACTTCCAGTTTAGCCGATTGCATCATCAATATAGATCAGTATTATAAATATACGTCTTTGATATATAAATAATTTACTTTAACTTAATTTTATTTTGCATTTGTAGATAATTTATTTTACTGCTTGTGCATAGTCAATAAATTTTTTGTGCTTGGAGGAGTCAGACGTCCGCTGTATAGGCGGGAATAGGCGTTAGTGTTGCGTTCTACGCGCGCCCATCTAGGAAGGGAAACAGACTCGCAGGACCGTTAATGTGGCGGGATCTGCCGCAAAAGTAACGGTTGGTCGAAGCCTGCTGGGTGTGATGATTCCTTAATGTACCCTGGGTCACAGTCACAGGCGATTTCCATAGCGATGGAAAAAATAAAGATTTGTGTTTGTGCGTTTTCACTCTGGTAGTCCACCAAACTTCATTAATTACAACATTATTATAGAACTTTAGTATACTTACGTTGCAGTTTTGTTGCAGTTATTAATCTAATTTCAAATTCACAATAAAAAAATCTACCATAATAGATTTTTTTTTTACATTGGTAACTTATTTATTTTTTGGCGCCATTTTTTAAGAACTGTGCTAATTGTTACTGTGAAGTGAATATAAACTTAATTAATGTTCTAAATGAGTAATATAATAAGATTGCAATAATTTATCAACATTGCAGGTAAGCCTATTAATGCTATCTCAATGGATGAGAACTACTATCCACAATAAAAGGCCCACAAAAGATAAATGTTCGCATCTTGCTTAGAAATAATGTGAACTCGAAAAGTTTATTGTTAAAAGTTCATTTATCTATTTTAAAGTGTGGGAGAGCCATGCTTCGGCGCGAATGGGCCGGCTCGACCGGAGTGATACTACAGCCTCACAGAAAACCGACGTGAAATTTTCTGACTTTTTAATCATGGTGGCCAGTCTGTCTAACTAAACTAGCCGACTACTAGAATGCAGGAGATATTATAGTGCACAAGTGTGCGCGCAAACACAGGTGCACTCTCTGAACCTGATGAGACGGCAGACTGACACCACCGGGCCGGAGAGAGGTCAGATGCGGGACCAAAGGCTCTAACGCGTGCTTTCCAAGTCACGGGATTCGGGGAATAACAGCAGGTATGTCAAGTATTTATAATGTCTATTCATTGTAGGTTTTCAAAAGCTTTTTAAGTAGCATCAGTGAATATTATACCTACACTTTTTACTAGTACTCACGAGGTAATACAACAATATAGACACGTGATTTACAAGGACTAATCGACTTGATAAAAACACAATCATATGCTATTTTTTTGCTATAGAAATTTAAACAGGAAAATATTACGTAAGTCATTTCTATTACCTATGTTATAATATTTGACTGATGTATTTTCCGGCCGGGGTTGAGGTAAGGTCACTATTAGGTACAGCCGCCCGGCTCGGAGCAGAAATTGGAACTGGAAAATTTTATTCAGTTATAGTTTGTATTAAAAAATGGTCCAAAGAGTATAAAGTTATAAAGTTTTTTAATATAATTTTATGGAGGAAAGTAAAACATACTTATATGTCTACAAATACTTACATTTGAGGTAATTTACGCCAGTAGTTCATAGGACATTTACAATTAAAAAATGTATTGTAAAAAAATCACGAACTTTTTTAACATCTCACCGATAGCTAGTAATGGTAGATTTAATCATTAGGCATTGTATAGAGAATGCTTTTATAACGATTCAAGATGAGTAATTACGTGTTAACTTTTTTCCTCTACACACGTGTTGAAGATGTCGTCTCAT
This sequence comes from Spodoptera frugiperda, assembly GCF_023101765.2. Taxonomy (NCBI): domain Eukaryota; kingdom Metazoa; phylum Arthropoda; class Insecta; order Lepidoptera; family Noctuidae; genus Spodoptera; species Spodoptera frugiperda. Next base: position 6,103,849 of record NC_064216.1, read on the forward strand.
TGAAGTTCTTAGAAACAGAATATGTATATGATTTTTTGTATAACTTATAGGAACGAACTTTTTTTGTTTCAGGTTTTTTTATTGTATGATATAAGGCGCCTGTCATCCTCATTACCAATGCTATTTTATTGGTCGACATTAAATAACTCGCTAGACGATAGTAACACTATGACGAATGTTTGTCATAGTGTATGATAATATAATGTTATGAATTAATGTTTCCTGAAGACTAGTAGTAGTAATACAACTAATTCACATTTTCATGAAAATGAAAACGAGATTATGTTTCATGCCAATTTATTTGTAGACAGACGACACCAATTCCCAAATATATATTAGCAACTGAAGACTTGGTACTAGTCTCTTCAAAAAATCAGCATTCGAATGAAACTACAATTTTGACCCTGCGTTGATGTCTTCCTTAGGCCGCGTAGCAGTTAAACAAATGCGTACAAGTTTAGTGCCGCGGTAGTGGCGTTACAGTTCCGTATCCACCACGGCGTGAGTTTTCCATAACATAATGGTAGTTGTGTTATAACAACTAGTAGAAGCAACGTAGAAATATTGTGCGTAGTAGTTACGTAACATCTACGTAGTAGCCACTTACATAATTATGTAATATCTGTGTTATAGATAATAGCAAAAATGTAAATTAGTAGTAGCGTAGTAGGCAAATAATAGGAGCTTAGCAGACAGGTCGTAACCACGTACGTACGTACGTAGTACCCCCGTAGCACGTACGTCGTAGTAGCGTAGCATATACGCTGTAGCAGGGTAGCAGATATGTTGTAGTAGCATAGCAGAAATGTAGTACCCGCCTAGCACATACGTCGTAGTAGCGTAGCAGAAACGTAGTAACCGCGTAGCAGATCGTCGTAGTAGCGTAGTAAATGCGTAGTATGGAACGCTTAGGTACTGCGTAGCGATTCATAAACTGGGGAAATGTAGATTTTTTAACAAAAACAGCGTAGTGAAATATTACGATTAGCTCCTGTGTCAATAACATTTTGCAATTATTGAGTCAACAATGGCGAAATTGTATCGCAATGCGTATTTGTGTAACTGATTGCATTACATTTATTTACAGGAATAGGTATTTACACTCGGAGAATGAAATCACATTATCAGCTTACTTTTGAACAATTGTCGCTTTTTTTGAGGGGAGTGGAGTTTATTACCAAAAATACTTTATTAATAACTTTACCTATCTAACATTAATCGAATTCGAGACGAATCTTTCAGTATATGCGACCACTCGACAGAGGCAGTCGAAGTATGCGACTGTAATTAACGTATTTATGTTTCTATTTGACGATAAGAAAGTAAATTAAATCAAACGTTGATAAGGGTTTATTTACCAATGTAAAATGGTTTCAGGGTTAATGTAAAGAAAACCAATAATCATACTCCAATGAATAGCTGGTCAAGTGCGATTTGGGTTCCGTGAAAGTTGGAATGATAATAATTAATTAATATAAGTATATGTATGCCTCGACAATCACCTTAGGAGGCTGGGGTTGGGCGGATGGATCAAGGGTCTGATGCAGAAGGTTAGTACTCCTTGAAAGGGCACGTATTGTGAGGAGGTTTCTGTCTCTGGAGCCCTAACCACCGGTAGCTTGGACCATGCTCCCGCTACTGGTCGGCTCCTATTTTTATATTTTTAAATATTATTTTATTTTGTATGTTGTAGTATTTAAAAATGTAAATTTAGAGAATTTTAAATAAATATAGAGAAATATAAGTATTACTAAAATACATCGTTTCGCGACCAGGTCGTGCATCGGCCGGGCGCTGGCACGGTCACACAATAGCCACCAACATTGTAACGCATGACTGACGCAGTCATGGTGTAGCGTGGATCTTCCTCAAAAATAATTGCTTGTATAATAAGAAGAAAAACAGTCCATGACTTTTCCGATTAGCTTAATAATCAGATTACAATCTGTCTATCTAGAAGTATGTCGACATGTCCTTGACTTTACGTTACGAACTTACGCACAAAATTGTAACAATTTGCATATGAAAAGGAGTAAGCGATTGCACGCGAAAGTATCCGTAAGTAATGTGTTAGCGGTGCGTTTGTCACGGCGGAAGTGCGGCGATAGTGAGACGCGAAGCCTCCCCGGGTTGTTGATGAAACAATGTTCGTGGCCCATGGTCCGCGGGTCGGCCGGCAGCCGCCGCAGCCACTTATTTATTCCGCAGTCGCCTGCCGCCGCGACCTGTACGCTGCCCGCCACCATCAACCTGCCAACTACCGTTTATTGGAAACATGGTCGTATTCTAGAGTGACGGTTGACTTGTGATACATTGCTTCAAACATTATTTCTCAAATTAATCAAAATGGCAGTGATATTTATTAAATTTTTTGGTAAGTACCCCTTTCATCATAATTAAGAAAAATATTAAATAATGTCCGCAGTTTCGGTTATCAGTTTTAAATCTACCGCCCATATAAGATCAAAAAATATTCTGGTGGTGTTAAATGGAACAGGGATTTTTTAAACATTGTGGAAATAAAACGGAAGATTGACGTGGTCAAGATAAAACATAACACAAGCCATATACGTTCAAGATTTTCCAATTAATTTTATGGGCAATAGAAAAGTGAAATTGTTTAATGAATCAATGGGTTTATGATGTAAATCCAATAGAAGCTGTTTTAGTTCGCTTTCAATTTGTAATTACTGTTTGGACTACGCATTTTAAAATTAGGAAATTATAATTTTCCGATTTAACAATTAATGTTTAAAGGCAATTAAGTAATAAAGTAAAACATAAATTACTTTATTAATAATTAATAATATTAAAAAAATGCAATAAAATAAAATATCTTGCTGCAATTTACGGGTTAATTTAAGTACGGGGTATGTGTATGTAACTGGATTATCCATTACTGTAAAAAGTTTAAACTTTTTCATTCAATTTGTCAACAAAGATTCGTCAATTGTTTACTTAATGGATCTTGGTAGTTGAGCTCATAGATAATGGATAAACCCAAGAGCAATCTTTTATAATGATGGTCACATAATACTCACGAAATCTTCTTCAAGATTTTAAGTTAACTTTGTCTTTAGTATGTATATTGGGATTAAAAACTTACCCTCATCATATTGGGATTAAAAACTTAACCCTTCCTTTGCAGTCGGGTAATAAAAGCGCATAAATAACTTACACGCATATTAGTTAAGTGATTTACAAAGACGCTCCTGCCTTAACTTTCAGAGAAAATTATAAACTTAACTTAGAAAATCTTATGATGTATATGGCAATCGTAAAACTACAATGTATTTTATCCATGCTCAACTCATCATATTATGCTATTAAGGTCCACGTGGTTAGTGCCCGCGACTTTGACAGTGACAATCAGACACGCGAGGTCAGTCTCCGGAAGGTGATTTAGTAAATTCTGTAAAACATCTAATTCATCCGCGTATTTTTCACGTCATGGTACAACAATAAGTACTATTTTCCGTTGCACTCTTAAACACAAACGTATGGCAACTTTGTTATAAAAATTTGTACAAAGCACGCTATTGTCTTCAGTATGTGTTTATTTGACGATCATTAGTTCCAACATGTAATAATAAATACATTCATTATATGCACCATGTCGATAAATTGTTTTCGACATGAGCAGTGTGCTTATAAACACGCCACGGGGTTGTTAACTACCAGTAGTATAATGTATACAAAAGCAAACATGATAGATTATAAAGGAAATATTAATTATGTTGTATGTGATTAATGAAGTGTAATTGTATAACTAACATGTCACAATTACGAACATCTTGTATTTATGTTTACCTTTTGTATGCACATATTGTATTGTAAGTTTTTACTACGCGAACCTTTTAATGAATAGGTCCGATTTTCCACGGAACAAATAAAAAATCGTTTATAAATTAATCGAACATTCATAATATACGTACATTATAATTATTAATTGAAAACAATGTAGGTTGTCGTAGGAAAAATACGTACTTAGGTATGCCGCGATAATCAGCTGTTATAATTTCTAGGATGCCAGCATATATAAATGTTTGAGTCGTTCTACATAATTCTGAGCCGTAGTTATTTGTACAATAAGTCACGTTAATCACGATACCTAAAAGACCGTTATAAAAATAACAGTTGCCGTGTTGATTTTTATCCAAATTCTTATTTTAAGAATGCCAGGATAAGATTTTAGCCGTTATGCGAAATTGCGTAAACTAATAAGATAAGATTTAAGGATATAAGTCTGTACGTGAAAGTAAACGTTGTTAGGTACAGTAATGTGTGAACTATCTTCTATTTATATCTCGCAGGACCCATGTTATTGGACAAACATAGCTTTGCACGTTTTTTACACGCAACAAGTCTCGTGGCGGCGCCATCAGAATTACGTCGATCCTGTTTACGGAGGCTTGTTTTCTATTCTCAAGTAATGACGCGAATAAAAAGCTATTTTTATCTGTACTTTATAAGTACCTTGTATTACTTCAAGCTTTATATTTATTATAACCAGCTTTAGGTATGGTGCTTTATTATCGTGTTTGAAAGTTTCTTGTATTGATGACTGCTAAGTAGGTACTTATAGCTTGTATACATCATGTTTTTAAACGGGTTTATTTAGCTGGACCTGTTTGTTCGTTTGGGTCAAATCTAGTAATTGGCAATTTAACCCCCTTCCTGACGTCTGATCGATCTGATATTTGGTACACACTCTTAATCTTGATGACCATACAATGCAAGCTCATTAAAACTGGTTTAACATAAAAAATATTCTTATGTATTACTTGTTTAAATTACAGAAAATAAAAGTTCAGTATGTCGGTAATTTATTGCATTAGGTTCCATATGAGACGAGACTCCTCATATAAAACTGGGGAAAACATTTGCTTATGGAATATTTTTGAGGTATATAAGGCATGATGGTACTAACCGCTATTAAGTGTAATGTAAACAAATATCCAAGTTACTGTCCCTCAGAAAGTAGTAAAGTGAGTCATTGATACTGACACGCTTCTCAATTTTGAGTTAAATGTATGTTCGACTACATTACCTAGTGTACTTGTGTATCGCAGATGTTTTAATACTTTTAAGATCATTTTCAAGTGATACTCGAGTGTTTGGTTAGACTAAATATTCTAGATATACCGCTGCTATCGCATTCACTTTGGTCGCGTCTGATATTGACCATTTACAAGTCGAGAACGTTATCCGCTAATGTTTATAAATCTTAGGACGATAACTTGAGACATTGTCTTACATATTTTATACTGAGGGAAAAATATTTACTTAGTTTTATTTTATTTCCATACTTATTGTTAGGAAGTTGTTTTGGATAGTTCCCTAAAAGGCATGTGATGCTTTAAAAAACCATTATCACTTCAACATGACATTACACTAATTTCGCCGAAAAATTAAGCTCATTAGCTTGAGTCACAAGAAGTCATAATATCCAAATGATTTAACTTATCTACTTACTTACCGTACTACTTTAGAGGAATTATGGTTGTTACCTAAATACCTAATGCTTAAACTGTTTTTAACGACGATGTTTAAGATGACCCTTTTTTACTTCATGTTTTGCATTATGTACAACCAATTTGTTTGATTTCCATCCTTTTTATCCGATTACTATGTTTTTCGCAAAATCACTCTTCGTCAATACCTAAGTACAGCAGTCAATAAGACTGTTTCACTAACAATCCTAACTGCGTATCCTAATTGACTCGTGAATCGAATTTAATTTGAGTACTCTGAAAGTATGAAATCAGTGGATAACGAGCATTGGTCTGTCCTTTCAGTCGCTGTGCCATTAAGTTTTCATGATAATATACTTGTAGAACAGTTACTCTTGCTAAGTTGTTTACCTTACTTGACCGTATTGTTATACAAAGAATGAACTGGCTAAACAATTCAATTTTCATAGTATCTACAAATTGATTGCGGAAAAGGCAAACAATTTTCCTTGTGATAGCCCATTTCCCTTCTTTCATAACCACTGTAAAACATTTCGACATTTATTTACCTGATTTGAAAATTATGGTTGATTTATTATACGATAATATCAAAAGCTTTTAAATTGTAGCACATGTAAAACTTATAAAATTGGGTAGATGACTCATTTTTATTTCAATCTCCGTCTTGTAGGTTTTTTTAAAACAGTCGATATGTATTTTTTATTTTCTTAGGGAAACAAATACTTTCGAGGATATACCTACCTTTTGATTAGAAATATCTTCACCTCTAGGTACGTTTTATATGTAGAAATGACGCATTTGCTTCCACTCCTATACCTTGATTAATTTTATGTAAGTGATGTTGAAAAATACGTGTCTAATATATATTATTTCATTGCCTAACTGACGCACTAAATAGATTTTTAATTTTCATATCCCCTTATTGGTTAGTCCAGTTTAGGTGTAAATAAAGTATTGTCATTTATAATCTAAATCCAAACATTTATTTTCTTACCTCGGTCTTACAATGACGTACATGACATATTCATTCAAGTACTTACTTGAGTAATAAAATTCCATTGGAATGTGCGTAAGAGAACCAGGAAGAGTTATTGTTTAAAGTATATACAAGAAGTCAGGGCGTATTCAATGGATTTAGCAGATCCATTGTCTGCACACATCTGCGTGTCATGCGTCTGTAGGTACTCTGTACCTAACTTTGGTACTTAAAGTTAAGTACATAAATATATCATGTAAAGCAAAATTACAATAGATGGGTATCGCAATGTGCTTATTCATAATAACTTCTCTGTGACAAAAAGCTAATGCCTATATTAAGTTTTTATGTAAGTTACGATATTTGCGGGCATGACTGAGCGAGTTCAGTCTTTAGTTGACATAGAGAATTGAAGAATGAGGTATTGTAATTCCTTGTGAAGATTTTCAAGAATTACTATGAAAATAATATCATTGTTTCTTTATCAATCTATCATAGTTTAAACGTGATTTTCAATTAGTTCAACGAATGAAACTGATTGGTCTTCGTTATCTACACATACAGGTTGCTAGGTACTGTTATAATATCCAATTTCTTTCGAATTAGCCATTGTACTGCACATATTTCTTTGTGAAATAATTTACATAAAACTGAACCGTAGCATAGAAAATGTGGTTAAGTATAACATTAGCAATTACTGTTGTGGTAACAAATTATTCTGGAACAAACTAACGCTCAGTACCTACGTTGTGGAGCGGCTTTCACTTATTGGTTGATAAACAGTCATTCTAGAAAATACTGCAGTTGTAGAAACCACTGGCAAAAAACGACCCACGTTGGCTCTCAGCTGCGGAGTACACTACACTCCACGCTGTTCCATTCCATCTGAAAAAGTAACCATGCGTTCCAAGTTCGAATAATATGAATTGCATTCTTTATGACGTGTATAGAAACTCCGGTAATTTCTAGACTCAACAAATAGGTTTTTTTATTACAAATTCCATGGTAAGTTTCCAGTGTAGCTGTTTACATTTTACGACATAGATAGACTAAATCATAATATTGTTACCTTGTTATTTCTATACGTTCACATTTTGTGACTAACCGCTACGACATAAGACTTTGCTGTTATGGTGGCTCCAGTCATTCTTTTTCCTGTATGCATTTCGGGGGTTCGTACCTACATCCAAAATTAAACATGACAATTAAACATGGTACGGTTTTAGAGTTTTAAAATAACAAACCACTAAAAAGTTGTAAGCCGTCAAAGTCTTCGTTTTTTAGTTATTTTACCGCAACTTTGGGTGCAAATTAATAACAAACCACCATACATTTCCTAAACAAAAACCGAACCAACCAAGTTCGATTAGTAATGAGTTTAATTAATTTCATATGTAATTTAATTTCTCTTTTCCTCTCGGAGAGAAATATCTTCATACTGCTATTTAATGAGTATGTGATGAGTGTGTCTCACTTGCACACTCGTAGGGTGGAACAGCATGCATATTTGCCACACCGAAAAGCAAGTTCGAGCAGCCGACTAGACCGCTCTTAAGATGCCAATTTGTTATCTGCTGGGGTTCATCATGTCATTAAGTCTCGTCATTCTCGAATGTAACACGTGTCATGCTATACAGTAACAGGGTAAGGTGACAATGTGTTTCTATAATTTCATTACCGAGATAATCGAGATAAAAATATGTAAAAGACATTAAGAATGATGTTTGTGAAATCAGAGTGATTGAATCGTATCGACCGACATGCTAGTTATGTCAACAGAGGGATTGGTTGGTCGGACCGTCGCCTCCGTGTTATCAAATACTCGCCGATGTTGATGGTATCGAAACAACGCCGTCCACGATAAAGAATTTTCGCTCAGCGAGCGCAGCCGCACCGTCCAGCGGGCCGCTTGAACGTGATTTTATTAGATTTTTATCTCGCTTCGTGTAAAACCGATTAATTTGTTTTTATTTTATTACGGCCAAAACACTTAGTGTTTGCATACCGATGCACATACTTGCACGGCCGTTGCACATGAACATAGCCATGAAGAAGAACTCCCAGTTCACTTTGTCGTGAATTAACTTGGAAGCATTTATATAGAACTTAACTTAATAAAATAGAACAATAGTGCCATAAACTATATAACTATAAAAAACGACGATAAAATGACTTGCCCACAAACTAGAACTTGCTCCTTTATCTAACCACATAATCACAATTGGTTACGATTAAATTAAATCTTTACAATCAAAAAGTTAATAAAAAAGAATCAAACAATTGCTACCCATGTAAACATTAAGCTAAGTTCAAACCTCGTGTCAGGAAAAGTACCTATTGTGGACTAATGTAATTGTGTAATTTATGTCGGTGGAAAGTAGAACATTTTACCAAAGGATACTGAGTAGTTTATTAGAAAAAAATGTTTGACTTCTCTAAAAATTTTGGTAATATTACACCGTATTAAAAACTTTATATTTCATGAAATGCGAGTCATAGAATGTTCAACTTATAGTAACTGAATAATTTAATTTATAAGCTTATACGGTTCGTAAGCTTTTATAAATGAAACCTGCATTTTGTACTGGATAAAGCAACGCATTATTCGATTACTTTGCACTTAAATGTACTATTTTTAGTCAAGTATTGAGATTGGATGAACCAGGTTACTAGACGACACTTACATTAAGAACTGGTATAAGAATTAATTATTTTTAAATCACTCCAATCAATTACCACTGACCTGACTATAATACATTCTAAAGTAGTTTTGGAACACTTTTTAATCTGAACTGGTCAATCTAGATCAGCCTAATGATTCACTGTCAACAAACCTTGTATGTCATACAGTCCTATTTGCCTTAATCCTAACTAAGTATACGTTAATACGAAAGTTTGCTTGTTACCTCTTTGCGTTTTATCTACTTTTTCTACTACTTTTTCAATAAGGATTTTTTTCTTTTTCTTGTGTAGGTGAATACTTTATCAATAGTTGTATTTTAATGCTAAAGATTTCAGGAGTACTAACAAATACATAATACTCAATCTTTAGTTTAGAAACAGGGTACCCTGTTTGACATCTAAAGTATAATCATTATTGCTATTCGGACCTACAAATGTTTGGCATGAATCTACGTACGAGATGCCAAAATAAAGTATAAACTCATATGTTAGGAAAAATTACGTTAGTATTTGCAAGTTTTCGTATATTTACTTACGCTTGAGAAGCGCTAGGCAGATAGTTACGAGTATAGCCCTAATAATAATTACGAGAATCAGGTACGGTAGCCCCAGACAGACTGAATAATTCAAGTTCACACACAAGTACTAGTAATATACATTCAGCATCACAAATACACATAGAAAACACATATACACAACCTATGACTTTAGAATCGGCGGAATTCAGTATTTTACAAGAAACAAATGACAATAATATTATAGAACCACAACCTACACATACCACAGAAAACTACGAAAGGAATCCTGAAATAGATCAACAATTTTTAGAAGCTTTACAATACTTTACCGACGTACACCCGACCAATAGATGTTATTTACCGAAACAAAAGACGTCCAAAAAGTTAGCACAAATAGTAGATTATATTAACAAAGTCATATTACCAGAACATGTTAGTACATATACAGATTTTAATCAATTACAAACTATTATATACAGTGCGGCGTGGACAGCTGCCAAAGCCAATGGTAGTAGGGTCACTTTGTCATATGCTCAAGATCAAATAAACCTGCGAAAAGATTACAAACCCAAATGGCAAAAACGGTTAGAACGCAAATTAGATACAATTAGAGCTAAAATAGGAAGACTGACGTACTACATGCAGGGCCATAGGAGTAGGAAATTAGAGAAAGAGGTTAACAGGATACTTAGAGATTACAGGACACACACAATACATGAAGAACCTAACACACAACTCACACATTTTTTAGACACACTCAAACAAAAACTTGTAGTAATCAAAAGTCGATTATGTAGATATACCAAATGCACACTTCGAAAAACACAAAATAATCAGTTTAAAACTAACGAAAAACAATTTTATCGGACATTAAAAAATTTAACAACTAACAACACACTACCAAATAACACAACACACACAACATTCCCAACACAAGAAAGTTTACGGCAATTTTGGGCAGGGATATGGGAAAACTCTGTTTGTCATAATAATGAAGCAGAGTGGATAAAAGCCGAGATAACTGAACATAACAATATCCAGCAAATGCCATTCGAACAAATTGATATTCAAACATTTCATAATGCTCTCAATAAGGCCCACAACTGGAAAGCACCAGGATCCGATCACATTCACAACTACTGGTACAAGAAATTCACGACTATTCACCCACACCTATATAACCATATTAACGATTTTATTAAAGACCCCATTAACATGCCCTCATACATATCCGAAGGAATTACCTACATGTTGCCGAAAGACCCAAATGACACAGTTAACCCCGCCAAATATAGACCTATAACCTGTTTGCAAACAATTTATAAAATAATGACGTCATGCTTAACTCAAATCATTTATAAACACATTGATAGCCAAAAAATATTAACTGAAGAACAGAAAGGATGCAGGAAATTCAGCCAAGGATGTAAAGAGCAATTAATAATAGACTCGGTTATTCTTAAAGACGTACAACGACATAAAAAAGATCTATATACAATGTATATTGATTACAAAAAAGCGTATGACTCAGTGCCTCACTCCTGGTTACTTCAAATTCTAAACATCTACAAAATACACCCACATATCATATACTTTTTGGAAAACATTATTAGGACATGGCAAACCAGACTTTACCTAAATACACCTACAGGAACTATAGCAACAGAATCCATAAAGATCCAGCGAGGTATTTTCCAAGGCGACTCACTAAGCCCTTTATGGTTCTGTCTAGCGTTAAACCCCCTCTCAAATAAGTTAAGGTCTTTAGAATCTGGCATACAATTTCAATATAGGGAATCAATGTCTACTGTACAGACCGACAACGAAAACTGTAAAATAAATCATCTACTATATATGGATGACATAAAGCTATACGCAACTACCCCGGAGGATCTAGATTTATTAGCAGACACGACAGAAAGATTTTCAACGGATATAAAAATGGATTTTGGAATAGACAAATGCAAAATTAACTCAGTTAAAGCAGGAAAAACCTATACACACTCTTACCAACTACAGTCAGGTGAAAATATAGAGTCTTTGGACGAAAACGGTACATACAAATATTTAGGCTATATACAATCAAAACAAATTCTACATAAACAAATTAAATCCCAACTAACAAAACAGTTCAAACATAGATTAAAAGTAATATGCAATACTCAGCTAAATTCCCGGAACACTATAAAAGCCATTAACACTTATGCTATACCATCCCTCACGTATTCTTTTGGCATCATAAACTGGTCCAAAACCGAACTCCAAAACCTGCAACGAAATATAAACACCACCCTAACAAAACACAGGAGACATCATCCGAGATCATGCGTGCAAAGACTCACTCTTCCAAGAAACGACGGCGGGAGAGGCATCATAGATATCACAAATTTACACAACAAACAGATCACTACACTCAGAACATACTTTTTCAATAGAAGCACTGTATCAAACTTACATAGAGCAATAGTTCAATCTGACAAAAAACTCACACCTTTGAATATGGCCGATCAAGCGACACAAAATAATGAAAAACAAACCGACCGACAAACCAAAATCTCCGAGTGGATCCAGAAGTCACTACATGGGAGACACTACCACGATCTTAGCCAGCCTAACGTCGATAAAGTTGCATCGAACGAATGGCTAAGGCGTGGTGAATTGTTTCCCGAGACTGAAGGATTCATGATCGCGATTCAGGATCAGGTAATAGAGACACGCAATTACCAGAAGCACATCATGCGTATCCCTATAGCAACCGATACCTGCAGGCGATGTAATAGTGCCCCGGAAACTATCCAGCATATTACAGGCGCCTGCAAATCCATAGTTCAAACGGATTACAAGCACAGGCATGACCAAGTAGCAAATATCATCCATCAAAAAATAGCTTTAAAATATAACCTTATTTCTACCCCGCCAGTACCGTATTATAAATATCAACCAGAAACTGTGCTTGAAAATTCGTCCCATAAATTATACTTTGACCGAGCCATCCTCACAGACAAAACAACTCATTACAATAGACCTGACATCACCCTCATTGACAAAACAAATAAAACTGCACAAATTATAGACATAGCCATACCAAACACCCACAACCTCCAAAATACAATAGCTGAAAAACTGTCTAAGTATACCGACCTCAAAATTGAAATCACCCGAATGTGGCGACTTAACAGCGTCACTATAGTCCCTATAGTACTTTCAACAACAGGAGTCATCCCTAAACAACTTCATCAGTCCATAAAAACCCTCGACCTTCCGTCCTACACATATCAAAACCTGCAGAAAGCTGCTATTTTAAACACATGCCACATAGTCAGAAAGTTCCTAAGCGAAACAGATAATGTTTCGTTCACCCGCACCTAAAATTAATACATCAATGTGAGTTAGCACTTGGCTTTGGCCCGTACTAACTCTGAAATCCGGCCCAGAAGCCGAGCTATTAAAAAGGAAAAGAAAAATTAATAATATTGAAGATTTCATGATTTAGATTGAAAACAGATTTTAAATAAGCGACACTGATTGATTTTATTGTAACAATAACTCGATGCATTATGTAGCAAACAATAGTTTTATATATAGTTAGTTTAGTGTATACGCGGAATATAATGCAGCCATGTGCGTAATCGAGGCCATGTTATAAAACGCCATTGGCATTGAGTTACAGTGCTTCAGTATTATTACATCCTACTACAATACGTCCTTGATGGAATTCGGATTTTTCTTTAGTAGGTAATTGATCGGTTCATGTTATCATGTGATGATACGAGTATGTGATGTACCTATGTTCTTACTAATGTATGTTTGGAAGTACCTAAACATGTTTTCCGTATATGTGTCCTTCGCCCTAAGGTTACAATGTTTTGCTAAAATACACAATGTCAACTACTTATTGCCTTTACAGACCTAATGTACTTAACGACATGTCATGTGAGATTTACCTTATATCACATGATGTTTTTCGAGTTAGATAAACTACTGAAGTATGGTATAAATCCATGGGTTACTTTTAATCAGTAGTTTGATTAAAAGTAGTATCTATACATCACTAGCAAATCCGGCGAACTCCGGTTCGCCACCAATGATTTTCCCTGTTTTCCTGCTGTCTTTTGAATTTTTCCTGAATTTTCTTTGCTATAAACCTCACGGAACCCGAGACTTTTCCAACGAATGCATTCTATCCTTCAAACTATCGATCCAATATAGAAACTGATATTTGAGTTTGTGTTTTCTTACCAAATATTATTGCTTCAGAGAACATATGTTAAGCTAGGCCTCTAGCGACGCAAATCTCATTGACTGGCCAATGACTTCGTTCTGGAAAATCCTGACAAGAAAGCAATGGCATTGTCACTTAGACACAGTTGGTATAATGTTCCAAGTGTAACATATTTGAGGACAGGACCATTGTCTCGTTAAAGCTAGTTAATTATTTAACAGTCACAACGAAGTTTCGTCACTCTTTGTGCTAACAATTTACAGTTTCGTGCTTTGAAATATATTTTAATGATATCGCTATACAATACAAACGTGTGCACTTTAAAATACATAATTAGAATGTTTTTGTTTAGGACCAGAAACGTCTTTGAGGCTGTAAAAATTAATCTGGGTTTGTGTTCTCTGTCTTGCAATGCTTATACATTGGTTAGTAACATGAACATATAAATGTTAGGTAACATAATTATTGTTTCAGTATTACGTGGAACGTTAATCATTTACAGCAACATGCTCATGTTTTATGACATTTTCCATATTAGGTTTAAGTACTTTTTTCTATTCATATAGGTAAATGTTATGATCGTTTTGATTACAAATGCCGTGTCGCATTTCCTATTGTTTTCCGCATTTATTTTAATTGCAATGATAAGTATAAATGAATATATGCTCTTGATTATTGTGATTGGTAGCTGTGCATGTAGTTATTTCTAATGGGCATTTGTTCTAGTGGCTGAGAACACATTGCATTGCATATTGCGAAATGAATACTAGGTTGATGTCAATAATAAGGATTAGGCTGCACAGTAATAACTACTGTTGATATTTGAATTCTTCTTTAATTTTTGTTCAAATAAGAATAATGTGCTGTTTATGTTTAAAGAAAGGCCGTATATTGTTTTTTTTTGTAATCTTAAAACCATTAACTACTAAGAAAAATATCTCGGTAAAAAGATGACACTAAGGCAGGTTTTTTTATGATTGCGAAAAAATAAAGTTGCAAAGATTTTCTTGAAGTACAAACATTACGTGAGTCGCACTTTACTTCAGATTAAAGTAACTATAAAGAAACCGCAGAGACCATTTACAATGCCACAGTTTAATTACTTTTGTGGCAGCTAAATAATACTTTAGGACCAACTTTATGTCTATTTTGATAAAGATACTTGACATCATCTTTAGTTTTACAAGGTTCCGTATTAAACACCTGTTTTAAAAAAGATTTCCATATGCTATAATTACTTTGAATATTTTATTGCGATCACAAATGGCTCATTATTTTATTATGCCCACAATCTACATAGCAGACTAGATAAATAAAGAAATTAAATCGTGCTATTATAATAATATTATGTACACAATCGTTTGCAAAATGGATAGTAGCGGAATATCATTATATATTTATTTTTTTGTTGCTATAATTTTTTGGACAAATAGTACGTCCATGAAATTCATGCGTGTGACTAAAGCGGAGGCCATTACTTGATTTAAATATTTTGAATTCGATTACAATATTTAGGATATTTTTTTTGCAAGAACGTGCAACGAAAGAAATAATAACTTCCACTTGTTTTTCTATAAGGTAGTATTCTATTTAGATTATAATCTTGAAGATTAGAATTGTCATCTCTGCAGGAACAATTTACCTATCATTAGGTACATGTGCTAAGTAGCCAGACACGTATTAACCGCGGTATTATTAGGTATGGTTGGTTGATCGGCATAATGTGCCCATCTTATGTTTCATGGGACACTGAACTGTTTATACGACCGTCATATGATAACTGACAAATTGATTTCCTGGTTCAACTTAGACCGACCTTTTGCACAATTTTCATATAAATATTATAAAAGTGGCAGATTTAGGGTAATTTGCGCACGAGGCTTCATATTACTGTAAAAGTTGCTAGATTATAAGTCTACTTGATTGCTGGCTATTTCATTTAGGGTCAAATTCGAACGCTTTTAAGTAAATATTGAAACTAAAATATAATTTTATTCCTCTTGATTATGTTTGTATTCGTAATAAGCAATTCGCACGACAATGTCTGAAAGTTTAGGGAAAATCACATTAATTACGTGTTTTCAATTAATTAAGTGATTTTACTGACAAGGAAGTTAGGTAGGAGATAGAGGTTAGAGGATAACTATTTAGTTTGGAGGAAATATTTATTCTATTTTACTACGAATTTTCCTTTACTTAACCGATAATTTATGGTGGTAAGTTTTGTAATGGAGGCTATGTACCGGCAAGCGCACTGTTGGACGTCCAGTCACAAGGTAGGCAGACAATTTGGTAATCCTTGGCTAGAAGTCATAGGGGAATGCTTATATATGCATTTATGATGTGATAATGATGATTATAAGCTGATTGATTGAGGAATTAGGATTGGTAAAGATCGTACAGACAGCACTTTTCTACGATTTTATTATATGTATAGATATAGATGACAAAACGAAACCTAATTACAGAAAAACAAGTCTAAGTATATTTGTTTCTTTTACTATGATTTTATGGCTTATTTGTAACTTTATCGTTTCTAGAGACAGTTTTCACCAATTTCACGTAGTAAAAGATTTTTTCATTTTTTTCCCTAAGTAATTATTCTTGAACAAGCCTAGGTTTTGACTTTGCTATTGTTGTTTTATGTGTAGCGTGTGCTTCGTGCTTGTTTATGTGTTATTCTTACTAAGGTGGATATCCAAAATCAACAACTGTTTAGGTAGGTAAATGATTAACCAATATTTCACTAGGCAATTTTATTTATCGGTTCAATGGGTTATATGCGTTATTTAATTCTTCTGTGAATCACAAACTTATTAACGAACCTTTTTAGCCTTTTCACATAGTTTATTTTTAACACCAAATTGCCAAGCTCTAATTTGTCAGAAGTGTCATTTTGATAAGTTTAATTTTATAATTTAGATTTTTTATTTTTATTTTGTACACATTTTAGTTAACATTTGATTATAATAAAATAAAGTAAAATAATGAAGTTAGAACACAAAAAAGTGACAAGTGTGAAGTCGACAATAGAATTACTGCGTAAGTTTTATAAACACAGCATACATTCTTGCCCTCCTTGTATGAGATTAGGCACAGAACTTAATAAGTTAGGTACCCTTGTTGAAATGGTTAATTAGAGAATGTTCCTGTAAACTACTTCATACGTAGATCAATAAATATTTGATAATGACTGGCAAATAACTTAGAAATCGATCATCACTACAATACTAAGAAATGAAGCACGAAGGTGCAAACTTGGGGAATCGCTAGTAAAGGAGGTATATCACGTTCCTATGGCATTCAAGATTTTGTGTTGATACAGTTTCCAAAAGTCTTGTCTCGGTTTATCCATACTTTCTACGTGTCTGCTTAAAATCAGATTCAAATTGTAGATTAACAAAAATTGTATAATTTATTTGTAAACGTTCAACTTATACTATGGCTACATAATACAACATTATTAAATAATTAATTCTGTGGCTTACAAAATTAGGTTAGTCAGTTATTATAATAAAGATAACACATAATATATTGTTATAGGTAATGTAATAGATACTACGAATAAACTTTCATTTAAAGTGATTTCGAAATTGTTGTTTACGATTTAATATCGTCGTTATATAAAGGTTATAAAGCAATGTTTTCATGGAAGCTTCGTATAATTTTATTATGCGAAGTCTTTTTCCTTTATCATACTTATATTAATTGCTTCATTGAATCGAGACGGGTTTGTTCGTATTTCTATGCGTTGAACTTAATGGTCTCTATTTTGCTGATTGGTGTCTTCTTTACATTCTAAGTTATTAGAAATGGTTAGACATCAATAACATCATATTACGTTTGTACGAAACCTGTAAAGCTCTGTTACAGCGAAAGTCTTAATTATTAATAATATCATATTAACTTAATAATTAATTAATAAAATATTAATTATTAATATCAATATCTTTTTTAATCTTAATTATTTGTTTAATTAATTATTTTAATTGTTTTTACATAAGCAGTGATAAAAATATCTTGAGAATAGTATTTGATTTTGAGTATAGCAAAAATCTAGATGTAAAATTAACTCTCTCTTTTCACAGATGTGGTGCCAGTGCGTTTCAATTTGTGGGTGATGCTGTTCACCAGCTGCTGGGTGGTGTACATGCTCCGAGTGAATATGAGTCTCAATCTCATTGCCATGGTACCGCAGACACACTCCAATGGCTCTATGTACGTATATTACACGTTATTCATTATGACATGTAGAAAGGATGGATGAAAGCAGATTTACGAAAGAAGTATACAAGGCGAATATGAGTGGGACCGTCGGTAGAGGGCGCCCCAGACGGACATATAGCGACCAGATTGGCGATATATTAAAAAAGGGCCAAATTAAAAGTACCTTTAACCGACGAGCATGCATGAAAAGACTGATGATTGTTGATGAAGCGAAAGAAGTGTGTAAGAACCGTGGCAATTGGCGTTCCATTGTTTCTGCCTACCCTCATGGGAGACAGGCGTGAGGTTATGTATGTATTAATTATGGGCTGCCTTTAAATCTGTAGAATACTAAAAAGACTGGCGCAGATTTCCGAATTCATTTTCGCAACTTATCCATATCATAATTGCCATTCATTGGAAGTCATTGGGGGAGGCCTATGTTCAGCAGTGGACGTCTTGTGGCTGATATGATGATGATGTTGAATTACCATTCTATCTCATAAAGAAGCTTAAAATTGTCTCTGATGAAATGGCAATATGGTTGCCTCCTAACGTGCATTGTAACAAGTACTGATTACACTAATCTCCTCCGTTCGTATAACTGCTGTGGTTCACCTGTGCGTGCGCAGGTAACTGACGAGGAAGTGGTTAGAAATTGAAGTATAAGCTATAGTATTCTAAGGTAAAACGGTTGTTTTTGTAAAAGTATCTACACAAAAAGTCAAGGCTGTCCTATTTTTAGGTAGATTTATAATTTTGTCATTATAATAAAAAATTGCTCAGAAAGCAGGTATAGGTATTTTTTTTACAATATAGAACTGGGTTGACTCAGTCGAGATCGTTTTGAATAGGTATGTGCGTTTTAATGAATGTATACATTAATACATAGGTACAAGTTTTTTCAAAGCAAGTTGTCGGAGATCTTCCATTGACGTAGGCAAGCGTATAAAATGAAACTTATTGCTTGTAATAATGAGTGTTATGACAGGGAAAAATAATATTTTCTTTAAGGCTCTCTACTCTACACTTTATGTAGGCATGGAAATACTAGAAGAACAATATCTAATTAAAAAGGTTAGTTATTAATCTGTTTTGCTAGTTAAATCAATGAAGGTGCCGTGTGGTCATCGTTGACGCACAAAGATATTTACTGGAAAATTGATCTTATATTTTTTCATTGCTATCCAATTACTTTGATTTTAAGCTATGAGAGCAATCTAAGCAATTGAAGTCCTATCTATTACGTTATTTTGCGCCATTTGCTGGAAAGGAGTAACTATCTACATATGTAATGGTGTCGGTAGGTATATTTACATATTCTCTTATCTGAATATATTTCAGCGATATCAAAGGGTTATTTGCAAACAGGTATTATCTCTAAGCCTCGATACTATATAACAACGAATGTTTCGTCTACCACCCTGTACTCTAGTGTAATTTGGACACGTTTATTCAAGTTTATTGTTTTCCATCAGATCACGATCCCAGTGTGACCCGAAAGATGACGTGTTGACAAATGAAACTCTTCGCCGTGTCGACGGTGTCCATGTGCACGCATCCCATGTTAAGGTAATAACGATTTCTTTATAATTTTACCGAAGAAATGCCGAAGGGAAAAACCCACATGAGCTTGGTGTTCTTATCTAAGAGGTCCTGTTATTTCATTTCTTACAATCAAGTATTTTTATGTAACATATTAATGTATCTGCTAGGTTTTTATCACATAAAGTTATGTTCAGTGAATTATTCATATGTGTCCATTATGGTATCTAAGAGTACAATGTGACGTCTAGTCGGTGAGCGCTTCAAATAATAAATACTCAAATATTTGCATTGATGTCACTTGGTACTTCTTTGGTTTGTGAATTTGCGCTTTTGGATGTTACTTATCAACATATGTAGGTACTTCTATCTAATATTGTACCTAAGAAATTATATGATGATATTCTTTGAATGTCGAAAATAATAAACAAAAACCTCAGTTTCCTATCAAATTTAAAAGGTTAAAAATAAGAGAATTATGATCAAATAACAGTAGGTAGTCTTTCCGGAATCGAATGAGCAAGAGATCGAGAGAATTAATCAACCATTAAGGAAAAAATGTCTTTCTTACAAACACTATGCATGTATTTTCTTTGCACATAATGTACTTTTATTTTTAGCAAATCCCGGGAGGTGCATCTTTCAACTGGTCAGCCGAGCAGCAGGCGTTGATCCTGGGATCATATTTCTGGTGTTACCCAGTGACGTCACTGGTCGGAGGCATGGCCGCCGAGCGCTGGGGCCCGCGCTACGTCGTCCTCGTGTCCTCCTTCGCCAGTGCCGTATTGACAGCCCTCAGCCCATTGGCAGCGAATTTGAGCCATATAGCCTTAGTGGTTATAAGGTTCTTTTTAGGCTGTGCTGGGGTAAGTTGACTTTAAATAAAGTTATTGACTGTAAAAATTAGATAGACGTTAGCAATTATTATGGTTTCTGGCTTGGCTGGATTACACATAATATAATATCACACTGGAAAGGCAAACAAAGGTACTCAGCACATGAAGAATAGTCACTTTTCACCAGTTATCCTAAGAGTTTCATGACATATAAATTATGAGCCTGTTGCCACACATCTGATACAATTCTAGATACGCTGTAACTCTGGAGTCGATTTCCATGCGTAATGCACAACTACTCGACCAATGGAACAGTCAACCAAGGAGGCTTAAATAAGAGTAGTTATCGTAAAAGTTTTCAAAGTTAATTTATATTATGACTTCAAAAAACATAAGTGTTTGTTTTTCCTTGAGATTACATTTACCAGGTATAGGTATGTGTTATTTTTATCCGTACTTAGGTTACTTATATTTAATATGTGTTATAGAGAGGTATTATCCGCAAAAATCCAACCGTAAAATTAAAGAGTTACTTATATTTAAATGGGTCGGGACCAATGCTTCAAGACGATGGTTTTGGTCATATATATGAGTAACTTCCACGAAAGTATTGTTTAGAGAGGTCATTCTCACAGTAAATACGAATCCAACGACACCTCTCAAGCCAAAATCCATCAAGCCGTTTAGGCTGCAGAGCGTGCCAAACAATTATACATACATACATACTTACTCTCGAAAAACATAACCCTCCTTCTGGCGCAGTCGGGTAATTAGAGAAATAATGTGGACAGTTTTGCAAAAACGTGATTCCTTATACATATATTGTTTGAGAACCATTTGTACTTTATAGGATAACTTGTTATACATTATGTTAATTGAAATGATCAACCGTAGGCTCACGTGTAAGCTGTCGCCTAACCAATATTTAATGAGTCATTCATAGACAAACAAATATTAAGTCGATCGCCTAATGACCGCATACGTTAAGAAAATATCGGCCGCATACATCATTTTTTTTCCTCATATTTCGCAACGAAGACAATCAGGTATACTACTTATTAGCAAATCAAATAGGATGGTATTTTCTATTTTACCGGTCCTTAAAATATGCCTAATGACATTTTTAACCTTGTGTGGAATCAGATGTGTAGAGAGGTATTTGCGATCATCGCAACGGGATCGTTACTTAAACACGTTTGTAAACGGTAAATGATTGTTCTACTTTCCAGGGTTTTATATATCCTGCACTTCACGTGTTGGTGGCGCGCTGGGCCCCGCCCGCGGAAAAAGGCAAGTTCGTAAGCGCTATGATGGGAGGAACTTTGGGGACGGTGATCACATGGTCCCTCACCGGACCTCTCATGGAAAAGTTTGGATGGGCATCAGCCTTCTACGTACCAGCTGCCTTGACTCTAGTTTGGTGTTTCTTCTGGTGGTACCTCGTGGCTGACACGCCGTCAGAGCATCCCAGGATAACCGAAGCAGAAAAGAATTACATATTAGACGCATTAGGAGACAAGGTCAAGAAATCAAAGGTGAGATAATGTTTGCAATCACGTTGTCATGTTAAGGTTAGTTTCGCGCTTCTCCGATATATAAGAATTATAGCGAATCGTTTGAATTTATTCGTGTTGATGCTAATTGACAAATATATATTCGGTTAGGCAAACATTCAGTTAGTTAACTATGGATAAATAATAAAGTCTACTAATGGGATGTGTAGCGAAAACCCCATTACATCATCAATAATAATGTTTATAGTACTGTGCAAAGATAAATGTTTGTTATGCACGTATGTGACCCTGTCCGTGTTAATTGAAACTGTAACATTTGCCACAAGTACAATACCTCTTTTTGTTTTCAGGGATTGCCCCCATTCAAGAGTATTATAACATCGTTCCCGTTCTTGGCTATGACTATTCTGCATTACGGAAATCTGTGGGGCTTATACTTTATAATGACAGTGGGACCAAAGTTCGTTTCAAGCGTCTTAGGATTCGAGTTGTCAGCCGCAGGAGTGATATCTGCTCTTCCATACCTTGCAAGGTTGTTCCTTGCGACGATATTCGGAGTGGTTGGAGACTTTATATTGGCAAGGAAACTGATGTCCACGACAGTTATAAGGAAATTCTTCTGTCTGTTCTCCCATATCTTGCCTGGTGTCCTGTTAGTGTTGCTTGTATACGCTGGATGTTCTACAGCACTATCAGTGTCTCTGATCACAATGTCAATGGGATTCAACGGCGCCGCGACACTGACCAACCTACAGAATCATCAAGACTTGGCTCCGAATTATGCAGGGACCTTGTATGGCATCGCTAATTGTGTTGGCAGTACCGCTGGATTTTTCACACCAATGATAACCGCATATTTTACAAGCTCAGGGGTACGTAACAGAAAATGTTTATTAAGTATTTATCACTAAGAAAAATGTCTGGCTTATCTGTTATTCTAAATTAAAACAATTAATAGGCGCCGGTAGAATGTTGTTCTTAGAATAATTTTTTTTTTTGGTTATACATATCGGTTATGTAACTAGTTCCAACTCAATGCCTAATTTTTTTTTATATTGCGTAACAAATATTTTTTTTTGCCTACAGAATAGTTTCGAGAGCTGGCGTCCAGTTTTCTTCGTGGGAGCATCAGTTTACATTATATCAGCACTATTCTTCATATTCTTTGGAACTGGAAACATCCAATCTTGGAACTTCCCACCTGAAGATAAGGGTAAAGATGATAAGTCAAATGGAGATCTCAAAGAAATGAATGGTGCGCCACCCAAAAATGTTGAGACGAAAGAGATAAAAGAAACCGCCTTAAATGTTTCTAAGTAAAATGATATGGGCATAAGAGAGCGCGACTGGGAATATAACTTGCATCATAGTTCCGATCGTCGACATCATGTTGATGTAAAAGATGTACTGCAAATATGTGATAAAGAAATAGATACTAGGATATAGACGGAATTTTTGCTTCCACCTATATAAAATTTCACAAATGACGGAATTGTATAAATAAGTGATAGCTTTTAGAGTTCTATTATAGAGGTGTTGCTACATACAAAGTCTTTACAATGGTCCTTCTATTGTGATAAGTTTCGTTCTAGACATTTGTTAGTTGAATCTTAAGGCAGTGTACTTAGAATTATGAAATTAATAGTTGCTATATCCAGAGTATCTCTGCAAAGTGCATTTATTAAGATTGGACCTAAGATACTGCCTAGTGGGACGCTTCTATAATAGGAGCTCTGATGTTGACATGAATGTATATATTTTATTATAATCTAATGTTAATTGAAACTGACAATAATATTACCATTTCGAGCAGTTTTTATTGATGTATTATTTATTTTATGTACTTGCATTTATGTTTAGGTAATTAGTAATTATTGTTAAAATTATTATGATGACGTAAATCTTAAAATAATGTAAATGCATTGTAATCGCTGTGATCTTTATTGAATTTATTGAAAATGTAATGTACTGACAATTAATATTCATATTATGGTTAGGAGCCATCCCCAGTGGTATTAATAAATTTATTTATAGTTCATTAGTACTATAGACTGTTATAGCCTCGCACTGGTTCAGCCGTGTAGGTACTGGAATTGTATAGCAGTTATTTTATGTGCTGAGTAGCAAGTTGCTACTTATTGATCTTGCCTGCTGTGGGACGACGACCCTGTCTAAAGAATTAAGTTTATTAATAATGAATATAAGTATATTTATATCAGCCAAGAAGTGGTTTAGGATCACGTTTAGTAACCAAATACATTTGATACCATTTTCATATAATTTTTGTAAGATTTATTTTATGAAATGACGATATGAATGCTTAGACAAACTTGACTGTTTGTTTGTAAAGTTTTTGGAATTATGTCACAATAAGATTTAAAGAGTAACAAGACATGACTGCTGTGGACTCGGAGGTGTTTCGAAAGGGCAACATTATTGCATAAAGATTGGATTTTAATTATAAATGTGTAACATAATATCCCTATTTTCGTGTGATTTTATTGGTATCAATTATGGTGCGCTGAGATCATTGTGTTTTAGGTTTTTATTTTTAGTTGTGAGTTATTCTAGTTATGGATTTTAAATTTTAATTGATGTGAAAATTTTAATTAGACTTATTTAAAACATCGTCAATCATGAAATAAATAAACGTCGATTGTGATATGGTTATTTTATTTGAAAAATGTTTCCCCTTAATGGTTTTGAGAGAAGGACTAAATAAGATTTCAGTAGCCAACTATCGACGTCTTACAAAGTGAGTCGTCGATGTAACTAACTGAGGGTGATGGTGATTTTAGTCCTCACACGACTTTTTTAGATGTTTTCATTGGTCAAATTGTATTTAATTTCCATTTGGTCATGGCTCAGTCACAGAACCTAACACTGACATTTTACACATATTTTTGGACATTGACAATGATTAAAATTAGGATACGTGCAATAGTGAGCAGTTGCAGTATTATGCAGTTATTTAGACGTTTGATCTATTTCTATAATGTTTGAATTCTGTTGTAGGTGGGAGTAATGATATTTCTTGGGTACTTTTTGATCTATGTTGTCCGTAATAATTTGAGTGTTCATATAGTCGATATGGCACAAGTGATGCTGAGAGATGACGATCTTCTGGATATAGAGAGTGTTGCGAAAAGGCGTTCGGCGAAGAGGACTGGGGTACTTAGATAATTTATTGGTGATTTAGTATAAACATAAGTATTTTAAAGTGGTTTCAAAGTTGTTGTTGTAAAGTAAACTCTATAGAATAACAATAAGAGCTATATATTCTTTTTCATATCTTTCAAAGAACGTTTATGCGACATTTATTAGCAATTTACGTTAAGTATTTCATCATAACTTTTCAGATGATGGACTTACTTAATTGGGATGACACTAAAGTTGGTAAATTATTCTCAGCCTATCACATAGGCTATTGCATTTGCTTCCCCATCTTCCATAGCTTTGGAGATAAGTAAGTGTAGTTAAAGTTTATGATTACTTATTATATAGCGACCGTGTAGCAACTACGAACTACTGGGAAGTTACTGTGGGCACCTACTGAAATTGGATTACTTACCGATTTCCAAAAGTAAATTCGACCTACAGTAATTTTCGAGAGGTTCATTGTTGCAATGCTGATTTCAAAGCCTTAAGACAAAATTTTAATCAACAGTTAGCCAGTAATGTGTTTGGTATATGTAGATATGGTGAGATGGATGCCTTATGATTAGAAAAAATGCACGTTACTTGATGAGATAGGTAAATACATTTCCTTATCGACATTGATCTCGAGTAGCATTCAAACAAATAGTACGTGCTAACGACTACCAGCGATTAAGTCGTTTCTGAGCAGTGCTTTCTTCTAGATGAAATATTTACATAAGGAACCTTGTAAAACACAACATAGTCCAATGAAACATGTAGCAATTGGAAATTTCGATTAGTAAAATAAAAAACGCTTGTTTATCCTATTATGGTTTTCGACTTGCTCACGTGACGGTTTGACTAATTATTTCAAGCCATATGGGGTTTATATTCATGAGAAATACCTACCGCAGTACCTACTTAATCAGGGATACTGGGACATACGACACAGGTAGGTATTGTCGTACAGCTACATGTTAAAGATTTGGGTTTCTTGCTCAACGAATTTTAAGACTACTAGATTTGTTTGAGGATAGGACTCAGTTTTATTTATATTTCAGATTGGGACCCACATGGGTGGTGGGTATTGCTGGCTTGTTATCCGGAGTGTTAAGCTGCCTAGCACCAGCCTCCGCTTACTATCACTTTTGGCTGCTATTTTTGGTACGAATTATAAAGGGATTTTGTGCTGTTAGTATCTATTGTCTTCCTACGTTATAGTAGAAAACGAGTTGTAGTTTCTTGAAAAGATTATTAACGTTTGTTAGTAGTTAAGCAACCATCACTCGAATGACGCCAAAGGAACTACATGTGACGGCAAAGATGATATAATCTTTCCAGTCTTCTGAATAAAATGTTGACGATCATCCTACCTAATTATTGTTGTAATTGATGTAATATGTTCCATTACTACATGTTACAAGTGCAATCTTATAACAATCTGTCTCATATAGGGCGCTATGCAGCCAAGCATGGTGCAAGTACTGAGGCATTGGGTGCCACCAATTGAAAGAAACCACTTTATGTGGGCATATTGTGGTAAGTTAACTTCTAATCTCCCATTGCAGTTATTAAAATTAACATGATACAGTGCATTCACATTCACAAATTATTGTTGATATTTTGTACGTATATTGAATTGTATTTTATCGACTTAGGTACTACAATAATTGGAAAACGTCTGACTAACAACAAAGTATACATACATGTATTTGTTACCAGGTATTACCACAGGAACTTTCTGCACGTTTCTTATGTGCGCCGCAGTGCACTACTACTCTCGATGGCCAGTAGGATTCTTCATAACCGGCGGGGTGCAAATCATCTGGTCAATTACGTGGGTCCTTATTGTTACCGATAGTCCTAAGCAACATCCTTACATATCTAATGATGAAGTGACGTATTTAACTAACACTATTGGCAACATATTTCCGATTAAAGTAAGTGTTGTAACGAATAATTTCTCAAGAACTCATAAAAATAAGTAGGCACGATGAGATATTTCCCAATGATACTTGGGTAGGGTGGTATAAGGAAGAATGATGAGAAAAACAAACACGTAGGTTCTATCTAGTTAAGAGATTTCATAATCGACAAACACTGGTTTATTCGATCAGGAAATTTAATCCAAGAACACGTGCTCACTCACGCGACCAGCGAGGTAGTGGGATATGGGTACAAACTCTTGCATTATCTTCGAGGACGTGTCGACGCAACTCTCTGGTGACATAAACAACATTATTTATGTAAATATGGGTGCTCCTTATATTTACAAGACAGTTGAAAACAAATATGAGAAAGTTTTGACGTCATCGAACTTGTGCCATGTTATGTTGGCCCTAATTTTATTTCCTCATACAGCCATAATCATAAATATGGAAAATTACCAAATTATGTTTCAGATGACTAACTCTCAAGCTCCTTGGAACTTGATTGTGAGATCTGCATCATTTTGGACACTCTGCATACTTAATTTTGGATACTCGTGGATGATAATCTCGCTTTGTCTTTTTGGTCCACTATACTACTCAAAGGTCTCCAAATTCAGCATTTACACTGTTAGTATATTACAAGTATCTGTTGCTCATGTAATATTCCCACTATATTTCATACATACATACGCATAACTTCATGCCTATCTCCCATGGGGTAGGTAGAGTAAATGGAACGCCAATTGCTACGAATCTTACGTACCTCCGTGTCGGTTAATTTAACTCTATTTCAGGTTAGAATAAATATCAATATTACTCTTTCAGGCATCAGCACTTACAGCCCTTCCGTTTTTCTTACGTTTAGTGTTGGGCACAATCCTTATTCAAACTTTTCAAAAGTACAAACACAGGCCTCGAGTAAGAAGGATTAACCACTTAAGAAAATATTTTATTGTTGTCTGTAAGAAATTTTATTTTCGTAACTTATCTAAGACTAGCCTCTCCCTACGCGGTTTTATCTGCCGTTTGGCTCTAATTGATCGTAGCGTGATGCTTTACTGTCTATTGTTTTTCTCGATAATTGGACAACCCAAGACAAGAGAAAAACCAGTAGTTCCGGAGATTATTTCAAACAAACAACATACATATTAATTATTAGATACATATTACTTAACCAAAATTTTAAGATTACAGTTCCTTTGCAGTATCCATATTGAAAGTAAATGCAAAAAGGCAATTAATGATTAGGTACTTATTAAAATTATTTGTTTGATTAAGCTCATGTGATCCCAGGACTTTTGATATGTGTTTCGTGGATGCTGCCAATAATACCGGGTCCTCTTCTACTAACTATAGCAGTGGCATTGACCGCTGCGGGAATGGACCTTACATTGGACCTGTGTTATGTAAGAATAACCACATTAACTCCTTAAAAAGTAATCTTTATTATTTCATAAAGTGTATTAAGCAAGTACAACAGTGTACTCTATAAATTTTAGGTTTCATGTTTGCTTTTTTCAGGAGCTTTCACCGACGTTTGTAAACTCACTTAACACTGTTATCAAAATAATTGGGAACACATCGGGTATAATAGTTTCCCTATGTGTTGGACAAGTAACATACAGATTTAGCGTAAGTATATTTTAGTCTCCTCTATAGGGGTCTCTAGATGTTGATTCTAGTGGTTCTATGGTGAACATATAGTTTCGACTTTTGACCTGATCCACTTACCTACTATAGGACGTGCATGCGTGCTGTGATTTCAAACCTAGTTTACGTCCAAGCCTTGGTCACAATACACCCATATATTTAAATACAATGCCATGTATGTGCAATTCTTATATAATGTAGGTTCATACAAGCCCATGGTTACGTGCAATCTGATTGATAGGTTTACAAAGAAGACGTGACTGTCCTGTTGGTCTACTGGTACAGATTTCAAAACTGAGGTCAATTTTCTATTAGAAAATGGGGTAGTAAACCAGAGAAGGTTCTTTGGAAAGCATTATTAACGAAATTCAGGAGGGTTTTATAATACATTTTGGTATAAATTACATACGTATTATTATCCGTCCGCACTATTCAGTATTCATATTAGGACTTAGATGTACCTTATGGTACTAAAACTAACCACCTATAATAATCATAGGTATTTTATTTTAGAACCTACCTATCGTCTGGAAGCATATTTGGTGTTTTCACGCCCTAATATTATTACTGAGTGGACTTATATTTTTAATATGGGGAGAAACTCACATACAACCATGGAATGAAACTCGAAGAGTGTAAGGATTTTTTAAATTTGTCCTGAAATAATACCAAGATAGATTAGTTAGAAAAGTAACCCTTTAGGTAATCACCATTGCTTGATTGCTCATATACCATTGCGATATATTTTACCTAGGTACCTCGATTATTCGATCAATAAAAATGTGTACACAAATTTTAATACTTTTTCAGGCGTCGAAATATAGGCTCGCGAAAATATACGATCAACCCTTTACCGTCAATATTGTCCAACATATCTGAAGAAGGCAGTATCAGATCATCAATGTTAAAGATTCCATCACAAAATTAAAATTAATACTCCGATTTACTTACATGGTTTGAAAGTTTCTTTTAGCTTAGATATTTTGTAATAGGTAGGAAAATTATTTTGAAGATCAATTAAGATATTGTAATTTAACTTATTTATTTGTTTAATTTTCACGTTGGATTAGAAATTACCTAAATCTGGAATTGTATCCGGTAGCTATATAGCAATAGGGTTATTCCTATTAACTATTTCCTTATAGGACTGGAAAAAAAGTGTGTGTGTCTGGTTACCAGAAAAAGGTACGTTACACCGTAATACATGATGTTTTGCATTTTTTTCACTATTCACAAACATATTTATCCTTTAAAACACTTGAGGTTGGTTAACGGTAGGGAGTCAAGTCTAAACCTCACCACTTAAAATAACCTTACGAGATTGACCGCGCTTATGAGGTATAATTAAGGCATATAATCACTATCTAATATCTGGCTTGATTTAATTATGCTTAAATTTAGACGAAATATATTACGTGGAGGACAAGGGGGAGGCTTTGGTTTAGCAGTGGACGTCTTCCGGCTGTTGATGATGATAATGATATTAAAATAATTTACTAATGATAAAGGACCGACTAACTACACTTAAAATATTAGCCTTGAGGCTGTAAGACAGCTAATATCTAAAAAATCATATTAAATGGGTAAGCAAAAAGACTAGGTTTCATGTTAAAAAAAGTAATATTTTTTGACATTTCTTTACGAGACTGTTTATTGTCAAATTTTGATTGTCACTGTCAGAACCATTCATTTATTACCCCTATTTTCCTATTCACTTCGGATTCGGTTGGTCAGCTATTTTAGTTCTATTGTTGACTAAACTGAATAATAAAGTGGTAATAATTCATAACTTACAAAATGCTGCGCAGTATTGTGGAGTATTATGCAGAACATGAACAGTATAGATGTGGATACTGTAAGAGCCCTGATACCAATTATAGTCATGGTAAGTTTATAAACATTTTCTTAATATTATGTCTGTTTATAACATAATCTTAAGTGGTTGTATTGATTCAGGTATGTGGGCTCATGCCATGACTGTAAGCGATTATCAAGATTTAATAGATAGAGGATGGAGGCGGTCAGGAAAATATTGTTATAAGCCTACAATGGAAGTTACTTGTTGCCCCATGTATACTATACGGTTTGTATTTTTTTCATAAAGTTTCTGCCTGTAGCTTGCTCAGGATCTTGGTATCAAACAATGAAGTGTACTACTATTTTATAATTTTTCCTTTCAAAGCTTTACTATAATTTTGAATGAATATCTCAAATCCATAACCAAAACTTTGTATAAATTAACATAATGGTATAAGTAGTAAGTATATAGTTATTCTGAACTATTCCCAATGACACAGAAAGCTATTTTATTGCTGAAATATTTGTTTGTTGTGTTATAAAATTCTAACTGGAATATTTTTAATGATACATTCAAATATGATATTTAGGTGCAGAGCTTTAGAGTTCAAACTGACTAAGTCTCAAAAGAAAGTGTTGAAGCGTGTGAATAAGATACTGGCCAGTCAAGATGCCGCCGCATCAGCTGGTGATAGTAAAAGGAAGATGTCTACCTGCAGCAGTGGTAGTGAAGTCCTAGCTGAAGGGTTCGAGGAAGGAGGTGAACAGTTCATTGAAACTATGAGAGACCATCAAGACTTGAACTTTGATGTTGTAAAGAACAGTGAACTGCTTGACGGCAGCGCTGGGGAACAAGCTGGAGGTTTGTATTATAATTTGTTTTTTCAATTAAATGCTCTTTGTTCATTGCAATAAAATCTATATTTCAGTGGCATTCCTTATTCAGGTAGAAATGCTTACTGCCATACTCAGAGTCATTTAATGGTTACTTAATCCAGTCCTTAGCAATTGTTTTTGGAACCAAATAGTTATTAAGGAACACATTAAGTTATCATGAAATGTCTCTGAGTGCGGCAGCTAATATCATAACTGTAATCTCTGCTATCCTACTAACATAGGATAGCTATACAGATTATATTTGTTGAAGAACATTTTAATTACACTTTATTATGTTAAAGTCATGTAAGGAAATTAAGAAAATTTTAATAATAAAAGTAGAGAATTACTCATTTTTAATCAATACGGCTGTCACACTGATTATGAGTTATTAAACAATATTGGAAAACTTATATTTTATGACTGTTTAATTTCAGATAGTATCGCACAGAAGGACTTAGCAAAGAAAAATGAACCTAAACCTAATTCTTCACAGGAGAAAATAGTGAAGAAAGGTTTGTTATAATTTTTATTTCTTTATCCTAGCTTTCATAGTTAACAATTTACAACAAATCATTAGAACTTAAAGTGGGATATTTACCATGTTTATTAATTTCTATAATAATAATATATCGTCACGCCTTTAATCCCTGAAGGGGTAGGCAGAGGTGCACATTATGGCATGTAATGCCACTGTACA
The DNA here is from genome assembly GCF_023101765.2 of Spodoptera frugiperda. Taxonomy (NCBI): domain Eukaryota; kingdom Metazoa; phylum Arthropoda; class Insecta; order Lepidoptera; family Noctuidae; genus Spodoptera; species Spodoptera frugiperda. The sequence continues at coordinate 6,135,914 of NC_064216.1, forward strand.
ATGTACACCCACTTTTCACAATATATGTTGTATGTAATAGGTGTGTAATAATGAGCCTATTGCCATATATCGGGCACATTTCCGGACTCCGTTCTACCAATGAGAAATTTTTGAAAAACCGAAAAAGCTCTGCTGTACTTCGCCCCACCCAGGGATCGAACCGGAGACCCCTTGCTCGGCAGTCGCACTTGCGGCCACTCGACCAACGTGGCAACCTTTATTAATTTCTGTTTGATATCCCCTTTTAAGTGGGATATACTAGTGACCCTTTTAAGTTTCATGGGTATGAGTAATGGACAGGCGTGACATAGAAGACAGGGGTATACCCAGTATCAGTTGCACATTTGAAAATTAAAAGATGCAGTCTTTTAAAATGTACTATGTTTTAGAGCAAAATAAGACTCATCTGTCCCATTCAAGCCTGAGTCATAGGGTAATTAAACCATTGTTTTAAAATTGTTATTTTTATGTAATTTCCTCTAGACTTTGATAAACAAACTCTTTTTATTAGCCAAGTAACAGAATGTACAATCGTATTTTACCATTTACGGATGTAGAATATTTTTATGTCACTTAGTAAAATAGTATCTAAAACACAATGATACATCTATTTAGTCTCTAAGTTAGATAATGAATATTGGGATTTTTTCCTCTCCATTGGTCTGTGGCTGCACTTTTTTTATTATTATTTTATTATGGAATAGGGGGAAAACGAGCAGACGGGTCACCAGATGGTAAGCGATCAGCGCCGCTCATGAATATACATACATTTACAAACATACAATATTACAATTGACACCCAAACCCGGAATAACAATTTGTGGGTCATGCAAAGACCGGGCGAGATTCTATTTTATTATTAGTTCTATTTTCTAAATTCTCAGCAATACATATACATCTCACGGAGTTTGGAATTGAGCCTTTGAATAACTTGACTAATGTGTTCTTGAATTGCAAGACAGCCTTTCGCATTCGACCCTTCGGAAAATAAAACATGTGTTAGTGTTGTTACAAAATAAAACATTTGTTGTTGTTAGTGTAATCACTTTTTTCTTCCACTTGAAAAAGTACTTTTCCATAAATCACAACAATCAATATTATTTTACAGAATTGCAGGAGCAGGAGCCGCCTGTTGCTGATAAACCATCACGTAAGAAAGCGAAGCAGTTCAGGCGAGAGAGGCGATTAGAAAAACTTAAAGAGAAGGGCATTAACGAGCTCCCTCCGACCGTGCCGAGGTTCAAAGAGAAACAGCTCGAGGACTATCTGAACGAGTTACCCGATGATGTCAAACATAAGCTAGAGGTACATGGTTTTTTTTTTTTTTTTTGAGGTGGCAAAATCGTCCAATGTCTTCTCCCGCCTTGGGCGAAGCGAGAGGGAGTGTCAGACTCTTACTGACTAAAAACCACCCCGTTCCTTATCCTGATTTTCGAGCCGGAGTCCCGGTAAACCCGCTAGGTAGTCCGCAGCTCCGGATCAGGCATAAGCCCTACTGGGCCGCATCTGAGAGGTACATAGTTACCATTCGTTTTTTTTCCAACCCATTGTGATTTTTTTCTCAATGACCATTTGCATTATAAGTCGAATTGTTAGACGTATTTCCCCAATCGATAACGATCGTATGAATGAGTTGTTGTTCGTCAATTGTTTTTTGTAGTGCTAATTCGTTTGTTATGGTGAATCTGCTTTGTCTGGTTGGCTAGTCATATTACAATGGCTAAGCAAGTAAGCTGAATTTGGGGTTCAGGCTTGGATTCGAGCTCCAATGAGCCAGAATAATTGTTCAGAATTCTCTATAGTAAACACTAGAATGAGTAAACATCTAATATCAAAGTGTGTCGCGGGTGTACCATACTAAATGGTACTTATTATGACTTCGTTTTCACTTCTAGGTGATTCCACACATTGTCTTGCTTACATATTAATATTTCTTTCTAGATAAAATTGGTAAGAACAGCACCTCCCAGCCCTGAATGGCTGGCGACGTCGAAGCAGGCTCACGAAGTGTACGTTAAGTATCAGACGACAATACACGATGATAAACCAGATAAATGTACTGAACCAAAGTTCCATGACTTTCTAGTCCAGAGTCCTTTGTTGGTAAGTATAATTTATTACTATGGGAAAAGTCCTTAGCTTTAAATTAGGGGAAGATGCAAGTCACACTTAAGTCTGTCACATAGATTTTTGAATAATAAACCATCTTTATGAGAGGTTATCATTTCAATATTCGCATTAATCACAGCTCTAGTCATTAGCACTACACATATTTGCCTAACGTTAAGAATTATAATTACGAATGTTTACGATAGATGTCGCTACTATACTCGATAGAACCGTGGATAACAATTTTATTCCGTGAAGTATTTTGTTGATGTTTTGAACATTATACAGGTATGATTTTCTTAAATAGATTTTAAACTTTATTTTGTTGTTCGTCTGCGCAAAATTCAATGTGAATTTAATATTCTTTTTCTTTTTATTAGGAAGAACATACCGAGGATGGTCCAGAGAGTGGGTACGGGTCGTTCCACCAGCAGTACTGGTTAGATGGCAAGATCATTGCCGTCGGAGTCATAGATATACTGCCCAAGTGCGTGTCTTCTGTCTACTTCTTCTACGACCCTCAGTATATGAACATGACTTTAGGAACTTATGGTGCGCTGAGGTAAGCTGTTTTTACGAACTAGTTTTGTAAATAGTCAAATTTAAAAGCACTTTATTTTCACGGTATTGAAACTTCATAATAGAATGAGTGTCAAGATTTTGAATCTCATGGTTTGAATTTGTGCCAGGTTACCATTCACTACTCTGATAATAATATAACTACCCGATAAGTTTAACTGGCATGTAGTTCCTTACATTTCTTGTATTGTAACTTTTGTCAGACATACTAAATTAAACTAGTTGAGTTCCTCGTCAAACGGTTAACGTGAGTAAACCGAAAAACTTAACACACAATTTACGTTCTATTTCATCTGGTAGATAGATATTGAAGCCATAATTTTCAATCAAACTACGTTTTAATTAAATAAAGTTATTCAAGTTCTGAAAATTGGTTATTTATTTTAGGGAGATCGAGTTCACAAAACAATTGCACTCCGTGTGCCCTAAAATCGAGTATTACTACATGGGATACTACATACACTCCTGCCGCAAAATGCGGTATAAAGGAAACTTCTTCCCATCAGACTTGTTGTGCCCGGAGACCTATAAGTGGTTCTCCTTGGAAGACTGTATTCCCAAGCTAGAAGCGACGCCGTACGCGAGGCTCAATCCTGATGTGGACTGCACCGATGACAATTATCCTGAAGAAAGCGACTTGAATTATATCCCCATGTGGGTGAACGGAGTCATAATGTTGTACAGACATTACAAGAGACGTACAAACGCCAAAGACAGCGACACTGGAGATCTCATGGAATACGCACGTCTGGTCGGCACCAAATCATTAAAGAGTTTAATTTTAGTTCGATAGACTTATCTTAATTAATAGTCCCTATTTCAATCAATTACAAGCCATAATTGAGTTTTAATGTAAAGCTTTTTAGTGTTTTTAAGTCCTTGCAGAAATATGGAGTGTTTACGTCAATGCAATAAACTTTTAAATAAATTATATTTATTACTTGTACTTGACTACCACCAAACTTAATTTTAATGCGTGATACTTTTTGGTTTTTTGTCTGTTTTTGTATGGGAACCACAATTGATGTTTAGATTTACATACATAGCTACATTAAATAGTATTAATGTTTGAATTAACGAAGCGTGAATCTTGGAATCTTAATAACATGTTCTTTTGTTGTGAACATGAGAACGGCGGATAGTTGGTAATAGACCTTGTAAAGGGAATGGCTGTCACACTACCGGCTCGCGTGTCACCGTGTCACGTCAACTTAATGTAGACCTATACATACATGTTGTTTATTAACATTTTACTAAAGAGTCGAAGCTCACTGTATACCAGTCAGAGAAGTAGACATTTAGAATTTTTCAACTTTATCGCTGTACAGAATGAAGCTTGGACACCGTGTTTTAACATTTTAATAAATTTAATACATAGTAATAATTGAAGTTATAATATGACTCTATAAATATTAGTGTTTTCAGCCTAACCCTGATATTTGTATTACGGTTTTCTACTAATCCGATTTATCAACACAAATTCCTTTGTTAAACGAGTAAATCGAAAAATCAGAAATAAATTATAGAGTAGTTCCGTGAATAATGTGTATTTAACACCTTAGTTACGTGCAATAATTCGTGTTTGTTACGTGCAATAAGTCCCATAAAATAATATTAATAAAAAACTGTTTAATCACATTTTAATAGTCAATCAATTAATATTTTAACAGTGTAGATTCACTGTTTAAACTTTAAACTATATAAACATAGCTATAAATATAATCAATTTTACCCTTAAAATGTGTAATTTTTCATATCATACTTTTATCCGGAAAAAAGTAAAATTATATAATTATTTTAATTACCTAGATAAAGTAGATAGGTAGTAAAAAATGTGTAGCTTTGCCATTAATGAACTACAGCGATGTTAAACGCATGTTTAATTATTATTTTATTGTTTAGTCCTACCTGCAATAATAAAATAAAACTATATTTTAATCATTTATGATTCCCAAAACCAAAATCGACGCCATATACTCAAACTCTAAGATACGTAATAATATTTCTAATCTTGAAATACAATTCTTGAGTTTCAACTTTAAAACCGGGAAATGTTCTATTTTCTTTTCGTATTCTGTGTATAATTTGAAATATCAGTTTATTTACTTTAATATCTCTATTTACAACAAATGGTAAGTAATTTTCTTAACAATCTTTACAGCTTATATCTAGTTTTCTTACACTTGTCAAAGTATTGTAAATTACTAGTTTGAGTATCGGGCGTTTATCCCACCTTAAATAGAAATACAAATAATGATTAGTACTTTACCGTAATATTACGTGACATGTACTTAACAGCATTATATTTAGGTAATTATTAACTAGTCATGTTTACTTCCTTTAGTTTGCGTTACTACATGATTTTATTTTAAATATAGATGTAATAGCCAAATAATTTTGCGTTTTATTTATGTAATTTGTGACCATACTTATCTTACGTAGATTGATTGGTACCTACATTACATGTTTAGACAATACGTTATTGTTTGATGAGAGTAGAAATAGTAGTGAGTTTGTAATTCAGTGTTACTCATGTACACACAAAAAATAAAATAAAAATAAAAATAAAAATAAAAATAAAAAAAAAATAAAATAAAAATAAAATAAAAATAAAATAAAAATAAAATAAAAATAAAATAAAAATAAAATAAAAATAAAATAAAAATAAAATAAAAATAAAATAAAAATAAAATAAAAATAAAAATAAAATAAAAATAAAATAAAAATAAAATAAAAATAAAATAAAAATAAAAATAAAATAAAAATAAAATAAAAATAAATTAAAAATAAAAATAAATATAAATAAAAATAAATAAAAATAAAATAAAAATAAAATAAAAATAAAATAAAAATATTTAGTTAATTATACTATTTTACAAAAATCTATTCAATATAGTTCTCTAGTTTACAAACGAAGTGACGAAGTCATTGTACTTACATACTCACATAATACAGCGCTTCGGTACTATTGCATTCTATGCGATCGTTACACGACTTCGGTTCATGTTATTGTTTTAATTCTTTATGATTTATAAACATCCATAGGTAAATGCTTTGTCATATTAAGAACGAAACCTCGTGTTCAATGGCACGTGCTGTTGTCTTTTTATCTTCACTCACGCACTTCTTTATGTCAAATCTGTCAATAGTAGATCATTATCTTAAGATAACAGATGTGGCCACGTTGCTTCTTGCTGCTGCAGCCATGAAGACTATCAAAACAAACATCTCAAGAGATACAAGAGATTTTTATAATCTTAGAATTTTGAAAGTATTGTTATCTAATCTATTTACGAGTATCCTTATTTAATCGATAAGCTTGTTGTCAATCAATCCAGATTAATCGATTAGGTCTATTAATGTTGTTGATATTGAACTAGGGAGGGATCAAAGAGCAGATCTTCTTTTTATCTTACTTTTATAGTAGGTAGGTTTACCTACTCACCATAAACGATTTTGTATTCATTTTTGCATAGGTACATACCAGGTAGGTATGACACGTCAGAAGGCATAATTTTATTTATTTGTTAATAATTTCATAATGATTTAGAGAATAAGAAACCTGGTAAATAAGTGCCTACAAAACATTTTTAATACACGAACCAGAAGCTAGGAGTAACCCTGCACGGCATATAGGTACCTACCATCAACCATCAATTATTTTTTATACTTAGCCATCGGTTATGTAATGTGGTAGGTATGTGGTACAATCGTTTGTTGCCAATTGTCTATATGTGCTTACTGTAGATGTATCTTGATTTTTTTGGCAAGTAAAAAATTACCAATGTTGAATCAGCAGATAAGTTCGGGCAGACGTGTAATATTTCTGTAGGTTTTTTATTTCTTATTGTAAGTACATGGCATAAATTTACACCGGGCTGTTGTCCCGCATCCAGAACTGGTCTTACGATACACGTAAGTCCTCATCGTTTATGAGAAAACGAATAAAAAGTGTACAACATCGCAAACCACTCGAGAGCAATGGCATTTTATTTAGATCTTGCCTCCGATGCTCCGTAATCGTTCCTATTATTTACTAAGCTAATTGTCTGAGATCCCTGTTGGAAATATTGTGATAGGATACTAACTATATGTTGGAGGTAGCGTGCATCTTTAAATTGTATAGTCCTTAATTTGATAGACCATGCTACTGATACCAAAAATAGTGTTAGAAAGGTAAGTAAACAAGATTGTCAATCTAAATTCATCATTAACAAAACAGCGAAAGTGTAAGTGTACGCGCCCATAATACAGGGAACATAAATTAAAAATAAAATATAGTTTTTATTACAAATAATTTATTACTTTTTGAAAGTTAATTTCGTTACTTTCACTTGAGTAGTTTCTGGTATCTTTTGTCTAATAGGACCTTCGATGGCGTCAAGGTGAGTCGGCTTCTGAACGTAGGTACTTAGGTACATAGTACCTCTTTAGAAGTAGGGACGGCCTCTGGCCACTGACACTAGCGGATAGCGTTTTTTACTAGCTTAGCTACTGTGTAGATAAAGCCAAGCCAACTGGTTTGCGAGTTTCGTATCGTCTAATTAATTATTGTTACGTTTTGCTTTTAAGTTTTTTTTCTTGTGGGCGTATAGGCATTCCATCGATCGTACAGGGTTAGAGTTGGGTTTATGTATTAGATGCTATACTAAGTACGACAATAGGGTATTTGCTGCTCTAAATGAATCTAATTAAGTTTTTAACCAGAAATCAGTATTTTATATGCTTTTATTAGTACTCTATCATTAGGTATATTTCTGAAAATTAACTAAATTTTACTCAGTACCTAATATAATATTTTGCCACGGGAACCAACCTATATTGAATAGTAGCGTAGCAGAGGCATAGCAAAAGCGTAGTAGTAGCGTAACAGAGGCGTAGAAGTAGCGTAGCATCAGTGTACCAGAGGCGTAGCAGTAGCGTAGCATCAGTGTACCAGAGGCGTAGCAGTAGCGTAGCAGGGGCGTAGCAGAGGCGTAGTAGTAGTGCTACAAGAATCAGTATCAAAATCATTATTCCTTATTACATTAGCATGGTGTTATTTTCCATTTTCGATTTTTTGTTCTATTTTAATAGGATTATTAGTTAACAATGGTCGATCTGATCACTACAAAGCTTGTAATTATAATAATTTATTCAACTTGCGATTTTCTATTGTTATTATAAGCCTCTACGTAGCATAATGTTGTGTGGTAACAGCAAAGTAGAACATAATATGTCACCACCCTTATTCTTCCCGCGTTTGGGTGTCGTAAGAGCCGACCTTAGTAAGGGCAATAGGATTCACTATAATATTTATGTTCCAACACATTACACGGGTAAGTAAAATGGACATTGTATATATTAAATCGGCAATGTTATGTTTATCCTACAAGCAATAAAAGATGCACTTACTTAGGTAATGCGATGCAAATACCTAGGGTCAGTCATCTAGAGGTCTAGCAGTGAATTAGATTTTGTCTCAGTATAGGCCACGTGCAGGTAAAAGTAGTACTTACTTGGATAGGAAGGTATGAATAAATTTGTAAACAGTACAGTTAAAATGTTGTCAATTGCAATGAAAAATGAGGGTGTCAATTTTGTTTAATTTTATTTTCCATTACAGTAATTTGTTATGAATTGGGACTTAAATAACAAGTATATTTCTGTGCGAGACTGTACCTGTCTCGTGCATGTACTGACATTATTTTTACTACGAGGAAGAGTTAGTCTTACTTACGTACCTACATGTTCCAGTAAAGATATACAGACGTAAAAGTTCTTAGAATAGACTTAGTTGTAAACCAAATGAGCCTTCATAGTATGTATAATCAATTAGAATTACTTAGAAATTAAGATAAATGTCAAGTACGACACTAGTAACACGCTCTCAAGATCACGTGTATGTAGATGCATCTCTAGCTTAGATATTAGTGGAACACTTAAATACAGTCTATTTACTTAACAGGTCATTTCACCAAAAGTAGATAGTGTACCGACGTATGTAGATGCAAGTATTAGCAGTCAAGTATGCGGCATAGGTTTCAAGTTACGACGTTGATGCTAATGCCCATTGACGATCGGATGTTTTGAAGTGGCACGCGAGGTGAGGCCTTCGTTGAATGCAGTGTGCGGATCTAAAAGCAGGCGACGATCAACCATCGCTGCGGAGCAAGGCAGTCGCAGGAAGACAAGCGTGCGCGCAGCTCGCTAGTATTCGCAACCTCCGTCGCGCGTGCGTGCTTACCTCAGTGCGGCTGTTTGTGTTCTCCATGTTACGTGCATAATACAACAAAATGAAATTTCACATTAAATTTTTCGGTAAGTTAATTTAATAAGAAATATAAGTTTAATTATTTATTTACATAGACAAATTTATGGCACAGCGAAGGTAATTAACACAATAAGTAGTAATTACAGGTGTATTCCTAACAATTAAATCCGCCATCAATATTTACAATGACAAGATAATTTGTGCCATCAGATTTGGCCGGTAATTCCCATGAAGTGGTTTTTGTATGAAAACTTCAGTGAATACGTAATTTGTTGTTTTTATCGGACAGCGAGTGGAGGCGAGAGGTGTTGTTCAAAGTAATTAATGTAAGTGGCCGTCAGATCAGATACTTATAAAGTTTTTGCGTGATTTGTGCAGCGAATTGTACCTCTATGGTTCAAGTATTCAATTAAGGTTCTAATAAATGCAGCATGAACACACCAGTGGTAGAAACTAGGCGATTATATTCAAATCAGTCATATTGAAAGGACTTGGTGCTGCAGTGTTGTTATTATTGTCAATAATGTACGCACACATAGTTGGTATAAGTACCTATCCAACATTATTGTATAGAAATTAGAAACGCAACAAAACAATATGTGTGAACAATTAAACATTTTTACACAACAGTTATGCACTCGGAACAGAAAGGAACATTTATATTGCACCTGCTTTTCCTACAGCATAAACAGGGTAGCTAAGCAGCAATAGTACTTATAGTCATTCTTAAGCTGTTGGTATATAATGTTTTTAAACGTAAATTATATATATTATGAAGAGATTTTATATAATTAAAAATGCTAAACGACTTTTTACTACAAGCAGATTAGGTACTAGACAGAAGTACTAAAACGTCCATCATCATCTTACTAATATTATAAATGCGAATGTTAGTGAGTTTGTGTGTTGGTATGTTTATAACTCAATCATGTCAAAATGGCTGAAGTAATGAGCTGACTGAACGAGATGAAATTTGGAACAGGTGTAGATTGTGATCTGGAATATCACATAGGACATTTTTGTATCTTACGACGGGAAACCGCTGGCAGAAGCACTAGCTTCTGCCAGCGGTTTCTAGAGATTCATAATTAAGTACATATTGTACAGCATTCACTGTTGCAATCATTCAACCAATAAGGTCGTAAATAAAAACAATAGTGAAAACTGCTACTTCCATAACTTAGGTCGGTAATATAACCCAAATAATGTGTTATTTTTATTGCTAGGCAATTAATTACTTTGATTTCTATAGGTAACTGTTAGTAAATACTGGCATCTATATACCTCAGACGAATAAACAGCTGTTGAAACATACTGAATATAAGCGTCTACGTATAGCTAAGACGATATTTATTTATATAAAATTCATGTTTGATTTATTCAAAAATAAAAGATGGAATGAGACACGGAACTGAGAAATGTCCTTCCAAGATAAAAACTATTACCAGATATTGACTATATCAGACAAAGTTGGGACTTATTGTTATACACAACAGATTGCCACGAAACAGAAAAAGAGAAAAAAAGAACTATTAAAATTCGAATTAGAGGAACGTGTATCATGTGAATGAATTATTATTATTTAATTACAGAGATACTCCGTCCAGTGTGTGGGTTGATAGGTGATATTTAATGCGCTGGAGTTCGCTGATGGGTTTTTCTTGTATTTTTGCCTACGAAATTCCTGTCTAAATATACTGAATTGGCTAAATAAGTTTTGAATCTATAATATCTTGTTGTGAAAAAACACAATCGATTAAATTTTTTTCTTGACTATGTTTGTGTACACATATCTTTAATTTATAAAAAGTTGGTAGGTAATTTTGCGCCATCACGGCTTCGTAAAGTTTACTTCTGCGTTATCTATATATATAAAACTCTTCCGTTACTGAGTGACTGACTGACTGACAGACAACGCAGTCGAAACTACTGGTCGTAGACAGCTGAAATTTGGAATGTAGGTTCCTTGGGATATGTAGGGGAGCACTAAGAAAGGATTTTTTGAAATTCAACCCCCAAGGGGGGGGAAAAGGGGTAAAAACGTTTCTATGAAAAATCTTATTCCTTGGGTTTATAAACTTGAAACTTGGCATGAACACGTACATAGGCAAGTAAATATGTTTGACATTATAAGTTTTTTCAAACTACCCTCCAATCGTGATTTAGGGGTGCGATCGGGTGACTGATTTATTAACGCACAGCCGAAACCGCTCGGTATAGGAGTCTGAGATTTTGAACAGAGGTTCCTTTAGTAACATAAGTGAGCACTGAGAAGGGATTTTTGAAATGTCAACCCCCAAGGGGGGAAACGGGATAAACTGAGCCGGGGCTGCGGGAAAGTTCTAACGAGATACCGTGGCCCCGGAACGCAAAGGGCAACTGAAGGAACGAGGTGGGTTTTAGTCAGTAAAAGTCTGACACTCCCTTCCGTTCCACCCAGAGCGGGAGAGGTCATTTGATGATTTCCCATCCTTAAAAAAAAGACTTTGTATGACAACTTTCAGTCGTCTCTTTAACATACATAATAACATACATAGGTAATTATGTACATACATGCATAACATTAATAACATCACGCCTTTAAATCCCTATTTTGTGTTAACACTACCCATACAAACAGCTAAAAGGAAACAAGTGAAGAGACGAAATTTGTCCGCATCCATTTTCACCTAAATTCTTAACGTTAATGAGATTTACTTTTTATTATCAGGTCAACCTAATAGCCTCACATGTACGTATAACTTCGTAAGAATTTTCTTTCAACTCCTAACCGTTGAGGAGTTGTACCTTCCATCATCAGCTCATTCACATGGGATGATGACTATCAGACGCAAATACTTAAACAGATCTATGAAATTGTCAAAAACGTAATTGAAATGAAAAAAAGATTTCAGCCTGTGGAAGAAAAAGCCCTGTCGAGATCATTAAAAAACGCTATATATAACCGAATTACACGTGGGCGAAGCCGCGGGCGGAAAGCTAGTTGTAAATAATAAGAATAATATTTGTTTATTTTGAAGCAAATCTTCTTTAAGTCCTTGTGCCATGATAAAGAGATGATATGATCATATATGATGATATGATTCGTATTCCATGTGAACATTTGTATCTGAATTAGATAACTGAACCTTGGCATACGATACTGCCTCTCGTTACATTTTGATAAAAAAATCATGAAATTGTCATTTCCAAAAGAGGAAATCACTTCAATTTTTTTCTATTCTACCTTAAGAAATGTATGTGCAGATCACTAATGTCGTGTTTTATATAGAAACTTTGAAATCTGTCAACAAAAAAAAAACATGTAATTACCTCAGAAAGAAAAATCGCTGAGTTTTTGTTTTGCTAAGCACATCTATATGTTTACATAATACGTATGTACCATCTGTGGAGAAATAGTGTGATGTTGTTTGGATTACCTAAGTTATGGATAAATAAAATACATCTTAACACCTATACAACTTTCTATATCAACTAGGTATACATACCTGTTTACCTATACAATAACAAACAATATACTTAGGTAAGATGACAAATTACGTGATAAATGTTAAGATATTAGAAGCAGGTAAGTATATAGATGTTAATATGTTACAATGTTTTCAGTTTTATTTTAAACCTTGTTATTTTCCTTTGTAAATAGAAATGTAGCGTTGATAATTGAATAATGGCGTCAGTTTGCCATGGTGCCGGTCGGATTTGAGTGGCACGTCAGAAAATAATATTGTTTGCAAGTTCGATATGGCGAGAGAATTATGTAGTTTAGAGGAGCACCTGGGTGTTTGTGACTATGTATAATTATAGTGAAGATAATGTGTTTTGTGGATCTAGTGTCATCAAAATATAAAAGCCTAGTCCTTAAAAATATTTTAGAAATGTATCCTATCTACGTCAGACTCATCCTTATTGAACGTAAATGAATTTTCTTGTGGGTACATACATACATACTAGCATATTATTAGAACTGAGATAACATAACGAAATACCTTTTGGGGGGGGGGGGAATTATCTAATGACTTCTCTCGCCTTGGGCGAGGTGACAGGGAGTGCCGGGCTCTTATTGATTAAAAACCATCCCGTTCCTACTCCTGCTTTTCGAACCGAAGCCCCGGTAAACCCACTAAGCAGTCCGCAGCTTCAGGTCGGCATCAGCCTTACTGGGCGTATAGCGTATGTTTGTGTGGCTGTATCTATCTAGTTACTTGAACACGTTACTTTGTTGCATGTTGTTGTTGTTTACTTGCAACACGTTGAATGTAAAACAAACTGCCCGTTATTGACGTTGCAGTCATGTTCAATCAACTTTACAACTTGACAGCCAATTAGATGTGTGAACATGGGCAATATTGTTTGTTCAAAGCATAAAAGAAACTTGTTTTTATACGCGTAGTAATAATGGTCAACGGCGGTGATGTTATGCGAAATCAAGACTAACACAACTTGTCGGAAAGAGAGAGCTAAATCCCAAATCGAAACGAGTTATGTCTTTAATGAAACTACCTAAATAAGGCTCTAAAGCGAATGGAATGAATAGATGATTAATGTGGGATGTACAAACATCGTTAATAATGGCTTGGTTCGCAGAAAACTTGTGTTTTTTTTATAAAATACATGATACAACATTATGCACGGCTTGTGTTCATTGCTGACGCCCTTGGCGGGGACCTAACACGCTTGGATCCGTCCCTATGCGGTTCAGTGATTCTCATCAGTTCCGGACGATTGCTGAATTGTTATTCACCCGAAATAACAAACCAGTGCTCAACTTTTTACCTAGCAATCTCAATTCAGGTAGTGCTGTTTAGTGTTTTCATTAATAATGAAATAATATTGTTATCTTTAAGTCTTATTTGACAAACAGATAACGACAATGTTTTTCTCATACATAGATAGTTAGTCTCATGAAAGATAATATTTAAGACATTCAAATCCTTTAATTAAGTTAGTCGTTAGATACTACAACTGTGCAGTCAACAGCTACCTACATTATTATAGCTGACATTTGTGGGTGGAGCTGATGGCTTATTATCAGGTGATACTTTTGCTCGATTTCCCCCTATCTCATTAATTGTATATTTTATTATGTATCTATATTATATTACCCCCTCCTCAATTTCCTCAATCCCCAACAATCCTGAAATTCCTAACACCCATAGACCTGTAAAGCACAAGTGCTTTGCTAAGTATGTAACGTAACAACATACTATAAGAGGCGTGATTGTGTGAGTGGCGCCGATTGCTTACCATCAGCTGTTCGTTTACCAGCCTATCCTATAAAAGTATAATTTGTTAGTTATTAATTTGTAAGTTATATACAAATTATAATTTGTTTTTTTTTACCTTAAACAGGTACATATTTATTAGTTTAATTGCACATATTTATTGTGTGCAATAAATCAAAAAAGTAGTGTAAATAGAGTAGTAGATAAAAATAGCTCCGTAGTTAAATATATCGATTAGGTTTATACTGTAAGTGACTGTTAAATAATGATCTCAGTAAGAGGATACACTTTATTCTACAGTATTTTGATCTAGTCTACAGTAGATACCTAATTTTGCTGTTCTATATATAAAAATAGGGAAATGTTAAAGGATAAAACTCATTTTGTATGACAAAAAACCCGGGCCTGAAGCATGATAATTTTAAATGTTACAACAAAAATAATTCTTGTGAAATCCTGTATAAAGAGTATCTTTACATTCGAATTTGGTCTATAGGTAACCTAGAAATTGTGACACATTTCGTTTGCAACGGTGCTGTGTTTTTCAGCATTGTCCTTTGTTTTGTAAGGTTACACGTGCAGTTTGTTTAGCAATAAGGTAGTAGTGACAGTTTTATTATGTGGACGTAAGGCCTCTCTGGAGGTTAGCGGAACTAATAGGAAATTGATATACTTAGTTAGTTACAGGTCACTTGCACAATCAATGTGGTTTTCCGCACCCGAATATTTTTAGATAATTGATTTACCTACGTATGTCCTTGTAGTTTATACTTATTAGGTACTAAATTGGCTACGGTATTTGTACTATCTGTAATAGTATCCGTATCCGTATACAATATTTACACCACATTTTACCTAGGTTTATTAGGTTGTAATTTCAATCTTTATTGATGATTTATTCACATTGTATATAAGTTTGCTATAACGACATCTAAGAGCTACTAGGTAGACTTACTTGAGCTAGACCTACTATATAATAGTAATACTAAATCACCGACAGAGTACGACAAATGACAATCAACACCACGATAACTGCATGCATATTTCAGTTACTGGTTTCTCATTGAGTTCGACGATAAAGAATAAGGATGTAAACACTGACCGGTTCTCCGAAGACGAAATTTTGCATCTCGGCGTCGCCATGCGAAATGAATCATAAACCTTTTTAATATAAGTAGGCTGTACCGTTAGAGTATGTGTACTTGTAACAAGTCGCCGGCGACTGTTTAATCAATTTGAAAGTTCAGTGTTCGACATCTGTCACTTTTGTTATTTCGATAAGTGTTTGCATCCAGCGCCCGCCGTTAGGTTTTGTGTTCACGAGATTAATACGGGAGATAGGCATGTAGAAAAAGCTTCTGGCTTACTTTCAAAGACCTTGACCGCCTCTAGCTAATAAATAGTGACCGGTGAAAGTTAGGGACAGCCCCCAGCAGTTGCTTGGCAAAAATATTTTTGATACTTCCTAGGGCACAACATTACTATCAAAATTGCTTTATATTATTTTTAGCATATCTATTCATAACTATCTTTTATTATGTTTAACTACTAGTATATGTATATTATTACATTTTTACTTGCTATGTACATTCATATAATAAAAAGAAAACTCATACAAAACGACAGTAAAAGCAATAATAATTAAAATACTATTAAGGAAGAATTTGCTAGGACCTCCACTTAAGTAATTTAATGTACACGCAATAATAAAAGTAATCCGCAAGGGCCTAATAAAGTGTTATGGGGCAGGAACGGGATGGGCAGTGATTAGCGCGCGAGTCTGGCGCCGGCCTGCAGCGGACGCGGCGCCCGCGCCGGCCGTGCGGCGCCTGCCTAGCCAGACCCTGCATTCTTGCACTTTCACCGCTACGCAGACATTCGGATTCTTCCAGAATGCAAGCACGAGTTCAGAACTCACCGTTACGCAAATTATTGACACTGTCTGCGTCAAACAGCTAATTGAGATAAGCATGCGTTGAAGTCTCACTCTCGTAGTAGTAACCACCCAAAACATAAATGTGAAAGGATGCCAAGTTCGATAATATTGGAATGCTTCGCCTATAAAAGAAGTGAGATCTAAATAAGTACCAAGTTCCATACACAGACCTCAGTTAAAATGATATAACAAGTTGGCAAGTTTTCACACACTTTGTTATAAACCTACTAAACGCAATGAGTCAAGTATATAATTTTCTATTAAAACTTGCCAAGTTATATCATTTTTAACTGAGGTCTGTGTATGGAACTTGGTACTTATTTAGATCTCACTTCTTTTATAGGCGAAGCATTCCAATATTATCGAACTTGGCATCCTTTCACATTTATGTTTTGGGTGGGATTTCATTTATTTTTGTAAGGTTTATTTTCTTTTTTTCTTATTTTACTTTACTTTGACTAAATACAAACCTTCGTAACGAATTTTAGGTCGGTACGACCATTGGAAGATATAATATAAATTTTTTGTTTTAGTTCCTTAGGGGTATGAATTTACACCTTCATTATTTTTAAAACCGACTCACACTTGGCCATTTTCAGATTTTTTCCTTTACCTTGACCTAAAGACCTACCTCCATGCCAAATTTCAAGTCAATACGACCATTGGAAGTGGTCTAGGTTTTTGATGAGTGAGTCAGTCAGTGAGTGTATAGTAAAAATAGCGATTTTCTGACGTCAATATCTCAAGACCTACAATAGGTACATTAATGAAATTTTGTATTTTAGATAAGTAAGTAGATCTCGACAGATACTAGAAATTTCATATGCGTAGATAAAATAGATTTTGAGTTATAGGTGGGTCGAACTTGGCCCGAAATGGTTCGTGTAATATAACCCACGGCCGGTGTGTCGGTTTTTTTGCTCGAACTTGGCGGACACACTGCCGTGTGTCTAGATAATCTATCCTATTGAAAGCTCGTAAATCGACGACTTTAATACTCCTAAGACATATCGCAGTCACAAGTATTATATGAGTACCAGAGTTCCTACATTTGTCATTTTCACAGATAAATTAAATCTGACATTAATAAATTGCTAACACACCAACCACAATGTAGGTACCTTCTTCATGCTTTTTTGTAACCTTTATGAAACGTCTAATTTGAAGTCGTTAAAATGATAAACAATAGATTCTACATCTACATACGTCTATATGATTTATGAAGGTTCACAAGTACCTATATATTTGTAGTAGGTACGACAAGCCTCATCACCGCGCCTGGTACGCAGCTAGGTACGAGCAGTAATGACTACGTTTGCAACCACATCAATTAAGTAAACGACAGACTATTCACGGCGACACAATAGGACCACCAAATAACAATGGCTGCCATCACAATGTACTACTCCGCCCTCGGTCAGATGTTTCTGCGAAACTACATAACATTTAATGTCATCGTATCACGCCCAGCGGCAAAAAGATGATGCTGACTTTTGTAATTTGGATAAACAAATCGCTTGTTAAGAACAATAACATTTTATTTCATACCGCCCAATTTCAATTCCAATGGGGTAATGGTAAATGTCACAAGCACTCACATTGAAATAGGAAACATCTGCAATACTGAAAATTATGATTTTCATTTGCTAAAAGCTTATAATTCTCGTAACTGTGATTTTCATACCAACTATATTAAAAGCACATAATTTAACCGTAACCTAACCTTACTAGACTTATAATTTACAGGACTTACAATATTATCCCATTGTAATAAGGCGCTTTATCAAAATTCATTGAACGACTATAAATAACAATTCAGTGGAACTATAAAAACGTAAACATGTAAGTAAGTCACAATTATTCAGCTGTTACAATAGTAATTATTAAATAAATGACGTTGACCTACGTCAATAGTGACTGGAAATGGTGTTTTATAGTAATTGCAGTTAGGTTCAGGTACACAATTAACAGCAAATATTTGGTTCCTAATCAATAAATTGGTAATTGTCGAATTCGCAGACTTTTTTCTTTGATTATAGTTTGATGAAGTCTTGTGAGGTTACGTCATGCTAATTTATTCAGATAGGTGAGATAGGCGTGTCTTAAGCGCCGAACCAAGAGGTCGTTTGTATCTTCTTCGAAAAAACAAAAATGGATGGTCCGTAGTCGCCAATAGTAGCCGCGTGAGGTTGTTTTGTTGTCATCACGCGGGGTTATTCAACGAGGCCATGGCCATAGAAAAACACGATCTTTTGCAAGAGATGCTGATTATTAATTCTACTAGGTATTTACCGTGATCTAATACGAAGCTTCTTATATAGTAGCTATGAGACGATATGACTTTTTGTGGTATATATGTAATCAAAATTAATTTGCTGTCTGGTATAAGTAGTACAAAACCAGTCGATAGGTCAACCTCTTTTCAATGAGTACAATAAAATACTTTTTTGTAGTATATTATGTATTCAAATACTGGCCGTTAACTAAAAAAAATACTCAAATACTGGTCGCTTTTGATAGAAAAATAATAAAATGACATAAAAAGTTATAAAGAAAAATAGTTTTTTTTTACCGAGTAAAATGGCATCTTATTTTTTTCATGCATAGCAGCCTGAGTTGTTGATAACGTAACGTTGATATTATATACTTTTTAGTCAATTTACACATGTATGTAAACGATTTTACATAATCTATGGAAATACATGTTGTCTGCCTGACACGGGATGAATAAGATTCTCTTGTTTAGTTAGCAAAGTAAATAAAATTCACTGACGAGAGGTTCGGGTATTTGCAATCTCACTAATACTATGTGGTTATTTATATCTATACTTATTATACTTTTACGTTTTAGTATTATTATTTTTTATTTTATTTCTTTTTTTAATATCTATAATTATCTATACTTAATACATAAAGCTGAAGAGTTTGGTTGCTTACACGCGCTAATCTCTGGAATTACTGGTTCGATTTGATTAATTATTTTAGTGTGAGATAGTGTATTAATCGAGGAAAGTTATAGGGTATATAAAAATAAGTCGGGTTTTCCTTCCTGACGCTATAACTCCAGAACGCACGAACCGATTTCTACGGTTTTGCATTCGTTGGAAAGGTCTCGGGCTCCGACGTATATAGCAAAGAAAATTAAAAAAAAATATTAGGGAAAGCAGGAAAACAGGAAAATAATTGGTGGCGAAACGGAGTTCGCCTGGTTTGCTAGTAGGGTATAAAACATCACACTATGGCCAATTGGAGCCGAGCATTTTAAATATTGTATATTGTAGTCCTTAGTCTCCATATGCCAAAGTTATTGGAATTCTACCAGTTTTAGATTGGAATGTAGGAGGAAGATAAAAACGGAAAAAAATAAACGGTTTAAAACTTTTGCAGCGTTTCGCGTTTTAAACTAGTTCCATTGAACAGAAACATTTTTTGTGAACGTGATAATAGACAAAACTCGTTTGGGATTGTGGATTATAATATTATGGCCACGATTTAACGCGTCATTTATGTTTAGAAGAAATCAATTCACTTGCATCATGTCAGTAATTTCGGAGAAAGAAACTAGTTCATGCGGCAAAAATATGTGACTTTCGCTTTGCCTTGTTTTTTATTTATGCATAATCAGGGTATTTCTAATGAACAGGTAACATGTAGGGTGCAATGAACCGCGCGTTCGTCAACGCTTGTCCGTCTGATATTGACAATGTATTCGAAAGTTTATGTACTGCACACTTACCAGTACTGCGAGGTCATGAATTCTTGTCGACAACTATTTGCCAAAGTCTAAAAGCCGCGTCCATTTCCGCATTCGTGTATACGTCTAAGGTCGATGACGAAATCATCTCATCTCGAATCATTGAACGTACCAGGGCGAATGATTAAGTTATCAATTAATTATGCAAGGTTATTAAAATGTGCGTTCAACCTTGTTACATAATACTTTGTTATGACATGTTTGGTTGTTGATCAACATAATATGAGTCGATAAGGAAAATGCTTTCAGCTTTGTGCTTGAGTAATTGCCCGGGTTCCTTGAATACCTTCTTGTTTATTTACCTTTTATACATAACGGTAGTATGTTAATCGAAGGTGTATTCTTTACAGACTTTATACCGGCGCGGTTCAACGTGGCCATCATGATGTTCTTCGCGTGTTGGGTCAACTACATGATGCGAGTCAACATGAGTGTCAACATCATCGCTATGGTGCCCGATGACAGTACTACTACTTCGTAAGTGTGTTTGATAAAATGGTGAATTTAGAAAATGCTCTAGTGATTTGATTATCTTAAAAGCATGATGGTGAAAGCACTAATTACAAACATTAGACCTATATACATATTAACCTTTCGTCTGTTGTGTCTGTGTCTCGCACAGATCTGCGCTCCAGCATACGACGGGTTAAGGTTTTAGGAAAGCATTAGTATAAGACTTTGTTAACTGATAATCACAAACCCGTAGCTATTTTTGATACCAGCATAGATTAATGAATTCCTGGTTAAATACAGACACTGAACATGCGTGTGATCAATTAATAAAATATTGATTAATCGCTATATGTACTAATATAATTAATGAGAAATATGTACAATTATCTAGCGTGTGTATAGCTTAGAAAAATAAACTAGTGATACTTTACTAAGGGTCTTGAAGCCACGCAATACGTTATCTGTAACTACGTGACTTAACGCAGTATCAACGTATTGTATCGTAACTGCTTTGGAAATGTTATGTACGTAATGTATAGAATAATTCTATTATCTATTTACCTTATTTTTTTATATCTGATGGGTCCACGTTTGGC
The DNA here is from genome assembly GCF_023101765.2 of Spodoptera frugiperda. Lineage (NCBI taxonomy): Eukaryota > Metazoa > Arthropoda > Insecta > Lepidoptera > Noctuidae > Spodoptera > Spodoptera frugiperda. The sequence goes on from NC_064216.1 coordinate 6,156,816, forward strand.
CGCTATCTCGCCTTAATGACTTAAATGGGTCTTTGCCCAAAAAATTAGAAACTTACCTTTACTGTTATTATTACGTACACTGACCCCTGATACATAAATTATGAATGTTACATTGGGATTGGGACATGTTTAAAGAAAAATTATCGCTGTTTAGTTTTTAGGTCATAATATGTATAACAAGTAATGGTTACATGTAGCTGTAGGTTTCACCCCTATGCGATAAATGTAATATATTTTTATCGCAATTATTATTGCCTGTGTTAATAGGCAATAATTTATGGATCATTAACTCGTCACCTAATACATGGAACTATTAATCGGTGAAAAGTCGGTGTTACATTAGGCAGCTTTTCAACCAGAGATGCGCTATGCTATGTTGCTGTGGATGTGTTTGGCTTCTACCAATCGTATTCATTGGTACACATAGCTTAGCAGTGGCTATTACATTTTCGAAGCACAGCTATAAAGCTCATCTCTAGTGGAAAAGCACTCTTATATTTGTAGGTACTTGTCTGCCTGTCCATTCAGGGAGTAAAAGATGTAGTTATAAAATTTCGCTTTGGTTAATTTTGCGGTATTAGTTTTCTGAGAAAGGTAATAAATTAAGAGATTCGTTGCGTAATACATTATACATATTTAAATTAGGTAAATAATAATTAAGCAATCAAATGACGCATACGGGCTGGGAAATACACCAATGAAGAGAAGAATAAATTGATAGATATTTAAATAATCATACAAATTGCTACTTACACTCTGTGGTTATTTAGCGACCGATACTCTTACGTCATTTTGTCAATAATAAGTTTTTGATTGTATTTTGTTTTCTCGATATACCAAAGCTAGACTTAGTACTTACCAGACCACAGAAGTATTCAACATAAATAGCATTTGCCAGCGGCCTCATCCGCCTTCCCAGGGAATAAAAAGTGGCCTATGTGTTATTCCCAGGTTACTCCAGATCTTTGATCTGTTCCAAATTTCAACTCGTGTCCTTCAGTTGTTTTGACGTGAAGACGTGAAACAAATAAATAAACATGCAAAATTCCGCATTTAAATTCATAAAAAAATAATACTTATTAATTATTTAAAATGTATTTATTTATTTATTAATTATTTAATATTTATTCCCCTGTTCGTTTTAAAAAGTGACGATAAAAGTTTAATGAGATATTATTTTCATTGTAAAGAAACTTTTATGTTTTTAAAGGCAACAATAAGAAGGATACAATACTCGTAAAACCAGAATAAAATAAAGTAGGTAATAATGTTACTATTATAAAATATTTTATTTAATTTGTTTCCTTATTAGAAATAAGCGCCAAGGTAGCATTCGTAATATTTTATGTTTTGTCTATCTGACAATAATGAAAACGTTATGGTATACCTAAAAATTAAGGTCAAGAACTAAAACCATAGAAATTTAAGGAATAATCCATGTCAGTCCACTGTTGGACTTTGAACCATCTCTTACACAGAGGGGTTTGCTATGCACTTGGCTTGGTTTCAAGATCGTTGCTTGAAAGATATAGGGTTCTTAAGAGAATGCTGTTGCCCAGTGTTTATCAATATGTAGTCTCTTAGTCGGCCTTTATGAGTCATATTCTTGATCTAACGCCTCTGGTGTTTCGGGCGGACAGCTTACAAACTGTAAATCCGTCAGCTGGTTTAAAAAAAACATGACCCATAGGAAGAGCAGGGATGGTGATACATGTGTTCTACTCTGTCGTCGCAATACACGGTGCAAAAAATTTATGTTTACTCATTGTAGATTTTAGCACGTGCACGCAATAATATTATCAGACCACTCTTCTCAAAGCTATCGCAATCTTAAGTACATTTCTCTAATACATTTCGGTTATCTTATCGGCCTCTGAAGATGTTAAAATTTGACTAAGTGACAGTTGATAAAATAGATACGTATTATATAATTCTTAAAAGTTGATTGTTAGACAAAACAATAACAAGATACTTGAAGCAGTTTGTTACTGGGGAGCAATACATAATAATCTCGAGAAGCTGGAAACTGTCGAACGACGTCGATTACTATATTCTGAGATCGATCGATTGGTATCCTAACACCCTTAGGTAGGTATTTGAGGTTGTCAGTTTTCACTTTCCATTTTCCCCATCAGCTGAGAGGCCTTCGTCCTATTTATTACTTGGTTTTCTTATACTATAAAAATAGTATTCAAGGAAATATTTTATTTATTTTTATTGACGTACAAAACTTTCCTTTCTTTGTTTTTTTCTATTGTTTTCAATATTAATTTTATCAATAATTATGGCAATAACTTTCATTTATTAATCTAAACAAGTTACTCAATTACTCGTATCTCAAAATTGACAAAACGGACAGTATTTGCGAAGAATTTTGTGGTACTTTTCGGATCATGATAGAATACTTTAGTTTTCTGATAAAATTGTTAAAAGTATTTTGTTCGACACAGTAAATAATAAAATGTAATGAATGATGAATGGCTTCCTAAAACTACTATAAGATACTTTCTATGTCCTAATTTTTTGTGAAAAGTTGAAAAATATTAGTTTTGAATGAAGTTTTTGCTAACTAAGATGTAGGTATAATCATCAGCGATGCATGACGATAGATTGTAAGGAAGCTGTGCCGTGGTGCAAGATGTATAAACTGCATGTGCATCCAACTGCAACGCTACATACAGAATCAGATTAAATATCATTTAGGTATTACACACCATTAGAATAATTAGCTAAATCCTTTTAACGTTAAGATTTTTTTACCATTTGGTGGGAATTTTTGTAGGATTATCTTTTTTTTTAGGCCATTGTTATTCAGATTCAAGTATTACGTTGTTTTTATTAGATCATCATAATTAACTTGTTATAAATAAAAATATTAATATGTTCTCAACATTTAGCAGAGATGAGTTTTTTACCATTTAAGTATGTATAAAATGAACACATTTTAACGGACTTAAAAAACCAAGGCGTTTTTCACACGTAGTTCATTGAAAATTTTTATAATATTTCTATTATTTATAGTGTAATTGATTGTGTAGCACCTTTTGAAAACATACACGTTGCAATTTCCGTGAAATTTAGACATGATACATAATTATTTCATTTCAAAAGTGTTAATAAGCACCGTCTTAAATTATTTAGAAAGTTACAGTCTAGATTACACTAATTAGTTTAGATTAAAAAAAGTGTTACCTTAATATGTGTAATTGCTATCTGCGATTACTCACTAATTGACTGTTCTAAGAACACAATCATAACATATAAAATATATAGCAACTTCTTGACGTTCAAAAGTGCCTTCTCGGTCTATTTTAAATAAGTAATTTTGACTTTGAGCACAATTTATTTGTAATTTCTCATAAAAATCCAATCTAAATGTTCAAGGTGCAATAATAGATAGTTGGTCAATTATGTTTCAGTTTGTGGAGGTCATTGATCCTACTTTGTTTTTTAAATACTTTATAAAAATATAGTGAAAGTTTTGCCTGTTGTTTGTTATTTATTTCAGTAGGTAACATCTTACTTTTTTTTCAAGGAAATACAAGTGATGTTTACAAGTTAGTCTGTTTAGCGTGTTTATTCAAATCATATTTTTATTAACTACTTTATCTATTAGTTCCATGAAATAAATAATTTGGATAATAACTACGTCTATAGTAACAAGAATCTCTAAGGAGCTATTTTTTTATCCGGAAACATAAACGTCTGTAAGTTGAGCGGTTTTGTCGACGGACATTTTAATTCTAACAATATTCAGCTATTTATTAGGAAAAACCCGCAAATTGCTAGACTTTTCGCCGTTCTCTAATATAAGTATGACTCATGAAGGAGACCTTGGTAAAAAAATGTGCATATTAAATATGCGGTTAACACGTGAGGCCGATATCCAATGCTTCAAATCGCATCAGTTCGCCACGCGTTGCCGGACACGTGCCGCCAACATTCTCACGATCATCGCACTAACAGTACCACTATATTACTTATAATCACTCTAATTGTTACTTTATTACTTTCCGTATAACAGAACTGAGATATTTTCATATTTTCAACACTACATATGTAATAAACAAGTAAATAAACTGGTTTATACATAAACTTCACGTCTGCACGTGAGCTCGACAGTTAAGTAACGAATGCATAATTAGTTTAAATCTTAGCAATTTGTTTAATAATAATATAATTATATATAATAACATCTCTGTGCATCTGTTATGTAAGGATGCAGTAGCTTTCATAATAACCATTAGAGAAAAGAAAGAGAAACATTCTGAAAATTATTTCCTTGTCATTAAGGTCTAAGAATAAACGTAGATGTGTCATAATATGACTCTGTTAATGCACTTTTATGACGTAAAGTTAATTAACATCGTCCATGGTAAACACTCACTTATCTTTCATTCGATTTCAGTAATACGTGTCAACTGTTTACGACTTTTCATGTGTATTGGCTATGTACCTATATGACGATGTTAACTTACATAGCTCACTGTTGTTAGAAATACCTATATTTTAGTTTCGGTTCGAAATAGGCTCATTGCAAAAAGAGTAATCCTATAACTTTATCTAAAAAAGTACGTGTACGTAATAAGTGTTTCAGGTCATATTTTATTTGAAACTAGCTTCTGCCAGCGTTTTCGAATTCCAGTGGGATAAAAAGTAGCCTATGTGTTATTCCATACCAAATTTTACCCCTGTTTCAAATTTCATGTCTATCCCTTCAGTTGTTTTGACGTGAAGCAGTAACAAACAAACAAACATACATACAAACTTTCGCATTTATAATATTAGTAGGATTACTCCATCCTGTTTCTAAATACACGTATTGCAAAAATTATCTCAGTATTTCTGCAAGTTAAACAATTATGTTCCTGCAATTAACATAATTTTCGTAACATAAGTAAATAGTAAGTAGCAGTCTTTACCCAGCTTATTGCATTGTGCGATTATAACGTCTGCTTGAGGTTTCCGCAGTGACGTCACGCGTGTGTTCGTGTTAAGTAACAATTAGTGGCTCAATGAAAACTGAGTAATGTTGACAACAGATTGTATACACGGACTGTGGATTATATTAGATTTAGTTTTAAAACTATGTTAATGGATTAGGTTTAGCATATTTGGTTTATCTTTTAATTCTACAAAACCTTTTAAGCTTGCTTTGAATGTAACTTCATTGGGGTTACTTTTTCTTAAAAGTATTTTGTTTTGTTATTCATGTAGACAACATGCAAGCAAACAAATTAAGCAAGCAAATTAATATTTGCTTGCATGTTGTCTGCTTTTAGACTCAACAGTTAAAGCAAAACATTTATTAAACTATTTATTTTGCGTAATTCCTAGTTCTAGCTACATTTTTAAATAAAATTTGTCTGTGCTAGAATAAAACTAGGTACTGATCTATGCATATTGGTTCAATGTTTGTAATAGGATCACGTATTTATAATCAGATAGTTGAGACATTTATATTTATGTACACAATAGTTATTTCATTGTAATTCACAGGGTGAAAAGCGAGTGCGAGGCCATTGTGACAAACGACACTTCGTTGTATAACAGTACCGTGGTCACCAAGCGAGAACTAAGACAGGTAATATTATATTTTATACTAAATACTTACTATATAACCTTCAAGAAAAAGAAAGCAAACGTCTTGCCGTTTATCTCCGAAGGGTAGGCAGAGGTGCACATTACGGCAAGTAATGCCGCTATACAATGTACACCCACTTTTTAGCATTTGTGTTATAAGTCCCATGTAACAGAGGGTGAGCCTATTGCCATATACTGGGCACAATCCCAGACTCCGTGGAACTACTGAGATTTTTAAAAAAAAACGAAATAATCCAATAATAATTTGCCCGATCCGGGAATCAACCCCTTGACCAGCAGTCGCACTTGCGACCACTCGAACATCGCGGGAGTCACATATATAACCTTTAAATGTTCTAAAATAAGTAGTAATGACTACAATATAACATCTATCCTTCTCCTTCATAGTCTTATCCTTTCTTTTTAAGATCTTTATATATAGAATCTTTCCAAGACATTAATGAAGGTTTTCAATTCTTCCCAATCGGATTCTATAGTTACAAAATTACTAAATATATGAACTAAACAATTTTACTTTTTTACTAACTTTTTAATTTATGCACGTTCAATTTTATGCACGTGTTGCTTTTTGTAAATTATGTTTTTTAAAACAATGGACACACGGTCTCGTCTTTTTATTCGTACGTTCCACCGTAACATGTAGGTAGTATAACGTAGGTATATATTCACGCGACCTATTCATGAATGGTTTTCTATTCATCGTATCGCCATGCGAATTTTCCGTAACACAGGTGTGTCTTGAAAATTAAAACCTTCATTTTAACTCTCATTTAAACAGTGTTTTCATTAATGCCTTATATTAATTTTAAATGTGACTTGTCAAATATAATGGAATCGCAGAATAATAGCCATATTTCACGGTTAGGTTTTTCTGTTGATTAATTTACTAAATTGTGAATTATAATAATTTTGTATGACATGTTTTGATAAGAATATAAATTATGTTGGAATAAGAAGAGGCTTTAGTAATACCTTAGTCATTTATATTAACAGGTAAAGATCGTTGGTTATAAACCAATGTTTGTACATATATTTATTTATGTCATAGTCAACAAAGAGATATGAGATTTTATTACTAGAAATGAGTACTTCAAACATTCATGCGGTGGCAAGGTAAATAATAATAAAGAGGTTTAACGGCTTTACATACTACGGCTACATACTACCTACCGGGTTTATTGTTTACTAATAGCAATGTATGAACTGAAAAGCGAAATATGGGACATTTTAGAACTAACCTTAACTACAGCGTGTATTATTTACACACATAAAAGTCAAAGTCAAAAGTCAACATTATTTATTTCAAATATACCAGGAAGGTACTTTTGAACGTTAAAGCAAATATTACATTATTAAAAAAATCAAATTGTCTGTCTGTCGGTCAGTCCTCTAGTGAAGCTATTTGCTCGTTCCATAGTGTACATTTCTATGGACATCTATCTATCCTAAGGATATACATAAATGTAGTATAAGTAATGTAATCACTTTTAATTCCTGTAAGAGTAGTCATTTTTGACCAGTTATTGTTTCCAGCATTCAGTATTATCTAGAGATCAAATCCGATACCTACCAACAAAATGATTAAAACAGTTTTAAAATAAATAATTTTTTGTACAGCCAGATGGAGTGGTTACCTTCGATTGGACAGCTCAGCAGCAGGCTTACGTGCTGTCCGGATACTTCTGGGGGTACTCCATCTCCTGCCTGGTAGGAGGAACCGCCGCCGAGTTCTGGGGTCCAAGGAAGCTGGTCTTCGTCACCATGCTGTTGATCGCCATCCTGACTATCTTGAGTCCTCAGGCAGCAAGAATACATTATATGGCACTCGTGGCTGTCAGATTCGTCAGTGGATTAGCAGCGGTAAGTTATTATTATTTTGTACTCATGTTATTCTTTAAATATAAGAAATATAAAAAATATGATGCCAAGAATAGTCATTCCGAAATGGTCAAAAAGTAAAAAGATAGATATTATTTATTGCGGATTGCAAATTTTATACGCGATCTACCTTTTTACAAGCTTGAAGCAAAGCAAAGCTTGAAGCTTCACAAGCTTGAAGTCACAAGCTCATAGCCATATTTACTTATTTATATACATAATGTTTTATTATATTGTTACAAAGCGTTGACCATTTTTTGTCATTATAAATAATATTTACTTGAGTTTCAATTGAGAGTTAATTAATTCCTTAATAAAAATACTTTGATAATCATCAATTCAAAAACAAAATTAGATTTTACATCATAAATATGAGATTATCAAACGACAGAGACAACAACAAAAAATAGCAACGTTCCTTTTCGTCTTATTATTTAATTCGATGTAAGAATATAGGTAGAGATCTTAGTTCCTTCAAGAACAGGCATTTGCATAATAATTTGGTATTCGAAGACCAACGACCATTAGATTTTTATAATTAGACACAACCTACATAGAATTAAATGTCATATTATTTAAATATCGTAGTGTACAAGCATGTTTCTTTGTCCAAATTAATAAACTCTGTAATCTATTCGGTATTCAGTACATAACTCAATATACTCATAATTCTCAATGACAATCGTAATTATACGTTTTAATGAAAATGGAAACTACAATCTGAATTTATTGTTAAAGCTGTGTCTCGTTCTGTCTTAGCGTATACGCCATTTGCTATTTTTATAAAAGATAACTACATATTATGTATGTATTTATCATTTTTTGTTTAAAGTTACAAAGTTTGATAACACCATTACAATAACAAAAAACGTACGGTACCATTTAACTGTGGGATTCGGCATGAATGGGCCGGTTCGACCGGAGTGATAATACAGCCTCATAGAAAACCGATGTAAAACAGGGGTATTTCGGTGAGTGAGGTTACCGGAGGCCCAATTACCCCCTTCCTAATCTTCCCAAATCCTGATTCCCCAACAACCCTTTAATTCCTAACCCCAAAAGGCATTTAAAGTTATTACGTGAGCAAGGGACATCTAGATTAATTTTTACATGTATAGGTAGACAAACAAATAGTAATTTACTTGTACACTTTATCTATGATTGTAAATAAGTATTTATGTACTTACATGTACTTTATGATGCTGGCATAATTACAGTATACCAAGATTTTAGTGAGATACTGATTTTAATTGCTTATAATTCAAGTATTAATTAGCATATCCAATTGTACTTATGTGCTATGAATGGGTATTTTAAAAGGACTTTATGGAAAAGGTATAACGACGACTTGAAAAGTAATGATTTCAATATTATATGCATAAGCATCTCTTTTTTTCATTTTATATCTAATAAAATCTAAATTCATGTAAGAAGACCTAAAATTCCTAAGAGGTGTAAACAAAAATATTGACAAACTTTCTATCATTTGAAGCTATTAATATACAACATAGAATTTTGCTTTTAATTCTAGCATTTATTAAATCATACTACACGAATACAAAGCTAAACTAACGTTAGGTACATATTTCTTGGAAATAATTAATTTAACTGTCTATTCGAAGTCCTTTTCTAAAAGGCTATAATAAAACCGCAAGCAATTTGTAACAGTCGTAAAAGTGTGGTATTACTGAAGGAAATAAAGCTTATTATACACAGGTACTTATTATAGGTACAGTTATTTTCCTTTTAAAGTGCGCTTCATCGCATTCATTTTCAATTTACCGAAGTAGATAAGGCACATAACTACATTTGCAAACATGTTTTATGATACTTTAACGTTTATGACACGAGAAATTACGGATTCCATGAATTGAATTAATAGTACAAATACATATTAACTGTATTCTCACCTGTAGTTAGGTTTTGTAAAATAAACATTTAGAAACATTCACACGTTCAGAAATTGTCATTAAAATAGTAAGTGTATGTAATATATGTATATAAGTATCTTTAATATACAGTGGAAAACTTACAATGTCTATACCTACATTTATAAATAGCAACAAGAACAACATCTTCAGTTTTCAGTGCAATCTCTCCTAAATTCAAAGAGACCACTAAGATAGATGACACTTTAAGTCATTTTTCTTTTCACTTATAAATCACATCTAACAGTACAAGTTCGTTGGTGTTGTTTAGTTAAGTGACAGTCACACACAGACAAGTCTTTCCTCAAATTGGTAAACAATAATAAATGTCTGCACCATACTCTCAGCAGAAATGAAGATTAATGCGTCTTTATTATACCATAAAATGAAACATGTTCGTATAGGTAGGTACTTTTTTGCCTAAAGCCTTGTAAGCCAAACCCATTCCGCTACTATAAGAAACAAATTACAACGACCTCAAACTATGATATTTAATAGACGCCAGTTTAGGAGAACGCTAATACAAGCAAAGATGACTCCTAATTTCCCACGGCCATTATATATTTATGGTAGTGCCAATTGTATTTATTTCAATGTAAATTAACCTGTTCATGAATACTTCTAAAAACTTACCAACAAACTGAATAGTCTAGCAAAACATTATTCAGTTATTTTAAATGAACGGAGGTTTTTCGCATATTTTATGTTCATACTTATGTTGAAGCGTTTATGACAGCTAGAGAACATTTTTTTGCGATAATCGTTATCTGTTGAACAATAATTTCATATTTATGAATACACGTAGGTACATAGAAGTTCGCAGAATGTTCTCTCGGTGTTTATGGAAATGGTGGACTTATTATGATCAGTCAACGTATCGGCGTTGATGCAATTTTGTTCCTTATTGCCCAAAGAATAGGGTATATCTAGGAATTGCCACTGTATAAGTAACAGCGATTTAATGAAGTCGTTACTCAATTGTTGTCACTCGACGTAATTAATATAACCTACGTCATAATAATTTTCAAAGGCATGTCAACGTATAGGAATTATGGTCGTCTTTGTAATTTAAACTAAATCAAGAAGTTGTTAGTAGATTTAATCTTTGTCTGTACGTTGCGTTGAAGTAAGTGATTTACAGTGGCCTTGTGTCCAACACCTTCGCTGTCTTAGCCACAACCTGTGTTTTATGGAGGCTTTATAATTTTACACAACTATTTGTATTTATGGACATAGTCTATATGGGTGGCGTAAGAGCTGGGCTACAAAACAATAAAAGATTCTTCCAATCTTTGCATGTCCTTAGCATTTAAAAGGCATCACTGCCTTTTTTAACTAAATATTCATAATTTCAGAATATCATTGATTGTTGACATTTCCTTAACAGGATTGTAAACAAATCTGTCACTTAGATAGCGCGTAGCCGCTGAGTAGCTACGAGTATTACGTAGTCTTGGCGTATCCAAAAAGTAGTCATGGCGTAGCCCGTAAGTAGCCATATCGTATGTACAGTGAAACTATGGTAATATGATGTTTTGTAGTCATAATGATACATTTAAGTCATTTTTAGCACATTTGCCTAAAGAGCCCTTTAAGCCCTTGTATTAACAAAGGTTGTTAGTGCGGTTATTTAGATTATATTATTTCGAAATTCCCAGTAATAGTACATGATTTGGTATTTCTAGTACTGTCCAGTACAGTTACTGTACAGTTATTATTATAGTTTGAACAGACGTGGAATATAACTTCAATGTGGCATGGTGTAACAGTAGCCATGACAAGTTACGTGTTATTAATGTAATCTGTGTCATCGATGCTATTGTACATATTTTTGCACGGTCTACTCGGGAAGAATTTTAAATAGAGACTAGTTCTAATACTGTTTGTACACAATATGACACAAGTGTCTTATTTTGGATTGCAATTTATATGTCTAAGACAGATTAGACTGTAGGACGTGCGAATTCTATTAAAAAATCGAATTGTTGAAATCAATTACGGGATCTTAAGTATTCCAAGGGAATCTTATGCCACATTATGTAAATAATATATCGGTTGTTTCAGGGATTCCTGTTTCCTTCACTTCACGCATTAGTGGCTCACTGGGCGCCTCCCCAGGAGAAGGGCAAGTTCGTGAGCGCTCTGCTAGGTGGCGCTATCGGTACTGTAGTCACCTGGTCGCTAACAGGACCTCTTATTGAAAACTTCGGATGGGATTACGCGTTTTATGTTCCCGGTAAGTATTTTTTAAAGAGTCGTAGCAAATATGTTTATTCTTTGCGAAGAAATATGTGTTATGTTGATTGGCTAATCTTTAATTTTGAAATTTTTAATCTTTAATGTATGGAGTTTGTAAATTTTACATTATGATAGATTTTCAATACTTATTTTATTTATAATATATTACACAATTTATAATCTAAAAATATCTTAACTGCTATTCGATACATGGGATTTCCTCTACCTACATCATTCTTTATCAAAAATGCCAGGCTTAGCTTGCTTTGCAACTTTAAAATAAATTAAAGCGATGGCAGACTTGTTCCCATAAATTTATGCAGGAACGTATTATTACGCTTATTTCTTTTTTGGGGTGAGCGAACTCCCGGTGTAACTGTACGAAATGCGTCACCTTAAATTATGTATTCTCAAAGGACACATCGTTTATCGAGATGAGAGAATTTACATAAGTATTATGTAACAGCCGCAAATGACAGTATAATTACCTAACTATAATATTTTGGTCGACAATAACTATAGATATTTGTAGTATATTTTAACTATATCTATTACTGTTTTATTAATTCTTCGAGTTGTTTATTCAACTTGAATGCAAATTTTTAAATAATAAAATTAAAAAAACTTGCAATATCTTGCTATTTATAAATAAAGTATTCGGTTTTTCGATTATTTGAGTGCTAGCTAGCTCTTCTATTTTTTAAATTCGACAGACAGTAATAATTTCTTAATACATATTTCTTAATTCTTAAATACAAGGTATCTCAGATAATGGCAGTATTACAAAATTGGCTTTCTTATTACCTACCTCTATTTAAATTCCGAGACGGTGGGTGCTGATTTCTACATAGTTAATTGAGCCGTGACGGGATTGCAGATGTCTTTGAAATAGTTATTACTTCGAGAATTAGTTTAAATGTAACATAATATTAAATACTAATGTTATTTATTTAAATAGGTTAAAATGGAAAAAGGTTGTTTTAATACTTAAAATTTTCAATCTAAAGAAAATAATGAAAATTTTAAGTATGAGTTTTTTATCTTTTGAATCTCAATTTCATTATAACCTTGGTATCGATTCCCTGTTCCTACTCCTGCTCTTCAAACCAGACCCTCAGCAACATGTCAGGTCTTTCGCTGCTCCATATCAAGCAAGCTCCATAAGCAACAGCCCTACTAAGCCCCATCTGTGATCTTCGATCCCTAACGCTTCGTATTTTCCATATTCCAGGAGCAATCGCGTTAGTATGGTGTTTCCTATGGTGGTTTTTGGTTTACGACTCTCCAGTGCAACATCCTCGGATATCTGACGCTGAGAAGAAGTACATCCTTGATGCTATAGGCGACAAAGTTAACCAGAGTTCAACGGAGACTAAGGTAAATACGGGTGATTGTATTAGTATTTTTTTATGACGTCAAGACTTTCTAAACTATTACTTCGCTAAGAATATGTGAAACAAACTGTAGTTAACACATTTTATGATTTTTGAGTGCATACTTGCATAGGTATCTATATAATACTTGAATGTGTCCTTTCTTCTAATAGCAACAACTTAATTCACGACACAGATGCACGGCTCAGATGTCCCTCAACTTAAAACACTCTAATAGGAAAACGACAACTAAATAAATTAGGACATACCTTGAAATTAAATCAGAAAATAAATTCTACTAACATTTTGGCCATGCACAAATACGAATTTTTAGCTTTAATCTATTGCCTTATACATGTTTTACGAGCGACCTCAATGTCAGTGCGTGTTGTTTTGCTCATTAGTAAAATCGTGAGGGTTTTTTATGTTGTGAGGAAGAAACGTGGAGTGATCGGCGATGGTGCAAGGTTTTGAGTCAAAGCCTTCGTAGTACTGTCCTTTAAATACGGTTAAATAGTACACGATAGCTTTAAATGTTACACAATATAAAGTGTTAGAAAGGTTTTTAGTATAATTTCGAGTATCTATACATTATGAATAAATCAAAATCGAAAGATTATTTTACACGATTTCTATTCAAGTTTTATAGACGGTGTTTAAATTTTTTGGTTTTCAATTTCAGGTCGTTCCTCCCTTCAGAAAAATTTTGACATCATTCCCATTCCTTGCGATGGTGATCTTGCACTACGGTAGCAACTGGGGTCTATACTTCGTGATGACAGCGGCTCCCAAGTTCGTGTCCAGTGCCCTCGGCTTCAACCTGACTTCCACCGGCACTCTCTCCTCCCTACCATACCTCGCCAGAATGATATTCTCACTCATATTTGGAGCCATCGGTGACAGGTACCTACATTTATTCAAATATGTACATAATAAACTGCACCGTTAATCAGACATCTGATTTACGAATATAACACCTGTTGCTTATGTAATAAGAACTATTGATAACGGTAATCTGTTGTCCGAGTATAATTTTCAAGACTACCGTTTTGAGTACCTATGTATATATTTTTTTGCCATAATGTGATTGTGATTTTAGTTTAGAAAAGTAACACGCGTGTCTTTGTTTACAGGATCGTCAAACAAAACATCGTATCAACAACGTTTATGAGGAAGTTCTTCTGTCTGTTCTCCCACGTGGTGCCTGGTCTGCTCCTCATCGGGTTAGGATACACGGGCTGCGCACCCATCCTATCTGTAGCCCTAATCACATTCTCCATGGGATCCAACGGTGCGGCCACGCTGACCAACTTGGTGAACCATCAGGACCTGGCACCTAACTTCGCTGGCACACTGTATGGCATTGCCAATGGAATAGGCAACACTGCCGGCTTCGTTACGCCGCTGGTCACTGCTCACTTCACTAAGAATGGAGTAAGTAGTTCAAGTGTTGATTTGTTCATTTAACACTATTTCTTTATAAACATAGCTCATACATAAGTTTTATATTTGCCTCAAGGTACCTGCGGATTTCTATACCAAGTAGTGTGTCTCACCTCTTAACCTCGTTTCCAGAATGGATTCGCAGAATGGCGGCCAGTGTTCATCACGGGTGCGTCGCTGTACATTGCGTCTGCCGGCTACTTCATTCTGTTTGGCACAGCCGAGACTCAATCCTGGAACTACATCGCTCCCGTAGAAGAAGAAGAAGAAGACAAGAGACAGACGAATTCCAACTCCACAACAGATACAACTGTCACGATCTCACCTAAGACATAGGCCGATATATAAGTAGTGCACACAAATGCAACAAGTAACGCGTACATAAGTCTGCAGAATAGGTATTTTTATCCCTAAGTAGTATTTAAGTTTGTATTATTAAATCGCCATAATTATTTAATTACTTGAGCTACAAGATGTCAATATAAGTACATACATTTTTGTTTTTGATACTTTAGTGCTGCTATCTTACTTCGACGTACATACATCATCAACAGCCTGTAAGTGGCCACTGCTGACCAAAAGCCTCTTCATACACAGAGAAGGTTTGAGCATTAATCACCACGCTTGCTCAATGCGGGTTGGCGATTTCAAATTTATAATTATATGAAATGAAATTATAAGCCCAGTACTTTTAGTACGATTGGCGATTTGTATTATTTTACCGATCAATTGTAACTTGTGGATGTGTACTTTAGCTATATTAGCTTTAGAATCGTTTTGAAAATATCGCCAGGCGGGCCAAATGTAATGATGTTGACGATGATGTTACTAAAGATGAATTATGAACATGAAAGTACTGATGGATCAATAAATAAATAAAATAGATTAATGTCGTAAGAAAATAAATGTCTTGATAACATAATAATTTATATTGATGATTCAATGGAGATTCGAAAGCGTATGGTCATACTTAAAATGTTAATTGGATTCGTTATTTCGATAGTGCTTTATAATAATTTATTAATCGACCAGACAGACCTAATACAAAGCGGGAGAATTATAAGATGCTCTCTTTTAGTTGATTCACACAAGTTCATTATAGCGATGACTAACCAACCCGGGTTTCGGTTGCACTAGGTTGGAACTGCAGCGGTTTTGAACCGATTGTATGAAAATCTGGTGCGGGACAAAGCCGCAAGTGCGGGCGCTTACCGCTTACTTAACCGAATTAGTCCAGTCAAATAAGGCAAAATTAGGTAAGAATCTCGGAATGCGAGATACCCAGCTGTAATTTTGTATATACTTGTATATTGACCCCTAAAACTTGTCTCAAAACCTACATATGGTAGGGTGTAAGCAACCCTTAAAATTCAGGGTCAAAGGGCCCAAAAATCGTTTTTTTGCGGTTTTTTCGAAATATCTCATTTCCTATGGGTTTTTGGTAGTTGTATTCAATAGCAATATTGTGAAATACAAAATTTTCTACAACTTTTGTCTGAACTTTTTTTTTATACGGTGAACCGTTTTCGAGATAGAGGGCGGAGAGGGCGCGGTCACTGCATCTCTTCAAAAAATTTTTTTTTCGTCTAATCTATCCGTGATGGTTGTCTATGGATAGGACATTAAAAAATACGTCATGGTTCCTAAAACCATTTTTCGTCAAAATCAATCGTTTGAAAGATAGACGCTTCCAAAGTGGAAAAATGAGGTCTATAGAATGTGTCCTGCCCTCTAACTTTTAAAATAAGTTAGTAAGAAAACTAAAAAAAATATATGCTGTAGATTTTAATGGAAACTTTCAAAGAAAATTGGTTTGAACGAGATATCATAATTAGTTTTTAAGAATTGATACATTTAAAAAAAAAACACACTTAATTTTCCACTTTCTCAATTCTTTTAATCAATTCTTAAAAACTAATTATGATATCTCATTCAAACCAATTTTCGTTGAAAGTTTCCATTAAAATCTATAGCATATATTTTTTTTAGTTTTCTTACTCACTTATTTTAAAAGTTAGAGGGCAGGACACATTCTATAGACCTCATTTTTCTACTTTGGAAGCGTCTATCTTTCAAACGATTGATTTTGACGAAAAATGGTTTTAGGAACCATGACGTATTTTTTAATGTCCTATCCATAGACAACCATCACGGATAGGTTAGACGAAAAAAAATTTTTTGAAGAGATGCAGTGACCGCGCGCTCTCCGCCCTCTATCTCGAAAACGGTTCACCGTATAAAAAAAAAGTTCAGACAAAAGTTGTAGAAAATTTTGTATTCCACAATATTGCTATTGAATACAACTACCAAAAACCCATAGGAAATGAGATATTTCGAAAAAACCGCGAAAAAACGATTTTTGGGCCCTTTGACCCTGAATTTTAAGGGTTGCTTACACCCTATCATATGTAGGTTTTGAGACAAGTTTTAGGGGGTCAATATACAAGTGTATACAAAATTACAGCTGGGTATCTCGAATTCCGAGGTGAATTCCTAAATTGACTGGACTAAATAGCTAGTATTCGGTTTCTAAGTTCCCGATAATTATGACACAGTTCCGCCCTAGTGTTACTGGGCCTATGGGATTGACTATTTTGAAGCTTTGACGTAATTTGTCGTATGTCAATGGCACTCCTATACATTGATATAATATTCGCATAAGTACTTTCGAATTGAATAATGATCATTTATTGTAAATAGCCGAATTATTAATAAATACTTTAATTTAATGACTGTACACAAGTTTTATAAGTTTACTTGAACTATTAAGGTTTTGTTTTATTCGTGACTGTGATGATGATTTAAGAGTGAATTATGTGAATTTTTTAAAAATTAATTAAATTATTCTATATGAGACCTGTTTTTATTTTATTATTAGAAATTAATTATAATATTGTTTTGTGGTCATAGTACAATTTTATGTCACCTTAATAGGTAAGTCTGATTCCTCTAGAATCTAAGTTTGATTCCTATAGAGTTTTTCAAGTTGAGAAGTTTATGACAATATGTTAGTACCTACTACTCCTACCATAGGTACTACTCCTTTTTTTTAGGGGTAATATCATCTAATGACTTTTCCCGCCCTGGGCGAGGCGAGAGGGAGTGTCAGACTCTTACTGACTAAAAACCACCCCGTTCCTACTCCTGCTTGTCGAGCCGGAGCCCCGGTAAACCCGCTAGGTAGTCCACAGGTCCGGATAGGTACTACTCCTACCTCCTATATATTATACTCCTATATCCTATTTATTATACCTCCTAGATATTGGGTACGCACCATCACCGCCACCACCACCCGAATGCGAATTAATTTTTGTGTAATTGAGATTCATTGTTATTCATCGTCAACCTAAATATGTACTGTTACAAAATGTAGTAATATTTTTGATTACTCAGTGAAATTGTGTATTTGTAGAAAGTTGTCATCTTCATTATTTTTTCCTATACATTCTTAAGGATAGTGTGGTGAGTCATAAATGATATTTTTCATTAAGTGTCATATTTTTTATATGTAACAAAATATTTTACAATTCTATTTAGTAATTTAGTATGATGAATGATGCAGTTCTTTGACTCTAAAATTGAGGAGTTTGCAAATAAAAAATCAACGAAACCATTTAATATATTTTATTAAAAATGTACGTACAATATAATTATCTACATTATATACACGGCAGGCATTCATTAATTACATTGTCAAATATTATTACAATATTTTCAGTTATTAGACTATACCCAAAGGGTTCATTTATTTGATACAGCGCTAGACACATAATTATATAGACCTTAATTAGCGGCTCACATGTACGCGCCATCTGCAGGACTTTACTGGTCAGCGCACTAAGAGAACTCTTACTGTGCCTGATACATAGCTCGTCGGATCGTACGTGTGAACCGGTCCTTATGGGCGGTGTTACACAAATATTTAACGTTAAATAAAATTTAAAAGCGAGTGATTGGCATAAATATGTCCTACATTAATAGATTTAGGACAAAATAAAGTTATATCCCATTGATACATCCATCTACATTATACCATTTAGTTTGAAACTATTCTTACGTCTTTGGAATTAAATCACCAAAACAACTCTGGTTATGGTCACACATTATAATTTTAAGGCGGGATTCTCTAGATATTAACTACATAATTCCTATGAATTCATAGTCGTCTTAAGGTCTTAGAAACGTAGAAGATATTAAACATACTCTTTCAAAACTTATCGAGATTAATTCATTGTTTACCTATAACAAATTTGTTCAAAATAAATCATGGTTACTTCAATTTCAACACGTAGGATACGCATTATTAATAATTTAAATATATGTCTCCATTAATCATTGCTTACATTAATTTTGTGTTTAGTTGAGAAAGGTCTAAACATAGGATTCGGACTCCGTATCGGACTCGGAGCCTTCTAAAGCTATAATATTGTTTTGGTCTTTCGCGTCGGCGCCGTTGGATGGTTCCCTGAACAGGCGCGGCACAGATTTAGACCGTGAGTTCTTGTCGTCCTTATTCACGTGCACCGGTTGGAACTTCTTAAGCACTCTCTGATACACCATTTTTCTTGGCGGCACAGGTGGAGGCATGTGGGGAGGAGCCTTATTATTATTGTTGCGTTCATATTCCGAATTGTTGTATTCGGGTTTGACTGCAGTCGGAGTAGCTTTGTAAATGTCAGAAGGGAACATGTTTTGGGATTTCATGTCGTGAAATATGTCTCTTCGTCGGTTATAAACCGAGGTGTACAAGGGCTCAATATATTGCGTGGTGTAGCAATTCTCAAAGGAGTTTTCGCTTGCCGGTGACTCCGTAGATCGGCTGTTGAACGAATTTTGAGGCTGGTACAAAGTGTCGCTACTACTCGAATCACTGTGGAGTATGATATTAGCCAAAGATTTTGATTGGTTTAATTTATTCGTGTTGTAATTGCGTAGCCTTGATTTCTTGTGGTCTTCTGAATTGGTGTTCTGTATGCTGTCGACATAAGAATACGAGTTTTGTAAAGGATTAGGGGTATGTTTCTCCTGCTCTCTGTTCGCCGGTTGAGCGGTGCAACTTTTAGTGCACATGTGTGCAGGATCAAACCGTCTCTTCCTGCAACAGTTTGTTACTTCATAGCTGCCGTTGCGTAATTTGTCCGCGTTTGCGAGGACTTCTTCGCTAACTTCTAAACTTTTTGTTCTAGCTGCTTGACGAGTCCAGTCATTTCGTGTAAAAATGGTGGCTGCCGGTGTTAAATTTCCGTCCGCTTTTGATTGTGATGGTTCTCCCTGTTTCTTCGTCATCTGCCCATATATATTTTCCGTATTGTTGTTGTTCGTTTTGCTAGTATAGTTGGCACTCTTTTTTTCCCAACCTGTATACACTCTAGCATAATTCGTGTTAGAAACTGTTTCTGCTTGTGATTGATAATGATTCTGTCGTTGAATATTTTCTGTAAACATGGCTAGATCGTGTATGTTACTATACACAATATTTTCTTGACTAGAAACCAGGTCTCGTTTACTGTCGAAATTTTCTTGCTTTGATTCTAAGAGATTGTCTGAGCTCTTGGCTCTGTTGAAATTTTTGTTAGAGATATTTTTGTTTGCTTCTTGAGTTTCTGCAAACATGCTATACACTTTGAAGTTCGAGCTGCCTTTGAAACATTACTTCTTGGTGGTTTTTGGGGCTCTAAACCCGTTATATATTTAGCTGGGCTTTGTTCGTAAATATCAGCTGTCGAACGTTGCAATCCTTTCTTTGGTATATAATTCCTTTCATCTATACCATTCGATATACCAATGTTAATGGAGTTATGTACATATCTCTCTCCCATATATGGCGTAGTATATAACTCTTCATTGACAGTGCTGTAAAGTTCCGCTTTGTTGGAATAAATATTCTGCCTTTGGTTGACTTGAGGCAAGCCGCTTACATTATGATTATCGATATTGTATCGCGCTACTAGCTTAGATTCTTGCTGCATGTTGCACGTGGGCGCGGACATGCTGTGGAGGATGTTTCGAGGCGCGGGGCTGTTTCCTCCGTTACTGTTTGAATCGTCTTCTGAGAGCGTCAGTCCTGAGTCTCGGCTTAGCGATAGCTTTTCCTTACGTGGTGTTGATAGTTCCATAGAGTCTAAGGATATTCCGACTGAATGCAGACTATCGCTTTCCTCGGCTCCAGAGTCTAATAATGCATTTGAAGACTCAGGGTTACCATTGCCCAGTAGACCAGAAATCTGTGGTCCAAACAAAGCTTCCGCTTTAACGATCAGGAGTTCTACGACCATTGGCACTGCTTTTGGAGCTTTGTCGCAGGGTGTGTTGGGCCATAGTAAGCTAGGACCGACGCATACGCCGAGGTTCATGGGACACATGAGATTTATGTTTGACTTCTTAGCGATAGCTTGCAGTAAACATATGAAGTAGGTCAGCATCGTGTAGTGAGCCTTCGGCAACTTCAAGAGCAGCGAGCGCACCGCCGTCACTTTCTCATTTTGTGATAACGCTGAAATAAATGAAAAGGAATCATTATAGCAATACAATATAAATAACTATACAGTCTCAGATATATTTAACTTATATAGTACTAGTGTGTAATTTTAAGATAATTATGATACTTACTTAGAACTTGAAGCCAAGCAGGGTACAGATCTGCGGAGAGCAAAGGCTGGGGCAGCGCGCGGAAGAACTCTTTCACTAGAGCAGCAAGCAATAGTACTGGCGCTCGCTCCAACTCCGGACAGCCTTCCGCCCAGGGACCCAGTGTGTCCAACTAAAAAATAAACATTGATTTTTAAAATACATTCGTAACACTTTTAAATTTTTTTAAATAAAGACGTTTAAATGAAAAATTAGAACATGAGAAGGTAATTACCTTATCTCTAAGCAGTCTTAGCGCTTTAGCATTAGCACTTCTGCGGAATACGCCGTGAGTGAGCGGCGCGAGTGCTCGCAGACGACGCATGGCCAGTAGCAGCGCGGGCGGCGGTGCGCCTCCGCACAGCCGGGTCAGAGCCACGCCGAACAGCCTTCCGCCACGACGGAGCAGCCTCAACCCTCGCCCGCCAGTCGAGTTGCCGCTGTAACACATACCACTCATTAGCTAACCGTAACACCTCCAAAAAGTTGCAATAGTGTGTGTGTATAATGTCATAAACAAACATAGATAATCTTAACTTTTCAAATCCACTTACTTTTTTAAACCCTGATTTTTCTTCCTCAGTTCGAAGACCAGTCCACACGGATTGTTCTTAGCATTCACATGTTCAAGGTCAAACCCGTCCTCGTTAGATAGCGTTTGCCTTATTCTTGACATCTGAAATTGAAATGAAATTACTGTTAAATAGAAAGAAGTTATTAAGAAATCCAGCGATTCCGACATTTATCTTTTCTGGAATCTGGGTAAGTAGTATAAGTGTTGTATGTACCTGCACAGCGTGAGGTCTCTCGATGCCCCTGAGCGGAGTGGGCGGTGCGTCTCTGGAGGTGCGAACACAGAGAGTGAACTCGTTGACAGCTCCCCAGCGTGTGTCCGTCTCGTGGTCGTCGGCGTCGCCGTCGGCGTCGGGCTCCGTGCTCCCGTTCTGCAGCACCTGCAGCGCCTGCCGCACCACGCAGTGCGCGCTCATCTCCGGGCTCACTGACACTGTCTTACACTGGAATATCAAATTTAAGATATTATTTATCATAATAGTTATATAAGTATTCCAAAGTTTTCTAGTCATAAAAAAGTGGTATACTATTGTTCGCAATTGTGAATTATTACTTACAAATTCAATCGAACTCGTCGCGTCTTTATAAAATATCTGAATATTCGTCGATTTTGGTTCAGTCGACAGCTGGGCGGTTAAAGCATTTTGTATTTTTCTGCAAAAAAAGAAGACGAGTTAGATTTGAAATATCACTAATCGGATAATACATATTTAATTCAGGTAGAATTCAAAATCACTTACCTATACCAAGTGTCTCGTGCCGCCTGCGTGGGGTAAATGGCGAGGTAGTTGGCGACACCGGTGATGGTGGGCCACCCGATCATGAACCCTGTGTCATCACCGTCTGATAAGGAGATCCACACTTCAGCCAGGCGGACACTTTCTTTGAGTTTGAAGCAGTTGGTTCCCCTTGCTTTGCCGACGAGCAGGAGGTCGCTGAAGAGGAACAGATGCCGGTCGAGCGGCGGGGAGGTGGTGCCGAGTGGACTGAGCTGCACCGGCGCCTCCATGATGAAGGTGCGCGGGGACAGGGAGCTACTGCTCGCACTGATGGTCCCGCTGATGTCCAGGCTCGGTCGCTTACGCAGGCTTTTCTGTTTCTGAAATAGCCAAAGTAAATACATAGATTAATTAGTTATTCATAAGAAATTAAACGTCTCGTTGGTGCAATGAATAAAGACTAGTGCAGTAGGTACCGAATAAGGGATCTCGGATAGGATTTCGTTTAGGTTTAAGTTTGGACAACACGTTATGTTTAGCAAAGATCTTATGTTGATCCATTATAAGGGAGTATGAACAAATTCGTATTATAAATGATCCATCTAGAGCTCTATTTACCTGAGCATGGTGCGAGGCCAGAGCTGCAGGTGCATCAGCGTCGTGCAGCGCGAGGTAGTCGTGGGGGAACAGGTCCTGTACGCGCTCCAGGTCAGAGAGACGCGCTGCCCTTCTGCGCGCGCAGCCTCCACCAACCAGCCGCTCATATTGCGCCAATCGCTCAATCTGCAATTAAACAAAGAAATTTCATTAACAACTTTATTCTTAAAGATATGTCTCTAGATGGTACTAAGGATAAGGTCTAAACTAGGTATAACTGTCCGCTACTCATTATTATATCAACATGTACTCAAAGACATTTTAATTGAAATTCTTTTTACAATCTCTGTCATACAGTAGCTAAGCTAAGTAAGTAAGCTAAGTTAACGACAACTATCCATGTACAATAATATACTCTACAAACTAAGCGTACAGTGATGCGTTCATATCCGTTGAAGCGTAAGTACATTAAAGTCATCAGTTGTAACAAAGCGTAATCTTAATTCTCATCGCGACGTACAAGGAGTCCTTAGGGTGCTCCCTCACGACCACGACACTCCTCTGAACCGTGTCCATGACAATAATAGCTTATTATAACAGGGCTGGAACCGTGAGAGTTTACCACTATTGTCACAGTAACAAACCCCTCTCACACAGTAACAACTTGAATAGATTCACATACGAACATTCTTTGTTTAAATGTCAATCAATTAAACGTATTGTTTAAAACTTTTACAATGAACATTTATACTAAACCTTGACTTATGACTTACAGTTCTTAAGCAAGAAGAACCGTAACATATTTGTTTACGGTTTTACGCTTTTATTCAAACAGAAATTAGTATTTCATGTTCAATGGTGATATCAAATGATTCGGTTTGTGTGTAGACGTGTTCAGTGGTACGTAAAATTATGCGTTTGAGTAGCGATGACCAACATTACGCTCAGTTACTGCTGCGCTTCCATTGTGTTCCGAGAAATGGTTGCGTTTGCGACGGTTCTCTGTAGCGGTCATAATATCCTGTGGTTTCACATAAAAAAGTATTCGCCATTAGTTTTAATGACCAGAGTGACGGATTACGTATTAACAGTAATCGTCTCTGGGGTTTTTAAAACACCTCCGCGGTTTAAGCAAGTTTTGAATATGGTTCGCACAAAAACTGTTGATCGTTATTGACGGCTTCGTTAAAGATGTGTGGGTGAGACAGAGTTATTGTACTGTTAATAATTATATATTAATGTGCGCACAACCGCGAACTGACGCGATCACTGTGATTTTCATTTGAATAGACAACGTACCTAACAGCGAGACCGTTACTTTGTCTTTGTACGACGACTGACTAACTCGTGACTAAATTCAGATTAAAAAATTACAGTTTTAAATTACTATTTTAAAGTCTAGAACACGATCGATGTGTTCAAATCTTGAATACACAATTCGAGTCCTCTATTAGATACTGCTAAGCATAGATTTGTGTTCATCATAATATATTTAATGTTAACAAAATTAGGCTAATGCGTTCCCTTACTTATAAATCCGTTCAATCTTTTCTGAGAAATTCCTTGAGCCGGTTTTAATAATACAGCACAAAAGTATTTATACTTCAGATTCTGAGGCAATCTATTGAGCCGTACTCAAACTTCTAATTTTTTTACAGTTGTAAAATTATCTCTACTTAAAAAGGGATTAAGTTTTTTTTTGTTATGGAAGAAAAGTGAAGTGGTTTTTGTCAAGATAATCATTGGAGAATCTTGTGAAAGATTATAAATCCTCTGTCAAGTTCGGAGATATCATGTTTGCTTCGCAATGAAATCCATTTCTTGGAGTTATTATTAGAAGGCACGCATCCAGAGCATCACAAACACGCGAGTGTTATCTATACGCGTTACACGGAACTCCACTTTCTAACTCAAATGTTTACTTTACAGTAAGTGGGTTCGGGCGTAAGTTTTTAGATAACAAGTGAACTGTCCTAAACTGAGATAAGGTGCGCGTGCACTGAGCCCCTCCCTCCTCCATAAAAAACAGCTTTTTACAAATGTTCTTTATCTTAAGGTTTTACGTTTCCTACTTAAGCGGACACGCCTCGTTGTAAAACGTATTTCTAATATTTTAAGCCGGCCCTGTTATTTCTAAGTGTCATAATACTGTCCTAAATGTAGGTCGGTTTGTCGGTCAATCTTTAGTAGCCTTGTTTATCAATAGTAAAGTGGAGTATGATAGGAGGTCTTCTGTCTGCTTTGAACACGTTTTACTTTACGTAACATATCAGTATTGCGCAAAGGAAGTTGAAAGTTGTCATCGTGTGGTTTATGCTGTGATTTATGTAACCGTCTGTGTAATTAAATTGAAAAATTTGATCTTTTCCAACGTTTGAAAAAATGTTATAATTGGCAGAAACATGGTGCAAAGTGAAGCTACATTACATTGATTCGAATACAATATGTTTTGTCTTGAGCTAATCAGTCAAAATCAGCCAATCAAGAAAAAATATATTAGGTAAGTATATCAAGCAAAATTCGAACTGTATATTCACTTGGTTACGCAGACACTCACTAAGAAGGGATTTTCAAAAATTCCACCCCGAAGGAGTCAAAATAGAGTCAGGTTCAGTGGATGTTTGTATGGGAAATGTATTGTTTTTGACCAGAGGAATACCAAACTTTGTACTTAGGCTAATGATTAAAAAGAAATAAAAAAGTGTTTAAGGAATTTTGAACATTTTACCAAATAACCTGAACCTACTCAACACAAAATATAAATCGGATCACTACAAATAAAACTTTGAACTTTCTTCATTATCCGTATATTCTTTGCTCTCATTCTTTGCCGAAAACAGAGACATTATTACCAAATGAGCCATTTACACTCGCAATGAGCTGCCGAGGCGCCATAATTACGGCAGAATTATCACTTGACATTGGTTTTTAAGGGGAATTTAATGCCATATAAGATATTAACGGTAATGCGGCATGCGGACCATGGAATGCAATGCGCGTGATTCATCGAGCGACCGGAGATCGGAACAAGGATGTGAGCATTTATTTACTTTAATTTGGGTGTATCTTTATACAGGTTTTGCGTGTACAATGCATATAAAAATAGAAAAACAAGGGTGTCTATTATCAAAAAAATTAAGGTTTAGTTTCCTTCGCACCATCGAACTACTTGTGGCAAATGGGTCAAGTCCTAACTCTTTTCACAATTTATTATATTAAAATCCTTACTTCCTCGCTTCTTCCTCTTCAAGATGGCTTTTGCCAAAAGTTTAGTACAAGAGTAGTTTAGTTCTTAAGCATTTTGGCCTTTTTAAAGTAGAAACCCAGTGATTTAACTTAATACCTGACTCAATGGCCATCAAATAGTTTGAGTATCAATTTGTCACTAGCTTTTGAACCTTAAATCTTAAGCTTAAAGCTTAAAACTGGCATTATCAGATAGTCTGCCATATACTTTATATATACGAAGTTATTTAGATTTATTGCAACAAAGGTCATTCTATAATAAACCTAGTATTTGAATTTATAATTCTGATTTCCAATGTTATTTTGTCCGACAACGAACGTTGGAGGCCTCGTTAACGAATTCAATTACATGGGAATAATTTGAGATACCTTGAAGCAATTTGTGTGTGAGCAAAAATGTTCTGCACAATAAATAGCTGTGAGATACCATTCGCGTTAATTAATTGAATTCGGAGTGTTGCCCGAATAAATTCATAAAATTCCTTTCTGTCTTCATAAATCGAAAGGGAAATCGGTCCCTGTAGTATTACGGTACTTGGTACACGACGCCGTTCACGTTGAACTAAATACCCGCAAAGTTCATCCGGCATAAGAAGTATTCTGTATTCTCGCAAGTTATCGCGGCGACATCGGGCGGGTCGCGCGGGTCGCCGCATATATCTCTATTGTTGTGCCACACTGCAAGCGCCTACTCATCCTCCATGAAAACAGCTCGAGATCGCAGATAACATTTCACTTTTGGACAAAATACCACTCAGTAAAAGTGATATGTTTATCAAAGGTCAACGATAGAAACTAAAGCAAGAGTACGTTCTATTTACTCGCCTACTTAGCCTATGTTATTTCTCATTCAGTTTGGCAATCAATTGCTGTCAAACGCCAGTAGGTACCTACGTGTATATTTTTCATGTCAACATCAATACAATGGGCATATTATTGCTCGAACAAAATCGCGCAGTATCGATTTCAAGATAACGTAAAGTAATGAGAGCCTGTATTGTTTATTCGATTATTTCTTCCGACTGACCTAAATAAACATGTACTCATTCGTTCCCGTTAATAGAATAAGTGGTAACTAGAACACAGGCCCCTGTTTGCACCTGAAAGTTTGATAATTATGTTAATTAACATGCTAACTTATTACTAAATGCTGTTACGGAATACTGGGTACGCATTCACAGAGGCACGCATATATTTTTTAAGAATCGAATATTTTGCGCGTTGATGTCTTTTGTATGAAGACTGATATAGGCAACAATTTAAATGATCGAAACAAATGTATACAAATTACGTTGAAAGCACGAAGTAACTTTTTTAGTAACTAGAAGCAAAACATAAACTCAGTCATGTTGATGAAAAACAAAGTACGTATGAAATAATGTCAAGTAATTACCGGTTGAAGCAGTATGATCATAAATCATATCGAAAGCAGCGTTGTTACCAAAGAAGACGTGAAGCGTGGAATTTTCGATTGAGAATGATATAGGACTGCCGCGGTCATTCGGAATAATGCATTCTGGGCCGAATCACGGCACGCAGGAGTTTGCGGTCAACGGCCTTCTTACAAACCCTGAGCCCTCGACAACATTCATTTTAAAACAAGAACACCTCTTGGAAATTAACAATCTTTCAAATAAGATGTCCACTTGGATTGCGTTCGGGAACTCGACAATTAATGGCAACGATAAAACATTATTCTTGCTCTCTGAATCTGACCAATTTACATGGAATGCCGTTTAACATACGAGCGTTTCAGAACAAAAAAGAATGCGATACAAAAATATAGTTCAACCTGAAGAGAGCTTTAAAAAATAGCATTCTATAAACTGCTTGACTGGAAGTAGTCGGACTTGAACAGTTGAAACCAGAACAATGTTTTGTTATTTCTTTAGTTACTCATTAAGATTCCCTTAACAGTCAGTGTCATTGCTAAGAGTACATTGACGAGCAACTTTTGCAATTCTTATTGCGAAGTAAATATCAAACTTATCAGTCTTATTGTACTCTGCGATGCATTAGTAATATCAATGACTTCAATAGTTTCGTGTACGTCCGAGGCGTGAAAATCATCGCATGCACGTATTTAGCAATAATTCGTACATAGACATGTGTTAAGCGGACAGATCTATTGCCTAACAATTAAATGGCAAGCACAAAGAATACGCATCATTACACATTAACAAAACCTCTTGTAAATTGAGTGACGGCACATGAAATGTGTTACGTCACGTTATACTTAACAATAGTTTGGTTTGAACGTCAATCATGCGTTGGAGACGTTTTTAAATAAGTCCATGGGAGAAAGTGCATCGCCCGCGGCTTGGGCACACCGAGCCTCGAACCTGGGGCTACGGTCCACGGGACAGTTAATTGAGTCTCGGCACTGCCTCCGCAGGTCACCGCATGACCTTATAATTTAACGCATTTTGTGCCTCCTTCGCGCCCAATGTGGTAACATCCATCGGATATATAATACATATGTTATGACGCAACGCCGTTTACAGTGATGAATGTTTTGTGAAATAGAAAAATGTAAACTTGTCAAACTCAAGTTTCCCAGAGTTGCATCACTGTATCTGATAACCCTCGAAGGGCCAAAGCGCAACGATAAAGCAGTTAAAGTGAAGATTTATTAATATACTCTCATGTGACGTTTACAGCATCCATTACCTAACAACTAAGTTTACGAGCATAAAAGTGGAAAAATATTATTTTTACGTAATAATGGCGTTAGACAGGTAAAAATTTATTACCGAAAATCCGATTGAGCTAAGAATGAAATCCGAATCCCGTTAAATATTTGTTCGGATTTATGTCACCTTATGATGCATGGGGTAATAGCATAAGACACGGGTGACAGCTACCTGACTCTGTACATTTTTTAAGTATCGATGTAAAACATGTTTTATTTAATCTGTAGGTGCCGGAGGTTGAAATTAACATATTTGGTTTTATTATTTGCTTAGCTAATGCGGGTTATGGCCCACATGTTGCGTCATATTACCTTGTTTCATTGCTTTAAGTAAGCTTATTTACTGAATAGTGGGTTCAGTGTTAGATTCTTTATCAAGCACCACCATCAAGCATCTTTTCACAGAAATATAGTAATGCAACGTTATTATTTAAGTATTGGCTATTGTAGTAGTTTACAGTTGTTACCGCGAAACTAAGTAAAGTATCCATAACAAAGTTTCCCGCTTTCTCTTCGCGTAACTCCTAGCATTGTTTTCCAATTTACAACACTAATTTAAAGTAGACCAGTATCATAAACCTAATATTTAATACATATTTCTTAAGTTAATTCTTTAAAACGATGACTCTCTTCTGTTCACACAAAGTGAGAAATAATATTGACATTACGCATCTTATTCTACAAAGATGTAGTGTAGGTGGTTGACGAACATATAATAATATTACGTATGACACCCACTTTTGGCTAGTTATGTTATAACTCTAATGTAATAAGTATAACTCTCTGTCTGTTGCTATGCACTAAAAACTACTTGAGAATGCGATCTTCAGAAAATCTCACACAAAATTATTAGATAAAGGAGAATGAACGTCCTTTCCATTCAATAATAAATATGCTAAGTATTTAGCTCAATATAGTGTAAACAGTTGACCGAATAACTTAGAGCAATAACGGCACCGAATTCTCCAAATATCTGCCAGTTTAAAAACCTTATATAATTATCACATTTTATTTAGGAATAGTTTTATTATTATCGTATCAGGTCTAGGAATTTGGAATGCCTAATTTGTATTGAATAATGAATGATTAATTCTAACTGCAGTTGAATACCTTTGGATTTCTTGTTTTAACATACATAAGACGAGTATTGTAACAGTTCGAGACAGTTATTGTATAGCTTCATTCAGACCTAGTTCAACATATAGCGATAATTATGTATAGAATACATATTATATCAATTTGGCGTTGCAATAGATATTTAGCGTCATATAACGGACAATGCTGAACATATAGCTATATATTGCTAAACATATAGATGTGTTTCCACCGTTCGCTGCTCCGTCACCCCGTCCCACTATTGAGAAAAATACAATGCTTAGCATTTAGCACTCTTTCATTTGCATACACATAATATCATTGTCATATCGCATGATAATGGAATTACATAAAACATGAGAAAGTATTGAACTCGCCGAGGAAGTAGATTCATGGCGTGTCAATATTAAAAGCGATGTGCCACTTTGAATGTTACGTAAACCACGCTAGGTCGTATTTGGATTACTCGGTAAAAATGATTAATGGGGAGCTCGGTGTATAACTATATTATCGAACAATTCGCTGTATATTATTATTTAACGTTTCAAAACAATAGACGCAATAACTTCATTAGATTCTCCCATTGTTGTAATTATTTTCAAGATGTTTTATAACTCTCAAGGCATTTAATGATTGATTGGAAAATAAGACAGTTTTATATTATAGTATCGTATATATAATACTAGTATCTTAGTTTTCAGCCATTTTGTTATGTGTTTAGTGGTGAAGCCAAAGTGCTGCTATTACACAATTAAGAATTATACATGGTGCCAACACCGAAGCAAATAGATGCTGTATAAGGACGTAGTGTTGCCTTGAATAAAAATACCAATAATTATTTACAATTATAAGATGTGGCAATCACGATCGTACCAATAGATTTCGTATGTGTATATAATCAAGTTAGGTACATATTACTACGTATATAATTTTTAAATGTATAAAAAATGATATTTCAAGATTCGTGCGTACGTAATATCGAAATGCTGGAAGCGTTTATACAAATGAGCGTGTAATTTTATTTTTTATTTATTAACAAAATATTGCGTGTAACATGGTACACAATACATAATCTAAATAAAATATAATAATTTAACAAATTAACAAAAAACGCGGAAAGCAGTATTTATTACACAATAAAATTATTTTCGTATGATTTACATGTATAATAACTGATAATATTTTCTAAATAGCAGTCCTAAATTTATTTAGTTTTATGGTGATAGTGATTATGTAGTCCCAGGATTTCCCCAAGGACGCAGTGAAGCGAGTCATGGTCACCGCTCCATAGTTCCCGGAATATGCTTTAAACGCTGCGCACACGCAACCAACGCGAAACTACCAATTAACTCCCCGAGGAGGCGACATAATGATGTGTCAGCATTTTTATCTTTTTATTTTAATAGCTGAAAATATCATCTAGATGTGACCACCGCCTTCTAGGAACCGCCTGCACTCACATTCAGATTTTTTTCTATCAATTTAAAATTGTATAGATACGCTTTTAACATTTTTATTTTACTCATTGAACCTAACAATAAGTCTCGTAACTGCTAGATACGTAGACATAATTAAAACTGTTATTTTCAACTAAAATGCGTTTTTGAATAACGGGCTGTCTAGTTTTTATTACTCATCTAAGTACGTAACGGTGATTTTTTCCCAAATTGACCCCGAAGGAATTTTGTTTCGTTTTTGTAGATTTGAAGGAAGCGGTTTAATTCCTAGGTATTCGGTACTTGAACACATTAGTCCCGGTCACGAAGTTCTAACTTGAGGAACAGACACGAGCTGCGGCCATGTCACGTAGATCACTGACCATCTACCAAAAGGACGACAGAGTACCGTAGCATCAGATAATTAATTTATCTGTAACTGGCTTCTGTTTCTATTTCACGAATACATCATGTATTTTTGACGAACGTCTTTTAATTCTGTTCTTTACTTTAGCAGATCTTAACAAAATACAAAAGCAACAAAATGCTTGGTTTGCTTCCCTGTAGTAACTGGAGATTATTATTGTTCCTTTGGTTCGTATTCATGAATATTTCTCAAATGACTCCTGCCTCTGTAAATGTCCTCGTTACAAAACAATTACCGAAGCATTTGTTGAATGTTATGGTGGAGGGTACAAAGAACAGTCGGATCACCGCAGGACGTCGACTAATGACTGCGGACGGGTCCTGACGTCACGTCGGGGGGTCACTAAACTTACTGTTCTAACACGTGTTGGTGCAACGTTATCTTTAGATTGGAAGATGCAGCAATACGCAGTCTGAGCAACGATTGCACTGGGAACATTATTTTTAGAACGAGTCCTTTGGGAACGATTCGTACGTGATTTTTTGAACGCAATCACAGTCGAATTACGTGACGATTACACTTCCTGTACAAAACTGTTTCATAGAACCGCGCATAGTGTTGCTTCCACGGTGTTGTTTGGTTTTGTGTTTTGTCGTGTGGGAACCGACGGAGATGCACAATGATGCGAGCCCTATTAGCCGCCGATCGGTGCGGGCACCAACAAACAGTGTTCCGCGAAGCCAGAACAATGGTGGGTAATTTTGTAATGTCTTCTTATTACCATGCATGACGCAACGCACTCTCGTATACTTGTCCCGAGTATTCCTATGATTAATTATTATTCATACAATGCAATAGGTAATATTATATTTAATTCTTACGATTTACGATGCCTGCATTCTAAATGCAAATAACTACTTCACTGTTTTTAAATAGTCCTTGGCAAATAAGGAAATTCGGTGAACAGTTCACATTTCCTACAAAAAGTGTGTTATACATATTTCGGTTTCTACAAATCTCATAGTAATACGAATCACGTAGGAAGCGAACTGTGTCACAGTTGAGTTGTGTCGGCCCAACATAAATGCACTTTCATTTGTTTGAGCTTGTAGGAACACAATGAGTGATAATTGCAGGGTTAGTAGTTGTACGCCTACAGGTGTGTGCTGTTCTATATTTATCGTAGTGTCGTTTGGGAGATCTCGTCTTGCACATGTTGTATCAAAATATTTAATTAGTATTTCCATAACAGTGCAGCGAGCACGCGCGTACGCTGCGCCCAGTTTTTGCTCCACATGCTAATAACTCGAAGACATCTTGAGACTCGTCTGCCTCGCCATTTATAAGAAGCGACTACTTAAATAAGTTCGTGTTTTGTCAAGTTAATTTTGTTTCGTTCGCCATTATTGTCTGTCAACGAGTTGTAATTTTTTCTAGTTTATTGTCGATCAGGTGTGCTTGTAATTGACAGGTGCACTAACTAGTTCACTTATTAATATTAACAGCGGGCTATTACTAGACAATAGGTACTTGTCTTGAGTATAGTATTTGAAATGTATACGACCTTCTTTAATAACTCGACTCGTCCAAATACCTGATATCAATCATGATAATTGTAGCATTAGTTAATACGCCAGTTACTTGCAGGGCTACAATTAGATGCGCTTTCCAAGTGGAGTTATGAACACCATAATGAGATGCATCTAAACAATGCATTATTCATGTGAACCTTGTTTACATCTATTTCACCTTTGTTGAGAACGCCCTCTTGACAGAGAAGGAATTACCTGTCAGGTATATTCTAAACTATACCTACTACTATACTACTAGTTTCATATTTCGTCAGATAAAACCAAGACACAATGACACTAAATTATTTAAAGAATTCTTTCTCGCCCCAGATCTCAACATCTTTTATAACTGACTTAGAGTTTGTTTCGCAATAAACTTTAAACAAATAATGCTTAATTCAATAGCGCAAAACAAAGCGAATCGATGCACAGAGATAATTTAATTAACTATATCGATCAATCACTGGTTACGTAGTACACTGTAGATACAGAAACGAGTCGGCCAAATGGAGTTTTAGGTTATGAACCCATAAATCTGGTTCAAACTGGATAATTACGGAACAATTATGAAATACGTTTCAATCTATCGTATCTTCGATGGCTCATGCGTTGAGACCTTTCCAATTACTTACGTAATAGGGGGCTTAAATTATGGTATAACACGAAGAAATGGGACCGATCTGTGTGGAGCCCCACGTCGGTTTTATTCATTTGAGTAATTATGAGGGTTTCGGGGCTCAGGTAATAATGGAAGTGCCTTTGAATGAGTGGTTTGTTTATTAGCGGTATTCTAAACAAGGGAGACATCAATCGCTTTTGTTATCCTCGGTCCTCGGGCCATTTAGAACGACCATGTTTTACTACGAAATGCTCTTGTTATTGCTTACTGAACTTCTAACTTCGAGATAAGAAAGTATTTTAAAAGCATGCTTTTGTTTAGGAATGTCTAGACTAGATACGATTGTTTTCATAAATTGTGTAGTTTGCTACGATGTAGTCATCTATTGTTGTGTTGGCTTCGAATGCTAAATTTATATTGTATTGTAAACTTTTTAGGAGTTAATATAATATCTACAAATGCGTATAAATCGTGATCGTGATTAAAATGAAGTGTATGGTAAATAAAGTGTATTTTAAATACACGTTAGCGGTTATAGTGTTTAATATCTATACGTTCTTTTCGGTCAGGGTCAAATGTGAAGTCACAAGCATACTTTAAGGATTTTATTATGTTTGCATTGAAACCTCAAACAAGATTTATTGATTATTTAAACGACTTAGAGCTTAAAGATAGGCAGTTCAATAAGCAAATATTAGCATAAATGTACTGAAGACAAATTATATCTGATCAGAGTCATAATTCCGCGTGAGTTATGCATGTATTGTTAGGCATTGTGTTACGACGATGTTAATCGGTCGACCGTCAGCCAACCGCACTAATGTACCCGACTTTTGTTCATTCACATCGTATGTACATAACTACATACATTATGTATTCACTTCAATACCAACGTATTCCGTACAATGTTATACAAACATGAAATATATTTACAAACATCACTTGTCTGTCAGTAATTTGAGATACATAAATTCAGACATGTAACATTATGATTAATTGTAAAAATTAAAAGCCTTGAGTATATATGGGTAGTAGATCAAACATTAATGATAAGTAACATTGAACTGTCAACATTAGTGGGTATTCGAATATCAAACAAATCTTAAACTTCTCTGATTCAAAGAGATAACGATACAGGAAAATAATAACACATTGTATGGGTCTACTACCAAGGAAAATAAGACAGGCAGGTGGCTAATTGCTGACATTAAGTCGGACCCTGGCGCAATTAAGGTCGCCAGATGCATTACAAAAACAGGATGCTTAGAAACTTGACGCATTGTCGACATCATTGAATCATACTGTAGCTAAAAAATCGATTGTGACCGGCCTTGTCGTAAATAATTGAGTTCGATTCAAACCACTATTGTTTAGTTGACAATAAGTGTATCCAATATCACAAGTACAGAATTTCTATTAGCATACATTTTAATATTGATGGTTAGCAACTTGCAATACAAAGTGAAGAAAAAACACTTAAACTTAAGTAAGTAAATACTTAGTGCAGTAGCAAACGGCAGGAACACTCACATGCATCATAAGTCCTTTGTGTAGGTAAGTAGTAGTCACTGACACGGGAACATCACACGCGGGGTCACGTTCGACCCTTGTTTATGTTGTGAACAATTGTTGCACTATGCGACGCGGCGTGGGCTACAGACGTGCGTCCTGTGGCGCGGCGCGGTGAGGACTGCCGCCTGCGTGCTACGTAGCCCGCCCCGCTGCGCTTGCGCATCGCCCGCCCAAACGTACGTGCGTTGCGTACTACCGCCCGCCTAATTTTCTTTAATTAATTAATGGTTATTGGTTTCGTGACTTTATCAGTTCCATCTAATTACAACCATTAACATTTATAAATCTACCTTTTTTACTAATGCATAGATAATAAATGAAGACATTCTTAAATAATTTGTATTTTACTCACTATTCTAATATGTTTTTCACGGCTTAATTTTTTGGCTAGAAAATAATTTAATAAAATCAAATCACTTTGTTGGTGTACCATTAGTGTAGGTAGTTAAGGCGCACCTGATAATACGTTACGGAAAAGCAAATAAATATTATTGCACTTAGAAAGCAGTTCTACAAAACTGATATTTACTGAGTGAAAATATGCTAGTAGTTTACAACAGTCATTACTCGAGAGAAGTGAAAATGTTGAATGGTTTTACCGAAATGAAATGGCACCGCGTGGATATTATTACAAAGACGTGTGTTGATTAGTTGACTTGCCCGATGAAGTCATCTGCGCCGAAGGACAATAGTGTTTAAACACGATTTCAATTCTAATAAAAGCATAATATAATATTATACTACATTATACTTATGTATATAAAATTATCCTATATTTAAATATGTATTGAATTACAACTCGATAAGATTCGTGAATGCCATCATTCAGATGTTTATATTAACGCGACCAAATCATTTCATTGTTAGTTTTTAAAACTCCATTTCCACGTATTATTCAGTGGACAATAGTACGATCGGTAAGTTTACGAGGACACTATAATTTATCTCCATAAACCCCGATAGTATAGAAATCGTTTCAATAAAAAAGTAAAAGTGAACTGAGTTTACAACAATGGCGTAATTTATAACAGAAATATTAATGTCTTAGTTGACTTTTAATATCTTTTGACTCATCGCACTCTGTTGTCCTACAAACTGGTCATTGCTGAAACGAGCAGTTCTCTTCGGTCAGTTTTAAATGCACAATACAATAGACGCTGTAGGTCAAATATATTTACGAATGACAGACTGTGTATAAATCATCTGTGTAACATATCAATGTAATGGACGAGGAGTGTACCTATGAAAGAGTTTCGTGCTGGCAGCGAGTCGGGTGGCACGCGTGCGCGGTACACTGCGCCCGCGGCGATCAGAAGTAGAGTATGTCACACGACTTATCAATCATAACCGTGTACAAACGTCGCTGATCTAGCACCAGATCCGCGCGAAATGGACAGCACTATCTCCTAAACTAATTGCGGCCTGAGATCATTACAATCGCGGTTATATTTCGAGGAACTATTTGAAGATGATTGAGTAGAGAAATAACCAACACAATCACGTGTAGAAAATTATAAATTGTTTTTAGATGAAGTACTTATTTCTATACAAATAATGGCAGTGAATGAGTGATATTAGCATGTTGATTTCCTACTTAGACGTAGTTGTTTACTTGATAGTACGAGTATCTTTATAGCAGGATAACATTTATTCATCAAGTTTTCCATTGACGTTGGTATCTTATGTACATATGTCTCGTCGATTTATAGGAAAACAGGAAACACTACTACATAGTATCAAGTATAGCGTGCCGATTATTACCTATAGAGTTCATAACTCCTCACTAATTGCCAGAGCTGCGATGTTTATCATAATTCCACTACTAATAATCGCAGTGTTGAAACTTCCGTCGCGTTGCGCCACGCTCGTCGTAGGTATCGATTGCTATTCGGTTGTCACCTTAGCTCGTTGGATAACGATTGTTGAGTAACCGATTTATACTAATTCGAATAGTGTCATGTGTGAGATGACAGCTCTAATCATTGGATATATTACATTCTATTATAGCTTGTGTCGCGATAATACGAAATATGAGTTTTTATCGAGGCCGTGTCACGTTGCATTTAATCAAGTGATGAACATACCGCCGTGTATTACGCATGTAATTATTTAATTCTGTCTACGGCACTCGACCTAAATAAACATCAACAATGCGAAGGAGCCGTGTTTCTGACAGAGTAACCCGAATTCATCGACCCCGACTGTGTCCGATTGAATTAAACCAGTTAAATTATATCATTGCCGTCCGTCTGTCGTCAGTAATTCGATTAACTGCCACTAACCACGCTCCGATGGGGAACAAGACGATGGCTCTCGCCTTTTATAGTTCGGTATTTTCCTTCTTCCCATTTAAATGTTGTTGGTAGTAATTTTAAAACCGACGTTTTTAATTTTTCCAAGCAATCAGAAAAGCAATTTGAATCGGATACGATTCAATAGCAATTGTACAATAGTTTTTATCTGTAATTTAATTGATATTCGATGGAACAAACAATAAGGTAACTGTTATTAAAAATGTATCGGCATATTTTAATAACTTTGATCATTTAGGTTGTTTACAATTAAAACTGAGTCGTTGGCCGAGTCGGTGGTCGTACGTGAAAATGGGCAGGTTTGATTTTTAACAGACTATTCAATTGTAAATTGCTTGTTCTCAAGTTTAGGTCTAACTTTTCTATTCTGTACTACCAGCAAAATTGTAAATAGATATCAAGCGTTTCTTATACCCTTACATGTCTTGTCAATATTGATATCTGTTAGTATATCGACCTCAAGCCATTCCCACGGGAAAACAGAAAAGTAATGTGAAAAATCAGTAGGGTTCTCTAGGATTATGTATAAGTAGCTCGAATAAGGTATATAATCGAGTTACACTGGCAGACTCGATATTACCGATGGGCGCATATCTTTGCATCGACTCTATTAAGATTCAAATCGCGTGCATATTCACTCACATACATGTACTCAAACATGTGTCATATCCAAACCTGTCAAGTGTGTGGTGCCTACTCGCGCGCTGAACGCGCTGAATCAACAATTGACTATTAATGCTAATATTGCTGCATTTACATTCTGTCACCCCCGCGCTTCCTATAGTAGCGACTCATAGTTTACAAGTAAAATGCTTACAAAGTTTATAGTAGACGATTTTACCCTGTTTTTAGGTCACAGCAACGCAACGCATTCGGCACGTGCACTCTCTATATTTAGTGGTATGTTTGCGGATTAAATGTAAGCTTGTACAAAGTAAGGCGTGTTACATATCTGTCAGAGAGTCCAACAAACTGTTGAAATGTGTTTATGGCCGGATGCTTTAGATAATGTTCACTTTCCCTTGCTTGTTACTTCAGTCTAAATATGGATTAACCAGCTTTGTATCGAAAAAACAACACGATAATCTGACCCTTTTTGAAATCAATAGATTGAATGAATAGTAATTAACTACTTCGGTGGAGGGTGATAAATTAATGTAGCTAAAATGTGCTTAGTTCGTGATTCATAAAGTACACTTTCGACATAGCGAAATAGTTGTAAGTACATCACAGTTTACAATGCAACAGAGCTGCGAAATGTCGCGGTGTCACGATACGTTAAGAAATATTACTATCACGAAAATTGTCGCGATGAAACCGCTGACTTTAGTAAATATTTTGCATTCATATTTTTTTCTAATTCCATTTTAATAATAATAAAGACTAGAATTTACAAAGCAAATCTCCTTCATAAGATGCTAATACAATGTAGTCTATTCAAATCTAAAGTGCGTGTTGGTGGTAGGATTCCAGAAAATAGGTCGCCGGCCTAATGAGTCCGGTGCAGTTATTTGTGAGGCATTATCCAATTTTCTGTTCCACGTTCATTATGTGAATGAATCGCTCCTATTCCGACCAGTGTGCGTGATTGGCCTCAGACAAACTCACGCTATTCTCTAGACTCCCAGCCTGTCTCAGCTACTATGGTCTTCATTCTATTGTTTAAAAGTCGGCTAGAATTTAGTACTATTTGCTGTTCCTTCCTTGTAAAGCTAAGTGATGAGTCACTATCTTTAATCTGAATCATTAATATCTTACTATTTGAGTACTTGTTCCAGTAACCTCGCTAAATTTGCAATGCTTTTTTGTTGTGAACAAAGAGACGTCGTATTTTAATAAGTCATGATACCGCCTTTGATGAGATTCACAATTACAATGTGCGGGGCGTGCCCTCTCGATGTTAATATCTTTCGACGATACCGTACCTAGTCTTTCTTTTGTGTTTTTGTTTATTGTTACATTTTGCTGTCCCATTGTCGCACAGAATTTTCACTTCAGGAATACTATACTTATTCACATCGGTACTTGTATTAACTTAATAAGTATTGTTTAACTAATTAAAATTCCTTCAATCACTGAAACTGACGTAATAGTGTGTGGGTGCAATGTACTGCATGACATAAACATCTTCTTATCTAATGAAACATGTTCCAATCGTTCTTACGTAGAAAAGTCTGTGATTTACTTATCGTATCTTCGTGTTACACCCATTGCACATGCATGACTTTCTCCAATAAATACGAATTACCTGATGCAAGTGCATCTTGTTCTGTGATTTAATGTATGGGAATAAAATAATTATAAGCAAGACGTAGCTTAACACAGCTTAGTTTCGACACAACGAAAGCCGTTCCAACGGATTTGGTGTTTTAATAAAGGAAGTATTGAATACAAATGAGGTAATAAAATACTGCGGCAAATAATATTTGATAGTTGAAGAGCTTAGCTGGTACCAGCGCACACGAGCACACCCTCATCGCTATGCGGCGTGGTAGCGCGCGCGCATTAGCCATGCGCGATGGGTTGCATTGCCAACGCCGCCCGCGTCTCTACTATCGATTGTTTACACATACACGCATGTATCAGTGTCGTCAAGGTCAGTTGTCACCCGAAATTATACTCTAGTACCATCGTGATAGGGAGGTGTCGTGGCGAGCTCGATGTTACAGCGGCCGGTGGCCACACCGACAGACGCCCGATATGACCATTTCAGGAGTTTGGTCACGATCGTACGCACTCTAGCACGACACGTTAGAAGGGGATATCGACGTTGACCGATGGTTATGACGTTGGAATAACTTTGAATAGAGTAATTAGCTCATGAATACACAAGGCGAATAAGAGACCGCTGAAGAAATTATTAATAGTCAATTCTATTGTTTGTTGA
Source organism: Spodoptera frugiperda (assembly GCF_023101765.2). NCBI lineage: Eukaryota > Metazoa > Arthropoda > Insecta > Lepidoptera > Noctuidae > Spodoptera > Spodoptera frugiperda. The sequence continues at coordinate 6,197,593 of NC_064216.1, forward strand.
AGGAATGTAACCGTTTACTCTTTATCGAATTATAATGTGAATATTAACAAAGAATAAGTTAAGTTTTCGTTGGTTATTTAATCAATTTATTGATTGAAGGAGAAACAAAATAAGATATTTAGATAGAGTCAAGTAGCTCTTTTATCCTCTTTATCGATCTGTCAGCTCCATTGTGTAAATGTGGTATGATTACGATTAGAAATGCGAGTTAAATAAATCTGTTACATAAGTGACCACGGACGGACTACTTAGATGCTGACAATAAATCGAATGCGCGACCACAGATTGCAGTGGATAAGCCGTAAATCATTTCGAACATTTAAATCTAATTTATTTAATAACTTAGTTTGGTAATTAAATAATGATATTTAAATCTTAGTTTAAAACGATATAAGTAGACAAGTTGTAAATGTCAGATGTAAATTAAATTATATGCTTAAGTATTACATAGGTAGTGTTAGAGATGACGTTTTCATAACACTGCCTCAATGAAAGGTTAATGCACTGTTGTATACAAAAACTAGTGTATTGAATATTTACTGCCTACGAATATAACTGTAATGTACTGAGTTACAACTAAGTTCATAATGTTCTGTTATACGCAAGTACCTTTTCCTATAGCAGAAGATAGAGTTATGCTTGAGTACCATTGTACCAAACAGTGACATTCGTTGTTCATAAGACCCATGAAATAGGACATAAGTTTATTTGAAAAATTTTGAAGACAAGATACTCATGTATTGGTTCGATTCAAACTCCAGACCTTGCACATGTTACGCGGGCCATAGCTAGGCCAACAGGGCAAGGCACAAAAAGAATGCTGTTTGAACATCTGTGAATTTGTCTAACTGTGAGGTCACAGCACTTTACATTGTCTCAGGTCAAAACTTAGAGGTCATCGCGCCAACATAGAAAGTAAATACCTAATTACATTCCTAAACACCAAAAAATTCTTCAAACACCGTCGGAACATGTTTGTTTTAGAAAAATAAATCTTATCATTTTAGCCATAGCAGGCTTTTTACCTTATTTGGTTAAAGTGGCGGTAGATAATATTTAATAAGTTAAGTATTACTTGTACATAAGTACATAAGTAATGACGTCGCGAGATTGCCGTTAGAGCCATTAGACGATGACTTGGATTGGCCGCTATCCTGCCATCTTGCCAGCTTAATTGGCAGAATGTTTCAGCTAATGTTCCATTGACGGGCAACTGTTATAATGATAAGCACGTGTTCTTAATTCGCTCGTGTGTTTTTTGTTCGGAGTTTGCTTAAGTGATTTATAGTCCGTTGTATGCAAATTGAGCGTAATGTTTGTTATGTAGTATTTGTAAAGGAACGTGTGTATGTAACTATGTATGTACGTATAGTGTTAGTGCCATTGACATTAGGTAAATAGTTTGAATTGTAATTTGAATTTATTCAAGGAATTTAGCGTATTCCTTTTTTATTGCCTTCTTGTAAGCAAGTGTAAATATGGTTTGACTATTAACTTTAAGTATAGAATTATGTATATTGCCTTCACAATGATCTTGTACATATATATTTACTACACCTATGTATGTACAATAAAATCGGTATAATCGCGACAATGAAATGAAGGCTTTAAGATGTTCCCGAAATGTCCAGGCGTCCAGGCGTCTACTCATTACCAATAAAAAAAAGATGTCATTTACAGTAAAAGCATAGACTCTGAAACTGTGTCTCATCTAAATAATTATGTCATTACATACTCCTTCAGGAGTAAAAAAGATGCAAAATATTATCTAATGTTACATTCACTCACTAATTTGACAAACTTTGACATTTAAATCCATTTACAAGAGCTGACTTCGTATGAATACTTGGGTAAAATATGCACAGTAACGCACGTTATATGAACGTATGTAATTAGTAGTAATATTCTTTATTGCCTGTCTGTGTGTCTGTCTAATGTCTAGGATTTAATTCTTCTTACATAATTTTTTATAATTATTCATGAGACTTGCAAATTGTGTGCACTTTCTCTCATTCGTTTCAAATTGAATATTATAAAATCTATTATTGCTAACCTACTATTTTATTTTATGGATTGAGTTCTATTTTGTATAATTTTTGTTTAGAACCAGTTTAAAATAATTAGGTTTGCCTACTGGTTTATTTGTGCCCAACTGTACAGGAGATAATGGCGGACTTTCATACGTAAGGGAGGCCCTTAATATGTACCCTTAGTACGAGTTTACTTCACCCTTAGAGCGAGTACGAGGAACTTCGTACTAAAGTTACTGGCAGAATATTGTCATGGGTTGTTGACGGTCTAATCTACATCTGCACGAGTTGATCAAAGACAGCCAAGTACTTAATAAAGTAATATCTGACCCCAATTACCCCAATACATGAAGGGAATGTCAGCAAGCTAAGTAAGCAATGAGACTACAAGATACGCAACGACGATAGTAAAGCCTCATCACTTACATAACAATAACGATGTAGCTTCTGATAAAAAGTTAAATAATATCCGAAGTCTCGTTCATTAAGGATTCCGTGAATCCGATCATTTTGCCCGATATCACGATGCCGCAATATATTATATAATAAAGATATTTAATTTCAATAAGGCTCTCAACGCACGAATGATTCATTATAAACATTTCTACGCGAATAAAGGTCAATCTTAAACGCTTTTCAAAATTAACTATGGGTAACTTCGTTTTCACAGTGTTTAATGGAAATTGTTACACGATGGGAACGTGATGCAAAAAGTGAACGTAATAAGCATGTGATTATAGATATTGTGCTATATAATTTACTATGTTTCGTACTAGAACATAGCTAGCTACGGTAAAAATGCTGTAGAGTTTGTTTGTTTATAGAAACTGGTCTAAGATGATGCAAGTCTAATATAGTTTTACACCAGATAGACTACCGATCTATCTAGATACTTTTAAACAGATGAATAAATTGGCAGGTTTGCACGTGTCACTATTAAGAGCAGTCACCCTTGCCCTTAAAATTTCGAAACCCAACTTAATGACGAATTTCTAGAAATTACTTCACGTTTAACAGTTTTCCTCGTCGATTAATATAACTTTTTGCACCAATATTTCGGGTTAAATGTCAGTTAAAACGACCTATTGAAATCCAATTTAAAAGTGCAATCGATTTAAACGAACGTGGTACAAACGAGTACATAAATCTGATATGTTTGCTCACGTTTCACTTAATTATAAAAGTTGTTGAACTTTTGTTTCATGTATCCAGTACAGAGTGAAAGTGATTCCCTTTGACTGGACCGAGATGAATGTTGCTCGTTACCCGTCATGCCATGAGCCATCGGGTTATCGTGAGAGATGGGTCGGTCTGACTGACGTCACCAGAATCAACCAACCACCCACAAGATCGTTTCGGAGTTTGGACTAATCGCCGCATGACGCAATTGCACTGCATTAGAATATTTGAAATATAAATTATGGTGCACGCGGCAGTCCTAAGATATGAAAGAAATATTGTGGTTTCCCAGCTAATGTCCAAGTAAATTACTTTATTTGTGATGCCTCTAGAGAAGAGATGAGATTCAAATTCTTATTTATGAATCATTGAGTAAATAAATCACTTTTAACATATTACGCATATTAACTTTCTAATTCGGTAATAAGTAATCGATTAAGCTTTCGTCATTTGTTGTCTAATTTTATTTGGTGGTGATTAAAAATTATTGCATTCTTAGCAGCATGAATAATGCAAATGTGTTCTCATATCAGTAGAATTATGATTTATTATGAAAAGACAACATAATGTAGTACTTGCGTAATGTTACTAATTAAAATTAATGCGTACTTTGACTCACAGCTGTAAAATGTTCATTATGTATCTATTTTAAACTGACTAAAATAAAACTAATGAGCCAATATTAGTAAACTACAGGCTAATTTGCTAAGTACCTCAGTAATTGCGACAGCTAAGTATGTATATTAATTACACATAATTACATAACAATAGCTCACGGAACACTAAAATCACGAGTCACATGTTATTATGGTAAATAGCTCGACGTGTACATCACAACATGGCTTCAAAATACCAACACACCACTTCTATATGCAGATCTAGGCACTATTCGTTTATCTATACGGCCTAAAATTGGCTGCATGAATTAATTTACTAGGAATAATATGTTGGAAGTTTGTTCACATAGTGAGGTATAAGTGAGTGCCAGAGGGTATAATGAGGCTCACGATTGTTACATAACGCCGGTAATAGATAAATGCATAATACTAATGACAAGTGATATTTAAAATATATTAGGTACTCAGTGTCTCGCGTCGTTTTGTCTCGAGACTCGAGTGCTCCATGATTGAGTGGGGCGAATTAGATAAGCGCATTAGTGGTCGTAACTCACGGCTTTCACTTTTAGGGCCCAATTATTTATTTTTCGATTCTACGCATCTTTCGTAATAAGCCGCTGGGCGCTGGGCTCTGGGCACCCGCATCTATTACGCACAACCTCCGCATCCCAAACACCCGTAGATAATCTTACGAGATAATAATTCGTCAATGGGTCTTTAGCCGAACGTGCATTTATCAGTTCCGATTGACGACCTCTGTATAATGAGCTAATTCAGTATTCCATAGAATGTGAATAAATAATAAGAATTCATGTTACAAAGCGAAATGCTTATCATAAAATAGAGCAACATAAAGTCTGTCTTCACGGTAATTATACTAAAAATAATGTGAAAAAACAAAGCGTAAAAGAGTTTAAAATGGCACGTTACGCAATGTATTTTTTATTCACATTTCATCACTCAAGGGGACAGTTGGTTGATAATTCACGTAATTAACAGCGTGTTTGTGTTACTAAACCTCAGACGCATGCCACCCGGCGACATGTTTGCAGCACTCGCCGCAGCCCGGCAAAAACTACGCGCGCACTTCCAGTAATTTCGTAACTCGTAACTTTGTAACTACTCCGCTTTTAATTTTAACATTTTTTACTCTTAATTCGTTCGTTCTACTTCAACGCTGAATACTGTTATTAAATGAAATCTTTTCATTTACAAACAAAGTGAACCTTTCTAGACACGACCACTGAAAGTGCATTCTTCGACATTTTACGACCTTCATATCAAATGATTAGACGCTGCAAAGAAATGGAGAAAGCAGTTGTTTATCCTTATCGACACAAATAAACATCATTCCCGGGCGCTGTCGAATTAGAAAATAAACTGACCTCTAAAAACGCTTATCGAGCATTCCTTTAAGAACTTTCTCTGATAATGCATAGAGCTCGAGTGGAAAATTACTATTATATCTTTTGAAATGGACGCGAGCCGCATCGGTATCGAAATAATAACCTCTCTCCATATTAATTACGTCCTAGAGCACGAGGTGGGGGTACATTCTGTAATAGGATCGGTAATGAGAGCACGCCAGGCATTCTCACAGATGGATGGGCGCAATCACCCGTTGTTCTGTGTTTGATAGCATGCGACACGTGCTGCACTGATTACTTGAAGTTCGTTGATTATTATGTCAAGGTATATAGAGACTTCATAAGTTTAATCAAAGCGTAATCTCAATACTTTAGTAGCGGCACGAAGTGAGGATGTGTGCTTAATGAACGCAACATAAATTAAAAATTTAACTATTCACACGATTGGAGTACCTATAGTTATCATAAAGAAAACCTTTGGATAATCCATATTACTTTTGCCGGTGTTGACTACCTTAAAATATAAGACACATTTACCTAAGCTTTACTATCTATCTCACCCATAAACAAACTCCAAACACCCAAAAACAAATGCTTACCTGAAAAGAGAGAAAAAGAAATCATTAGTTAACAAAACAATAAACGGCATAATGAGAAATTAATCTCGATAAGGCAGTACACGTGTTACAAAGCGATTATTTCATCTCGTGTCGTGTATCAAGGAGTTGCGATTGAAACGGTGATCAGTTTCGCAAGCCCGCTGCCATTACTACAACATCCGCTGATTGCGAGCCCCGTGACATTAATTGACCTACCGACATGTGCAATGACTCGAAATTGAATTAATTATGCTACCTATCTATATCTAATATTGTTAAGCGAAAGCTATTTGGTTTGTTTGTGTACGAATTGCGATTGTTGATACGAGGCGGTTTGGTTTTTGTTATAGTATGAAATTGGTTTTTGTTATGTAGTCTCTTAAATAATAGACTATTATTGGATTTAAGATGTAGGATGTATAATTATTATAGGACATTAGGGCACTATATTAAGAAATAATAAGGTTACCTAAAAAGTATTTGGAGAGAGACTCGACGTTACGATACGATAAGATTATCGAAGTAATTTAGAACAAAACAATTTCCCAACGAACATTTGC